>NC_140590.1:1366158245-1366758245 GCF_964204655.1 Triturus cristatus
CTGTTTAGTAGTAAAATATGGCACAGCTCTTGTACATCAACTTTATTTTTAAAGTGCAATATTTATTACAAAATTGTTTTTTTTAAACTTTATTTGTAATTTTTATTAACAACATACATAAACTTACAATGTATAAATGTGCAGATACAGTTCTCGCAGCCTTAAAAAAATGAATAACAAATTGCAGACATCATAAAACATAGGTAAGCAAGATGATATATTTCTTCCTTTAAAGTGTACGGTGGTCGTTGACGTGTGCTACATGATGCCCTACTATTTCACTTGTGCATGCTTGCTTCCTGTCTGGGGTCTGCACGATATGTTGAGCACAGTACAATCTCTCTGAACGTCAGTGTGTCCTCCCTCAGCCTGCGTGGCCTGGCTCGTTCCTTGTCGTTCCTGACTGGCTGGTGCACTCTGTGTGCCTTGTAACCAGAGATACTCCCGGAGAGGCTGCCACATGTCTTTGGGTCGCGAAGGGGTTGCATTTCTGCATGTAGTTCGCTTGTAGTGTCCCAGTACAACATACTTTTTAACCAACCCTGAGCAGTAGGTTTTTGCCTAATGCCTGAGTGAAGTACTATTTCTCGTTTTGCCAGGAGCATGGCCATTGCTGTGAATCTGCGCGTGTTTTTTGGCAGGGATTCTACATAGCCCATCAGAACTATTAATGAGTTTACTAGTATCTGTGTCCCCACCATCAGTTGTAGTAAGCCGTAAATTTCCTGCAAATAAACGTTAATTGTGTTGCAGGACCAAATCATGTGGAGGAAAGGTGCTGCCTGTAAATTGCATTTAGGGCAATGTGTGAAAGTGGTGCTGTTGATTCGAACCATCTGCTGTGGTGTGGCATAGGCTCTTCTGAGAATCTTAAAATGTAATAGCTTGCGTCTGTGGTTGCAGGAAACCAACTTGGTCTGTTTGCAACACCCTTTCCAAACATTGTCTGTGAGTGGCTGTCCTATGTCCGCGGCCCAAGCATCTCTGACTTTAGTGTCTGGCTGTGGTAGCAACGCAAGGCAAGTTTTAAAAAGTCTGGAAGTAATGTGTTCTCCGCTATTATCTGTTATTAGTGACGTGAGTGGACTAAAATCTGCTGGTTCCAGCGGGTAAGTGAGAATCACTCCTCTGAGTGCACTTTGTATACGAGTCAATGAGAAGTGATCTATAAATGTGGCCGTAGCGAAATGTGGATCTTCGGTACGAATAAAGAAATGGCCCCCGGGAAGAAATCTCCTATAGTTTTTAGTCCTAATTTGGACAGTGTGCGTTTAATCCCGGCGTCAGTCGTAGGGGGAATCCAAGGGTTCGCGGGCAGCGGTAGGGCAGGCGAGTACAGTCTTGATCCTCCCGTAATCATAAGCAATATTTTCCACGCCCAACATTTTTATTGTTTGGATATAATGTGGATCTCGTGGGATTCATACTGGGAGAACTGCATTCAGTGGAGTAGGGTCTGCCAAGTCTTTCTCAGGCTTGGCGCAGGGAATGTGTGCATCTGGGTGGTACCAGTGGTATGAGTAACCACATTGTGCTACTAAAAAATAAAGCCGCATATCCGGCACTCCAAAACCTCCCCTTTCATACGGAAGTGTTAGGATGTCCCACCGAATCTTGGGCTGTTTCCCTCCCCATACCAATCTTATGAGGTGTGTGCAAAGTTGCACAAAAACTGATTGGCTAATGGAATGGGGTTGTTAGTACATAGATAGAGGAAGCGGGGCAATATCACCATTTTGATAATGGTGATGTGTCCTGCCATTTATAGTGGCAGTTTGACACATTGTTCCACTTGGGTCTGTAAGCGACTCATGGCTGGGCCATAATTCAGTTGCAGAACTTGCTCTTGGTCTCTGTGAAAGTGGTTGCCCAAATATTTAGTTTCTGCTTCACACCATTGGATCGGATAGTCTCTGCATGCTCTGTTCTGGACTTCAGTTATAGGAAATACCTCTGACTCGGCGCACTTAATTTGGAGGCCCGACAGAGTGCCAAAATGATCTATTTCTTGTCAAATCGGTAGTAGGTTGTCATCAGGCTTCCTGATGTATAATGCCACGTCGTCAGCATATAGAGTCACTAGAACCGGGCCGTGTTTGAATTGGAGTTCTCTGTGTAAATAATCTTTTTGAAAATAGCATATGAGGGGATCCATCGGTATTATTAACAATAAAGGAGACAGAGGGCAACCTCTCGTCACCATAAACGGTTCCGTGATTGTGCCATTGAAACGAATGCGAGCCGATGGGCCTGTGTATAGCAGTTTCACCAAGTCAGTAAAGCTTTTAGGCATGCCCATTTCGGCCAGTACCCCATGTAGGAAGGGCCACTCCACCGAGTCAAATGCGTTTTCGGCATCTAAAAAGGCTGCAATCGCAGGTGTGGCAGAATCTATTCTGTTGACCACTTAAAAGAAGCTACGGAGATTAAGTGCACTGATGCAAAAACTGGCTATACTAGAAGTGCAGTGGGTCTATGTCGCACAAAGCCAGACTGTGCGGGTGCTATGATCTGCTCCATTAAGAGCGATAATCTGGTTACCATCATTTTTGCCAGGATTTTGTAGTCAAAGTCTAAGAGGGATAATGGGTGAAAAGATGCGCACTTCTCAGGGTCCTTTCCAGGTTTGGGGAGCAGTACCAACACTGCCTCCCTAAATGAGGGTGGGAGGATGTCAGTGTCCAATGCTTCAGCGTATACCTCAAGGAGGTGCGGGGCTAAAAGTGTTTTGTACACTTTATAAAAGGCTCCGGGAAATCCATCTAGATCGTGACTTTTAGAGCCATCCATTGCGTCAATGACTTGTTGTATCTCTTTCACCGAGTATGACTCACTTAAAAACTTCCTATGGGCATCTGGCAACCAGACCATTGCAATCTCGTCTAAATATTTCTTAATATCTGACATGTTGGTACCCGATTTTGAGGTGTATAGGTAAGTATAGTATGTCAAAAGGATACGTCCTATGTCAGTAATCCCAGTTATGACCTGATCTTCCTCATCTCAGAGTTTAGTAATGTAGTTTTGGGTAGAACCTAGCTTGAGCAGCCTCGCTAAAGTGTGGCCCGGTCTCTCTCCTTCTCCGTTTCTGTGAGCTGCGGCAAACTTTCCTAGGTATAGTGCATCTCTACTAGTGTCCTCTGTATATTCTGTCCACGGTCCAGTACTCCTCAGGATCCGAGCGATGCTATATGGTATCCACCTCTTGATATCCCCAACTCCTGCACTAATGGCACGGAGGATTTAGGGCGATCAAGCGAGGGAAGGGAAGGAAGGGAACAGCGGGGAGTAGAACCTGTAAAGAAAAATACACAAAACAAACATACACTACATGCACCTAATGCTACTTTCATAAATTCTCGCTAACCTCAGACCCGTCTGTGGGCTATACCTCTGGAAGGGACTCTGTCCTCCAAACTATTCCAACATGAATTTATAGACAATTAACTCTTGACACATCATTCCTTCATGGCAGAAATAGCATTGGCAAGATTGTGATAACTTTTATTCAAGGTATGAGACTATAGCATTGGCAAGAGCGCTAACATTCATTCATGGTATGAGACTATAGCATTGGCAAGAGTGATAACATTCATTCCTGGCATGTGACTATCACAGCGGCAAGAGGGTGCTCCCTCTATCAGATCCTTCGAATACCCAACTATAGTAAGGACTAATAGTGATGGACTGATCAGAGTTCTTAACTGAGTCTCTTATACTTTTACTAATGTCTCTCTAAACGCGGTCAGAACCGCTCGTACTTAACAGAGTCTCCCCCCCTCAGGAAAGTACCCCCAGGACGGAGGGAATTTGGAGTGGGGGTGTCAGGCGGGATTTTCTACCCGTTGGCTAGCTCAAATGCGCTCAAAGCAACTGCGCTCTAAGTAGCTCTACATAGCGCCTTGGAATCCAACTACCATGCTCCCAGGAATTGGAGCTGGGGCTATGGGTCAGAGACGGTCCTCCCCCGTCAGGGAGTTTGGTGCACTTATCTTTCTTCGTCCGTAGGCAAATCCTCCGATATGTTTTCGGTCGTAAGGTAAGCCCGCCGGCCTGCCTCCTTGAAGCTCACTGACTCGTTGCCTCGAGCAGTTACGGGATCAACGAAATCCTTCCCGCTCTCGGCGATAGAACGCCAGTGCTGGAACGCTTCTTCTTCGGGCTCGACGACGGACGTGCTTCCTGGAATTACGCACAGCGTCAAGGATGCGTCTCGTCGTCTTTGTATTCGTGACTCCTCCCCTTCTGGACCTTGGGCATGCTGGGAGTTGTAGGCAATGCAGGCGCTCGATCCCTGCACTCTCGATCCCTGCTTCCTGACACCCTCCCCACCCTGCCCACCGTCCTTTGACATGTTTTCCCTGTCAAGTGCCTGTAGTTTGTCTTCCACCAATGTCAATCTATTCCTCAAGTCCCGTAGTACCCCTGTGTGTGTGGATATGCATACCCCTCTCATATATGCTTTGAAGGCTTCCCATAGCACTGCGTGTGTTGTGACAGAGCCAACGTTATTGGCGAAGCAGTCCACTATTGCGGTACGTAGCTCATCATGGAAAACGTGGTCTTTTAGCACCATGGAGAGGAACCGCCATTGTCTCTCGAATCCCCTGCTGCTGACAATTGTATCGAAAGGGACACGGGAGTGGTACGATAATGTGCGGGGCAAGTGTCTTAGGCTTTGTACCCATGCTGTTGTCAGTCTAGTGATCAGACAATAATCCAATATTGTCCATGTACTGTGCTGTTGTGCATAGTGGGTATATTCCATGCTAGCGGGGTTCAGATATCTCCAAACATCTACCAAGTCATGATCACAGCAAACGTCCCCGAGAACTTTACAGGCCCGAGGCTTATGTGTGGGGAACTTCGCTGTACTATCCAAGAGGGGGTCTAGTAAAATGTTTAGATCTCCTCCTAATACTATATGGTCTGTGGATAAGTTGTCTATAAGTATCTGCAGGCAAGTGAAGAAAGCATCATCATCCACATTGGGGGCGTACACATTAATTAAAGCTATTTTGTGTCTGGCTATTGTCCCCTGTACTATCAGGTATCATCCTTCTGGGTCAGATATTGTGTGAACATATGTGAATGGTACGCTGCGATTAATTAGAATAGCTACTCCCCTGGCATATGAGCTGTAGCTAGAAAAATATCGGTGAGATCCCCAAGTAGATGCAAATTTCGACAAAGTCAATGGGGATAAGTGTGTTTCTTACAAATATACTATATCAGCTGTGTGCTGTCGCATATACTGGAGTACTAGTCTGCATTTCTTAGGGCTGTTCAATCCGCGAACCTTCCAAGTCAGTAGGGTCATGTTGGCACTACGTAGTAATTCTACCTCGTGAGCCATATCAGGAAAATGGTGTATATGTGGTGTGTCTGCTCTTTCGTGACTGTGTGAAAAACTAACAAGTAAAGTCGTGAAACTGCATCAGGTGTATGGTCAAACAATTCTACACCCCTCCCTCCTCCCCCTCCCACACTCAGTGGCTACCCACTGGGCAATACCCCTGTAACCCTCCCCCATAACTGGTGCTGCTGCAAATGCCAACGTGACATATCCCCCCGATCTGTAACATTGTCAACCCACAAGGGGAGTTGGCTACGCCACGTGGGACCCCACACACCACAGCAGTGATTAACAATTAGCCCACAAAATGAGAAGTTCAGTTACGTAAAGCATATTATTCTTGGTTTTCCCAAATGTCTTTTGACGTATAGTTACCGTCTGAAGTTCTCTTGCAGTGTGGGCACAGTTGCATATCAGCTCGACTAGCAAAACAGTTTAGTTAGCTTGCTGTGAACAAATCCGCAATCGTTCCTGACGATGCTACTTGAGAAGCTCCTCCCGGAGAAGATCCGCCATCCACGCTTCCTGCCCCCTCGTGTTGTTTACAAAAATGGTGGACTTCTTCTGGGGTATCAAAAAGTTTTACTTTGACATTTACATTGATTCTTAGCCGGGCCGGGTACAGCATGCCGTAGTGGAGGCCCAGTTTCCGAACCGCTGCTTTGGCCCCGGCAAACTTGCGCCTGGCTTCTTGCACCATAGCTGTAAAGTTTGGATAAAAAGAAATAGTGGAGCCCTGCCATGATACTGTCCCCGCCTCTCTGGCCAGTCGAAGTTCTGTGTTTCTATCCTTGAAATGTAACAATCGTACCATTATTGGCCTGGGCGGCAGTCCCAGGTTAGGGCAAGGGCCAAGTGTTCTATGAGCGTGTTCCACAGTGAAGGTGCTTGAAAAGGGTTTATACCGAAAAGATCTGTCAGTAATTGCTCCACAAAGCGAAACAGTTTTCCAGTTTTGGTTGATTCCGGAAATCCCATGATGCGTACATTATTGCACCGGCTCCTCGCCTCCAAATCTTCATTCTTTGCTGCAACTGACTTTAAAATTTTTGTCAATCGGTCGACTCGTTTGGTAGTTTGAACTGCTCCCTCTTCCAGTTCTGAAGTACGGCCTTCCACCGTGTCTAATCTGATTTCGTGGCAGGCGATGCATTCTCCCATTCTGTCAAGTTGCTGGTCTAGGGCGTCAACTCTGGTGTTGAGTGCTTTGAAGCCAGCACGGAGCTCCAGCAGTAGGGTTGGGTTATCCAGAGGCATCATGCCACCAGCAGCGCCTGGTGCAGTTTTTGCAGCCATGGAAGCGGACTGCTGAGTGGTCGTCTTGGCGGTGGGTTAGAAATTAAGCTGTTTTTGCTTGGTGTCTTTTCGCACCATTCCTGGTGGGCACGAAGAGCTCTGATCAGGGTGGTTCTTGGCAGTGTTAGGAATATCGCAATTTGTGTCTATGCCCTGTCCAGGCGAGCCACTAGCAATTCTGCCCGGACTTGTGCAATGTTTCTCTCTTCTGCAGGGAGGTAGAGTGTTCCATTGCTGTATGCCCCCGCAATGGGCCCCAGCAATTGCTTGCCAGGCCTCAATGCTGCAGATGCTTAGTTGCACTGAGGGAGCCTTGTTATCTGCTCAGCTCCGGTGGGTTGATGGCGCAGGGGGGTTTTAATATCTTGACTATGGTTCGGATTCCCTTTGGGCTATCCCCCAATGCGTAACACTCCCACCGTCAAAGGCATTCAGGCCGCTGCAGACTCTGAAGAATGACAAGGCCGCCCAGAGACCGCACAACGACTGCGGCTGCCTCCGCACTGCCAGTGAGTGTCAGGTTGCCTCCAGGACGGTCAGAGCTCTCCCAGCGCGGTGCTGCGGGATCGGGCTCCTCTGCCCTGCCCGCTGCCAGCTTCTTACCGTGCATCGTGGCGTGGGGGGATATATCCAGCAGTCGCCCTCGCTGCAGATCTTCAGTTGTGCACTTGCAGCCTGTGCCAGGCTGTGTCCCAACCTCAGGAGCATCTCGATTGGATCGTGGCGTTCTTCCGGCTCCGCTCATAGTAATTGGCCGCCATCTTGTGCTGCGGGGCTCGGTGTGCGTGGCAGACGTTTCCAGCCCCAGTTGTCCCTTGTTCAGCGAGATCTGTTGCTCGCAAGCATCTGCAGGTATTCCGGTTGCGATATTTACATTTCTGAGGGGGGGTTGAACACTTTATAACGCCATTCTGTGCTGAGATGCGTGCAGTCGGCACGGAGCTGCAGTTCTAGGCGGCCATTACGGTTGCCGATCTGTCAACGCCCCCCTGTTTATTACAACATTTAGAATTTGATCATAATGACCAAATAGATTAAGCTGAAAAAATCAATCTGATAATGCCTACAAAGTGCAAAGAAATGTACTGAGGCATGAATAGGACATGCCACAAACGTTCTACTTTATACAAGTAAGTAATAAAGAGCAAGCATTCCAGCATGCTGTTAGAAGCTCTCTGCCTTTTCCGTGGGAAAATATCTTATATTGACAGGGAATGGGACTTAAACAGTGTAAACAGCTTTAGTATAAGTCTCGAAAATGTGTGCAACCAGGGGAAGTTAACAAAAAAAAGCTCCTCACAAAAGCAAATGACAACAGTAATGCGGGGGCTGATAAGAGCCCCCCTATAAGATATCTTAAATACTAGAGATTTCACAAGCACAGCGCAAGTGCTATGCAGGCAAGACCTAAAAAGGGCCCAAACAGGGAAGAAGGGTAAGGGGTGCACGGAGAAGGGCCTTCGATCATTCCTTAGTAAACCAAAGGAGGATTGTACACCAGGAGGCCCCACAAAGGAAATTTGTGCTATTACCGCAGTACCAGCACATTCACGCGCCTCTTGACCCTGCAGGAACCATCTCCCACCACAGACGTCCCAGTTATTGAATTTTCTAATTGGTTTGCAGCTATAGGCTCTTTAGATGTAGAACTTGAATGCACTGAGCCTATTAGGGCCGACTGCTGAGAGGGCAGGGATGAAACAATTGCCCAATTATACATGTTAAGAGTGAAATTGTGAGCATACGTGACTGTATGGATCATTTGGCAAAAACAATTAATGAAAAATTGGACATAAACTTGGCCCTGGTAACCAATTTAAACACCAAATTGGAAGGAAGCAAGGACTAGGTGCCCAGTTAGTTTTTTAAACAACCCCCTCACAACTTGCAGGCACTTCCTAGGGGAACAAAGCCTATATATGGAATAGTAATTATACCAGAGTTGTAGAGCAGTGCACTAGAGAGAGAGCAATAGGCTCTCCAGTTGCTCTGAAGCTTGATGCCCGCACTTGGCGGGAGCCATAGTCAAATGGCCAACACAACGAAAAAGACGGGAGTCTTTATAGAATATATAAATTATAGAATAGTTGGCCATGAATCAGTCAAAAACCAACATAACATATTATTAACTAATATCCCAAAGATCGTAGAAGGCAATAGGGTAACGGCAGGTTGCCGATCCATCATTAGAGAGGACATAATGAACGCCACACAATTTAGGAGCACTGGCTCATCCAATGACTCAATAGGGCTGAAATTGAGGATATATCCTGGAATGACTCAGGAATCAGATCGAAACTTGCTCATCCAGAATGGGGGGCCTTTATACATCTGCACCACATCATACTATGCCAGGAAACTTGGGTGACTGACCCATTACACAGGTCTGGTTTTGTTGCCTTGAGCTTAAACTCAGTACGTTGTCCAGCGGGTAGAGCTTCAGGCGGCTTAATGATTTGGCTGAGGCTAGATCTGTTCCCCATAGTTAATGTTGTCCTCTCCTTAAGTAGGGATCTGTTGGGGCTTGAAATAAAAATAAACGTACCTTCAGGGACCATATATATTGCCATTGTAAATATGTACCTAAGATCTTTTGCCTCAAATGCGAAGTCCAGCACAGTGGATAACTTTCAGATATGCTGACTCAATTCCTCCAGAAAGCCCTTAAAAATGTAGCAGGAGACTGCAATATTTACCTAATGGATGAAAAGACACTGGTTGATCACTCAATAAATCCATATGAAAGCTTGTTTAGCTCAAGGCTGCCCCAGAAAGGAGGGAAAAATCATCTAGGGTGGCAGCACAGATAGAGGCTTTGGCCACAGGGTATGGGCTGAGATTATCTAATGGCACCACAAGATCTGACTGTCCCCCCGTCCAACCTTTGAAAGGGGTACAACTACCATTAACATAGATTGTATGTTCTTGATCAAGCTCTGTGGCCATTCCTATGCGACATGGAGGTCTTCCCAAGACCATACATTGATCATCAGGCCTTGAGAGGCAAGTTTCTCCCTTCAATATTCTGGAATCTGAATTTGTAGCTAGCCATAAATAATGCCCCTATGGAGGCAACGATGAACAACAGTAATGTTAAATGTTCAGTTATTGCAGACAATACAATAGTTCTGACACAGATCTATGAGCTATTTGTATAAAAACTATCTGTTGGACTTGGCCCTTTTTGCAGGGTAACCCCTCAACTTTTAGCCTGTCTCCTAGCCTTTTCCCTGTGTAGTGTTGGTGGTTTTAGGCCTCCAGGCACTTTAGCACTGCTGTCCAGTGTAAAGTGTGTGCACGCTGTGTTACATTTAGTGAGATTGGCCTGCCCTCCAATAGGAATGCATGGGGGATTCCCTGATGAATGTGTGTCAGTGGTAATTCCTGTTATAAGAGGAGCAGTGTGGTCAAGTCTGGTATGTATGAAATTGTGAGGATAAATGCTGCGCAATGGTGTGCACGGATTTATTATGGGTATTTTAGAAATGCCATTTCTGTGTGCTATGTGTCTGCCTGCCTGATGTGAATTGCATGTCTGGCTTGTGAGTGACAGGAGCTAGAGGTGTGTGTGGCTCCAGGAGGGGCAAGGTGAGTCAGCGCTAGGCTGAATAGGGACATCTGCATTCTGAGTAGTGGGAGGGGAAGTCCCTGAATAAGATTGTGCCTGCCCTAGTGAATGCTGGCTCCACCCCCCTGTGGTGTGTCTGATGACGAGCTCCCACCTAACAATAGGAAAGAGGAGCCTGGTAAACAAAGTGCTCCAGGACCAGTTGGGACTGGTTTCCCCAAGCCCTGTGCTTACAGACAAAGGAAAATGTCCTATAAATGTAGGGGCTGTGACCCCTTACTTGGGCTTGGGGGAGACACTCTGCCAGGAGGAACCGCAGTTGGACCCAGCTGCAGCTTCTTGGGGGTCCCTGCGTGCTGGCCTGCCTGGCTCCAGTCTGCCTGGGTGTCCCCAGCCCCAAGGACTTGTTATTTATGCCTGCCTGCGCACCTCTGGAAAGGAAGGGCTGCCTGCTTCCTGTTTGTGTCAGGTGGGAGACAGGCTGAGCGCTGTATTTTGAGAAGCGGAGCATGTGTGCTCTGCAGTGCTGCGCTGCCCTTTGACTTGAGGGAATCCTGGCGTGGGGATTCCCCCAGATGATTGTGAAACTGAGCGGGAGCCCACCCCGCTGGTTGTGCTAATAATAGCGGGTGCCCACCCTATTTCTTTTTTGCCGTCTGGTTTGCGGGTGCCTACCCTGCGTTGGTTGCCTCTAGAGCGGGTGCCCACCCCGCATTGTGTGCCTCGCAGGTGCCCACCCCTCATCTCTGCCTTGTTGTTTTATATAAACTTATCGGGTGCCCACCCCGCAAGTGCCTATGTTTAGAACGGGAGTCTACTCCGGATTGCCACCGCAGCAGGAGAAAAGAAGTTGCCACCGGGCCGCTGCCAGGTGTCCCGGAAGTTAGGCATAGCTGCCCGGTTGTGGGCGGGGCACCCCTGGGAGAGAGAGAAAATGGGCGGGAGCCTACCCCACGCTCCAGTGCCCAAAAAGAAGAGAGGAAGCGGACGGGAGCCTAACCCGTGCTCCGGTGCCCAAAAAGAAGAGAGGAAGCGGACGGGATCCTACCCAGCACTCCGGTGCTGAAGAAGAGCCGTAGGCCGCTGTCGGCCCGAGTGCCCCTCCTGTGTGGTGGGGAGGAGCCCCGCAAGCAGCCGAGGACATCCGGAGCCTTGCAGGCACCTTGCAGAAGTCCCGGTCCCAGCAGAGGGACCTGGTGAAAAACAGTCCTGTCCGAGCTGCGGAGAGAGCAGAGACATTGCAGCAGAGAGCCGAGTGAGTGGGGCTCCTTGGGTGACAGGTTGTTGGGGGGGTGCGTCGGGGCACATTGTTGGTGCCCGCCCCCCCTGTGGTCCCTCTAAAGGTACCGTAGTGCCTGTGCTAGTTCTACAGCTGCCCTGCGAGAGCGCTGGGTAGCTGCAACGTTGGGGGACATGTCTTTTTCTCAAGAAGTCCCGGAGTGGGACTTGGGGGCAATTTGTTGAGAGAAGCCCCGGAGTGGGGCCCCAAAGGCACCGCAGGTACCAGTGCTAAGCTTGTTCGCCACAGCTGCACCGCTATAGCGTGGCCAGCTGCAACGTGGGGCCATAGTTAGTTCTTAGGAGCCCCAGTGGGTGTTCAGTAGGCACAGTAGTGCCAACCCCATTCTTTTCCTTGGGGGCATTTCATTTAGAGTCCCAGAGAGGGGCTCAGGAGACACGCTGGTGCCCGGGCTCATTTTCACCGCTGCCCAGCAATTAGTGGGCAGCTGCCACCTTTAGGCTTGTGCAACTGCGCACTTTGTTTTGGTTTGTTGCATTGGCAGACAGAGGGACAGTAGACAGTCCTGTAGAGCCCTGACATTTCTGGAGGGGAACAGCCATCACAACGCGGATTTTGCTCCACGTACCATTACATCGCATGCGTTACAACGCATGCGATGTAACTACGCGTATCCATTACTACGCGTACCATTACATCGCATGTGCTTTTACAACGCATGCGATGGAATGGCTATCCACGTCATTGTGAGGAAACTGAGGCTGTTTCCTCACAACGACGTGCACCGCCCCTGGAAGCAGGAAGCAGTAACCGGGAGCAGAGACAGCGACGCTGGAACCACGAGGAAAGAGGTAAGGCTGATTGTGCTTGGGGTAGTGTAGTAGTGTTTTAGGATTAGGGGTAGTGTAGGGGTGGGAGTAGTGTGGGTAGTGTTGTAGTGTCTTAGGTTTTAGGGTAGTGTAGGAGTGGGAGTAGTGTGGGTAGTGTTGTGGTGTAGGTTTTAGGGTAGTGTACTGTAATGTAGGGGTGGGAGTAGTGTGGGTAGTGTTGTAGTGTATTAGGATTTAGGGTAGTGTAGGGGTGGGAGTAGTGTGGGTAGTGGTTTAGGTTAGGGTAGTGTCGTAGTGTTTTATGGTTAGTGGTACTGTAGGGGTGGGAGAAGTGTGGGTAGTGTTGTAGTGTCTTAGGTTTTAGGTTAGTGTAGGGGTGGGAGTAGTGAGGGTATTGGTTTAGGGTATGGTAGTGTCGTAGTGTTTTAGGGTTAGGGGTAATGTTGTAGTGTTTGTGCAGTTTTTTAGGGTTTAGGGTAGAGTAGTAGTGTTTGTGTAGTGTAGTGTTTTAGGGTTTAGGGTAGTGTTGTAGTATTTGTGTAGTGTAGTGTTTTAGGGTTTAGGGTAGTGTAGTGTTTTAGGATTTAGGGTAGTGTAGTAGAGTTTGCGTAGTGTAGTGTTTTAGGGTTTAGGGTAGTGTTGTAGTGTTTTAGGGTTTAGGGTCATGTTGTAGAGTTTGTGTAGTGTAGGGGTTTAGGGTAGTGTAGTAGTGCGCGTGTGTAGTGTAGTGTTTTAGGGTAGTGTGGGGGGTCATGTATGGTAGTGTAGTGTAATTGTAGGGAAAGGAGTGGAGGCAGGGAGGGTTGTGTAGGTGTAGGGTACTCACTTATCTTACAAACTAACCACGAGTATAACTTTACCACGCATGCCTTTGCGTTGTAACGGCATACGTGGTAAAGGCATATTCGTGGTAATAGTTTGCGATGTAATAGAATGTGATGTCATTGACATCGCGTAGTAATACCCGCATTGTAATGGCATGCGTGGTATTAGTACGCGATGTAATTACATACATCCATTTCTGGACATAGTGCATTTGAGCCCTGGAGAAGGCCAGTGGGCCTGGGGGTCCGTTTTATGTGGTAGGGCGCAAGGCCCTAATGTGAGCCCTAATGTGTAATGCATTGATGCTTAGGATGTTATGCATAACGCGTTTATGCTAATGAGGTTTGGGGCCTAATGTGATTTATTGCCCCATGCCATTTATGTGATGCCTAGGACAAATGTGATTTATGCACCATGAGTATTGCCTAATGTGTTTGGGCTGCTGAGGCCCTATTGCGTAATGTGTTTATGCTTAGGACGGTGCCTTATGCTAATATGATAATGCTTAGTTCATTATTGTACCAGTAATTACTGGTTGTGTTTTATACTTACTTACCTTTTATGATGGTTCTTACGGTGGCCCAATTGGCCCTGTCAGGTGTTTATAATCCCCTGTGAATATTACCCGTGCCAGTTGGCACAGTGTAAATGTGTGATTAGGTTTCTAATGTGTTTATGACAATACAAAGGCTTTTTTTTATATAACCTTGTGTGGAGTTCATTTTGTAGTGTGCCTAGTGTGTTGCTGCTGTGTGTGTCTGTTGCGCAAACCCTTTACCCATTCCCTCTGGGATAAGCCTGACTGCTCGTGCCAAGCTACGAAGGGTGTGAGCAGGGGTTATCTTCAGCGTGTAACTCCCTTGCCCTGACTAGAGTCGTGGTCTCTGCCTGGCTTGGCGCAAGCCTTAGCCAACCAGAGATCTCATTTCTAACACTATCATCTCTTAATTGCATTACTGTGATGGAGCTTAATTTCACAACTAACAGATGGGTGTAATATAAGGAGGATACAAGCGCTTTCTGGAAATTAGTATCAGATGGATCATGTGCCATCGATAACCACCTTGAAGCAGTGGTGCTACCTGAAAAGTGGGTGACTCATTTCAGCGTGCTTTATAACAAATGGGAACAGGTTAAGGTACATGAGAACAATCGAGTTGAGGGCCCCGTGGCAGAGACCACAGACATTTAGCTCCATTGTAAAAGAAGTTGATACTATGGCTGTAGAGTCCACTAGTTTCGCAATGGATGAAATGGCTGAAGCCCTTAAACAAATTAAAAACAAAAACGCTCCTGCATGGCATCCCAGGAGACCTGTATCTTTCCCAGCTGGATGTTTGGGTGCCGTATCCAAATGCCCTAAGTGAAGCTATCATGAGGGGCGATGCTATTCTGCCAACTTGGCAACAAGCAACCATTATTCTGAAATATATAAAGAGGAGTGAAGATGTCCCAGGAAATTATAAGATCATAAGCCTAGGGCAGAATACAAAATTGACTACATGACAATTCTATCTTCGTAGACACCCAAGCAGGCTTTCGAAGCAGGATCAGTACCCTAGATCAGGTCTTTCGTTTCAAAGCGCAATGCTGGAAATACGATACCCTGAAACAAGATCATCTCTACGCAGCATTTATAGACCTGAGAGCGACGCTTGACCTCGGTCCAAGGGACAACCTATGAAAGGTTTTGGAAACCTAGAACATTCCAGGTGATCTTCTCTGGATCATGAGAGTCCTCCATAAAGACACGCATGGAAAAGTAAGATGGAATAGGGGTGGGGAACATAGGGATAAGGGGCCAGATGTACGAACAGTCACATTTTCAAATCGCAAATTGCGTCGAATTGCGACTCGCAAAACTGAAAGTACAGCAGTGTCCAAGACACTGTTTGCGATTCACAATGGGGTCGCACATTGCATGCCTCATTAATATTCATGAGGCAGTCGCAATTTGCCACCCCATTGGGAATGGCTAGAACTCACAGGGATGGTGGCCTGCTGGGGTCAGCAGACCATCATGTCTGTGACTGCTTTTTTAATAAAGCTGTTTTTTTCTTTTTTAAATGCAGCCCGTTATCCTTAAAGGAAAACAAGCTGCATTTAAAAAAAGAAAAATTAAACTTTTCAGTTTCATTTTTTAAGGGCAAGTAGTGGTCCCTGGGACCAATGCCTGCTCTTAAAAAATATTTTTGCACCCATTCACAAAGAGGAAGGGGTCCCCTGGGGACTCCTTCGCGTTTGTGAGCGGCTTACCACTCTTTTGAAAAGGGTGGTAAACTGCGAGTATTTTGCGACCCCAAATGCGGTCACAAAGCATTCATACATTGCAGTCAGACTCGCTACTAGGAAGGGACGCCCTTGGCACGCCCCTTCCTAATAGCGAGTCGCAAACCATATTTTGCGAGTCGCTAAACGGTTAGCGACTCAAAAAATATGGTTAGTACATGGGTCTGACCAAATTTGCGGTCGCAAGCGGGCCGAATTCCAGTTTGCGACCGCAAAAGACAGTCGTACATCTGCCGCAAAGTCCCTATAAAATGGGGAGTCAGGAAGGGATGTGTGCTTGCACCCGCATTATTTAGCCTGTATATCAACAGAGCGGTGGAGTGGATACGTGGGTGCAGGCACGAAGCAAACAGGTCAGCAAGTGTCCCCATCCCACTCGTCATGTTCGCGGATGACTCCTTCCAATTTGAAAACTGGACATTCTGTGGGGGAAAGTCTGTTGGCGCCATCCCTGACCTGCTGTCCCGTCGCTGTTCCTGGGCTAACTAACACCGTGTCTCCCCTGCTGCCGCTTCACCATCGTGCGGCCGAAGAGCGGGGAGACTACATTCCCCAGGTGCCCTAGCGCCCGCCTCACGCAAAGCACGCGCCCGGAGGCGCTTAAAAGGACGTGGACCCCTCTGGGGAGCGGGAAACCTTCCAATTTGAAAACTGGACATTCTGTGGGGGAAAGTCTGTTGGCGCCATCCCTGACCTGCTGTCCCGTCGCTGTTCCTGGGCTAACTAACACCGTGTCTCCCCTGCTGCCGCTTTACCATCGTGCGGCCGAAGAGCGGGGAGACTACATTCCCCAGGTGCCCTAGCGCCCGCCTCACGCAAAGCACGCGCCCGGAGGCGCTTAAAAGGACGTGGACCCCTCTGGGGAGCGGGAAACCTTCCAATTTGAAAACTGGACATTCTGTGAGGGAAAGTCTGTTGGCGCCATCCCTGACCTGCTGTCCCGTCGCTGTTCCTGGGCTAACTAACACCGTGTCTCCCCTGCTGCCGCTTCACCATCGTGCGGCCGAAGAGCGGGGAGACTACATTCCCCAGGTGCCCTAGCGCCCGCCTCACGCAAAGCACGCGCCCGGAGGCGCTTAAAAGGACGTGGATCCCCCCGCGTCGCGGGACGCGCGTGGGCGGCGCCGGGCTGAGCCCGGGCAGAGGGCGGGCCGTCTGTGGCCGTCCGGGGCCGGAAGAGGCCGGGCCGGGGCATATCGCTCATCCTGCTCCCTCTCCTACCAGACACTGTCTTGCAAGGCAAGTACAAAACCGCTGCTACAGGATTTGGGACACTGAGACTGTTGCTGCGGATGTCGATTCACTGGGTGTATCCATTGTATTCTGTTGACCGCTGACTTTTCCCGTTCTTTGCTGTCAAAAGTCCCGCTTTCATCCCGCCTCATATATTGGTTGGAGGCAGTGGTGAGAGATCTATGTTGTGTCCTGCACTGCCCCTTCGGTGCCCATTAAATTTATAGTTGGCCCGTCCCGTCCCTTACCCTATCGCCATGGTAAAGAGCAAGAACCCTCAGCCTAGGGCGGAGGGAGGGGTTAAGGGGACCCTGGATGCCTTTATCGTAAGAGCAGAGTCCCTACTTGCCCATGAAATCTTACTGACGGAAAAGCGGCTTTCCCTGGACGCTTTAATAGCCAAGAAACGTTCCTCGCTGGGAAACTTAGCCCTCAGTGTAACGCCGGGAGGAACTCTCCCTGTCCCTTTGCAGGTGGCGGACCCTAGTCCACGGGGGTCCCTAGATCTAGAAAGCCCGTCTGCCATAATTATTTCCCCGACTTCCAGGGAGCCGCAAGCTGCTGGCTCTCAACACCCTGACACTGTCTCAGGAGAAGCAGAAAGGGGGGGGCTAAATGCACTCTCGCCAGCAGTAGTCACTGAATCCAAACAATCACCCACCAGGGAAGTGGTAACTCGATCGAAAAGATCTCAATTACAGCCAGGCCCAGTAACTATAGGAGGAATGCATACCCCTAATCCCGCGAGTAAGCCTAGTCGCAGAGGACCAACCAAGACCACCAAGAACCTTGAGTGCTCTAAATGCACAACTTGTAAAACCATAATTGGCTCGACAGGGCTAAACGAAGCCACTACAGCAATGGAAGGGAAATTGGAACAGCTATTAGTCCAACATCTAGGCCCGGTATTATTAGCACTTTCCAGTTTGGAACGCACAATAAGGAGGCTGGTGGAATCAGTTTCTGAAAAGCCAGATGGGATCCTCCCACAGAGGAGGCAAGAGGGTGGAGGGAATGAAGAAGAGTCACACAGGGTTGCCTGTGACAAAACGGTTACCTTTAATAACGAACCTGAACATAGTAACTGTAGGGAAGCCACCTTAGTACAAGCACATACAGGCAATAAGCACCCGGGACAAAAATCTAAGGGTAACACACGCACCCCCCCCGACCCAAACACCGCCCCCTGTGGTCTAAACGAGAATGTAGTCCGGCCCAACACTAGCAACAACACTGCTTGCGCACAGAATACCCCAGGCCTCCCGATTCTTGATTTACCCCCTGCATCCAGTCCCTACACGTTAGTGTTAGTAGGTGTTCCAGGCCTTAATAAAGATGTCGAGGAATCAACTAGCACCCTGATAAATAAGACCGTACACTGGGCGCGTAACAAACCACATGGGATGAGGCTCGAACACAGGCACATCTTAATGGCTAGGAGGGTGGCCTGGATCGGGAATAGCGCGAAAAGTTTCACAGGTGACTGCATCATAGTTAATTTTAGACACCCCGAGATGGTGAGAGAATTACTTGACAACCGACACATGTACGGGGGCTTAGAGTCACCTATATCGATGCTACCCCTGCACTTTTTTTATAGGAATAACATACCAGACATTGGGCAAGGATGGCGGGGGCCTTGGCGCCCAAAAAATCGGAGGGAGGTGGCACCTGTATTTGACACAAATAGATTTGCACCGCTCTCTTGTCCCTCTGTATTGGACGAACAGGACTGACTGTTGGAATTAGGGAGTATGGTGCCTGAGCAGGTAAATCCTACCTTGGTCAATATTGTAGATGCCATAGGGATCCCGGAGCAAGTGGTAGTAGCCGCCCCTGGTGTAGAGCAAGGGACGGAAACGGAAGACAGGCCGCTAACATCACACGGTCTGGACAAGAGCCCCTCCCTAAGAACGATGCTTAGCAAGACTAGGGGTATAGCTCCAAACTCCAGGGATTTGGGGATCATTTCCTGGAACATTTCAGGACTCGCTACCAAGATCCATAACACTGAATGGTTAGCATTTATAACAAACTTTCAAATCATTTGCCTACAGGAAACATGGGAATCCAACAAAACTGTCCCATTCCTGGAAGGATATAAAATGTTTTTTGTACCAGCCTTGAAATCTAACATGGGAAGAGCCAAAGGCGGTTTAATCACGTATGTAGCATTGTCATTGCAGGGGAAATGGCAAGATCTGGGGTGGGACTCTGCCTGCCTTCAGGGCATAAAATACACATTGGTGGGTCAAAAGCTGATTTTTATAAATTTTTATAATGCGGGACAATCATTAATAAACTTGATGGAATTAGAGGAAAGATTGGTCACCCTTCAGAACTCAGGGGACGAGGGCTATCAACTAATTCTCATGGGTGACTTTAACTGCCACTAGTGCCCACACTTGAAATGGGAGGGCGGCACTTGGGATAATTGCCCCTCTATTAAGGGTTGGCACTTGGAGCATTCCAGAGAGGGTTTTTCCCTGAGTACAATATTGAGTGAGTTCGCCCTAACCCACACAATGGATCTGATTGATCGGGGGAATTCTGATGATATAGCCCCTTCCTTTAAAGGAAGAGGCTGTAATTCAATAATAGATTACATCTTCATTCCCACTGTCTTAATACACAGTATAGGCAAGTTTATGATAGTACCCAGCGTGTTTAGCGATCATAACCCCTTGGTTATGCTTCTAGTGGACATCCTCCCAGGCACCAAAATAGACAGAAGGACCACCACGGGTGTATTCAAGGCAAAGGATCAAGGAAGAAGAATCAAATGGGAAAACATCGATGGAGAACAACTCCATAAAGCCCTCCTAGCCAATGCCGAGAATCACCTGTGGAGATGTTTAGATCCCACGGTTGAGGGGATGGATTTGATTGCAGCGTTTGAGGGCACCGCACAGCATATAGACACCCTCTTAAGAAGTAAACCAAGGTCCCAGGCAGATTGCTGCCCTAGATGGTTCGATAAGAACTGCTCTAGAACCCATAGGGACCTAAAAATGGCATTATCATCCGCCCCTAGGAATAGAGGAGAGATTGCAGCGTGTAGGGCCCGGTACAAAAAGGCAACGAAGTTGCGAAAAATATCCTTACAAACAGAGGCATGGGAATCCCTGAAAGAGGCTGCAGAGCTCCATGACATGACCAGTTTCTGGAGGATTATAAACGCCCCATGTTTTCAACCCCCAAATAAGCCCCAGGTGGCTTCCCATATTTTGCCAGATGAATGGATGGCGCATTTTAGTGGCCTATACAACCGTGGTGAGTCGGAGGAGTTGCCAAATATCGGCATAGAATCACTCGGTGACGATTGGTCCCACTTCACGGTCGAGGAGGTCACACTGGGAATTGAGTGCTTGGTGATGAGGAAGGCCCCAGGCCCAGACGGGATACCCCCCGACCTTTTTAAAAGCCAGGTAGATCTCTGGGCCCCGGTATTGACTAGGGTGCTGAACACAGCCACTGAAGTAGGCATGCCCAGATCCTGGTCCACTGCTACGATCGTACCCATATTTAAAAAGGGCAACAAAAACGATCCACAGTGTTATCGCCCAATTTCCCTTGATGTCTCGGCAAAAATTTTAGGAAGAGCTGTTTTAAATCGTCTGCTGACTTGGGCCGATGAAAATAACATCATCACGGATGTGCAATACGGGTTTAGAAATGGGCGTTCTACTACTGATCAGTGCCTTAACCTGTACCTCCTGACAGCGAAGTACACTGTGGCCAGGGAAGGCACCGTTTACCTGGCTTTTATGGATCTCTCAGCAGCATTCGACTGCGTGAACAGAAGACGACTGTGGGAGATCCTGGTTGCGATGGGTGTCGAACCTGGCCTGATTCATATTCTACAAACACTCCATTTTAACACCACGGCACGAGTCAGATTTGGTGAGAGAGGGGAAGTGACAGAGGACTTTGGGTGCAGTGGAGGGGTGAGACAGGGGTGCATCCTCGCCCCTTTTTTGTTCACGCTCTATATTAATGGACTTGACAAGGCACTCAGAGAGCTGGAGGCCGATTGTCCCTGCATTGGGAGGAGAAGTATACCAGTCCTCCTTTATGCAGATGACGCGGTACTCCTGGCACGCACAGGAAGGAGCCTGCAGACCCTCATCAGCGGCTTTGTACGTTTCATGGCAGATTTAGACTTAGTTCCCAACTTATCAAAGTCTTATGTCATGGAAGCGGGCAAAACGCCTCTAAGGAATTACACCTTCTCTATAGGCACCCATAAACTTGAGAAGGTAAAAACCTTTAATTATTTGGGGATCATGCTCGATAAGGACCTCTCTTTTAAACCCCTTGCAAAGCACAAATGCAGTCAACACCCGAGTGCAGCGGGGTCAATCATGAATTATGCAAGTAGACTGGGTCGGTGGTCTCCCAAAGAAATAGTAACGCTATATAGGTCAGTTTGCTGTGCTAAGACTTTGTATGGGAGCGAGCTGTGGGGTTTTATAGATCCAAGCAAAATCCAAGTGGAAGAAAACAAGTTCCTAAGGAGATTATTGCAAGTGCCCCAATGTATCCCCTCATACATCGCCCACGAGGAATTGGGCATTCCTCACCTTGGTGACAGGATACAGCTCAATCCGTTAATTTGCTGGATCAAGATCTGGACAAACCCCGAGGCACTGTTAACTAGACAAATCTTGGAGGATTGCATGAGGGGGGATAAGGGCCTGCTAATACCTTGGCTCAAGTACGTCAGGGAGGCACTAGATACATTGGGCCATGCATCCTTTTTTAACAAACCTTCTACACTGGCCAAGAATGATCTGGTTCTCACCAAGGCTGACCACCTACGACATATAGCCAGGGCAAGAGAGGAAATAGAAGGCCGAAAACATAGTGTCCGTGACTATCAGCTCACAAAAACCTCCGTGGGGATGGAAGCCTACCTGTCTAACACATACAACAAACAGGATAGATTCCTGATGACTAGATTCAGGTTAAACCTTGTGCATCACATTTTGTCAGTCCCCGCTGGCTTTGTGAGCGATGTTAGGACAAAAGGGTGCTGCGGCTGCGATCTGCGATCTCCGCAGGACACCCTACACTTCGTCCTTCTTTGTCCCTTTTATGCACTACCAAGGTCCCGGTTTTTAAAAACAGTCTTAAAACGAGCTAAAATTAGACAGGCCAAAGTGGCCCTTTTGTTCCTTAAAATGTCGACTGACCCTTTTGTCTTATTTAGCACTGTGCACTTTTTGAGACTTGCAGTCAAATTAAGGTTGACCCAAGGAGAGGCCCAATGAAGCAGATAATGGACAATTTGTCTGGGAATGATTTGACACACACAGATATATTTTACCCCCTTCATGTAAGATTGTCGTATATAAAGGCTTTCCGCATTGGATTGTTCGCTTTTTAACTTGTTTTTATATAGGGATTTTATATTATTGATTTTACTGGAAATGTATATAATTGACTCATATCATTTTTATTGGAGTTTAATATTGTTGTATGAATTGTATCTTTTATGGATATCTTGTCTTATCCGAATAAAGATTATTGACTTGACTTGACTCCTTATATCTAGAACTCCCATGGGCTTACAAGCCACATTAAATTAATTTGCAGACTTTTTCCTCATACAGAGGGCTAGAAATAAATTAATCCGCACTGCAATTTGGGAAGCAGGATGACCATTTAGGGCACCCAGATAGAACAGGTTAAAAGTTTTTACTATCTGTGAGTAAGATTGTCCGATAAAATGACTTGGAGCTCCCAATTGGCAAAAGGTAAAATCTCTTAAAGGGCAATAGCAGTAGGGAGAAAGTTAAAGGATACCTCAGGTGAATCTGTGTCTCCTATGGGGCCAATATCTGGGTCTATATTAATATTGGCATGTTAACGCTAGTGGTGAATACATTAGGACTCTATTTAATCTACCAGCGAGCACCGCTCTTTTACCACTGAGATTTGACAAAGCACTCAATAGCATTAATTTGGTAATTGCTCTAATACCCATGTATTGGGTGCGACTTTGGTCAACTGTGGAGCTGGCTCCCTATAGAACACTTCTAGAGGAACTAATCTTATGTGATAAACAAACCCAAACCCAGTAATTAAAATACTTTAATAATTTATGTGAGAAGGTTATCGTGGGAGAATTGTGGGATTGCGCAGCAAAAACAACTAAGGGTACAATTGAGAAGCTGGAAAGAAATCACTGGGAAAATATGATCATCCGCTTCTGGAATGACTCCCCAGAGGGGACCTTAGCAGGTCAGTCTCTGTTGCACAAATATACACCTAAATTTGAGCCTTACGTGGATAGAATTTTCCTCTTTCAAGCTAAAAGAGTATATGTGCAGTTTAGATATGTGGTCCTACAGTTATGATCATTCACTTTAAAGTGGGATCAGACAGGAAGCCATCTAAATATTGACCCCATTGCCCGCAATATACAGAGACGGAGGCCCATTTTTTCTTCTTTTGCCTGAAGTATGTATTGCCCCACAAGAAATGGATTGTGACACTCTATAGGAACATTGGCGTGAGTCACCACAGGGTTGCCCTAAGGATCCTGTCGACCGAACATTTAGGGGTCAATTCCGATATCGGTCGGAAGGGCTCTGAATCGGATTTGGCTTTGCCAAAACCGATCCGGAGCCCTTGATAACGACCGGCTCATTCCCAGTTCCGAACCACTAAGTACAATGCCTGGAAACCATTAGCTCTGACTGAATTGGCTCCGAATCAGGCCTGTGTGGGTACCCATGGGTCCCCTCTTCCCAACCATGCACAGTGTGGCGGGCACCTCAGTCCTCTATTAACCCCAACCACCCCTTTCTTTTTTGGGAGCCTGTGCTCTTGTTTGGAACACAGGCTCTCACTGAAGCCAGTGGGAGTCTGACCGAATCGGATCCGGATGCATATGGATGCATCGTACTAATTTGGTCGGATTTCCCCGATCCGAGTCTTACGGAAAGAATTCCGGAACCGAGTCGGTCGGTATGCTTTCCGAACGAGATCGGAATCGGGCCCTAAGTCTTTGCAGTCTCCCGATATTTGAAATGGGTTTAGAATATTAGAACAAAGGCATTCCCTTCACCTCTCCCTAAACATACTGCCAGGAGCGTAGCATAAATTGGTCTACCATAGTATCTTTGTGCAATTACCAAGCGCCCTGAATAAGAAGCTACTCTATGAACACAATTATTGCTATCCTAGTGATCAGTAACTGAGGATATATAACTAACATTAATATAGAACAAATTATCTTTTAAAAACTCAGAATGTTTTGGCTCTTTGAAGAAGGATTAAGCACATTGTACTTTATTCGCAATTGTGGAATGCATATTATACACTGCTCTTAACAGCTCAGCTATCATGTTTGGACAAATTCTAAAAGCTGTGTTTAAATCTTTTGGCTCATTCTTAATACTATCCTTGTGATTATCGAGTGCCATGAATAAGAAGCCATTTCATGAATATAGATATTTGCGATCCCAGTTTGGCTAAAGTTAGCGATTGAGGCTATATTGCCAAAGCCTGTACAGAATATATCATCCTTTGTAAACTCATAATGTGGTGGCCACTAGACAGTAGACTAAGCACAATATATTTAATGAGTGACTGAGGAATGCATATTTTAAGTTGTTTTTAAATGCTCAATAATTATTATGTTTTAGAAATTTTTTAACGCTGTATATTTTAATCTTTTTTACAATGTGTGGTTGTCAAACATTGATGGCTGTCTCAGCCGAAATAAAGTTTATTGATTGATACTTAGCATGATTCTTCTCCTGGAAGAACGTAAATCTGTTCGCAGGGCTACTGCAGAAGAACAAAGGACTGAATCGCGAAGAAATCAAATTAGATCTTGGGAAGCATTTGCCCCTTTACTTTTTAACACTTATCATTCTTTTTAAGTCATGTTCAGAGATTCCTGAGTGAAAAGTATTTGAAAAATAAACTATGTATTCAAAACAGTGAATTCAATGTATAATTTTGAGATACTGTAAAATATATGTTTGCTTTTCTTCGGGTATTTTGAAATGTGTTGTTTGAAAGTTTTTTAAACAATATTTTACAGGCTAGCATTGGCAAAGGCAACAGCTATGCACTTGTATTAGATAGGCGAGATTTATTGGCACTGCCAATGCCTGTTATATCTTTGCTAGTAGGAAGATCTATGTGGAAATCAGATAATATCCTTATTTCAGGAATGGAATGACAAAATATTTGGAGCAAAGTCTTAAGAATCCCTTTCCCCGAACCATACGTTTTGGATATTCTTTTTAATTTATTTTTTATTGATAATCAGAAACAAAGCCATAATCCCCAAATAAATAATTAGCAGTAATTTGAAGCCGATTACATACAATTCATTTGTCTACTGGAAAATCTTAATTCATAATTCAAAATTGATTTGTCCATACGTAAAAGTGCATTCCCTCATTCCTCTATTACCTCCTCCCTAGAAAAATCTCAAATGTCCTTGGCTTTCTTGAGTGCACCTACCCTTTGAGCATATAGTTCCTCTAATTTCTTAACCCGATCCATTTTCAATATCCAACTTTCATATAGCGGTGGAAACAAAGATTTCCAACTTTGCAGAATTCATGATTTAGCTACTAGGGATCCAATAAAAGAGAACATTTGTTATCATTGCTTTAAAGAGCAATTCGAGGGCAAGATCACAAATAGCACCACTTGTGAATCAGGTTTAATTTTAAATTGTAGTTTTTGACCTAAAAAGGCCATACTTTTGCTTCAAAAGTTGAACAGTTTAGGACAAAAAAGATTTCATGTACCCAGTCCCCTTGAGAGTGCCCACATCTAAAACAATTGGTGGAGAAGAATCAATACATCTGGTGCAAACACTATGACATAAAATATAAAGCCCATTTTGAATAAAAGACCATACGCTTGAAGTTTGCTCCATGCACAGTCTTATGGACAATAAGGTTGAATCTACTCCATCTAGTGTAATCACATGCTATGTGATAGAGGAAAAAGCTGCAAGGACAGTTGACTCATGGACATACAAATATTAAATGTGATACCAACTGCCTATCCCTATCAGTTGGTCTGTGAAATGTGCTTTACTGATGTGTTCCTTAGTTGTGCTGGACGTCTGGATGTATGCTGGAAGGTGCTTGAGAATTTGATGATAAGAAAACATAAGATCCAATGAAATGTTTACCTTATCAATCGCTATCCGCTCTCACGTTTTAAACTGTCCTGCCAGTAAAAGTTCACCTAGAATGTGACACCCAGCCTTCTCCCATTTTTAATAGTGCTGTTTTGCAGAGATACACCTATTAGCCCACATTCTCTTAAAGGTATCAAAGGATATGTCAGGGAGAACTGATATTCTTCTTGAAGTTGCATAACTCTCTTAGTTAGTGCATGCGAAAGCTTATAACGGAAGGGTTTGGGCAGCCTCGGGATCTTTATGAAAGCTGGTAGCTGAACTCCATACTCAACCAGCATTTGTTGTAAATAAAGGCAGCTCGAGGAGCTGTTTCCTACCGCTGTGCGATTCAGCCAATCAAGAAAGGTGACTTGATAGGGTTTGCACATACAGGGAAGTGAGAGGCCGCCAGCCACTACAGATAACTGAAGCATCAGTAATTTTGTGTGGTTTTTCCCCCCTTGCCATAAAAAGTACCGCAACATTTGATCGACCTCTGTAAAGAAGGACTGCTTGACTAAACTCACTACATTAGAGAAAACAAAAGCAAATAAGGGAAGAATTGACATTTTGACTATAATGGACAATGGTAAATTATGCCAGCTAGTTAGCAGTCCGCGAACTTTGCTAAGAACAGTGGTGTAGTTTAATTTAAACAAATCTGGAAATTCATGTGCGACAAAGATGCCCAAGTACCTTATAGGGCGGGATATCGAAAATTCCGCCGCATCAATCGCAGGGGAGCAGTGGTATAGAGATACCTTGGACTTTGCCTGGTTAATCCTGTAACGTCCTATCTCCAAAAATGATGTTATTCTACGAAAGGTATTGTTTCTATTACAGGCTGTTCCTGCAAAATATAAAATATTATTGTCTGCAAATATTTTCAATTTCGGGGCACCAGAAAGTGGTGGAATCTCCGGGTCTTGTCTGAGGTCTGCTGCCATGGGCTCAACAAAAAGAGCAAATAATACTGGTAACAGTGGGCACCCCTGCCACATGCCTCTGGATATAGAGATAACTGCTATCGACTGGCTATTTATCTCTATTTTTGCCTCTGCCTTGGCATATAAGTTATGCAACAGCTTGATCAACTGGGAAGGAAATCCAAAGCTCAGGAGAATCGTAAATAATGCTTCCCACTGCAAATGGTCGCATGCCTTCTCGGCATCTAACATAATTATAGCTGCTTCAACTTTATTGTGGAAATAATGATCAATTGCTTGAACTGGAAAGTTTGTGTTCACTGATAAGGTTCTGCCTGGCTAAAAAACATTTTGATCCCCATTTATCACCGATGACACTGCAGGGGCTATCCTTATTGCAATAATTTTAGCAAGACGTGTGTAATCAGAATTTAAAAGACCTATAGGCTTATAGGACCCTGGCTGTTCCAGGGGCTTGTCTTTTTTAAGAAAACTGACAATCACCGCCTCAGAAAATCCCTTTGGAACTTCACCGCCATTCAGAAATGTGGTGTATAACACAACCCAAAAATTCACCAGCTGTGCTGCAAATATTTTGTAGAACTCAGACAGTATGCTATCGCTACCTCAAGCTTTAGCATTGGGAAGAAGCTTTATGGCTTCTATATTAATTTCCCCCCATTAGATGGGAGCTACAGTCCTCTCCTTCATCTCCTTCTCCAGGGTGGAGTGTTTAATCGAGTGAAAAAAGGTCTCAATTGCTCCTGGTGAGGGATTGCAACTAGAGGTATAGAGGCTCGCATGGTGCTCCAGAAATATCCTGCCTATCTGGTCTATATCTGTTGCTATACAGTTCTGCTTCTCATCTAAAATTTCTTTAATGAGCCCTTAGTTAAATTTCTTCTTTACTGACCATGCCAGAAGGTGATCCACATGCTTATTCTTCTCATACTACTTTTGAAAGCAAGTTCTCTGATTCAATACCTCTCGAGAAATACAAGAATCTCTAAGGTGCTGGCTTGCAGTCACCAGATTAATATTAGACTCATTTGAATGTAAACAGAGGTCTGCTCTCCTGATGCTTAAGTTCATGTTGCAGGATAGATATTTCCTCAAGTCTAGCTATTTTTTGGGGGGAAGTTTACGAAACAGCAGCCCTGTATAAAAGATTTACAAGCCCCCCAGACAGAGTAATTCGCCACTGTGTCCACATTCCATTGAAGAAATTCAGTTAGTGCGGTGCGCATAATTGTGACCCAGCCCTCGCGTTAGTAGAGATTTGTCTAGAGACCATTCTTTCAGGGGGCGATTATTTTAAGATCGACATATGGAACTGAGTGATCAGAAAACAGATTTGAGTGAGTACCTGAGCCTGCCTTTCACCAACTATGAGATATTAAAAAATACTCGATACGCGAAGCTGAGTTGAAGCACTTAAAAATGCAATTAAACTCCTGCCCCCTATGAAGATCAGCTCACTAAAGATCAATCAAGGCAAATCCTGTACTAAGTTGGGCAAGGCCCGTGCAGAATTTTGTTCTATTCTGGTGTTTGTTTAGGCGAGAACAGTCACAACTTACTTGCTGAATAAGATCAGAATTTCCCTCATTACGTTTTAGTCCCATAAGAGGTATTAAAATGTTATAGACCTCTTCAAGTGGAGTTGCCTCATCTTCTATAGGCCCATATAAACTAATTAAATGCATAACTTGATCATGGGCCTTTAGACTTACCACGATCCACCTACTGCTGGGATCGCAAATCACGTGTCACTTCGCCAACAAACTTATTCATAAATAAAATTGCAACCCCCCCTAACTGCTGCATTTGGTGATGCAAAAAGTGCCTGCGATATAAATGTTACCATTTAGCTGATGCTTTTAAGTGCGTCTCTTGAAGAAAGATTAGCTGAGCACTTGACACTTAAGCCATGATAAAATAGATCTAAATTTCCTCTGATCTTTTTGCCATTGGTATTATATGAAACTATTCTAAATCTTCCATTTTTCGAATGTTGGGTTAGTTATACGAATGCTCCCCATGGCTGCTTTCCTACCTAAATCCCTTATGGCAGTGACGGATGCCCCTAAGTCCCACCTAAGTCTCTGGAACCTATTCATAAGTAAGTACAACAACTTTCTATGGCATTTGCAATCCCAACCCTCATTTTTTGCTAGTGCTCCCCACAACCCTTCCTCCTGACCCGCGTGACCCTTCTCCTCCCTTGAACTTCCCTCGTCCCTGAAGCCCTCCCCGCTTAGGATTCCTAGAAAATTTCTACTCCCTTACTCCCTTTGTTCAACCTTTCCTTTCCTCTAGCCCCTCCATCCCCTGAACCTGTGTTGGAGCACTGTGGTACAGTGCCCAAGGCTGTTTATTTCAGCCAACAGCGATGTATGCAGCTCCTGGTCACTAATCATAAAAAACAAAACAAACATGCTAACATTTTATAAAATTTTTATTATTAAAGAAAAATCTTATTTACCCACAGTGGTTTCCCTCTGCCCTTCCCCCTGTTGCTGTATAGTGTGTAGAAGGTCCCGTGCCTGATCGATAGATTGGAAGATATGTGCCCACTTATGCAAAACTTTCAGCTTCGATTGTTGAATGATGCCAGCTGGATGGCTGAGATTTTGAAAACAGTTAATCATGCCTCTAAATTCTTTGCCCCATCATGCTGAGAATACAGACATGTCAGAAAATATGTTAAAAGAGAAGTTATCCTGAGTCTGATATGTTTTATCTCTGATGGCATTACCCACAATATGTTCCTTGACCCTGAAATCTCTGAAATTCATGACTAATGTCTGAGGATACTTCACATTGGGATGCTGGATTGCTGCGATGCGATGAGCACGTGTAATTGTCAGGGCTATCTTTTGTGCAGCAACCTCTGGATATACTTGTTTAGGAATGAGACTTGTTACAACAGCGGCTACTGTCTGGCCATTCTTGCGTCCTTCGGGTATTTCTGTGAACCTCACATTAGATCGCCGTGATCTGTTCTCTGCATCGTCTACCTTCATCTGAAGCTCAGTCAATTTGGCGTGTAGTTTAGCCACCTGGGCCATTTGGCATGGCTTATCATCTTCGAGATCAGAAATCCGCTCTTCTGCCCATGAAATTTGTGTTGTAAGCTTTTGTTTGTTAGTTTTAATGGAGCTCAACTGTGTCAGTTTTTTTGTGAGCCTCTTCTTGGGAGATTTTCATATCTTTTAGTTCTTTGAGAATCTGATGAAGAAGTAGATTTGTTGAGTCTGATTGGGATTTTCCCATTCCAACGTTCTGTCCTTGCATTTGAATCTGTCCGGTGTCAACGCTGCTGTTAATGCTTTGGTGGTAGCTGAGCCCCTTGCCTGTGCACCTTCACATACCGTAGACAACGGAGGAGGATCGAATGCCATACTCATGACGGCGACACCCTCCTGTCCTTCTGGGATCGCGCTTTCTTTGGGAGGCTTCTCACCTACTTCCTTGAGTTGTTCCTTGATGCTTGCACCGGAAATTAGGTGGTATGGTTGTGGCTGCTTGCTTCCTGAGAGACCATTGAATGGCTGAGCTTGCCCCACTGAAGGCTTGCTGGATTCCATAGTCTTCAGCAGGCCAGAACTTTATGCATCATGAAACACTAAAGCAGTATTTCTGAATTCCATGGATGCCAGGGATGCCTTGCTGAATATTGGTTCTCTCTTTTTCCAGCAAGGACTCTGGATAAGGCTCCAGCCCCTAAGTTTTAATAGGAGAACAGATCCTGCATTCTCTGCTGAGCAAATTGGACCCCGCTACCTTCACAGAAGATGTGTGATTATGGTGTTTTGCACTGCGTATTGGATATGGAGCTGTGCAGTTCTTAGCTGACGTGTCTCTTGACAACCTCTTCATCGCTTTCCATGATTGCGCAAGGGGGATGCTCATGGGGATGGCACAGACCACTTCTGCGACCGCCCACCAGTCTCTCTCCTACAGCAAGGCCTAGTGTCCCTTCTCCTAGGGTGCACTAAGATTGCCTGCTTTAAGGCTGTCCAACCAATACCATATGCAATCATGGCTGATTGCTGCTTAACAACATAAATTGTGCAGTGACCACGCAACCCCCAGTATATGCCAGTCCCACTGCAAGTAAACCTTGCTGTTTGGTGCAATATTAATGTCAATTTCTGATAGTAACGGTCTCAACTGACAATGTGCTCAATTTGCCATGCTCATATGCGCGGGGAGCACATTTCTGTTGTTGGACTTTTTCAGAATTATTCACACAGCCGCTTTTTCATCCCTTGCCACTTTCAGTCGCGCTGTTTGACTCACGACTCCCGCTCGTGGCTCCCACTAGCAGCGGCGGTTTACAAAGGCGTCCTATAATGCGAGAAGATACTGTTGTTGTGCCTCACGTTCCCCTACAAAGAAAAGTGGCGGGGATCCAGCGACTGCTGGAGCCTTGGTTACTTGTTGCTGGGGCGCTCACCCACAGAGAGCGCTACAGTGCAAAGCAGTGCAAGATGCGCCTGCAATATTGAAAACGCCATCAGCAAGCAGAAATACACCTTCAGTCACAGAGCATGATGGCTGCTCTTGTGACCTTCCCTCATTTTGGATGTTCTTTGTACATTCAAATATAAATTGATGAATCCGTCAGGTAACACATACTTGTAAGTACCTTGAGTGTTATAATATTTACTGGCTTTTACAAGGTTTTTGAACATCAATAAGCTATCTGTTGAAATGATGTAATGTAGTTTGCATCACAAGTCTGGGGTTTAGGCATTGTGATGCAAACAGTTTCTTCTCATGTCATTGGGCCAATGCATCACCCCACGCTAGAATTGCACTGGTAGCAGTTCAACTGTGGAACTGGTGTAGTTGTCATGAGATGCTGGGGAAACAGGACTTGTCTAGGGCTGTAAGAAATAAACTAACCGTGAACCTATATAATGCTTGCGTTATTATTGCTTTACGTTCCCTTATATATGCTGAAGAAAGATATTCTGTGATCGAGCGTGAAACTTTAGCTAGCGTGTGCATGGTCTCTTAATCACTTCCGTCTATATTTGTGGGATTTCCGTGTTCTTCTATGATCTGATTATGAGCGTCTTACAAAAATATTGACTACCACTTGCGTACAAAAGGCATCCCCAAGATTAAGTAGAATGTCAGTAAAATTACTGGATTACACTTATGATGTTGAACACTGGCTGGGAGTCATGAACAAGGTAGCAGATTTTCTAAGTAGCAGGGGCGTAACACAGGCCGCCGTGGGGAGCCCCGCCCAGGGGCCCCCTCTCTCAGCGGAGCCGGCTGCAAGCAAGCCTCTTCATTCCCAGCCAGCCGGCCGAATACCTACACACATTAACCAGCTAAGTGATATCAGTACGGGCAGAGAAGGAAAAGTCTTTTCCTTCGTGCCCAAAGAAGAGAAAGACATTGTCTAGTTCCCCTGCCGCTGGCAGCTGCCCCCCACCCTTTTTGTTCCCCCTCTCTCTTCCCTCTCTTACTGTCGCGCTCCTCCTCATTTAGTAAAACCGAGACTTCAAGAAACTCGTATTACCTTCACTTTCCACCTTCGTTTATTTGCATCCCTGTGAAATGGATCCAAAAAAGAAAAACACTTGCTGGATATGTCGGATTTTTCCGACATTTTTCTATTTCTAAGTGCAGCCTCGGAGTAGAGAGAAATAAAACATTCAAAATATGAAAAATAACTAAATAACTAACTAAAGCAAGACAGAGGGATTGCACCACTTTACAGTGTTTTCCAATGAAGCACTACTTTTGTTTTCTCCTAGCTCTTTGAACAAAATTGTTTTTCCTGGTTGGGAAAGTGCACTATTCCTGGAGGTACTGAAATACCTGCTTGATGGGTGAATTAGAAAACAAAATGCATACTGCTGCGCTGTATTCACAAATGTGGTCTTTTTAAACGAATACTGCTTACGTTTTGTAAGGATATCAGCAATGGGCATTGGAACGGGTCCCTTATGGACCCTGTAGTCATGGACTTAACTTTTCAGGCAAAAGCACTCACTAATTTCTGAATAATGAGTGTAAAAAGAAAAGGGTAACCATGTTGTTCCTAGTTACATTTCACATGCTTTACTTAATATTGCATTCTCTGAGTGTTTGGTTTTTCTAGGATGTTGTTAATTTTTTTTAGGCAGCATATTGCTCCTATTTAGTGTGTAATTGGAATTGAGTCACATCCAGGTGTTTATAGTGGGTCAGTGCAGTGCAAGTTTCTCTCAGTGGGGCAGTATGGTGTTCAGTGGGGGACAGGATGTGGCACTATGGTCAGAGCTGCTGAATTTGGAACTGGGGAACCAGGTTCAGCCTTCATGACCAGTCCACCAGACCACTCCCTCTGAGGGAGCACATTCCCATGCTAAACCTTAGAAGGCCCCACAAGATCTTAAAATCCCTGGTGTCTTAGCACCAACAGGTGGACTCTTGCAGTGGCAAGTGTAGGTTAACCTTGAAGGCCTGTCCACCACAATTCATTCAGAAGTTCACCTCCAGTCTTGCAGGCAGGCCTATGAAGTAGCACGCCATAGAGTGACAGTGACTCTGTCACTGAGGTCACAGGACCCTTGAGCATGGTGGCTCTAGGGCAGTGTGACTGCACCAGGCACTGACTAGCCGCGGTCCGTGCAGGTAACAGCGGTGGGGCAGAGGGGCCGGTTAAGGAGGGATTTTGAAGGATGATGCAGAGGTAAAATTATATAAATAAATAATTTTCCCTCTGCATCGTCCCTCTAAATTCCCCCTCACCCGGGCCCACCGCTGTTACCTGCATGGACCGCAGCTGGTGCTGACTTTAGGTGGGAGCGTTGTGTTTGCAAGTATAAAATGGTTTTAAAAACACTTGCTGCCTCCTTCCTGGCCTCCAACAATTTTCGTCAACAATAAAAATGTCATGATAACTCCAGTGATTAACCCCTTCGCCGCGGCACGAATTCCGCCGTGGCGCTGGGGGTGTTTGGGGGCAGTGCGGCGCCGCTGTGCTCGTGACGGAACCACTCCGTCATGAGTCACGGGCGAGCTGTGCTCATGACGGAGTGGTTCCGTCACGACTCCGCCCACTGCGCTAATCGCCCACACAGGCGGGGAATTAGTGCAGCGTGGGAGGAGCAGCCGCCAACGGCCGCAGCATGACGGAACCACTCCGTCATGAGCACAGCGCGCCCGTGGCTCATGACGGAGTGGTTCCGTCATGAGCACGGAACGGGTTAATGTTCTTATTAGAGAGATGGTGTTTTGTCTACTGGACGTTTTGACTCATGGAAACGACGTGCAGAGGGTTAATGGGCCTACTGCTAAGAACATGTACCATGCAGATCACAAAGTGCACATAATGTACATAGGTCAGTGGGTTACTGCTTTTGTCAGAGAGACCCTATTGTTACTTGCAGTTAATAAGTTAAAATCCCAACATAGAACAGTGAGCTTTTAAATGTTGTATAAGAGCTGCATGCAAACTGCAAGGTATAAATTAGCGCGTCATGGTTTTTTCCCCAGTCTTTGATTATCCTAATGTTGCAGAAAAAGGGTTGATTTGGGTAGAAATCAATTCTGATTATTAAAGAGAACCACCAACCATGGCATTACGGTTTAAATTGAGTTTGTAGTCCTTTGTCTTATGTAACATTTCCTATACAGTGATTTACACACATAAGATTGATTTTCTCTGTGTAATATGTGTGATATAAAATGCTCTGACACCCTACATTGGTATTGGTGGTGCAGTAAATTTTCTGATACTTTATTATTTTGTGATTTTTACACATGCTAACAGTCTCTGCAAAGATTTTTCCTTATTAGTACCAGTTGAACATACAACTGCAGCAGTGAGAAAAGTGACCAGTCAACCTTTGCAAAGGGCCCTTCACTTCACAGCAGCACAAGTCACATTTTTTAGGAACTTTTGATCCGTTTGAGCTATAAACAATTTAGTAGTTAATAATCATCACATTATGCAGATGATGTATTATGTGGCAAATATGGCAGAGCCATAATTATGTGGAAAACAATTACAAACTAGGATATTTTGCCATTCATGTTTTAACTGCTCTTGTGGAAAAAGGGAGGGGAAGTGCTGATGACAGAAATTCCATGGCTGGGAGACAAATGGCTTGCGATTCCACTTTTAAGGATATTTGGGACATTCTGTGATTGGAAACGTATCCCACTTTGTGAATGTATTTTAATGTCAATAACTCATATTAAACCTTAAGTAAACATGTGTATCCATTGGTTAAAATAAATAACGTAATAAGCTGCAACTGGTCAGTGTAATGGGAAGCAAATACAAAAAATTGGGATATTTTGCTCTTCCTGCCACACCTCTGACTCCGCCCACGGATCCAATCTGCGGGTTATTCCCGCCCTCTGATTCTCCGCCCACAGTTCCCCTACTTTTTTCTACCCCAGTTCGACCACTGGATATCACATAGTGTTGGTGTGTGCCCTGAAATAAAATGCCGGCCTCACATGTTTACCTTGTGGGTTATATGAATAAATTCATGGGTAAATAAATGCATAAGAAAATCTGCCACTGAAGTTTCAGTATAATGGCTCTGAAGATGATATAATAAGCAGAAATCTGTTACAGCCTTCTTACAAGTTCTTTGTTGTTAAAGAGCAAAACTGGCAGCTTCTGCAAACATCACTTCCATACTCTAAGTATGTACACCACACCCACGATTTTGCCTGGTAGTGGTACTTATATGTGCACTAATTCCATGCAGTGTTACTGAGTGCAGTAAAACTGTACAGAATTAGCACATATGCAAATACACCATATGTGTGTTTACCAAAAGTCACGCTAGTGGGCATCTTGATCTGTACAACAACAGTTCAGGGACACAGGGGAGGGGGGACTCTGTCTACATTTAGTCCATGCCACCCCAATTAGTGTCATGTAGGCAGAAGACTTCTCAATCATGGCGCCGCCATGTTGTGTGTTGTTTTTTTTTACACTGAATGGCTTTCAGTGAAGGAAAGGCTGGTGGTTATCATGGCATGCCGGTGGTGTCTGGATTCATGCTGTGCATGGGGGACGCTCTGTGCAGTAGTGTGCTGGCATGCAAAGTCAAAGTCAAAGTCAAAAATTTGCTTTATTCGGTTAAAATTTAAAACCATCAAAGCACAATACAGTAATTCATGGTACGGGTAGATACAAAAAAATTCACAATAAATATAATACAATACGTTGGCGATTAAACACGATAAAAGTATGTCAATTTAAATAATTCTAATCAATTACAAATCCATAAAACCATTTCTGTTTCAACATTCCATGTCCCACTGTTAAAAAACCATATTCCTAGGACCTGGGGAATTACTAATGATATTAAACCCTATTTCTGTGCCTAATAGCCCCTGTAATGAAGCTAGCCACCCCAAAGCATACCAGCGGCGTCTCAAGCATTTGCAGATAGACCAGTGCAGGCCTCACTTGCACAAAGTTATGATTCTTAAGGATAGGCACAATATATTTTTTTCGAAGTAAAGAGTAAAATTTACAAAAGAAAACCATGTGCAACATATCTTGTTCAGAAGTATTGTCACAGGGGCATGGGCCCAGGGTTCCCTCTTTAAAAAAACCCTTAGGGTAAGCCAGAAGCCAGGGCAGCATGCAATGTTTAAACCTTATTAACAAAAACAGATGGAATGGTTTGTTTATAAAGGTCAGGTAGGACTGAATCCCACTACCTGTACTTAGCATGACAAACCTCCTAACTGCCGGCTTACCCAATTCTTCTTCTTCCCTCAGTGACATGGCTTTACTCAAAAATTGGCTCTTAAAGGCCTTTATTTTTATTTTACTCAATGCACATGGGCTATCAAACAGTTCAGAACAGCCGAGTGACTTCAGGTTACTTTTAATGTATCGAAACCATGGAATAGACATAGCTTCATCAAGGGACAAGCAATCTTGGACAATAAGCTGGCTCAGATTCGGGAGTTGCTGGGCCCACAATCTAAGCCAGCCAAGTAGAGGCGCCACAGAGATTTCATCAGTAAGATAACCCGCCCCCAGATCTTCGTGCATATTAAAAATTGGTGCAGAGGGAGGAAGGGACAACAGTTTGCGAAAAAAGGTATTTTCCACCGTTTGGATTTCTAGCGAGGCCTTATAACCCCATACCTCACTACCGTATAGAGCCATGGGTACACACTTAGCTCTGTAAATTTTCATGAGTGCAGGTAGTGGTTTACTCCCCAGACGTTTTGCAAAGCCCAACAACGCTCCTGTAGCTCTAGCAAGGATGTTCTTTTTCTGGGCGCATTGCATGACCCAAGAACGTCGGTCATCAAATAAGATCCCCAAGTATGGGAAGGACTGCACTTTTGTAAGTTCCTGCCCATTACAGTAGAATTTAACCCGTTTCGCCCTCCCAGCACCTATTGACATGGAATGTGATTTTTTAAAATTTATTAATAAATCTAAAGAAACCATAAAATCATTAAATCCGTTTAAAAGCGCTTGCAAACCTCTCGCGGTTCTTGCCAATAAAACAGTGTCGTCAGCATATAGTAACGCGGGGATTAGTTTTAAGCCGGCACTAGGGAGATCTTTACTGATCGAACTTAAAACCTCTCCCAAATTATTAATGTAAAGCGAGAAAAGCAGGGGAGCTAGAATGCAACCCTGTCTTACCCCACGCTTTACCTGCCAAGCATCAGATAAACTCCCGTCTTCACTGTAGCGGACGACAGCAGTAGTATCCTCATGAATAACGGCCAGAAAGGATATCAATACTGGGTCAAGCCCCAAAGCAACTAATGAAGCCCATAATTTTTGACGGTTAACAAGATCGAAAGCGGTGGACAAATCCATGAATGCTAAATGAAGGTCCCCCTGCTTCGCGACCGTGTATTTCCCGATAATGAGATGCAAATTAAGGCATTGACCCACTGTGCCCTTTCCCTGTCTAAACCCGTATTGTAGGTCGGAAATTATAGATTCATCTTCCAGCCACGTTGTTAATCGAGTTAGGACGACTTTGCCCATTATTTTCATGGCGGAATCCAAAAGAGAAATGGGCCGGTAGCATGCCGGGTCTTCTCTTGACACTTTTTTAAATAACGGGACGATAACAGCTTTGCCCCATGACTTAGGGGCACCAGCCTTGGAAGCAGCGTTAAAAACGTCAGTTAAAAGTTTTGCCCAAAGCCCTGGGTCAGCCCTATAAAGGTCCGCGGGCACGCCATCCGGACCTGGGGCTTTGCCTTTTGCCATTGTATTAATGGCCTTCAGGACTTCTTCTTCGTTAAAAAGAATTTTTGAGGCTAAATTACTATCCGCATAGTTCACTGGATCAGGGTCATAAATTTCCGAATAAAGACCACTAAAATGGGCCACCCATCTCTCTGGAGGGATGAGACAATCCTTATTGGTATTCTCCAGCTCATTGAAAAGTGGACTATTAATCACCTTCCAGAACTGGGTACTATTTGTCAAAACACTAACATCTGACAATTCATCCCATGCCAGATTTCTTAACTGGGTTTTCCTGTCCTTAATTGATTTTTTTGTACGCCCTTCTTGCCTCTCCAATCTTATTTAGATCTTTGTCTCTTTCTTTCAGTGCCGACATAAGAGCAGAATGAGCACTAGAATAAGCATGGTCAAACCAACTCTTAAATTTCTTGGGCCTTGGTCTCCCATGAGTGGTAAGAATACCCACTACTTGTTTAGTAATCCTATCGAAGGCACTGAGAACTTCCATTGGTAGCGCCGCAGGCGACAAACATAAACTGAAATCCTCGTTATTATTATTATATAAGTTCTCAAAAAGTCGGCCGGAGTAATAACATCCCATCGTAGGCGTCTGCCCTGACTAGTAGAAACTAAATTTGTATTGGAAATCAAAGGCAATGAGATTTCCTTTGCTAAGGCATTCACTTTAATTTCCATCATAAGCGGGTTATGATCGCTTAGGGGATTTTGAATAACACTAAAGGAACCTATTAAGTCCCTCAGAGGACAGGATATAAAAATATAGTCAATAGTACTATTGTGACCTTGACTAGTGAATGTAGGAACACAGAACAAAGAATCTTGAGCAGGGGAATATAAATGAAGGGCAGAAACGATACTCTCCAGATATATCCCACCCTTAGAGTGTTCAAAATGAATAGCCTCTTGCTGGCAAAAATCGTAAGTACTAAAACCATAACAATTAAGATGACATACATGAATATTAAAATCGCCAAAAAGTAAAAGAGAATAAGGTGTGACATTCTTAGCATCATATTCGTCCAGGAATATGAACAGTGCTTTCAAGTGTTCTAATTCATCAGACCTAGCAAATGAATTATAGAAATTTACCACTAAAAACGATGGCAGATTAGGACCTTCAAGTTTCACTGCCAAAAAATGTAGGGAATTAGTCACTAGCAATTCAGTATTATATAATAACTTTAAACTAATTAATAACAAAAGGCCTCCTCAAGCTCTCCCCATTGCAGAAGGCACAGCATATTTAATAAAAGACTGAAACCCATCCAGATAGTGGGGGTCATTCGCCTCCCAAGTTTCTTGAAGGGCGATAATATGATAGGTGGAAAGGAAATCCCCCCAGTTTTTGTCGTCTCTTTTGGAACGTAGACCCGCTATGTTCCATGAGATTGTGGTGATTGTATCCATTACTGGAGTGCCCCCCACGCAACCTGACTCTTGTATAATGGTATTCTCTGAATTAGATGGAAGGGAATGAAGCTCAACTTCCACTCTATGAACGGGTACTACATCGCTCATTTTACCAATAACGTTATTAGAAACTATACTACTCCCAACCAGCGGAACAACATCGGAGTTCTTCTGAGTAGTTCCTAACTCATTAGCAGCCTGAGGGGGTAGAATAATATCTATCGAGTCACTACAATTGACCCTATGTTCCATAGTAGGCTCCCTAGAAAATGAAGGGCCAGGGTGTTTAAATGGAACTACACTAGTTACATAATTATGAGTGTGAATGCTAACCGGACTAAGTCAATCGTTGACATCTAAAGAACTAAGGGCCTCAAATCTATTACATAAAGCCAATGGTTTGCTAGCAGGAATAAACTGAGTAATACGTTCGCCAGATCTGGCAGGCCCTTGAATGTGAGGTGGATAAAAGAAACCCAACGGGAGAACATTGACATAATCCTGGTGTATTCTACTCGACCCTGCCTGTCTTAAAATGAGGTCTACTATATCAGGAGAGCTAAAATTCACTACAACACAGTCACCATTTAACGACTTATTAGACTTCCCCACCCATGAAACCCTTCTGACCATTTTAAAACAATCATAGAGTCGACTACCCAAAACTGTCTTACCCGCCAAAAAATGAAGGGCTTTATTTTTTAATGAGGACCAATGCTCTGCCCTACCATCAGAAGTTTTCGGGACATTAGCTAGTATAACAGTATATGGACAAGCCTCCAGGGGCAAAAGCAGAGGAAAATCCTTTTGTGTGCTCTCCACCGGTGCCCTTGAATTTTCAATCTGCCCCCTCATCCCCGCATTAATACCACGGTTTGATCCCAAAACCAATGGTAATGGGTTTAAGTTACCAACAACAGGGGCCGTTATAGACTCAACCAGCTCCGAAACTCTAGAAGTAGCTACATTCAGAGAGTGCAATTCGGATGTATTTTTCCTCAGCGACGGTGCATTCTGACCCGCTAAGTGATGTTCGATCAATACAAGTCTATCGTTTATCTTGTTGAGACTATCCATGACTGGTGATATTATCGCTCTCAGTCGCTCTTCCATAAGTTTAATCAAATCAACTGACTTTTCCCCCGTTGTGAGAACTTCCCTTTGATCAGTGCACTCATAGCATCCCTTGCCATTATTCACCATTTGCTGTCCCGCAACACTGCTTCCCTGACAATCCAACCCAAGTACAGAATCTTTAAGTCTGGGTAACTTAGCTTGTTGTCGACTTCCTTTAGGTGCATTATTAGCTTTTCTCTTTCCTTTGGAAGTTTTGACTGTGGCAACAGGGGGAATTTTTAACTGCCTAGTACGAGTAACTGGAGGGGAAAAAACGGGTGTAGAAACATTAGTAAGAAGGTGCATGATAGCAGGACTAGACTGTAGGACACGGCCCGGCGAAGGAAGATGTAAAGTTTGCCCAACACCTATGCCTAAAATAGGGTCGCCAGATTGTAACTCCAAGTTAAGCTGGGTTAAAGGTTCTAAAGATAAAGGTTCTACTTAAAAAAAGCCGAAAATGCCATTTCTAGGGAAATAGAAATGGTGGAAAGGAGGTTTCCTTTCCACCATTTCTATTTCCCTAGAAATGGCATTTTCGGCTTTTTTTAAGTAGGCATCTAATGTCCCAGTCCCCCCTATAACAGAGCCCTTACTGTTATTTTTTGCCATAGCCTAATTGGATCAAAGTCCTGAATACACTTCTTGCCACGACAGCCAATTCACCAATTGGCCGTGGAAACAAGACCCCAATGCTCCAAAGCGGACCCCACACCACAGCTCACTCTCACCGATGTTATGGGGGTGGCCCAGCCCAGCCTTGTCCAGCCCCGGATGGCCACAGACGGCCCGCCCTTTGCCCGGGCTTAGTCCGGCGCCACCCGCGCGCGTCCCGCGACGCGGAGGGACCCGCGATCTTTTGTGCGCCTCCGGGCGCGTGGGTGGCGTCAGCGACCGCATAGGAGCCTGGGGGCTGTAGTCTCCCCCCGCTCTCGGCCGGGAGGTGTAGTGGCGGCAGCGGGGGAGACACACAGCGAGAAGAAGCCCAGGAGCGGCGGCAGCAACGCTGATACGGCAGGGCAACAGGAGAGTCCCCCAGCAGGTAAGGCGAGGCTCTAGATTTGAAGTTTCCCGCTCCCCCGAGGGAGCCGCGATCTTTTGTGCGCCTCCGGGCACGTGGGTGGCGTCTGCGGCCGCAAAGGAGCCTGGGGGCTGTAGTCTCCCCCGCTCTCGGCCGCGAGGTGTAGTGGCGGCGGCGGGGGAGACACACAGCGAGAAGAAGCCCAGGAGCGGCGGCAGCAACGCTGATACGGCAGGGCAACAGGAGAGTCCCCCAGCAGGTAAGGCGAGGCTCTAGATTTGAAGTTTCCCGCTCCCCCGAGGGAGCCGCGATCTTTTGTGCGCCTCCGGGCACGTGGGTGGCGTCTGCGGCCGCAAAGGAGCCTGGGGGCTGTAGTCTCCCCCGCTCTCGGCCGCGAGGTGTAGTGGCGGCGGCGGGGGAGACACACAGAGAGAAGAAGCCCAGGAGCGGCGGCAGCAACGCTGATACAGCAGGGCAACAGGAGAGTCCCCCAGCAGGTAAGGCGAGGCTCTGGATTTGAAGTTTCCCCTGGCATGCATGGTGGACGCATTGTGCAGCATTGTACTGGCATGCATGGAGGACGCAATGTGCAGCAGTGGGCTGGCGTTCATGGAGGATGCTCTGTAAGCGCAACCTACATCATTGTGTGCCGGACAGAGTACTTTATTTCCAGGGAGGTACAGAATTTGCAACTCTTCGTTGTGTGACCTGAAGTGTCTGGTGCATCTCATCGTATCACACACCAGACCTTGTGCCCTAGCATGACTCTGATCAACGTGTACCAGAAGGGGTGCTCCTCAGACCCTGTGGTTTCCCTATGTTATTTCCCATTCATCGCTTGTACATTCCTGGCACCATCACAGGCCTCATCACAGTGGACCACTTGCCCTCTTCCCACCTGGCCCTCCCAGAGATGTCTTGGTGCCTGGTAGGTGGGAGAGTAAGTGACTTGGCTAAAGGAACACTTCTGAGAAGGTTCGGAAGCAGGTCAAGACACTGAGTGACCCCCTTGTGCTTCTCAGAACTGGGCTGGTGTCATAAGGCCTGGGCAGAGCCCTGTTTCTAACCAGTTATTGCCCCAAGCCTGCTTCTTCTTTACAACCAATTGGTGAACTTCCCGAGTGTCGCCAAGACCCCTTTGTTTGCGTCTACCTCTTGTTTATTTAGACTACTTATCCCCACCTGCTTTCCAGGGACCCAGACTAAGTGTGACCTCGACCGTGTGTGGCCTAGTATCTGGAGGTAGGGGCTGGTGATCTTCCCTCCAGAGTGTCGGGGACAGTGGGTTTAAATAGGAGGGTGGTGGGCGACTTGGAACCATGGGGTCTTCAGTGTGTTATCCATTGACATGCCGGGTATTAGTGGCACCACATTAGGGTGTCGGTGTGCATGTGTACGAGAGTGTCCAGTACAGACTGGGCTGGTACCTGTTGCATCGTGTAATGGTGCAGAGTGAGTGAGTGTGTGGGAGTGACAGTCTTTGGACCACCTGTGACTAACGATACTAAACAGCGGTGATGGTTTATATGTTGATTTTCTGCCAAAAGTACATACAGTTTACACTAGTTTTACCCGGGTGGCCCCGGCCGGCGGTGCTGCTAAAAAGTGTTTTCATTCTTTGTATGTACACATTACTGATGCTGTTGTAGGCTAAGGTGCACCCTTAAACTGTGTGATATTGCAGTAATAGGATTGTGGGGGTGGGTTTGAGACTGACAACGTGTTGCACCAGATACGGGTGCTTGGTGGGGTTTAGAATACAACTTTTTCTCATCTGTGCATATATTGAAATTCTATCAACACGATTAGGCCTAGTACTGCTAATAATATTGGCAAGTGTGATTTATGCCCATAAATACATGATATTCATCTTGCATTGATTAATGTGTGTGCTGACTAAAAACAATATTTGGTGTGATGTCTCTCTTTTGTGACGTGCCGTGTATTTACCGTGGTGGCGTGCTATGCCTTTGCTTTACACATTGCCTCTGTAATAATCCTGACTGCTCAGTGCCAAGCTACCCGAGGGTGAGCGTGGGTAGTAAGGTTTGTGTAATAACCTGCCCTTGACAGGAGCGGTGGATTCTGCCTGGCTGGGGGTACCCCTTCAGACAACCAGAAGGTGCTGGTTCCAGCAGTAGTCCCATTAGTTAACCAGGCTGGGATGCCAGCAGGTAACCCTGTGTTAGCCAATGGGGATACTAACTTTCCTCAGCAAAACGACAACTTTTAGAGGTTTTGCAGCTAAGCCATATATAAACCTATGTGTCTTGCTTAACAATATAAAGCTCCCGGCCCTAGGGCTCTATAGGCCTTCCTTGGAGTAGACTTACACATACTGGTGGCTTTGTCATTAGTTGTACTGGTAAAGTTGAACTTGCAATGAGACAACTGTCTTTCCAAACTGCAGTGGCAGGCAGGGAGCAGGGGTGTAACACAGGCCCCCGCAGCCCCTGCAGTGCGGGGGGACCCCCAACCTCCAGGGGCCCCCTCAGCACCGCACTTCTGCTGGAGAGCTCCAGATTGAGTCTGGAGGGGGCCCCGCCACTCACCCTGCAGGAGGGCCCCCTCAAGTTTTGTTACGCCACTGCTAAGTAGATTGCCTTTACCCACCTGAAAGGAAGATGAAATGATGCAAGATGGTGAAAATTAGCGTTGCTATTTGATGGTGGTTTAGAAGGCATTTTACTTAGGGAATGGAAGAACCATATGAATAAGGATGTTTGTTTAAAGAACATTACGGGTTACTTAACTAAAGGCTGGCCTAATAAAGGTAATCTTAAATCAGAAGGATGTTTGCGGAAGTAAGGAATGAGCTGTGTGCTGAGGATAACATGTTACTCAGATGTGGAAGGGTGGTTCGACCTGTCAGCTTAAGGAAGAAGTCACTAGAATTGTGCCATTAAGGACATCTTGGTGCATCCAAAACCAAATAAAGAGTGAAATATAATTATTGGTGGCCAGGTCTTGACAACGAGATTGAGATTTTAGTTTGTGAATGCGTTGAATGTAACAAATCAGATAAGTGTCTCAAGAGCTTTAAAACACCTTTAAGTCCCATTGAGAGCCTGAATATGTCATGGGAGAGAATTGGTGTGGATGGTGTAGGACCCGTGGGATGTACTGATGGTGCGTTCAAGTACACTTTAGTACTTGTGGACCATTTTTCAAAATGGCCAGAGATCACAATTGTGCGCAGTGCTGATTGTGCAAGCATCATTACGTTTTTGGAAAAAATCTTCATGAGAGAAGGGCTACCAAAATGTGTCATCACGGATATGGCGCACAATTATTGTCTGCTTCTTTTAGGAAATTTTTGGAATGAAATGGTATTGTGCACAGAACTACATCTGTTTATCAACCCAAAGGAAATAGTTTATTTCGGAATGTCCAAAGGTAATAAATTAAATTGGGAAGGTGAGATTTGTAAAATGTATTCGGGCTCACAGGATCACTCCCAGCTTGATTACTGCCAACAGTTCATTTGCAATGATGAGGGGAAGGCAGGCTTTAAGCAAGGATTTGAGTTGGCTGGCTTCTTCGAAACAGGCAGAATGGTCTCCAGAACTTGTGAAAAAGAAAATTGCCTTGGCCCAAAAATCTTACAAGGAATGGTATGACAAAAAGTATGGATCAAAAACAGTGGTGTTCAAGTGTGGTGGTTGGCTTAAAGTAAGAAAGGATAAGAAAGTCAATAAAGGTGCATCCATGTAATGTTATGTAATTCAGTTAAACTGAGCGATGGGATGGTTTGGCATATGAGCAGAGTTGTAAAATGTCATTCTATGAATCTAATAGTAATTATTGGTTGGATCTTGATGAAGAGGGGAATGATCTGAGAGATCTGAATGGTGAATTGGATGATGATTCATATGACTTGCCAGTTTCTATTGGCTCACCAACTAATGGGGGTTATGAACAAGGAAATGAGCCTGGTGTGCCAAAAGAGTTTGCCAAAACTAATAGCTGCCAAAGCAAAAAGGGTAAGTTTGGTAGAGTCATTACCAAACTAAGTTAATATGATGACTATATTATCAACGTTTAATTCATTGTTATTGGCATGTTTCTGTATATTAATGTCATATGAACCTAATGCGATTTCTCTTTGTACAGGGTTGTCTCATGCTGTGTAGTATTAATGCCAGTCTTAATGCTTTAAGCTTTTATGCCAAGTTTTATTTATTATGATGCACGGCACTCATGCATTTTAAATGTTTTCTGTGTTTCCAAATTTGTGGGAGGAAGATGTGAAGCAATAATAATGTATAGTTTGCATCACAAGCCTGGGGTTTAGGCATTGTGATGCAAACAGGTTCTTCCAATGTTATTGGCCGATGCATCCCCCTAAGCTAGAATTCCACTGGGGACAGTCCAACTGTGGAAGTGGTGGATTTGTCATGAAATGCTGGGGGAGCTGGGCGTGTCTAGAGCCGTGAGAAATAAACTTACCTTGAACCTAAATAATGTTTGCAGTCATTATAACACCATCTAGTCTCAATTAATAAGAAAGGTATCAAATGGTAAGTAAAATGATTGATCAATCAGCGAATTAAATATAATAATATCGAGATGCAATTTAATCCTTGATAAATACAAATAAATATTTAAAGAAATAAACTGTTATTATTATGTAATGCGTGTGCGTGAACACAGACACAGCTGAGGCAAAACATGGTGTCCCAACGGAGCCTCCGGAAATGACGGGTGAGTGGCCAAGACCCCTTTATGCCTGCTTTATGGTGTCCCTAATACACACTCTTCGACTTTGCACAATATAATTGTCTCCAAAACTTTTTCATATGTGTTCCCTTGTGTGCTCTCTAAAAAAATGTTTTTAAATGATAAGTGAGTCTAGCTGACTCAGTCTGAAACACTTTTATTTCCAACCTGCGGCCACCCGCGCACGCCCGACTTTGTTGTGAATAAACAACATTAATTCGGACTGCGTATTTTGACTCTTATCAACCAACCGACTCGGGGCCCTTGGCAAATGGCAATTAAATTTCTGTCACTGTGCTCATAGAATGAAGCATAAAAACACAAATGCCTCGTTCAACCTCTAAGACGCATTCAGACTTCACTGCTCTTCGACAAAACTCGGAGATGTCGGCTTTGTCAGCGGGTGTTTACTCTTCCATCAAGGCCCCCAGCCTTCTCCATTGAGCCGCCCTGCATGCTTCGCTCAATCCTCATTGTGGTGGCTTCTGAGGTGGAATTCCAGGAGCTAATCCCCGTGGCTGTAAGGCATGAAAGGACATATTGACTCCTCCGCCATTATGATTATTCACATGTTTTAGGCATGGCAAACAGAACATATTGTCTTCGTGTTTGTTACTGGAACAACTGAACTTTGAACAGAAGTTATTCTTTGTGTTTTTGCTGTATGTTGCTTTGAATCTTGGGAGAGGAAATGCGAATAGTAAAACGATCACTAAACAATAATGAAGGCCTGAGCGATGCACGGGATAAAATAACAACACAGGCCGCTGCTCTCCGAAGCGTGCACGATGCCTCCAACAGAGTGCCGTGAAAGTGTGTGTGAAAGGGAACGCAAATGTGCCCGCCACTCCAGCTTCATTTTTATTTTGACGTCAGGATTTAATCCTTGCCAGAGTAGAACATTAAATATATGCAGTGTGGTTTTTCTATCACATATTTATTTTATGGACTTTCATGTTGTGGTTTTTCATGCATCGAGTTTGCCGTTTAGTATGGCCTCGTAGCCCTACCTAAAAAAATATACAATACAATTTAAAAGATAAGGAAAAGTGTCATTGAAAGGCCTCGAGAGGGCAATTTCAAAGAATCAAAACAAGTATTTGCTTAAATCTTATGTAAGTATCTAAAAGCTATAGAGCTGCGGTTGATAAAACAACTTGGTCCATGGCCTTCCAGGCTCCACACAGGCTCTCGTTCCTTAAGGGCACCGTAGCACACCACATCAAGGGCCTAAAGAAATATTATGACATCCACCTGACCCTGATGGGACTCTTCGGGCTTCCATTGCTGCCCGCACCATCTTTAAATCAGTTGCATCATCCACAAAGCCATAAACGAATGGCTCCCCCATCTATGTGTCTGACAAGCATAGCACCTCCAGTGGCTCTTGGCACACCCACTGCTGTAGTGCACTCACCTGTGCAATAGCTTTACCCAACATATATCCCCACTTAGGGCTTAATTTGAACTGGTGGTTGCTCGGGGGGCTCACTGGCACTCATTTTTGGGGACCAGCACTTATTTCTCTTCGACCGTGAGCAAGAGAGAAAAACAGACAAACAATGAAAAAACTGGAACAAAGAGAGAAAGCAGGAATCTGCAGAGGTAAGAAAAAAGGGCAGCAGTGTCTGGTGTGTCCTGTTCTGGATTGGTTTCTCTTCACAGCACTGGCAAGCATAACACTCTGCATAAAAGACAGCACCTGGTATAAGGCTATTAACTCATCTTTATTAATTTGTCAGCTTTTATACATTGCCTTCTGATGTGGAGCTACTCTCCACACGTCCTCTTCTCTCTGCTTCCCTCAATGTAGTGAGAGGCAAAACTAGTACTTCCTGTCTCCACCCAGGAAGTTCCTGGTATCTCACTTCTGTCTGGACCAGCTAGACCGCTGACCTACTTATATAACAATGTCCGTTCCTGGAGGACATGACATGGTGGTGGAGTAAAGAGGCCTGGGATGGATTCAGGACTACGCAGCCAGACAATCAGAGTAATTTCTATAATTTTGCGTTACTCTTTGACGTGGAATTACCGATATCTATGCAACTACTCCTGCTCACGTAATTTGGGGGAAAATAAAAAATTCTACTTGCAAGAGTATAGTTGCACTCAATAATCGTGTTTTGCTGCATTTAGCACTATTTCTTAGTGCAAAAATGCACCTTTGCTTCCATTTCGGACACAAGGGTGCTATTTGCGCAAAGAGAAATTGCACTAAATGCTGGGAGTAAGTTGGGAAAAAAATCCTACCTGAAGGGCACATTTGATGAGCGAGAGCGTCGGCTTGTGCTTGTTAGTTGCTCTCCTGCATTTAGCGCTATATCTTAGCACAAATATGCATCCACACTTCCATTTTGGACACAAGGGTCATTTCTGTGATAAGAAATGGCACTAAATGCAGAATTATTTTTCTTGCATAATTCTGCTTAATCTTGCAGAATTCGTAAGTAACTCCACATAATTATGGTACACAGAATGATGTGAGTTAAGCCCACCCCTATTTTTAATAGTACCAGCCCCGGACTTCTGAGCCATGCTTATGGTACTGGCACTCATTCTTTTGCAAATTAAGCACTGCCGCCACTCAAATGAGAGTCATGGACACCTAAATTGGATTAAGATGTAGCAAAGTTTACTTCATGAGAAAGTACTATAGAGCTGGATAACAATAATATATCACATTAAAACCTGCACATTATGGACGTCGTAGAACAGATATCGACATCAAAAATTGAATGGACACACACATTTCCTATTTACATCCTCCTTGGGGCAGGCTAGGCCAATGGCATGGTAAGCACGGATTACCCAAAACAAAGAGAAAAAATATTTGATAATATGGCAAGGTTCACTGGAACTACATATTCAGACTTCATATTGAAAACATCAAGAAAACACTTAGTGCTTTGTCCCGGCCGGGGCACCTATGACGATTTGATCACGAGCTAAGAAATATCCTGGGCACCAAAGGTTGGCTGAGAAGGCCAGGCACACCACCAAGTCATTTCCTCCCCCCCTATTTAACTAGCCCCAAACCCAAAGAACCTTTCTGAAAGAGGATTTTGATATTAAACTCAATGACACTGTAGCATTTGAGTAACATTTTTTGGCATTTTTCAGCTCACCTCCCTCTTGGGAGCAGGTGGGCAGGATTTCAGATCACTGAGATTGGGGCACAAAGAGGATACCCTAGGGCAGCTCAGCGTTTCAAATTCCCTTCCATTCTTATGCCCCCTTCTAGTCAGTTGTCCACAGCAGCAGCAAGGTCTCTCAAGGGAGCAAGGGATGCTGTAGCCTAGCCCATGCAAAATGAGATGACCCTCTTGCTTGGGCTTGATCCAGGAAACCATCAGATGGTTGTATGTCAGAATATCGACCACAAAAATATTGTGCTACAAACATATTGTAGGAAGAATGCTGACAATACAAATATTGCAAAGATAAGGCTATTTGAGTAAGCTTGATTTACTATTCTTAACTTCTCATCTCTATACCCCATACCTTATTATGTTATTTTGTGTTGTGTGTATTTGTAAAGCACACTATCACCTGCTGAAGATATACATGTACATAAATGTAGAGTTAAGTATTGGAAACCTATGTTTACAAACACATATATACATACCTTTACAATATTATTTTTGTTGCGGGAATGATTTCCCCATATCCATGTGAGTTGCCGTAATCCAGCTCTAATTTAGGAAAGAGCTGAAGATACACCTCTTTAAAGAATGCTACATTACGACTAAATAACAGCCCACCTTTACTCCGAGAACATAGCTACTCCTTCAATCATGCATTAACTCAATCTTTGACATTGACAGCAGCCTTTCAGTTAGGTTTGTGCTATACAAATAACATTTATAATAAAAATACAGAAATGCTGCTCTTTTGATGCATTTATTTTTTTATTTTGCAGGCATACAGAGCCTCTCCTATGGCATGGGTGTTGTTCAGTACACGAGTGAGGTATCTTTGGGGCATATTATCAAGAAATGGCGTTAAAATTATTGCCGCTTTAGCGGCAGAAAACTGCCGCTAAAGCGGCGATAATGGGCTTGATAATATGCCCTTGAGAATTCCAATAGAAGCCCATGTTCTGGTGTCAACATGGGCTTCTACTGGAATTCTCACGGGCATATTATCAAGCCCATTATCGCCGCTTCAGCTGTAGTTTTCTGCCGCGATAATTTTAACGCCGTGCTTGATAATATGCCCCAGAGTTTTATATATTCTGTTCCTCTCAAAAAAGGATGACGTTTACGTCAATTTGTTTTTGACACCTTACCCGTCATTAGCAGGACCTCAACAGACTTCAGAAATCTCTAAAACAGAGCCTTCAATTCTTACCTTGTACTTTGCCTCTTGTCAAATTCCCTGAAGCTAACTTGGTGGCGTGTTAACCCTACATAAAAGCCCCAGATAAAAATAATAAAAATAAACAACACACTATTTGCTCATTGACATAATGTCGTTATCGAGGATACTTACTTGTCCTAAATTCCAGATGGGCAGCAGTACAAAATGAATATGATTTATTATTAGCGCTCATAAGCATCAAACCAGGAAAGGAGTAAGACAATATTTGCAGTATATATAAAGAGTGGAGAAAATAAAAAATGTTTAATCAACTAAAGAGCTGAGAAGGTATGCACTGCAATTCAGCGCGGCTGCAACTTGATGATGCTCCCACACACTTTCAATCCTGATCCAATTCCAAGATCTGTCCTGGTGGAAATTGGCTTGAACAGGCAACGATTTTCTGGGCCACACAAACAGGATGGTAATTGCATCTCTCAGCTGTGGCACCCACTACTGCCCCTGCTGGTGGCGTTATAAGGCAGTTACCTTGATTGCCATGGGTAGTGCCTGTGTCATTGGCTCAGACTCATTTTGTTGATGCACTTAACATTAGAAGACGGACACAGATAACAGCAATCGTCTAAAGGTGGTGGGTGAGACATGATCACAATCACGGCATGCGTTGTCAGTTTTTCGATCCATAAAGCTGATGTTCCTGACTACTAATTATAGGTTTGTTTGGGGGTGGGAGGCTTGTCGGCGATCCAGGTCTCACTTTGCAACTAATGTGTCTCAAATAAATGTGGCAATTCAAATAAACCATCATATCAATCAAATGATCCAGGTTTCAAAATGGTTAGGTGCTTAACCTTGAGTTCTCATCAAAGCATTTCACTAAAGAGAAGTAGTTTTTCTTTAACACCCCCAATCAAAGCTGTGGATTTCACTTTTCCCTCTGTTCTACCCCTTAAATTGGGAGATGTTCAGTGACTGATAGCCTGGAATTTATGTTGAAACATGCAAATCAAAATGGAGCTTTCCCATTCAAAATGTTTTTGAATTTAAACTTGTAGGTTTAGCTTGGTGACCCAAGACATATATCACTAAGGTCAAACTACCACAATAACCTGGTCAGTGGAATCACACAGTAAAAAAACAAAGATTGGTGCTCTGCTCAACTGCTGCAATTGATCTGGGGCTAGTATTGTGCTGCGCCATGCATCGCGGCAGTAGTGCACTTGAAGGCGCGCTGAAGCAACAACTGTGCATCCATCTGGGAGTGCGCCATGGGGACTGACTAGACTGATTTTAGGCGCACTAGCACTGAACGTAAGCAGCACTGACGTGATTGGATTGAACTGGAGCCTGCAATACAACGAGGGCCTGGCAGTAGGAGCGCTGACCCAGAGACCCAGTTTATAGCACATCTCAGGCGGCTGGGGTGTGAATCCCGTCCGGCCATCGCCAGTGGCTGTCGCGGCTGTCATGTGGGCAGCAACCTCGGACACTGACTCTCTAGGGGGGAGAGACTCAACAAAGCGGTGTCTGATATACAGTGCTGGTGTCCTCTCCAAGATTTCCGCTCTCATCCCCCTCCTCCAGCGGGGTGGGACACCTACATGTGAGTGGTGGTTTTGGGCCGGGTCTTTGCTGGCGGAAGCCGACAGGCCAATGTGGGTTGATCTCACAGCAGGAGGTGGTGAGTAGCTGGTATGGCCCTGTCTTCAGTCCTCCCTACCGCGCCCTCGGATTGCATCATGGCGAGTGGCCGCACCGGGCGAGCTCAGTGCAGGCGAAGCTCGACAAATTCGCATGGCAGAAGGACCAACATGAGCCACAAACTAACCCCAAAACTAAAGGGGGTCAAGCAGACCCAATGCTGCAAGATATCTTGACCGCCATCACGACGGTGCGCACTTCACTGGAGGCACGCATCGACACAGTCGCCACTGAGGTATCTCTAATCCTTGCCGACATGAGGAAAATGTCAGAACGCATTGGTACAGTCAAGGCCACAACTAAGGAACTGGCGTCTGACTCAGACATCTTCAAAAGACAGGTGACTGAACTCCAAACCACCTAGGAGGCATTGGCGCTCAAGCTCCATGACTACTAAGGCCGCATGAGACGGAATAACGTCTGTATTTTGGGAGTGCCGGAACGAGCCGAAGGGCAGGCGGCTGATCTCTTCGTCAAGGAGCTCATACTTCAGCAGCTCCAGCCTCGAGTTCTATCTGAATGCTTTTCGATAGAATGCGCACACTGAGTACCTGGGGGCCAGCCTAAACCTGGTGCACCTCCCAGACCGCTCCTGGCGAGAGTGTTTAACTTTCGAGACCGCAATGCCATACTACACATGGTGAGAGCGGTCCCACCACTGGCGATCGAGAACAGCAAAGTCATTTTCTTCCCAGACTTCACTTTGCGGCTTCAGAAACAGCGTTGTAGCTTCCTCGACGTGAAACGTGCACTGCGGGACTGAGCAATAAATTATGCCATGCTGTTCTCAGCTAAGCTGCGAGTTGAGTCTGACGGGAAAGCCTGGTTTTTCACCAGACCAGAGGATGTATGGGACTGGCCCGACAGCTGGTGAACTGTTGGTAAACGTCCATTTAAACCTGTTGGAGAACATGGCAATAACGACAGGTCAAGCCAGCGACAAGGGTCTCCGCTAGGAAAAGCCTCTGAAACGCAACGATCGGAAGATAAGTGACTGGTGATGTGGAAAGGCACCAACCTACTCCTGGTTAACCTGACTTGTGGCACGAGAAGTGTGTCGGCGCTGTTAGTTCTGGCGACATTTGACTTCCATTTGGCCACCATTGAGAGGTAAATTCCTCATGGCTGACTTTACACTGGTGTTTGCCTCCAGGGGGGGGCTGGCACCGTTATCTGTTGTTTGACTTCCTTGATAAATATCGTTGATTGCAATTGTTCCGTACATTATGGGGTCGAAGGTAGGGGTTGCAAGGAATATCACAAATTACTAATCTAGGGAGTGGGGTTGGCTCATGTTCCATATTCTCTTTAGGGTGGGCGACAGGCACTCTGCAAGTTTGGGGGGGCGGATGGTTCTATGCCCGTCGTGCAGGGAGGCAGGGTGGGTGTTGGGAGTTAGGGGGTTGGGTGGGTATGTGCCAACTATTTTTGCTTATGTCTTGACGTGATAATTACGCTTGATTTTCTTTTTATTGTTGATTCATGTTATTTTTTGAAACAATGGTTCTCTTTCTTGGTTTCTATGTCCCATGTATGCAGTCCTCCAGGTAGCCAGGTTGTGGACGCCCGTGCATTTTACACTCCCGCTCCGTGTGCATGGATGCATGCTCTGATTATTGGTCCTACATTGGACCACTATTTCCTTACACATGGGAACGCCCTTAACACTTAAGTTCCTTACATGGAACTTTAATGGCTTGGGGAATAAGCCTAAACGGGGAATTGTGCTGCAGTATTTGAAGAGGCAGGCGCCGTACATTGTCCTTGTTCAAGAGACGCATTTACCTGCAGCGCATTAAACAGATGGGGTTATCGTCTAGTTGCTCATTCGGGGTTCACATCAAGCTCCCGTGGGGTGGGGATTCTCATACGCAGAAGTTGTCCATATATGATCGATAGGATCTGGTCGGACATTCAGGGCAGATATGTAGCGCTCTCCGGTACCTGGGAGAGACAAGCTCTTAACATAGTTTCCATATACGTTTCACCTGGGCTGCAGCGTCCCACGTTGTGCGACCTTGGTAAGCTCTTGCTTGATTTACCCCTGGGGCTGTTGGTGCTTGGGGGGACTTTAATATAGCTTTAGATGGGGCTAGGGACTGTTTACTGCCCCGTGGGGACACCCCGGGGTGTTCTCCGCTGGCAGAATTCTTGTCCTCTATGGGCCTTGGGAGATGGCTTAACCGCACTACCGTGCAATTTCCATTTTATTCAGGGGCCCACAATAGTCAATCGCGCATAGATCATGTGTTCACTCATGCTCATGATATACCAGTTTTTACGGAATCCAGGTGCCTTGCGCGAGGGATCTCTGACCACTCCCCTGTCCTCACAACCCTTGCTCTTGACTTCTCCAGGCAGCATACCTCCCTCACTATTAGTCCCTGGGCGCTTAAGGTTCCCCATATTAAGGAGGCGTTACTCAAGGAAGCTGATTTCTATTTTCAAGAAAATGTAGGGTCTGTTACCTCAGCATGTACCTTATGAGGTGAATTTGGCACTGTTATGAATGGTAGAGCCCTGTTGTTGACGGTCGGCCATAAGAGGGAACTCACTAGATGTATCACAGAACTTGAGGACAAAATCCTGGGTCTGGAAAAAGACATGGCACTTACTTCGGCTTGACTATCGACAGCTTCTGATGGAGGCGGCCAGGGCACGGTATGCCTCCACCCGGCATAGGATATATGAGCATGGGGAACGAACGGGTAAACTCCTGGCCTGGTTGGAGAAAATAGAACAATTGTCTAGATTGGTGTACTCGGTGAGAGGGGCCGATGATACTGTAATCACGGATCCCCAACGGATTGCTGACACGTTTGCCTCTCATTTCTTGTCGGTGTATACGCCCTCGACGACTGTCCAGCCTTCTGCTGCTGCAGACCTACTTTCGACCATTATGGTTGCACGTCTGTCCGACCATGATCGAGACTCCCTGGAGGGTGCGTTCACCGAGGCTGAACTTCAGAAAGCTATCAAGACGTCCGCTCGGGAAAAGTCATGATTCCGATCGAATTCTTGAAGCTGATGGCTGCTAAGCTCTTCCCCATTTGTTACAAATGTATACGGACATCCTGGAGAGGGGTGAACTGCCAGCTGAGATTAGGACAGCGTCCATCGTGGTTATACACAAACAAGGTAAACCATCTGATGAGTGTCGGTTGTATCGACTGATTTTGCTCCTTACGGTTAAGGCGAAAATATTGGCAAAATTGTTGGCCAACAGGCTTATCCCCTGTATCACTGAACTTGTACACCCTGATCAAACCGGATTCATGCCCTTGAGAAATACTGCCCTCAACTTACAATGGTTGAATGAGGTCTTGGGCCGGCGCAACACCATCAGAGAAGATGCTGCATTACTGTTGTTGGATGCCTCAATGGCATTCAACACCATAGAGTGGGATTATCTATTTGCTGTGCTGGATAGGATGGGATTTGGTCCAAACTTTACAAAGTGGATACGATTGCTTTAAGCCTGCACAACTGCACTTGTGGCAGTCAATAAGCACGTCTTTAGACAATTCGTGTCGGAGAGGGGTACCAGACAGGGGTATCCCCTGTCCCCCTTGCTATTTGCTTTAGTGCTAGAGCCGTTGGCAGTCTGGATCAGAGGGGACCTGTGGATTAGGGGTTTGAAGTGGACTGAGGACCATGAGGATCGTATCTCCCTTTATGCAGATGATATCCTCCTGTCCATGGCCTTGCCTTCTCACTCTCTCCGGCACATTCTCCATATCTTCCACATCTTCGGTGCTCACTCGGGATACACTATTAACTGGACTAAGTCCTAACTCTTCACATTGTGGGGTGCACCGCCGTACAACACTAGAGGATATGACATACCGGTAGCGACAGTGAGCTTCAAGTATCTTGGTGTCCACATAACGCCAGATCCTTCCTTGTTTAATGAACTGAACCTACTTGCCTCCCTCACACTTCTTCGCTCTGAGGTCAAATATTGGCGGTCCCTTCCCCTTACTCTCTTGGGACGTGCAGCACTCTTTAAGATGTTGGCATTACCACGCTTCTTTTACGTGTTGCAGAACACCCCCAATGTGATCTCTGACACCTATTTTGCCAGTATAGATAGCGTAGTGAGGGAACTGTTGTGGGACGGTCGGACCCCGCGTATTGCTATGAAAAAGTTGATGGTGGGGTGGTACGACGGGGGTATTGCATTACCCGATATTAGGCTTTATTATCAGGCGTCCCAATTGCAACAGGTGGGTGCATGGGGAGTATGATGATCCAAATTTCCATACGGACTGGTGTCTTCTGGGCAGGGGGGCTACAGTAGGGCACTCTACACGCACCCTCACAAACTCAATCCCACGGGACCTATGGCCCGCACAGTGGAGACCTGGCACGGGGAAATAGGAAAGGGGGTTGGCACAACACACCAACAAAAACCACACCACTCTGGGAGCCAGACCTGTTGGGACAACTCAGCAGATGTCAGGGATTTGACAAATGGGAGATGATCGGTATCTTAATGGTGGGCGACATGTGGGTGGGGGGACACCTGGCAATGTTTGCAGACCTACATACCAATTAGCCCAGACTGAGGTATTCCGATACCTACAAATTAGTCACGCGATTAGAGCATCGTTGCCTAAGGATGCCCCACTGCCGGAGGCCTCCCCTCTGGAGAATCGATTGATTCTTGACCCCATGCCCAAAAAGGCCATATCCCTCACATATAGAAAATTAGTAAATAATCGACCGGACCCTTTGACGCGCCTACGACGGAGTTGGGAGGCAGACTTGGGGGACTTAGAGGATGAGGACTGGTGTGATGCCCTGGCTTCTCTCAGGGAAGTGGCTATCCCAATGAGATTGCGCCTGGTCCAACTGAAAATTCTTCATCGGAATACTTAGACGCTGGGACCTTGGTCAAAATGGGTAAATAGGACAACCCACTTTGTCTCAGGCAATGTCAACGGCCGGGAACCTTTTTTCATATCCTTTGGGATTGCCCATCAGTGCAGTCCTATTGGACCAAGGTCACACAACAGTTGGCGAGAGCAGGTGGCAAGGCACTGCAGGCTTCCCCCCAACTGTGTCTCTTAAACATCTGGGAGACTACTGACCTGACGCAAGCTGAGCAATCATGGGCCTCACTGGGGTGCGTCATTGCAAAGCGGAATATCGCTCAGAAGTGGGGAGTGGTGAAGGTTCCGGCTCTGCGCGACTGGGCAATTGATATGGACAGGGCTATGATTGCGGAGAAAGATGTGTTTAAAAACAGGGGCTGTCCCAAGAAATGGTATCAGAAGTGGGTAAATTGGAATAGATATAGAGGTAGCATCTGCTTGTCCCCTACTATGGAGCTACGACGTGAGCAACAAGGACTCCAGGATATTTCTTGTATAGACGAAGTGCCCTGACCTGACATTGCCAAGGGGGGTCAATTCTGCATCAGGGATGATTGGGGCAGATACTGTTGCTTAATTAACCCACTATGTGTATGTTATCCAATGGGGTCATCTGCAACTAATTAATGTGGCCTGTGGGGGGTGCGGGATTGCTGCCTCTCGGTTTACAATTGTGATGATCAATGTACCTGTGCCACAGACTTCAATATTATGTCATTGCTGCTTGGTTTAATTTTTGTTTTTACTTTCAATAAAAATATTTCTAAAAAGAAATTTTTTTTTGCAAAAGATACCGTAAACCGATTTTTGTAATGTGGATGAAGTCTATCAGCTCACTTCATAAAGGCATCTAATTGACAAAGATGGGGCGTGCCGGAATGCAGAAACATATAGCAAAATGTCGAAATGGTTTATTAAAAATTATTGTATATTTTAAAGAGAAATCAAACAAAATGTGATGAATAGCAAAAATTTAAAATTTATGGAAGTAAATGGTCCTTGGCAGTAAAAGGGTTATACATAAAACAAAAATGCTCAAAAGCAACAACAACAAAACAATCTCTTCATTCTAGGGCCAATAAGTAGGAACAGTTCATGTAAGATTCTGAAAGAAGTTCCTATAGATCCTCTCTTGGAACAAATGTCCTCCTGTCTCTAGTCAACTTTTTCTGGCCTGCCCTTTGATTGTATTCTCCCAGGGGACTTGACAATGTGTCACTCCACTGGAGGTGCTTCATGATTTGTTGGCATTGCCCTATACAGTGTCACTCTCTGTTGGTCAGGACAGACATCCTAAGTGTTCCCTTACTCTCTTCAACCAAGCTATGGAGAGTATGATGATAGATTTTAGGTGATCCTGCGTTCATGTACTTTTAACTATTTCAACTTTGGGGATGAAGCCTTCCTAAAATCCGTTCAGGACCTCATAACTGCAATCTTTAGTTGCACTAATTGTGTTTATTACGTTTTGTGTGATAGTGTGGGTTTGGGTGGGAGTGTGTGTAAGAGACACAGTACGATGTTATGTTACTCATGTATTGCATGAATAGGTTCTCCTTTTTGATAATCAGAACCTGCTTCCAAATCTAACAGATACAATAACCTACATGCCACTGCAGTTGGAGCCTTTACTTTAGGGCACCAGCTCCCTCTAAGCCATTATTGACAATGTAAAAAATTGGTCTATTAGCTGTGCTGAATGTGAGTCCTGCGCAGAAATAGATCCACAATTGTCTCCTTATTAGAAACCAAGTACGCCATTACAGCACTTGGCTCTTTGAGGGTAGCCGAGCAGAGCAGTCCAAGGCCTACTCAGGGGAGATGGTGTGGCTAGTAATCTATGTCCTCTGGCACACAATAACACCAGTCAATAAATGATTGTCCAATCAGTGCTTTTACTTTGGAAACGGAAAAGTAAATGTATTACACACACACTAATGAAACAATGCATTAATTTACACACACACACCTATATTGGCTACTGACGGGTGCCAGTAGGTTGTTGCATAAGAGGCACGTATGGCTAAACCACACGTGCCTCTACTACATGCCCCAACAACAAATGTGTCCTAACAATGCATTCCTTTACCACACATGCCTTTACCACGCAAATATGTGGTAAAGGCATGCAAGGTAAAGGGATGTGTGGTAAAGATCACACCCCAACCCCCTGCCCTGAGTCCTAAAAACGACCCCGCCCGAGCCCTAAATCCTACCCCGACCCCATGAGCCCTGAGCACTCTCCCTGACTCCCAGCCCTAAACACTACCAGACCCCCTGAGCCATAAACGCTACCCAGACCCACCGGAGACTTAAACACTACCCGACCCCCCTGAGCTCTAAACACTACCAGGACCCACCCTGAGACCTAGAAACTACCCCAACCGCCCTGAGCCCTAAAAAGTACCCCAACCATTAAAAACTACCCCCACCCTGCAAAATCGGGCCCCAGTCCCACATACCTCACTGCATCCTCTCTCGATCCTCCCTGTTCATGGGCCCGCACATCCCAGCATCTAGATCGCAAACTGCCTTAACCACGCGGATGTGTGGTTAATGCATATGCGTTGTTAAGGCTTGCATGGTTGAGCTTGTGAAGAAACAGCACGCATCGCTCTGCCCAGATTGCAAAGGCCATTTCCCCCTGTAGGTAGGTATAGTTAGGTCTCCTTTTCCATACACAAAACGTTTGATGATTTTCTTATAATTTTGGCTCCAGTGGACGAATCTTTGTGAAACTTTCCTCCAAAAAATTTCATCCACCTCAGTTCCTTTCTGGAAAGTTTTGGGGTGATCTGTCCAGCAGGGACCAAAAAAAAGGAGTAATCTATCATGTCTCTTTTTAGTTCTCTGGCTTTCCTTTGTTTTATATAATTTTGGTGCTCGACATTCTTAGTAGTGGCTTCAGGTATATTTAAATTCTTGCTCTTGTTTTCTAGTGATGCAATCTCAGCTTGTAATTTAGCAACCTTTCTGTCTGCATTTTCCACTAAATTCACATTAAATTCATAGAACTAGATGTCAGTTCTTTTCCCCATAATATAAGCAAATCATCATCTAGATCATCATAGGTGGGCATAATATGAGATCTCAGACCCATTGGAAACCTGTGGAGTTTAATGTATTGTTTTAGTGTGCTCCATCGCACCATTTCGACATCTCATTTCTGTTTAGTTTCTCAAGTTTTAAAAAATTGTCTCGAAGTCCTTCCTTATGTTGTGGGTTCACAGTCTTCACTGCATCACCTACCCTTCTACCTGTACTTAGGTTCTGGTACAGATCTTCTGCCATTCAATCTCTATCCAAATTGTTACTCAGATTTAGGCTTTAGATAATATTTAAATGTTATTGTATTTTGAGTGCCTATAGCTGCCCCCCTATATTGACATTTATCTATTCCGTTAGGTGTTTGATAGGAAAGGGCTCTCATACCACAGTCGCACACAAATAATTGTCACAAAGGTTCTTACTCACGGTGCTCTCAAGAAGGGTAGATACAACCCACTCCTCCAATTTCAATCCTAGGATTGATCACCAAAGCACCTGCAGGTGCCCGAGATACAGATCCGGACAAAGCCGTGCTCATAAGAGGCAGAGGGAGGACTCTCCCGTGTGCATTTAGAAAATATATGGCAGCATTACTATTGCTGATAGACTACAGATCTATGCTATTTACCTCCTAGATCACGTAAGAGATATATCATTTTGGGACGGCTCCTGTATGTGTATTTTAATAGAACAGGGTAGCTGAAGACTTAATTGAGACTAACATTATCCATTATTTTCGACACAACAAAGCTATTTGCATTATATCCAGACTGGAAAATATAACCAATATTGAGGTCTGTTTAGAAAAGACTTCAGAAATCGAATTGTCTTGATGAAGTCTTGAAGATAACCCCCCACCCCAAAACCAACAAAATGCATGTTGGCTAAATTTCACAAGATTTCATAAAGAAAAGGTCAAAGTACAGAAAAATTAATCTGCACAACAAGAAAAGTTTTACTCTTTGCTTTACAAACTGAATTTACAAACTGTATTTTGTATTCAGCCCAGCACCTCCGCCTGTGAAGACTCCTGGTGGCCCGCCACGTTAGGAACCCCCCACACCCACAGACCATGCTGAAACCTCAGCATCATCCTGGGCTCATGAGGAATAGCCAGATCAACACCGTCTCCTCATCATGTTTCCACATTCTACACCTGCTCCAGAAGGCCTTCAGATGGATCCCCACTGAGGCAAGAAAGACAGACACCCATGCACTCATCAACAACAGACTCGACTACGGCAACACACTCTACCCATGCGTCACCCAAAAACTCCTTAGGATCCTACAGAATGTTCAAAATGCCACAGCCAGACTGGTCCTCAGCATCCCTTGCTGCAGCCACGTCTCCAAACACCTGCGAGAACTCCACTGGGTCCCAGTCAAAAAAAGAGTCACTTTCAAGATCCTTACACACGCCAACAAAGCCCTCCACGATGCTGGACCTCTAATTCCACGTACCCACTAGACACCTCCGCTCCACCGAACTGGTCCTCATCACCGTCCCTCAGATTCGCAAGACCAGGGCCGGAGGAAGATTCTCCTACATCGCCACCAAGACCTGGAACCCAGTTCAGGAAGGATCTCAAGACCTGGCTCTTCGTGTGAACCTCAGCGCACAATAGGACCTGCAGCAGCCCCAGCGCCTTGAGATCATAGCGAGTGAGTAGTCACGCTTAACAAATACTGATTGATTGATTGAGTTATGATATAATTGAGTCTTCCTCATACCCTTAAATAACTGGAGATGGTGTTTATCAAACTCTACTAAGTATGCTCATTGGTTTCAGAAGAGTTGTGAGTAGAGTTAAGACTCATCCAAACACCTTACTACACACACCCATCAACTGAGATAGGGGTCTGAAAGGAGAGAACAGTCCCTCACCACACCATACTATACACACCTGTCAATACAGAGAGAGCTCTTAGCAGAGAGGCAGGTTCATCCACACACCTTAAGATCCACATCCATCATCTGAGAGAGAGGTCTTAAAGGAAAGCCCGGTCCCTCCCCACACCCTACTATACACACTCAATATTACAGAGAGAGGTCTCACCAGAGAGGTCAGCTCTTACACACACCCTGTGATGCACATCCGCAAAATGAGAGAGAGCTCTGAAAGGAGAGGGCTGTCCCTTCCCACACCCTACTACTTACACCCATCTTCTGAGAGAGAGGTTTGAAAGGAGAGGCCAAGCCATCCCCAAACTCTACTACATACACCCTCCATCTGAGAGAGAGGTCTGAAAGGAGAGGACAGTCTCTGTCTACACCCTACAACACACACCTATCATTACAGATAGAGATCACAGCAGAGAGGCCAGTCCCTCCCCACACCCTACTATGCACACCCATCATCTGCGAGAAAGGTCTAAAATGAGAGGCAATCCCTCCCCACACTGTACCATGCACACTGATCATCTGAGAGAGAGGTTTAAAAGGAGGGGCCAATTCCTCCACACACCCTACTACGCACACCCGTCATCTGTGAGAGAGAGGTCCAAAAGAAGAGGACTGTCCCTCCACACACCCTATTAGGCACACCCATCATCTGAGAGAAAGGCCTGAAAGGAGAGGCCAGTACCTCTCTACAAACTACAATTTACATCCATCAGTACATAGAGAGGTCTCAGCAGAGAGGCCAGTCCTTCTTCACACCCAACCACGCACACCCATTATCTGAGCGAGAGGTCTGAAAGGAGAACCCAGTCCCTCTCCATACCCTACTATACACACCCATTATGACAGAGAGAGGTCTCAGCAGAGCGACCAGTCCCTCCCCACACCCTCCTTTGCGAACCTATCATTACACATAGAGGTCTTAGAAGAGAGGCCAGTCCCTCCCCAAACCCTACTATGCACATCTATCATTACAGAGAGATGTCACAGCAGAGAGGGAAGTCCCTCCACACATCTCACTGACCACTCCTGTCATCTCTGAGAGAGTGGTCTAAATGGAGAGGTCAGTTATTTCCCACACCCTAATACACACACCCATTATCTGAAGAGATGAGTCTGAAAGGAGAGGCCTGTCCCTCTCCTCACCCTACTATGCACACCCATTAATACAGAGAGAGGTCTCACCCGAGAGAGGCTAGTCCCTCCAGACACCATACTAAGCCTACTAATTATCTGTCATCTGAGAGAGAGGTCTAAAAGGACTCTCCCCACATGCTACTACGCACACCTTTAATTACAGTGAGAGGTCTCAGTAGTGAAGCCAGTCCCTCAACGGACCCCATTACGCACACCCATCATCTGAGAGAGAGATCTAAAAGGAGAGCCTAGTCCCTCCCCACAACCCAACTACATACATCTATCATTATAAAGAGAGGACTCAGCAGAGAAGGCAGTCTTTCCACACCCCCCTCTACGCACACCTGTGTTCTGAAAGAGAGGTCTAAAAGGAGAGGGCAGTTCCTCCCCACACTCTACTACACACACCCATTATCTGAGGGAGAGATCTGAAAGGAGAGGCCATTCTCTCTCTACACCCTACTATACTCACCCATCATTACAGAGAGAGGTCTCAGCAGAGAGTCCAGTCCCTCTACACACCCTACTATGCACCACCGTCATTTCAAGAGTACTGACATTTCAAATAAGATTGCTGGCTGTGTGTCTTGATATCAAAGTAATAATAACTGAGTAAATAAACATTTTCTATTGAATATGTATTTGTTAAATACTCACACACATTTGACAAAGTTTTTGCAAACTATAAATCAAATTCTGTTTTGTTACAATAAAAAACATTATTTTACTAAAATAGTGTCAGAACACAACATACATTTAAAAAGTCATTCCAACCTGCATACTCTCACAAAAATTATGAGTGTACTTAAAATAAAAAACTAGAAATCAACTGAAAAAAACAAGGGTAGAGTAACATTAAGGGCCAGATGTACGACCCTTCAATTTTGTGAGTCGCAAATTGCATTGTTTTGCCACTCGTAATTTGTCACTAGCACAATTAATTTTACAACAGTGTCTCAGACACCGTTTGCGATTCCTAAATGGGTCTCAAATTAGCTGCTCCATTAATATTCATGAGGCAGGTTCATTTTGCGACCCAATTGGGAATGGCTAGTACTCCCAGGGATAGTGGCCGTCTGGGGTTAGCAGACCACCATGTCTGTGACTGCTTTTTATAAAAAGCAGGTTTTTTTTTCAAATGCAACCCGTTTTCATTATAGGAAAACTAGATGCATTTAAAAAAGAAAAATGAAATGTTTCTTTTTCATTTTTTAAGAGTAGGCAATGGTCCCTGGGACCACTGCCTGCTCCTAAAAAATATTTTCACTGCCAGTCCCTGGGGATCCTGGAGACCCCTTCCAGTACACGAGTGGCTTACCTCCCTTTTTTAAATGGGTATTAAACTGCAAGTGTTAACCATTTGCACATTGAAGTATGACTCTCTATTACGAAGGGACGCCCTTGGCACGCCCCTTCCTAATAGCGAGTCATAAACCCTATTTTGCGAGCCGGTAATAGGTTTCCAACTCGCAAAATAGGGTTTGTACTTACAGCAGACCTATTTTGCGGTATAGCAGCGCTAACTATAACTTGCACCCTCTCCATGCACTGCTTATGGCCTCACATATGATATTAGTTATGACATGCTCTATGACATCCATTATGATGTCACTGATGGCATCGCAAATTGCATAATTGATGCGACCCCCCTTGCTGAGTCATTAATCACCTTTAGGGCCCCATTCCCAGGACTGGCTCATTGGCCATGTCCCAGGATATCCACCCTCCGATTTGACTGGCCCCACCAGCACGGGCAGTGAAACCAGTGTTTGCTCTTACTTGGTGAAAGCATTTTTAAATCTCCCACCAAGCGGGAGAAAACACCAAGTCTGGTCCCTGCCGGTGGAAGCTTCGTAAATGCGCCTGCCTGCTGGGAGCAGACTTTAGATCTCTTTCCCTGCCTGCAGTGATGCTGGCTGGGGCTGCAGCAGCCTTGGGGCTCGCCAGTGTCCCCCAACGAAAGTGTGGAGGTTGCCCTGAGTGAGCAACTGGGTACCCAGCTTTAAGGTGAGGGCCCCAGGAAAATCAGCCCGGAGAGAGGGTGCTGCATGCTCCCCTCCCCTTCAGAATTGAGGCAGGCCCGGGAAATGGGGTGGGGGGGTTGCATACTCCCCTCCCCTCCCCAACCCATCCGAATTGTGCTGGGTCCTGTGGGATGGGCCTTTGGGGCTGGAATCAGCCTGGAGAGGGGAGACATATGCACCCCTCCACCTTAAAATTGGTGCCGGGCATCGGGGTCCCCGGCACCAAATACGGCCTGGCTGTTGTGTTCTTGTGATCCTTCATCTTCAAGTATTTATAAATATATATATATTCAGTGAAAAAACCATAGGTTTCACACACGTTATAGTTAGGAATTAGCATATAAAAAACCTTAGAAATTCAGTGAAAAAACCATAGGTTTCACACATGTTATAGTTAGCTGGACATTTTACTCGTAAAAAACCAATGAAATTGCCCCGTTATAGTTAGTTCAGCTAACTATAACTCGCGCGCCCGCAATGAACTGCTGATGACGTCACATATTACATCACTCATGACATGGTCAGTGACATCACTCATGACATCACTGATGACATCTCAAATGACATCACTGATGACCTCACTGATGATATCATCCAGTGAATGTGTGTTTTTCTGAAAATTAAATATGTTTTATATATGTATATCTCAAGGTTGATGGAAGAATAAATGGGTATATTACTGTCTAAATGGATGATTTCTTTTTGAAAAATTGATTATGTAACTGACTGATTAAGTGTATCATAGTGAATACATGGCTTAGTGAGTAATGTTTAAATATGTAAATATCTGTATCATTTTTTCACTTTGTGTATAAGTGGCTGCATGGGTTGGTGAGTAGCTACATGGGTGTCTATATAGGTTATTAGTTGGTTTTTTGAGTATCAGTCTGAGTGTCTGCATGGTTCGGTGGGGGGTATGACGTAGTGCATAGGTGCATGAATGAGTGACTCACTGTTTGTATGTGTTGAACAGAGCATGTGTGCAGGACTGCATGGGTGGATGAGTGTATGTATGGGTGTGTTAGTGAGTGAATGACTGTCTCAATAGTGTCTTTATGAGTAACTACATATGTTTAAAACTAGTATATGTGACTATTGGTTTATATATGTGAGTATATGTGAGAGTGAGAGATTGAAAGAGTTCCTGTATGAATAAGTATGTATTTCCATAAGTGATTGTTTAAAAGACTAAGTATGTGTAAGTTTCCGTAGAAGTAAGTGTGGTGGTGTGTGTATAACTGTATATGCAAGTAAATGTATGTTTGATTCTTTATTAGCATGAGTGACTATGTGTGTGAGTAGCTCTATGGATGAGTGGCATTGTGTTACAGGATGTATAGGTGTATGAGTACATATGAAAAGTGAGTACATGTATGAGTGACTGTATTGGACTGTTGGTGAATGAGTGGATGTGTATGTGGATCTTAGAATTACTGAAGAGGTTGTTGTAACTGTTATTGGTATGTCCATTGTTTTGTAAATTTTAGTCTCTATTTTTGAATGTGTGTATCAAAGGTTTTATTAGGGGAAGAGGAGGTCTGCCACTCTATCACAAGGATGATGTCATCAGTGAGGTCATCAGTGATGTCATTTGAGATGTCATCAGTGATGTCATGAGTGATGTCACTGACCATGTCATGAGTGATGTAATATGTGACGTCATCAGCAGTTCATTGCGGGCGCGCGAGTTATAGTTAGCTGAACTAACTATAACGGGGCAATTTCATTGGTTTTTTACGAGTAAAATGTCCAGCTAACTATAACATGTGTGAAACCTATGGTTTTTTCACTGAATTTCTAAGGTTTTTTATATGCTAATTCCTAACTATAACGTGTGTGAAACCTATGGTTTTTTCACTGAATTTCTAAGGTTTTTTAAATGCTAATTCCTAACTATAACGTGTGTGAAACCCATGGTTTTTTCAGTGAATTTGCAAGGTTTTTTAAATGCTAATTCCTAACTATAACGTGTGTGAAACCCATGGTTTTTCAGTGAATTTGCAAGGTTTTTTAAATGCTAATTTTTTTTTTCTTCTATTTTTTCTAACATATTTTTATTTTAATTTTCTTACCTTTTATAAAGACTATGATTAAATTTTTAAAATTCTTAAATATGTTTTTTTTAATATATTTTTTAAAATAAACATGTAAAATTTATTTGCAGTACTTTTTTTCTAATTTTTTTTAAATTTTTTTAGTACGCGTACCGTAAGCTCACGGTAAGCGTACGGTTTACGCAACGTCCGTAATTTTCCTACGCTGCTTGCGTATAGTTACGCAATTTGCGTAGCCGCGCGTACTCCGCGTGGGACGCGTACGCGTGTACGCTACACGCGCACGTTACGCGGAAGTCCCGGGAGTCACTGTTATGCGCATGCGCGCAAGCGCGTGTCTTTTTTACGCGCATGCGCACTTTTGCCGTAAGCGTACCGTAAGCGTACCGTAAGCGTACGGTAGGTCATGTGATCATGAAACACAACTTTTGATTGGTTGAAACTACTTTCAGTTCTAGAACTCTCCTACACCACACCCATTCCCCTCATTTCTGCTTGTGATCCCTTGGGAGAAGGAGCTGGTTTGTCTTTGGGATACGATGGCAGAACAGCAGAGCTCTTCTGAGAGTGAGGCTAGCACTAGCAGCACTGTCTTGAGGCAGAGATCGAGGAAACAAAAGCCCTCTTATGTATGGGATTATTTTACTTTTCCTGAAGGCCAGCAAAAGGTAAATGCACCCTTAGTGACTTGTAAGCTGTGTAAGCGTGTACTTTCTAGAGGTAATCCTAACAGGAAGTATTCCTTTGGGAATCACACCATGAAGAGACACCTCCAGGATGTACACAGAAGGACACATGGTCATCTTTTTGGAGGTAACTCTTCAGAAAGACAAGCCAGTACATCCACAGCAGCTCAGCCTGAACCATCATCTGCAGGGCTGACTCCTTCTTCTGCAGGTCAGGTGAGCCCTTCATCTGTGGGGGGAGAATCTCCTTTTGCTGGCCCTCTGGAAATCAACCCTCGATTTCGGAAGGTTGATATTCGATGCACATTTTGTCAAGATCTAATTTGCTATAGGGAGACCAGTGTTTCCCTAGTGAACAACAAAATAGATCAACACATTTGTCGCTTTGAATAATTTTCCCATGCTTCCTTTCCTCTGTTCCTGCATGAACACAACGGTTCTTTTAAGAGCCAACCTTATCTTTCATCTTTTTTTTACATATGTTTTTAAAAACTTTTTTTTATTTTTTTTTTACCGTACGCGTACGGTGCGCGTACTTTTTTTTTTTTAAAAAAAAAAAAACACTAAAAATCAATAAACACATTACAAGGTCCTTGAGAGACTACAATTATTATTATTGACTTACCATACTCACTGAAAAAATATTTATTCATTTGTTTTTTTTAAAAATAGTTTTAAAAATGTTTGTAGTTTTCGAAAATTTTCTATATCTATCTGGAAAAAAAGAAAAAAGTATTAATATTTTTAAAACATTTTATAATACAGTACACATATTTACATTTTTTTCCATAAAATATTTTTGCCTTATTTTTGCTGTTTTCAAAATATATTGCATTTCACTATAAATTGTGAAAGCAATTGCATTCATCATTTTACAGCGGGCAAAAAAAAATAACAATCACAAAGATTGTATTAAAAAAGCCCTGATTCTTTTTTTACTTAAACTTAACATTATAGAAATGCATAATATTCTAAAAAAATATCATCTAATACCAATACTTATTTCTTTAAAATACCGTCTGATATGTTTGTTTCAGAAGTATAATCACAATATTATATCTCAAATAACTCCAAAATACATCTGATTTCATTTCCTTTAGACCAAATAGTAATTTTAAAATTCTTTTTTGATTAAATTTCCAATGGTAATCCAATAAAATTCTAAAGTTTTATTTGTACAGATCTCACCGATTCTCTGTAACAATTCCTTTATTGTATTTAAATATATTACTACATTTCTTTTCACAATAGTCACAAAACGAAATTTCTATGCCAATTTGAATGCACACTAACTGCTCTTTTTTTTGGGCAAGTGAAAATCACTTTTACAAACTGTCACATTATGAATCCACTTTTCAGATTTTTTAAAAAGCCCATGTCCAGACTGCTACACTACAGCAAGGGCAACCAGCCTTAGTGATGCTGAATGTATTTGCATTACAGACTGAAACCTGAAAACCCAACTCGCTTGTAAATACTGTGCATGACTATACATGGCAAGCACATGGGTGTGTGCTAAGACTCTGCTTCTTCCCCCAAAAATTCGCTCCCCCTTTCCATCTAATGCAACTGTGAAATCACCAGAGCAAGACGCAATAAATCTCTGCCTATAATTCCTCTCTGCACACAGAGTCATGTTTTCACATTAGTCCCAAAACGAAATTTCTTTGCCAATTTGAAAGCACACTTACTGCTCTTTTTTTTTTCGGGGCAAGTGAAAATCACTTTTACAGACTGACACATTATGAAACCACTTTTTTTGATTTATTTAAATGCACATGTCCAAACTGTTTTTTCAGACCACCACCATGTGTATTCTCGGTGACTGCCTACACTCCAGCAAGGGCAACCAGCCTTAGTGATGCTGAATGTATTTGCATTACAGACTGAAACCTGAAAACCCCACTCGCTTGTAAATACTGTGCATGACTATACATGGCAAGCACATGGGTGTGTGCTAAGACTCTGCTTCTTCCCCCAAAAATTCGCTCCCCCTTTCCATCTAATGCAACTGTGAAATCACCAGAGCAAGACGCAATAAATCTCTGCCTATAATTCCTCTCTGCACACAGAGTCATGTTTTCACATTAGTCCCAAAACGAAATTTCTTTGCCAATTTGAAAGCACACTTACTGCTCTTTTTTTTTTCGGGGCAAGTGAAAATCACTTTTACAGACTGACACATTATGAAACCACCATGTGTAACTACAACAAAAACAATTTCCATTTCTATTATTCATTTCTTAAGTTACCACATACATCCCCTCTCAAACTGTAAACTCACCTTTAAAATTAGTTAGTTGTGAAAGAAATGTGACACTCAAACAGCAGATTATCAGAGCCAGGATCTCTGTTGTGTTCACCTCTCTCCTCTCAGCAGAACCAGATAATGGCAAACTTTCCCTCTATTTTTCCACACATATACTTGTAAGTTTCAAATCTCAGTGCTTCCCCCTTTTTTTCAAATGTAATCACACATTTCTATTGGTTGAAAACCAACCCTTTTCCAAAAGTACCCTTCCCCCAACTTGACTTCTGCCTAGTACCCTTCCCCCAACTTGACTTCTGCCTGCTACCATAGCAACAGCTCATGGAACACTGCTGTGTTGAGTTAGGTCAGAAGTTCGCCAAACAATGTTTCAATTCCACAGAGCAAGAGTGCTTGACTTTTCAAACCTAACAGCAAATCCATAGTACTGTTCTTTGGTTACACATTTTTTTTTACCAATACAAAACATGCTTCTATTAATTTACACATACAGCCTAGTTTTTATTCTAGAATGGTATGAAACAGCCAATAAGTTCTTTTTGTTTTGTAAAAAATATGTATGCCTCCATTTCCAAACTGTCTTTCTTTTCATATTGCCATTCTACTGAAAGACACCTCCTGAGTGCATCCAGTTCTCCTTTGAAGATGTTCACAGTGTGGATTGTAGGGCACAGCTATGTCTTCTGGAGTGAAAAGTTTGCAGAGAAAACAGGTATGGTGAGAGACCTTGCTTTGCCAAATGTAGACATTAAATGGATTGGTCAGAGAGGGTTAAAGTGGCACCAATTGATGCCATTGGTGAAATCCTTCATTCAAATCCAACACCCTGACCTCATAATAGTGCACTGTGGTGGCAATGACCTAGGCACTTTGACTGGGGTAGGTCTGGAAATGCTTATGAAGGACACCTTTGCACAACTGTTTACACTTTTCCCTAAAACTGCCTTTGTGTTTTCCAACATATGCCAAAGGCAAAAATGGAACTGGTCCAATCATTTCTGTCCACAGATTGACAAAGCAAGAAAGCACGTCAACAAATCTGTTTCTGCTTTCCTCCGTGACTATGGTATGGGTGCCATTTACCACAACAACTTGCGTTATGACATGCAAGACATTTATAGAGGTGATGGTGTGCACTTCAATGATGAAGGGAACAGAGTCTTCCTCTTGAACCTTAGACTCTGCATCGGTACTTACTTGTAGGTACCACTAAAAAATCACTTCATAAACACAACGGCTCTTTTTAGAGCCCCCTAATATCTAAACTCTTAAATCTGCTTTTCATTTATTTTTTTTTATTTTTTTTACCGTACGCTTACCGTAAGCTTACCGTACGCGTACCCCGTGATTTTTTTTAAAATCAATAAATGTTTTTTTTGTACTTTTCTGTCCTTCTTTGACCCCCTTACAAATGTTAGGGGGTCTGTAACTCTCCTCATTGCCCCCTTTCCTTGTTTTCACTCTTTTTTTTCAGAGTGAAATACACAAAATGGCGGCCGCCGCTTCCTGGTTTCGACCGATTCGAATGTTTACTAAGATCTAAGAGCCAATCAGAATCGCGCTCGCGCACGCCACCGTACGCTTACCGTAAGCGTACGGTAAGCATACCGTAAGCGGGCTCAGATATATATATTGATTTAAAGACTATTTTCTCAGAATCTACTGAACAGATTTACACCAAACCTACAAAAGGCACTTCCTTGACCTAGGGACTACCTCTCTGCCAAATTTTGAGTAATTCTGTTCAGCCGTTCGGGCTGTAGCTCGTTCTAAAGGTCCTATGGAAAAATGCATGGGAAAAACGCGTTTTGGGACCCCCCTTTTCTCTGAGCCCCCGCTTGACGGATCCCCCCGAGACTTTCAGGGTAGGAGCGGAGCGTAGCGCCCCACCTATTTTGAGAAATTCGCGAGGATTCATCGACCGGCGCCAAAGTTATTCAAAATAGAATGTTGAGGTTTTCCTATGGAAACGTGGTCCTAACTATAACTACCTACTGGCGACCGCCAGTAGGTAATATATATATATATATATATATATATATATATATATATATATATTCACTTAAAAAACCATAGGTTTCACACACGTTATAGTTAGGAATTAGCATTTAAAAAACCTTGCAAATTCACTTAAAAAACCATAGGTTTCACACATGTTATAGTTAGGTGGACATTTCACTCGTAAAAAACCAATGAAATTCCCCCGTTATAGTTAGTTCAGATAACTATATAACTCACGCGCCCGCAATCCACTGTTCATGACGTCACATATTACATCACTCATGACATGGTCAGTGGCATCACTCATGACATCACTGATGACATCATCCTTGTGATAGAGTGGCGGTCGCGCGAGTTATAGTTATCTGAACTAACTATAACGGGGGAATTTCATTGGTTTTTTACGAGTGAAATGTCCACCTAACTATAACATGTGTGAAACCTATGGTTTTTTAAGTGAATTTACAAGGTTTTTTAAATGCTAATTCCTAACTATAACGTGTGTGAAACCTATGGTTTTTTAAGTGAATTTGTACGGTTTCTTAAATGCTAAGTTATGTATGTATTGTTATATTTTTTTTTTTAAGGTTGTTCACCGTGCGCCCACCGTGCGCACGGTGAACAATGGCGGCCGACACTTCCTGATTTCGACCGATTCGAACGTTGACTGACATGTAACCACCAATCAGAATTACGCTCGCGCACGTAAGGGTGCGCGCACGGTGTGCGGCTATAGATATTTATGTACTTTTAACTGCAATTTTCTCAGGAACTACTGAACAGATTGACTCCATATATGCAAAAGGCACATGCCTGACCTGAGGACTACCTCTCTGCCAAATTTCAAGTAATTCTGTTCAGCCGTTCGGGCTGTACCTTCGACTAAAGGTCCTATGGGAAAATGCATGGAGAAAACGTGTTTTGGGACCCCCCTTTTTTCTCAGCCCCCGCTTGACGAATCACCCCGAGACTTTCAGGGTAGGAGCTGAGCGGAGCGCCCCATTAGTTTTGAAAATTTAGCGAGTATTCATCAAACGGCGCTAAAGTTATTCAAAATAGAATTTTCAGATTTCCTATGGAAACACGGTCCTAACTATAACTATCTACTGGCGACCGCCAGTAGATAATATATATATATATATCTAGACAAACGTAAGGTTTCCCCTCAATGAAGATACCACAAACACGGCAAGTTCTTCTCCTTTTATTAAGAGGACTGTAAGTGAGTTCAGTCTCGCATCTCAGATCAAATCATATGGCCAAACGCGTTTCAGACAACAAATAGTCCTTGTTCACTGGCACTTTGCAAAGAAAACGATGGCCTCTGTGAAACACCTGCTCTAAATATATATTGAAATCTCCGCCCCAATGGGCGTTTCAATGGGCGTATGCATCTTTTGCATTCTGGTACTTGCAGTTCACAGTCTATTAAAATCCCAAGTGGGTGCCATCGTATCTTCTGTTTTAGCTAAATTTATATATATATATATATTATCTACTGGCGGTCGCCAGTAGATAGTTACAGTTAGGACCTATTTTCCATAGGAAATCCGCAACATTCTATTTGGAATAACGTTGGCGCCGGTTGACGAATCCTCGCGAAATTTTCTAAACTTTTGGCCAGCTCCGCTCCGCTCCTACCCTGAAAGTTTTGCGGTGATCCGTCAAGCGGGGGGCGAGAAAAAAGGGGGGGTCCTAAAACGTGTTTTCGCCATGGAGTTTCCCATAGGATCTGTTGTCGCAGCTACAGCCCGAACCGCTGAACGGAATGACACCAAATTTGGCAAAGAGGTAGTCCCCAGTTCGGACTCGTGCCTTTTGCATATATGGTGTGAATCTGTTCAGTAGTTCCTGAGAAAATTAGGGTAAAAAAGTTAGTGATATTTATGGCCAGGGAGGATCCGCGGACCCTACCCGCCCCGTAAGCGCACCCTCCCCGAACCGAGCGCACACCCTCCCGATCGCGCGCTGAATGCTAATTGGCTGTCGAGTGTCTCTCTACATTCGAAACCAGGAACTGTTGGCGGCCATTTTCTGCCTCGGTAGAAGCGAGGCTGAAGATGCAAGGGGACTAAGTGTGTAAAACATATAAAGGGGTCAGAGTGGAAATACTCTGACCCTCTAGAGGTGCTTAGGGGGTCCCAGAAGGACCCCCTGGGGCCCCCTTTAAAAAAAAAAAACGGGGAAATGCGCGCACGGTGCGCGCATCCTAACGTGTTGTATGCATGGATTCTCTCGCGGTGGGTGCGCGGATCCACGGCAACGTTTTTTTAAAAACAACAAGAAATCATTGGTTGTATGACAACGTTCTACACTGAAAGGTAGGGTGTATATTTCTGTTTTTTAAAGGTATGATTGGTATTGGTTAACAAAAACAGATTGTAAGGAACATTATATATGATAAGCTGATATGTTGAAAAGTCAAGCACACTTCATGTCTTGTGTAGGAACATTGTGTGATGAACTTGTGACCTGTGAGCTCAGTGCAGTGTTCCATGACCTGTTTCTATGGTAACAGGCAGAAGGCAGATTGGGGGAAGGGTTGAAATGTATTTCAGTTGGAAAGGGTAGAAATGTTTAACCATTAGAAATGTGTGTTTGCTTTTGAGATTATGTGCGAAGGATTGTGATTTGATGCTTACATGTATATGTGTGGAAAATGAAAGGGAAACTTTTCCATTCTTTGCTTTTGCTGAGAGGTGCACAGTGCAGAGATTCTGTAAAAGAAAATATGGTGAGTGATTGATATACTTCTTAATCTACAAAAGAACTTGAAAGATGAGTTATTTAATTGTGAGGGGATGTATGTAGACTATTTTGATTTTAATCAGACTAATGTACTTTTCCTGCTAAAGTGTACTTTTTTTCTCTACAATGTGTGTGCATGTAGAAACCATTCTGTGATAAGCATTTGTGTTTGTCATGTGTTTGTAGACAGATAACTGTGCTGTTTTTATATTTTGGTAGAATTAGAAACCAGTCATTGTTTATGAATTTGTGAAATGAGTTATATTATGTTTCTATACTAAAATGTAGTACTACTTCTAGATGAAGAAATGTGTTTTGGTATAGTGCAAGGGATAGTGTTGTTTGTCTAGAATTACACAGTGAGTCTGTGTGCATTTGGGAACCACTGTGAGAGAAGCGTTTGGTAACATCGTGTATTGCTGACATATAACTGTTTTAACTTGTCATGTTGTGAAGTTTTAGTAGCATTAGAAGACAGTTATGGCTTATGATTTGATTAAATGAGTCAGGCTTTGACAGAAAAAAAGTGCAGTCCTGAAATATGTAGATTGTGTGCAGTTCCCTTACCAGTTGCACTGTAGTGAATGAGTTTTGGTAAACTCCTAGGGATAGTGGTGCATGTCTTGAATCACAGTGGGAGTTAGCGTGAATTTGAGATCAGTGTGAGAGAAGCATTTGGTGAAATCATGTATTTGCTTACAGATAACTTTTTTACAACCTGTCATGTTGTGAAGTTTTAGTAGCATTAGAATCAAGTGTTTGCTTATGCGTTGATTAAATGAGTCATGCTTTGACACTGATGTGCTGTACTTAAATATGTAGATTGTGTTCAGTACCATTAACTCTTCCAGACTAGAGAATGAGTTTTGGTAAACTCCTAGGATAGTGTTGATTGTCTAAATTCACACTGTGAGTCTGTGTGCATTTGGGTAAGGATTGTGAGAGAAGCATTTGGTAACATCGTGTATTTGCTGACAGATAACTGTTTTAAAACCAGTCATGTTGTCAAGTTTTAGTAGCATTAGAAGACAGTTATGGCTTATGCTTTCATTAAATGAGTCAGGCATTGACAGTAAATTGCAGTCGTGAAATATGTAGATTGTGTGCAGTTCCCTTACCACTTGCACTGTAGTGAATGAGTTTTGGTAAACTCATAGGGATAGTGGTGCTTGTCTAGAATCACACTGTGAGTTAGTGTGTATTTGGGATCATATGAGAGAATCATTTGGTAACATCATGTATTTGCTGACAGATAACTGTTTTAAAATCTGTCATGTTGTGAAGTTTTAGTAGCATTAGAATCCAGTCTTTGCTTAGATGTTGATTAAACGAGTCATGCTTTGACACTGATATGCTGTACTTAAATATGTAGATTGTGTGCAGTCCCCTTACCCCTTCCACAGTAGTGAATGAGTTTTGGTAAAGTCCTAGGATAGTGTTGGTTGTCTAAAATCACACTGTGAGTCTGTGTGCATTTGGGTAAGGATTGTGAGAGAAGCATTTGGTAACTTTGTGTATTTACTGACAGATAACTGTTTTAAAACCTGTCATGTTGTCAAGTTTTAGTAGCATTAGAAGCCAGTGTTTGCTTATGCGTTGATTAAATTAGTCAGGCATTGACATTAAAGTGTAGTCGTGAAATATGTAGATGTGTGCAGTTCCTTTACCACTTCCACTGTAGTGAATGAGTTTTGGTAAACTCCTAGGGATAGTGTTGTTTGTCTAGAATCACACTGTGAGTCTGTGTGCATTTGGGAACCACTGTGAGTGAAGTGTTTGGTAACATCGTGTATTTGCTGACAGATAAGTGTTGTAAACATGTCATGTTGTCAAGTTTTAGTAGCATTAGAAGACAGTTATGGCTTATGCTTTCATTATATGAGTCAGGCATTGACAGTAAATTGCAGTTGAGAAATATGTAGATTGTGTGCAGTTCCCTTACCACTTGCACTGTAGTGAATGAGTTTTGGTAAACTCATAGGGATAGTGGTGCTTGTCTAGAATCACACTGTGAGTTAGTGTGTATTTGGGATCATTGTGAGAGAAGCATTTGGTAACATCATGTATTTGCTGACAGATAACTGTTACCTGTCATGTTGTGAAGTTTTGGTAGGATTAGAATCCAGTCTTTGCTTATGCGTTGATTAAATGAGTCATGCTTTGACACTGATGTGGTGTACTTAAATATGTAGATTGTGTGCAGTACCATTAACTCTTCCAGAGTAGTGAATGAGTTTTGGTAAACTCCTAGGATAGTGTTGCTTGTCTAAAATCACACTGTGAGTCTGTGTGAATTTGGGTAAGGATTGTGAGAGAAGCATTTGGTAACATCGTGTATTTGCTGACAGATACCTGTTTTAAAACCGGTCATGTTGTGAAGTTTTAGTAGCATTAGAAGCTAGTCTTTTCTTATGCTTTGATTATATGAGTCAGGCTTTGACATAAAAGTGCAGTCCTGAAATATGAAGATTGTGTGCAGTTCCCTTACAACTTCCACAGTAGTGAATGATTTTTGGTAAACTCCTAGGTATAGTGGTTGTTGTCTAGAATCACACTGTGAGTCTGTGTGCATTTTAGAACCACTGTGAGAGAAGCATTTGGTAACATCGTGTATTTGCTGACAGATAACTAATTTAAAACCTCTCATGTTGTCAAGTGTTAGTAGCATTAGAAGCTAGTCTTTGCTTATGCATTGATAAAATGAGTCAGGGTTTGACACTAAGGTGCAGTACCATGTACTATTCTGTTCACTGTGGCAGAACTGAAAATGTAAAAGTTTTACCTAAGCACTGTCCTAGAAGTAATCTGATTATTTAGTCAGTTTCTAAGTACCAAATAGACTGCTTCAAATGTCTATGCAGTATGCATGTAGTGTTCTAACATACTATACACTTGTCTTTTATACCTTCAATTCCCTAGTCAGTATCCATACACTTCCAGGAAACATCCTGTCACTTCCTTTGCAGTCCTCTAGAGACCCATTCAACAGCATGTACTAATCCATTCACTGTGCCAAAACCCAAACACTTATAAATTCACCAAGACACTCTCTTTCCAGTACTCTAATGATTCAGTCACTGCCTAAGTATTCATGCACTGAGCCAGGTCTTAGCACATGGACTTCTTCAAACCCCTATCCACTATGCATGCAGTCCTCTAACCACCTACACACTTGTCTTTCACACCTTCAATTCCCCAGTCAGTATCCGTTCACTTCCAGCAAACACCCTGTCACTCCCCTTGCACTCCTCTAGTGACCCATTCAGCATCATGTATTAATCCATTCACTGTGCCAAACCCTAATAAATTCACCCAGGCACTCTCCTTGCAGTACTCTAATCATTCAGTCAGTACCCAAGTACTCATCCAGTGACCCAGGCCTTAGTATATGGACTGCTTCAAACCCTTATCCACTATGCATGCAGTCCTCTAACCACCTACACAATTGTCTTTCTCACCTTCAATTCCCTAGTCAGTATCCATACACTTCCAGGAAATACCCTGTCACTCCCTTTGCAGTCCTCTAGTGACCCATTCAGCACCATGTACTAATCCATTCACTGTGCTAAAACCCAAACACTTATAAATTCACCAAGATACTATCTTTGCAGTACTCTAATCATTCAGTCAGTGTCTAAGTACTCATCCAGTGACCCAGGCCTTAGCACATGGACTGCTTCAAACCCCTATGCACTATGCATGCAGTCTTCTAACCACCTAGACACTTGTCTTTCACACTTTCAATTTCCTAGTCAGTATCCATACAGTCCAGCACTTGTCAATGCATTTGTACTCCTCTAGTGACCCATTCAGTACCAAGTACTAATCCATTCCCTGTGCGAAAAGCCTAGCACTTATAAATTCACCTAGGCACTCTCCTTGCTGTACTCTAATCATTCAGTCAGTACCCAAGTAGTCATGCAGTGAGCCAGGCCTTAGCACATGGACTGCTTTAAATGCCTATGCAGTATGGATGCAGTCCTCTAATCACCTACACAGTTGTCTTTCACACCTTCAATTCCCTAGTTAGTATTCATACTCTTCTAGCAAACACCCTGTCACTCACCCAGCGTGTCTCTTTATAGTACTGTAATCATTTAGTCAGTTAGCATGTAGTCTTTTAGTGAGGTAGGTTTAGGGCATGAACTGCTTCAAAGTAGTATGCACTATGCATGTAGGGTTTTAACGATCGTCACACTTGTGGTTCAGGGCTATAGTTTCTTAGTCAGTTTTTATATAAAATGTGTTTGTACAGTAATGGAATAGTATAAATTTGAAAGTTATTAATATACATTTATTTGTGATTCTTTTTTACAGATACAGAACAGTAGTGTTTCTCATCTGTTTGCACTCTTCTCATGCAAGATTGTTTGGATGAATCAATCAATCAATCAATGACACTTGTAGAGCACGCTACATACCCGTAGGGTCTCAAGGCGCTGGGGGGGGGGGGGGGTGCCGCTACTGCTCGAACAGCCAGGTCTTCAGCTTCTTCCTGAAGGAGAGGTGGTCTTGGGTCAGGCGCAGGTCGGGGGGGAGGGAGTTCCAGGTCTTGGCGGCCAGGTAGGAGAAGGACCTTCCTCCTGTAGTTGCTCTTCGGATGCGGGGGACGGCGGCGAGGGCGTGGTTGGCTGAGCGGAGGTGGCGTTTGGGAGCGTAGAAGTTGACTCGGCTGTTGAGGTAACTCGGGCCTCGGTCGTGTAGAGCTTTGTGTGCGTGGGTGAGGAGGCGGAAGGTGATTCTTTTGTTGACGGGGAGCCAGTGAAGGTCTCTCAGAGGTCCGGAGATGTGGCTGGTTCGTGGGATGTCGAGGATGAGTCTGGCTGAGGCGTTCTGGATCCGCTGGAGTCTCTTCTGGTGCTTGGCGGTGGTACCGGCGTAGAGGGCGTTGCCGTAGTCCAGACGGCTGGTGACGAGGGCCTGGGTGACGGTCTTCCTGGTCTCGGTGGGGATCCACCAGAAGATCTTCCGTAGCATGCGTAGGATGTTGAAGCACGTCGAGGAGACTTTGTTAACTTGCCTGGTCATGGAGAGGGAGGAGTCCAGGACGAAGCCCAGGTTGCGTGCGTGGTCTGTCGGTTTGGGTGCGGTGCCCAGGGCGGGAGGCCACCAGGTGTCGTCCCAGGCGGAGGGTGAGGAGCCCAGGATGAGGATCTCCGTCTTGTCCGAGTTCAGTTTCAGGCGGCTGATCGTCATCCACTCGGCTACCTCTTTCATCCCGTCGTGCAGGTTGGCTCTGGCGGCGGCGGGGTTGTTGGTCAGGGAGAGGATCAGCTGGGTGTCGTCGGCGTAGGAGATTATGCTGAGGTTGTGTTTGCGTACGATGGCCGCGAGGGGGCTCATGTAGACGTTGAAGAGGGTGGGACTCAGAGATGATCCTTGGGGGACGCCGCAGATGACTTCGGAGGCCTCTGACTTGTACGGTGGTAGGCGGACTCTCTGTGTTCTTCCGTCGAGGAAGGAGATGATCCATTCCAGCGCCTTGTCCTGGATTCCGACGTTGCTGAGGCGCTGTACTAGGGTGCGGTGGCAGACAGTGTCGAATGCCGCGGAGAGGTCCAGGAGGATGAGGGCCGCTGTTTCTCCATTGTCCATCAGGGCTCGGATGTCATCGGTGGCGGCGATGAGGGCGGTCTCGGTGCTGTGGTTGGCTCGGAAGCCGGACTGTGAGGGGTCGAGGGATCCGTTCGTCTCGAGGAAGGCGGCCATCTGCTTGTTGACGGTCTTCTCGATGACTTTGGCTGGAAACGGGAGAAGCGAGATGGGGCGGTAATTCTTGAGGTCGGTGGGGTCCGCTGTTGGTTTCTTGAGTAGAGCGCTGAGTTCGGCGTGCTTCCAGCTCTCCGGGAAGATGGTGGTGTCGAAGGATGTGTTGATGATGTCTCGCAGGTGGGGTGCGATGACAGCGTCGGCCTTGTTGAAGACGTGGTGAGGGCAAGGGTCGGTCGGTGATCCGGAGTGGATGGAGTTCATTGTGCGGATGGTGTCTTCGGTGCTGATCGGGGTCCAGGCGTGAAGGATGGTGGTGGGGGGTGGTTGTTCGGTCACGGTGTGCGTTGGTTGGTTGTTGAAGCTGCTGTGTATGTCCGTGATCTTGTTGTGGAAGTATGAAGCGAGGGAGTTGCAGAGGTCTTGCGATGGGGTGACGTCGTTGTTTCCTGCGCTGGGGTTGGAAAGTTCTTTCACGATGTTAAAGAGTTCCTTGCAGTTGTGTGCGTTGTTGTCCAACCGGTCCTTAAATGCTGTTTTCTTGGCGGCGCGGATCAGCTGGTGGTGTTTCCGGGTGGCCAGTTTGTAGGAGGTCCTGTTGTCCGGTGTCGGTTCCCTTCTCCAGACTTTCTCGAGGGCTCGGCAGTTCTTCTTGGAGCTCTTGAGTTCGTCGGTGAACCATGGGGCCTTCTTGCTGCCGGGTCTGCTAGGCGGGGTCCTCAGAGGGGCGAGTTCGTCCGCGCAGTTGCTGATCCACTTCGTGAGGTTGTCGGCGGCCTGGCTGGGGTTCGCTGAGCTGGCAGGGGGGTGCTGACTCAGGGAGGTGGCGAGCTGGTCTGCTGTGATCTTGTTCCAGCTTCTGCGGGCGGCCTGTTGCTGGTGGTGGTGGGTCGTCGTTCTCTTGAAAGTGAAGTGGACGCAGCTGTGGTCCGTCCATTGAAGCTCTGTGGCGTGGCTGAACTCGATGTCTGTGCTGGAAGAGAAGACTGCGTCGAGTGTGTGTCCGGCGAGGTGGGTGGGGGTGGACACCAGTTGCTTGAGTCCAAGGTTGGCGAGGTTGTCGAGCAGGGTGGTGGTGTTGCGGTCGTTGTTGTTTTCCAGATGGAAGTTGAGGTCTCCCAGGAGGATGTAGTCAGCGGAGGGGAGGGCATGCGGGCTGACGAAGTCGGCGATGTCCTCGCTGAATTGTGTGCGTGGTCCCGGGGGTCGGTAGATCAGGGTGCCTCTGAGGGTGGTGTTTGGGTTGGTGTGGATCTGGAAATGCAGGTGTTCGGCGGTTGTCAGGGTGTCGTCGGTGCTGGTCGTGAGACGGATGGTGTTCCTGTGGATGATGGCGATGCCTCCTCCCATCTGGTTGGCGTTTCGGTCCCTCCGGACGATCTTGTAGCCCTCTGGGATGGCGATGGCGATGTCGGGAGCTGAGGATGCGTTCATCCAGGTCTCCGTGAGGAAGGCAACGTCAGGGGCTGTGGCGTCTAGGAGGTTCCAGAGTTCGATGGCGTGTCTGTGGACGGAGCGGGTGTTGATCAGGATGCACTTGAGGTGGGTGCTGCTGGCGTTCGACTTGGTGGGTGCTGGTGCGAGGCAGGTCCGGGTGCAGGTGAACTTGCAGGCGTGGCAGCTGAAAGGTCCGTGGGTACGTCGTGGAGTGGCTTGGTGGCAGTCTGGAAGTCGGCCGGTGTTGAGAGCGGTGAGGGTGGCGGCGGCGTACGTCCAGCGGGTCGGTCGGGATCGTCGAGGTCCAGGGTTCCTGGCACTGGGCGCGGTCCAGGCGCGGACGGGCGCAGACGGGCTTACCTTTGGCGCGCCTTCGGCGCACAATCGGCGCGCCCGCTGCGCGTCAACGCTGCGCGTTCGCACGGTCGCCATTTAAGGCGAAGTGCGCGGGTGGGCGGAGCAGCTGGGAGGCGGGAGCGGGGAGGGTACAGAATACAAAAAAGGGCGGGGAAAAGCGGCGTTTGGCGGGAAGGGAGGGCGGAGGGCGGCGGGCAACAAGGAAGGAAGGCGAAACACGGGGAAAACGAAATTCAGACAAAACAGGCACAAAGATTCGTCAAAACAAGGGAAAAAACGGGTTTATGACAAGCAGGCACAAATTCACGTGAAACAAAGGGCAAAACAACCGCAGCGGCGGCAATCAGGAACGAGGCAGCAGCGAGGCACAGGGATGCAAGGGGCACACGCAGCAGCTGGTGGCCGTGCGGCGCGGGGGTGTCCCACAAGTGGGTCACACTCACCTGCGTCGCACGGTCGCCATTTAAGGCCAAGTGCGCGGGTGGGCGGAGCAGCTGGGAGGCGGGAGCGGGGAGGGTACAGAATACAAAAAAGGGCGGGGAAAAGCGGCGTTTGGCGGGAAGGGAGGGCGGAGGGCGGCGGGCAACAAGGAGGAAGGCGAAACACGGGGAAAACGAAATTCAGACAAAACAGGCACAAAGATTCGTCAAAACAAGGGAAAAATCGGGTCCTTAGGTGTTTCATCATACTTGCTGTGCCGCACGAGTATTTTTTGTTAGGATCCCCTCGTAACAGAACTCTTTGGCAAATCTTGCGAGTTACGAAGGTGGCATTGGTCTTTGTTTGCCCCTTGGAAAAAGTAAAATATTTCTTCACCACTGAAGAAAAACGTTGTGGGCGTGGTGCCTTCTGCAAAAAAATTGCCTCAGATTCGGTAAATATTTTAAAGCGGCAACATTTACAGTTTTTGTAAGTTAAACGTATAAAATTTTGTTAGCTGTATGCATTTTATATATCTGTGATTTGTTTCTTGTGGTATTTTGTTGAGAACACCATGTTGTATTTTTTTTAACAATCTTTCTGATTTTCCAGGTCTGTCGTCGACATCCGTGGTTCCCACAGGAGTGTTCCGCCTTGTTGTTTTGTATTATTGTTGTTACATCTTGTTTATTAGTTTATTGTTTATATTCATGTTAATAAAAAAATAAAGTTTGAAAATAGTTTATCGTTTATATATTTATTATTATAAAAAATAAAGTTTGAAAAAAAAATTCATAATGTTTTTGGTTGTTCTCTTAACTGCTGTGTGACCCTTTCTTGTTCTTATTACTGTTATTTGATGGAGTCCACCATGGTGTTTAATTTTGGGGCACTTATCCCTGGAATACTGGTGATATCTGCAGTTTGCACCAACTTCTGAATAGTGTGTTAGATTTATCTCAACTTTACTTCCGTTAAAGTGCTGATAATGAAATGGAGAGTAGCCGTTCCCGTGCAAAAAGACACGAGGTGCACCTTTGCGATTTATTCTAAATACTAAAATCCTGTATTGTATTGCACTGAGGTATTGGCTGCACTAACAGTGTACACACAAAATCTATTAAGAAATCTCATTGTATTTATATTGATTGGGAAGAGTGCGTCAGGTGCTGGATCTTGACGAGATACACTGCTCAGTTCGTATATTGTTGTGCACACGAAAAAAATCACATCACAACTTTCACACCAATTGCAATGCAAAACAAATTCCGGCGATAAGACACGTTAGCACCAGGGATTTTACACCTGCTTTCTGCTGGTGTTAAGCAGGACAACTACCTGCACCATGAAAGGGAACACAGCCAAGAGCCACACCAGAACACCCACAGGTGCCATAGAGTCAATGATCATGATACAGGAATACCCATGAGGGCCAGAAGACTCATCTCAACAACTCAAGGACTGCCAATGCCCCCCAAACCCACATCTTAGTAAGTGTGTCCCTGTGGTCATTGTCTTAGCATGATAGACACGAGCCCTGCAACATCACAGTGGGCTGTCACCTCAGCGTTGGCAGTCAGCCTGGATGTTTAGCTACGTATCCTGCATGCACAACTGGCGTGTGCTGGTCTGTCGTTCACAGGTCAGTGCAGGGGTGTGCTTATCCGGCAAGGGGAACGGGGTGTCTCGGACATTTCCGTGTACAGGAAGTGCGGTAAGTGTGTCTCTGTGTTCTGGTGTGGCCTGTTACAAGAGCCGCAGAAGTCGATGTTGTAAAGTGGCATGCACCACCTCCAAACGGCACTGTGATGTTGTAGTTGGAATGTAGCAGGACATGCGCAAATAGGCATTACAATGGTGTGTCGTACGAGTGCACGAGATACAACAGCTCACCGTACAAACGTGTGGGGGCTCGTGGGAGGGAGGAGCAGCCGTTTGGCAAAATAACACACAGTGAACTCGACCATGTGCCACATGCTGGGCATCTCATCCATGATGACCACGGTCGCAGACATCCCACAACACCAACGACTGGCCTTTGTACACATCCTGTATGAATGCAGCGTGGTTTTCACTTCTATGCTCGTTCAGTGGTGTGATGTTGGCAGGTTGTGTGACTTGTGCTCCTTGTTGGTGTGTTTCATTTTGGCCATTGTTAGTCTATATGTGTGTTGTACTTAATTGTGCATGTGTGCCATTCTGCCCATCTCCACCCCTCCCCCCACTCCCTGCTTCTTCCTCTTCCTAGTGCTGTTGTGTCTATAATGTTGTTGCTGCACACATAAATACATGTAAAGAATACATTAGAATAGTTCCTTGATTCTTTTAGGTTTCAAAACTTCTCTATTGGTTTCTTTTTAATTTTCCATATGAACCGTTTTTTTTAATATTCAACAACACATAGAAGTCAGAAGTGCAACATATTCTATCAACACACTTTCTAGAACATTCTACAATACGTGCAGGTTAAAAGTTCATCAGTTTTTTAAAACTTTACGATTTTTTGGGTAACACTTTCTTGAATACTTAACGACAAGTGCAGGTTAAAAGTTGACGATTGTTTTAAGTTCGAACAGTGCCTTCCAAATGCAAGTAGCAGGTGTGGTTGAGCTGAGCAAATTTTATCCTATGATATGTACTCCACGTTGAAACTGCTTTTTCTTAACCAATCACAAAGATGCTTTTCCACAAAACTAATGTGCACCCTACTTTTAAAAAAGAATGCTTCTCATGATATCTTCAGAGATAAGTTATAGATAGGAATTAGCATTTAAAAAACCTTTGAAATTCACTGAAAAATCCATAGGTTTCATGCACGTTATAGTTAGGAATTGGCATTTAAAAAACCTTTGAAATTCACTGAAAAAACCAAAGGTTTCAGGGGCGTTATAGTTACAAATTGGCATTTAAAAAACCTTAGAAATTCACTGAAAAAAACATAGGTTTCAGGGGCGTTATAGTTAGCTGGACATTTCCCTCGTACAAAACCCTAGAAATTCCCCTGTTATAGTTAGTTCAGCTAACTATAACTCGCGCCCCCGCAATGCACTGCTGATGATGTCACATATTACATCACTCATGACATGGTCAGTGACATCACTGATGACATCACTGATGACATCTCAAATGACATCACTAATGACATCACTGATGACGTCATCCATGTGATAAATTAGTACATTTTCTCACACCCTAATATAACCTTTGATACACTGACTCAAAATTTCAGACAGCCATTTTGACAACCATAGATACTCCAATACCAATAACTATTCACCCACTCATTGACTTTTAGGTCTACATACATCTCCACTCACTCACCTGTACAGTCACTCATACTTGCAGTCACTCTGGTCATTTATACACCTATATAGACACTCACACACTGCCAATCATCCATTGAGGTACTGACACATCTAGTCAGTCATGCAAATAATTAATCACAGTCCAATTTACTTACCTATACAGTTAAACACACTCAAGTTCACTTACTCATAAAAATACTAACAAATACTGTGTCTTCCTGCAGAAAAACAAACAGCACATGACACAGATATCCTTGCACTATGGCGCATAAAGCCACTCCCAAAATCACACACTCTCACATATAGATAGTTATATACTCTTGCACACATATACACTGTGTTTCACATATGTAGTTACTGACACATGTACAACTGAGATATACATTCAATCACTAACACACCCATACATACACTCACCCAACCATACAGTCCATCACAGATGCACTCTTAAAACCATGCACCCACTGAATCACCCACTCACACATCTAGTCACAGAGTCACACACACCCTACCCACACAAACACTCAGGCACCCATACAGATACTCAGACAACCAATCAATAACCCATATAGACACTCATATAGCTATTCACAAAACCATGCAGCCACTTATACACCAACACACAGACACATACAGACATTCACACAGTTTAGTCACTAGTCTGCAGTAAGATACATTTAATGACTCACTTATAGAGTCAGTTACACACCTAGAAAATCATCCATTCACACACTTGTACACCCACTTATTTTTCAAAGGCCTTTCCCTATATATATTAAACATATTAAAACTGTTCAGAAACACATACTCAATGGATGATGTCATCAGTGATGTCATCAGTGATGTAATTGGAAATGTCATCAGTGATGTCATCAGTGATGTCACTGACCATGTCATGAGTGATGTAATATGTGACGTCATCAGCAGTGCATTGCGGGGGCGCGAGTTATAGTTAGCTGAACTAATATATATATATATTCACTGAAAAACCCATAGGTTTCAGGGGCGTTATAGTTAGCTGGACATTTCACTCGTACAAAACCCTAGAAATTCCCCCATTATAGTTAGTTCAGCTAACTATAACTTGCGCGCCCGGAATGCACTGCTGATGATGTCACATATTACATCATTCATGACAAGGTCAGTGACATCACTCATGACATCACAAATGTTTTTTTGGGGTCCTTTGAATTTCTCAGGAACTACTGAATGGATTTACACCATTTAACAAAAAGGGTTCTTTCTGAACCAAGATCTACCTTTTTGCCAAATTTGGTGCAATTCCTTTCAGCAGTTCGGACTGTAGCCGTGTCTAAAGATTCCTATGGGAAATTGCATGAGGAAAACACGTTTTGGGACCCCCCTTTTTTTCTCGGCTCCCGCTTGACGAATCACCCCGAAAATTTCAAGATAGGAGTCGACCGGAGCAGGCCATAAGTTTTGACAATTTTGCGAAGATTCGTCAATCGGCGCCAGGAATAGAATGTTGCGAATTTCCTATGGAAAATAGGTCCTATCTATAACTACTTACACAATCCCAATGCCAGCCCGCCACTGCTGTGTCCGGACAGAAGCATAGGAAGACGGCACCAACGCAGTCAGAAGGTTTCAACAAGGTATATTTTTTTTATTGATTTTTTTAAATAACACCAGCAAAGTGCAAGTGCATTCTGGACAAAACGACCTACGCGTTTCGGCCCACGGCCTTCGTCTGACATTGAAGCATTCCCGGAAATGATTATGACAGCCTTTTGCAAGATCACAGCAGCCACAACCACCAACCTAAAAGTAATTAATAAAGATGTTAAGAAGCAGAATTAGGATGGTTTGATCACCAATGTAGCCAGACTATGCTGAATGTAATTTTTTTGTTGTTGTCCTCATCTCACCAATAAGCGTCTGCAATTTTTGGAAAGAAGCCGCCCATCCGAACTGTGCACCCTGTGGCTGCTGCATTCGCTTAGGTCCACACCAGACCTGCCCCTTTGTTGGTAGCTTGGCATAATCATAGGACCGGGAAGAGCTAAACAAGTCTCAGACCTTTACCCCACAAAAGTAAGGCCTGCCAGATGTTCACACCATTCTCATTTTCCCCTCCCTGGTCCAAGCGGGCCATAGCAAACGCAGTTTTAATCCAATCTTCAAGCTTTGGGGGCAACGGATCTTTCCAGTTCTTGCAGATTTCCCTCCGAGCAATTAAGACCAGGTATAACAACAGACCTCTGTGTAATTGCTGCAGCTTCTTACTTAACGCACCATCATCCCCAAATAGGACCAGAGTGACATTTACCTTGATATTAACTCTGAAGATACCGCATAAGACTTCCTCAACTCCCCTCCAAAAGCCCTAAGTTTGGGGCACTCGTAGAAAATATGAATATCGTTGGCTTTAAGAAAATCACATCTTGGACATTTAGGGCAGGAGAGTGGGGTACACTTAGCAATCTTTGCAGGTGTATAGTACAATCTATTAACAACAAAAAAGTGTTTCTTTTTGAGGCTAGCCGGCTTAGCATATTTATAAAGGAGCTTAAAAGAGGCTTCAAATAGTTCTTCAATATCAGACTCTATGGGGGACTGATTCCAAACCATATGCTACGGGGGGTATTCCACATCCTCAGCCTCCAAGGATTTCTTGTACCATATTGAGATTTCCTTTCTCTTAAGGTGCACATCTTGCAGGGTTTGCTCCGTCTCCCAATCTCCGTATATGTCCCCCTTTTCCGCTACAAACCAGGAGACTAATTGCAGGTATTTAAATCTAAAAAGACTGCTACCAACCCTAGCTCTTAGAATTTCCCAGGGGTGGACTCCTTCTGAGGATAAAAGCTCTACCCATACAGTGATGCCTGCCCTTCTTATTGGTATCGCAAGACTATACTTCAGGCATAACGGAGTCCCCGGAGTGTCCCAGATTGGAGCAAATTCAGAGTAATAACCTATCCCCCATCTGCATCTGACTTTATACCATAAGCTAAGGGCAGCCCTAAGTATTTTTAGATGCACCTTTGTGAAGTACCTAAAGGCCCCACATTTGTACAAATAACTGTCACCCCCACCATCCTCTTTTGCCATTTCAACCAATAGTCTGCCCCAAGATGTCTCCTCTGGCTTTGCGAGTAACATCCGAATATTTTTAAATTGGAAGGCAACACAGTACCAACCTATGTCTGGAAGAGTCAACCTCCCTTTAATGAGCTTACGTCTCAACATTTTCCACGTCAATCTAGTACCCTTATTTGCCCAAATAAAACTTGCGATCTTACTTTGGATTTTACCAATATCCTGACTAAAAAAGTTGAGGGAAATGGCATTAAACAGGTATGTTAATTTGGGTAAAATAACCATTCTTACCAAATTAACCCTGCCGAAAATTGTTAGTGGAAGATTCTTCCATCTGGCAAATAATCGGTACACTTCTTTCATAGTCTTATTCAAATGAATCTGGGGCATTTTGTCTAAATCTTTGACTATAGTGATGCCCAAGTATTTAAACTCATGACTCGTTCTGCCCCCCCAGTTATCGATATTCCAACCCATTACCTCTGTTTTTGATGTGTTAGCTAGATATCCTGTCAGGGACCCGAATTCCTCTAACAAGGCCTCGACCCTTGGTATTGCCACCACCCGATTGTTGGTATATAACAGCAGGTTGTCCACATATAGAGTAACCTTGCTACTATATTGGTGGGATCTAAAGGGAGAAATCAGGTCATCATCTCTTATTGCTTGTGCCAGGGGCTCTATATAGATATTAAACAACAGGGGTGAGAGAGGGCAGCCCTGTCTTGTTCCTCTTGAGATGTTAAAACTAGAAGTCAACATATCGTTTAATAAAATTTTTGCAGAAGCCCCATAATAGCAATTTATCAGGGTCTGGATAAAAATGGTCCCAAAGCCCATCGACCTTAGTACCTTCCAAAGATATACCCAACAAGCTCTATTGAACGCCTTGGCCGCATCTAGTCTCACAACGGCCAAGGGTTCCATTCGTGCAGTGGCCAGAAATATATTGCCAATTAGTTAGTGTGTTTGCTCCTGGATATATCTTTTGGGTATAAATCCTTTTTGGTCAATAATAATCAACTGTTGGGCTATCTTGACCAATCTCCCTGCAATAATACTCATAAAGATTATAGTCAGCATTCACCATGGAAATTTGTCTATAGGAATCCACCCTTAAGGGGTCCTTCCCGGGCTTCAGATTTAGCACAATAGTTCCTTTATTTCCAAGATCTAGGAGCTAGACCTGCCAAATTGTAAACTGCATTAAATAAAATACATAATATCGGGACCAGTTTTTCTAAGAGGAGTTTATAAACCTCACTAGGAAGCGCATCCGTACCTGCTGCTTTATTGTTTTTGCATTTACTTATTTGTGTTCTAATTTCACTCTCAGTAATTGGAGCATCTAATCTTTCACAGCTTTCGGCTGTTAAAGTTGGTAAACATATCTGCCTCAGCCATATTTGAAGGGTGTCGGGATTTGGTGCAATCTCCTCCTTATAGAGCTCTGAAAATAGTGAGAGAAGTTGGGTTTGCATATCCTCCAAACTACTCGATGTCTCCCCACTATCATTTATTATTAATTCATTAATGTTGTTTTTTGTACGGTCAACTCTAACTTTCCATGCCAAAAGGGCTCCCGCCTTCTCTCCATATTCAAAGTTCTGCATATTTTAGACAACCACTGTGCCTTACACTTCTGATCTAGCCTTCCTCTGTAGTCCTGGCGGGCATTTTCCAGGTCCCTCTGAACTTGTAATAGCCTTTCAGAGCTCCCCTGATTGAGCCGGATCCTTTCTACCTCCAATTGAGAGATTTTATCCTCCAACTCCCCCCTGTTCTTTGAGCAAATACAACTGTGTAACACTCCCCTTAGGTATGCCTTGAAGGCGTCCCAGACATAATCCATAGATGTTGAACCGATATTTACTGAGAAATGTTCTAGGGTAGCAGATATGAGAGTCCTCGCTATCTCCTGATCCAACAACATACACCTCTTTAAAGTCCATCTATGCCTTAGATTATTCCTCTTTCCTGCTAAGGCAAACATCACAGGGGCATGATCTGATATATGACTAGGTAAGACAGTTATAGATGTCATGTTGTCTATACTAAGCCTATCAGTCAACACATAGTAAATTCGAGAAGAATGGCCATGTTTCTTACTGTAAAAAGTAAAACCCTGTTTGTCCCCAATCCTTACCCTCCATAAATCCACAAACTCAAGATCATGAATCATATTTTTCAAGGCTCGACATACTCGAGGCACCCCTACATAGTGATTCTAATTGGATCTATCCCTTAAAGGGTTGAGAAGAGCATTAAAGTATCCATCAATAATTATGGGTGAAACTACTTCCATCAATTCAGATTTTAGCTTACAAATGTATGTAGGATCATCAATGTTGGGGCTGTAGAAAGAGGCACATATTAGCTCTGATCCTCCAAAGTCTAATATAGCCACTATCCATCTCCCTGTTTGAACGGTTGTTATTTGTTTAATAATGCACCCTGCCCCTTGTTTTATCAAAATAGCCACCCCTTTATTATGAACTGTCTGCTCTGAAGTACAAAAACATTTAATTCAGGGGTACCTAGCAAATATTATATGACTCTCAAGATAACTCAAATGCGTCTCCTGAATGCGACAAACTTGAGCTGAGCTTTGCTCAAGGTATTTCAACACTAGTCTTTGTCTACGAGGGCATCTTAACCCATTAATATTCCACGAGATAAATTTTACCTCGCTACTCATTAGGGCAGTTCCTACCAGTTAAATATGGGAAAACCAGGACAAGCGACCTGACATGAAGGTGTGATTGAGGATTTTTTCCCCCTGCTCCCCACCCCATGGTCCCCCTCACCACCCAGGCCCTCAACCCCCCTACATGCCCCCCCCCCCTTTGGGAACCCTCCTTTCTATTAGGCAAGTCTATTTGGCCTCTGTCCTCTAGGGCTACAAAAAAAAAACTTGTACGTAAGGAAGTTTATCAAAATTTTCCTGAGCTTCTATTTCGCGGGTCCCGGTGCACTTGTTGTATTTCTTGTGCAAGATCTATATTGGGGCAGTTCTTTAATACTTTCTCTTTCAATAGTGATATCACTAACCCCCTAAAATCAGTCCCTTCAAGTGCTTTGGGAACATTGATCATTGATCAGGTTATTCCTCCTTGCGTGGTTCTCCAGGCGCTCTAGGTCTTCCTTCAATTCCCTGTACTGACTTGCCAATTTAGCCATTTCCGTCGTAGAGGTATTGAGTGCCTCTTTGATTTTCGGAATCTCCTGCTCTAACGCATCCATTCTTAATGAGACCACTTACAATTTTTGGGCTAATACAACACAGGATGCTTGAATTGCTGCCTGGTTCGTCTCTGATACTGTAAATCTACTCCCCATCTCAACCGTAAGTGCTAATAGAATATCTGCGGAGACGAGGAAGGAGGACATTGGGGGCATGTCACCAGATTCATTAATTCAGGAGTAGAGCCCAATTGGACATCGCGAGCCTCCAATGCACCAAAAATGATTTGAAATGCTGACTGTAGGATTGATGGTAGAAAAATGGCTCCCAGAACTCTCTACCGCTGCCTCTGCTGCCTCCGCTGACCCATTCAAAACACCGGGTAGAGCGGTAGACTGTATATCTCTCTTGAGCTGGGTTGGAATCTGAGGTGGATCCAGTTGCATCCTGCTGGAATTGGGAGAGCCTTTCTTGTTATAACCCCGAGTTGTGGGTGTAGACAGGACCTTGTAGTATGATTTTAGTGAGGGGGTTATTTTTACTTTAGGAGCCGGTGCTTTCTTGCCTCTGCCCTTCTCTCTTCCTTTAACTCGACTGAGGTCACAATATTAGCACCCTTTTCCACTTCACTCTTCTTCTGTTTGGCAGATACTCTTACCTCAACAATGGGGGGGGGAACAGTATCAATATTGGAGAGGGGCAGGACAGCCCTAGTACGAAGAGTGTATCTACACAGTTTGGGTATGGAGGGACCCACTCCTTGTAGGACTTCACCTTTCTCCATGTAATAGGGGACCCCCTCTTGCTCACCAGACTCCCAGTAGGCTGCAAGAAGCTTCCCCTGAGCTTTCCAATACACACAGCGACGAAGGAAGTCACTCGCTTTACAAGAAGTGTCCTTACCTTCCTTATCGGCAAGCGCCTCAGCCTCAGATTCAACCTTGTTGTCCAACCCAGGCTTCTCACACCCTACCTGAAGCACAAACTCTCCTGCTTCTTCTCCAGTCCCCACGGAGCCCGGCTTCACTATCGAGTAATCTCCAGTACTGACTCTGCCCCCAGTCACCTGGACCTGGAAGCATGCAGTACCGCTGCATCGCCACTCACGAGCGGCGCCATCCCACGGCGAGGCTCGGAGCGCTGATGTTCCACCGCGGAGCTCCGGCGCCATTCACCGCGTCGTGAAAAAAGGAGAAAATCGTGGCAGAAAGTTTAAAAGATGAAGGTACTCGGCAAACACGGGGTGGGGTGGAGGAAAAATACTTAAATTCCTTTAAAAAATAATTGAGGAGATCCTCATAGAGGAGACCTAGACACACGTCCGAGGTAGGCCTGGGCAGGAAATTCCATTCCGCTCACGGAATTTGCGGAATTTCGGTAATTTCGCGTTCCGCGGAGAAGGCAAAATTGCCCAAAATTCTGCTTTCCGCGACTTCGCGAAATGTTTTCTTGTTCGCGTTCTCAAAATGTGTGTTCGCGAGATATTTCTCCCCGAGCACGCAAACAGCAACTGTGAACAGGAAAAAAGCATCGCGAACAAGCAATTCCGCGTGTTCGCGGAATTTCTGCATGTTCGCGGAGATTTTTTTACCGTTTCGCGGAGATTTGCGTAACGCGATTACGCAAATTCCGCCCACCCCTAGTCCGAGGTGACTTCAGCCACGACCGCTTAACTTACGGCCGCCATGTTCCTGCAGCTGTGAGGGGTCTATACTGAATTTAAGAAGGGCCCTACACTCAGACCCTAGGGACAAAGAAGAAACAGCTCAGGTATAAATATAAACTAATATTAGACCAAAGGCCAAAGGAAGAGAATTTACAAGAAAAGGCATGTGCAGATTTGGAACGGGCAGCAGATTTAAAATAGTCTACATTATTTTGGAGGGTAATAACCTCCCCATTCCTGAAAGATGATTTAGAGCCAAAGGTGGAGACTATAGTTACACAGACAGATTGGGTAACCCATTTTGGAAATATATTAACTCCTAAGATCAAGCACTCAATTAAAAGTGAAGGTGACCAAACTCTTTCTCACTCTGGAACCCTTTAAATTCCTGGAATTGAATGTTCAACCATAACTGAAGGTGCCCTAACCCCCATCGCCCTACTGCAGCCGGTTAGCACTGAGGATGTTATACTGGCCATAGGAAAGTCTGCTAAAGGGAAAGCCCCAGGCCCTGAAGGGGTACCAGTGGATGCTTTTAAGTCTTACATGACATCATGAGCCCCAATACTATCACAGGTATGCAATGCTGCCTGAGGGTTTTTTCCCTCGACCTGGACAGATGGAGTTATCATCCCTATTTTAAAAAAAGGGGATGGGGATGCTAAATGCTACTACCATCTATCCCTTCTAGATTCACCCGCAAAGATCATATCAAGAGTTGTGCTCAAAAGATTAGATGCATGGGTAACTGAAAATCATGTACTAAAAGATGCCCAATATGGATTCAGGAGGGATATAGGGACAGTGGAGCGGTGCCTCAATCTGAACCTCATTATAAGCAAATATACAATAGCGAAGATGGGACATATCCATATCTGCTTCACCAATATAAGTAGTGCTTTTGATCATGTTAACCATGCCAAACTGTGGAAGACTATGATGCACATGGGTGCTCCAGAAAAAAATCATATGACACCTGTCACAATTGTAATCTTCATTGACAGCGAGGGTAAAATATGGATTAGAAGGTGAATGTACCCCTAGCTTTAAGGTCACTAGAGGCATTAGGCAAGGCTGTATCCTTGCCCCCCTTCTCTTATCGCTTTACATTAATGGGGTAGATAGTATGTTGCAACAGGTGGGTGCTGATGTACCGAAAGTTGGCTCCTGCCCAACCCCACTGCTCCTGTATGCAGACGATGCGGTCCTAGTATCAAGAACTGCAAATGGTCTACAACAATTGATCAACTCATCATTTGTCACATACATGGAGTAAAAAGATTTAAATCAAAATTTGACAAAAACCTTTGTGATGGTCTTCGGGGGGGGGGGGGGGGGAGAAGGCCAAGAAAAAAATCCCACTTTGCAAAGGACTTCAAATTAGAAAAAAACCAAAGACTTAACTATCTGGGCATCCTCCTCCCCCACAATAGTACCTGGGGCACCCACCTTGAAATGGCAAATCTTAAGTTCATTAGATCACTGAAAGCATTGTTCATATTTGCTGGGAAAATAAGTAATAAATCCACATGCGAAATGATACAGTTCTTTAAGTGCAAATGTATATCAACGGTCTCCGATGGAGCAACTGTTTGGGGTTTGACTGAGATTTCTTTGCTGCAATCATATGAAAACTCTTTTCTCTGTAGACTTTTAGCTGTCCCAAGCTCTGTTCCTGTTTTAATTACACATAGAAAAACAAATGTACCATGTCTTGAAGACATGGTTCTTGTCAGTGCAATCAGTAACTGGCATAATATATGGAGCTAGAAAGGACCTAAGGGGCATATGTACAAGGAGTTAACGCCGCCTTAACGGCACTTTTCCGACAGTTTTGCAGCGATATTTTTATCGCCATATGTACAAGTTGTTGCTGAACTCTGTTAGCGGCAGTTTTCCGGCGAAAACGTCCATACAAAAGATCGTCACTTCTGCTAGAGATAATGACATGCAAGGGAGGCATACCCGTGAAAAAACGGCCATTAACACCACTTTGCGATATTCTTGAAGGTAGTAGGACCAAAAAAACTGCCTCTAACTGCAGTAAGAGGCAGTTTTTTAAGACCAGAAAATAGCTGGTCCTAAAAATGGAGATAACACGTGGGGCCTCAATCCAGCAGGTTTTGGTGCAGGACAGCGCTGCAAGCAATGTTTCTGCGCTGCCCTGCGACAAAACTACAGGGCAGGAATGCGCACCATCAATAAGAGAGTGTGCATTCCTCGGCCTCAGTCATGAAAAGTGTTGCAGCACTGCAACAAGACAGCATTGCAACACTTTTCACTACGCCCTTCTTGGGACATCATGGTTGAACTGTATTCACAGGACAGCGCTCCATGACCCAAGTAATGACAGATACGTCTGGAATCCTGACATATCCGTCAGCGAAAAAGGCACGCATTGCTGCAGTTGTTTCACAAGCATGACGCAACTCCAGCAATACATGGGGCCAGCCTATCCCTGTGGCACTGCGTCACCCTTGCGCCTGCCATCAGGTAGGCGTAAGGTACTGACACAGTGCCATTCTTGAGGGGTGCCATGGTGTCGGCGCAGTTGGAGATCCATCGGTGGTGGTTGCGCGCAGCGGTGTCATTGTCTGTAAGAGTTGGCGGAATGAGGGTGCCGCAGAGGATGGGGTTGGGGTTGTTCTGAATCTGGAAGTTGAGGTGCTCCATGGTCACCTTTGGGTCATTAGAGTGCATGGTCATTTAGTAGCCGTTAGTGATGGCGATGGCGATGTCCGGTCCGGAGCAGATGTTGGTCCTGGCAGGCGATGTGGTGTCCAGGGTTGATGGCGAGGAGGGTGCTGGTGCCGTAGGGTTGGGGTGTCCGAGAGGAAGGGTCCTTGGTGCTGAGCGTGGTCCAGGGGCAGACGGATGCAGACGGGGTTGCCTATGGCTTGCCTTTGGCACGGGAGACGTCCATTACAATGAATTGTGAGGTCAGTAATGGGGTATTTTTAAGTTTTATGGTGGGTATGGGTTTTGGGTGTCGGAGATGAAATGTGGGCTGTATTATGGGGTAAAATCTGAAATTTGGGGTGTGTTTTGGGGTCAATCATTAAAATTGGGGTGTGCATTTGGGTCAAATATGAAAATTGGGGTGTGCAGTTGGATCAAATATGATTTTTAGGGTGTGTTTTTGGGGCTCAAAGATGAATTTTATGGTTCAGGGTTTGCTTTGGGGTGCAACGGTTAGTTTTAGGGTTGCACTCACTGAAGTGGGAATAGTAATGTTTACATCTCCGCAATCCAACACCTTCCATACTGTTGTAATATGCCTAGTATGAGTATGCATTGTAATGGAATGAGATGTATTAGTATGCGTCGTAACTCCATATGTACCTTTGGCACATGAGGGGTATGCCCGCTGCGCATGGCCGCACAGCGGCCGCTATTGTTAAGTTCTGCGGGGTGGACTGGACAGCTGGGAGGTGGGAAACACCAGAAAGAACACTGGATGGGATGGGGACACGGGGGGGGGTGTGTGAGCGGGTGTTGTATAAATTTAAATGAGAGAAATCTTACCTCGAGGCCGGGTCCGTGTCTTCGTTGCTCCTGCTGTCCTGAGTCTGCTTCCAGGAACAGGAAGTAGGCAGCCAGGCTCCCTCCCCTAAGCCAATCACAATGCTGCAATGCAGCATTGGGATTGGACATTGGCACCGGGACGAGGCGTTCAGCCAGGGGCTGGATGGGTGGGCATGTTCTTTATGCAGGGTGTAATGCAGCCTGCACTGTGATCAAGACAGTGCACATGACTGCTTTGGGCGGCCTGTGCGGGCCAACCAAACAGTCAGTGCGCACTTGAGTGGGCATGCCACTCCGCCCCTGCCCTGCTCTGTGAGTGGAGCAGCCCTACCCACCCTCCTGCAAAGGAAACATGGCACGATTACATCAAGAAGTTATTACAATGTGATGATTGTTCCTCTTATTGCACTGCTTGAAAGCAGTGGGGCGACGCTCTTCCACCATAGCAGATGAGCCGACACTGGGGGTGCGTCATCTACAGGGGCTAGGCCTGGGCGACTCGACCCCCGGGTCACCTCCGCAATGTGTCCCACCTTCCCCTTACCTGGACATTGACACTGTGGCGCAATCCACTAAACTCTCTCCAAATCTGCCAGGTGGGATTTCACAAGCCTGGGTACGGCAGTCGCCGCCAAGTCCACTGGTGAACCTCCCGATGCAGTTGATGCAGCAGGGCCCGCTTAGGCGTGAACTTGCAGAGCTCCCGCCACACTAGTTTGGCGCAGCTCAGGGGCCTCACTCTTCATAGAGTCTGGCTAGCACAACCTCATCCGGCTTGTGATGCAGAGAGGCACCGCCCACCGTTGGTAATCCCCTCTGTGCACCCCGGTGTAGTGGTGGGTCGTAGTTTGCGACGCAGACCTCCCTACATTGGTGCGCAGGAGCGCCTTTACCATTCACAGCTCAATTTCCGTACGAATTGTACAAAACCCCGACCGACGAAAATAAACATCCAAATGCGATCCGGGAAAGCGCCGACGTGACGTCGGGACGCACGCAGCCTGCCATTCACGAACCAGGAATTACGATTCGCACCGACTTCATCCCGCACGGACAATATTTTCCGGCTGCCAAAAACTGCCAGGAAATCAGGAAGATGCGAACAAGGAGGACCTGTACGCGACGGACAGACATGGACCCGAACCTACGTGTTATCCCGGCCCTCATAGCAGTCGACCTCCTCTACAGGTTCCGACGCAGACGCCGCAGAAGGTCAGAACAACTAAGGGAGGGGGGGAAAGGGGGGGGGGCAGGACCAGGGGCAGGCCACAAAACCACCACCAAAGTCACACAGCACACATGCCCTGGACATACCTGACCCCCATGCCCTGGTCACTACGAGGGGGTAGGGGCGTGTCCAGCAAAGCCAGCGTCCGCCACAACGGAGCCACAACGGAGGTGCCTGACGACGCAAACCGGCAACACAACTATAAAGGTACGACCCGTACCCACGCCTTAAGAGCGTGGGTACGAGTCGTACCACGCCCACACCTACGTCACCCAACAATGGCGGGACAGCTGTACCCACGTGGTAAAGGCCTGGGTACGGCCCGCACAAGCATCACATAGCGTGGGGATGGATATGTACGGACCGTACCCCCACCCCCGTATGCATGGAGTGTACCCCCAACCCCAACAGTGTAAGTACGACCCGTACCCCCACCCGCGTACGTATGGAGCGTACCCCCCACCCCAACAGTGTAAGTACGACCCGTACCCTCACCCGCGTATGCATGGAGCGTACCCCCCACCCCAACAGTGTAAGTACGACCCGACCCGTACCCCCACCCGCATACGTATGGAGTGTACCCCCCACCCCAACAGTGTAAGTACGACCCGTACCCTCACCCGCGTATGCATGGAGCGTACCCCCCACCCCAACAGTGTAAGTACGACCCGTACCCTCACCCCCGTACGTATGGAGCGTACCCCCACCGCAACAGTGTATGTACGACCCATACCCTCACCCCCGTACGTATGGAGCGTACCCCCCACCCCAACAGTGTAAGTACGACCCGTACCCTCACCCGCGTACGTATGGAGCATACCCCCACCCCAACCGTGTATGTACGGACCGTACCCCCACCCCAACAGTGTAAGTATGACCCGTACCCTCACCCGCGTACGTATACGTCCCACCCCAACAGTGTAAGTATGACCCGTACCCTCACCCGCGTACGTATACGTCCCACCCCAACAGTGTAAGTACGACTCGTACCCTCACCCGCGTATGCATGGAGCGTACCCCAACAGTGTAAGTACGACCCGTACCCCCACCTCGTATGCATGGAGCGTACCCCAACCCCAACAGTGCATGTACTTACCGTACCACCACCCCAACAGTGTAAGTATGACCCGTACCCCACCCGTGTACGTATGGAGCGTACTCCCACCCCAACAGTGTAAGTACGACCCGTACCCCACCCGCATACGTATGGAGCCTACTCCCACCCCAACAGTGTAAGTACGAACCGTACCCCCATGGAGCGAACCCACACACGTGTATGTTCTAAGCGTACATATTGTTAAATAGGAGGGGTGGGTGCCTATCACTCCCAGCAGTGCCCAGACACAGGAGGGGTGTGTGCCTATCACTCCCAGCAGTGCCCAGACACAGGAGGGGTGTGTTCAGAGTCCTCCCAGCAGTGCCCAGACACAGGAGGGGTGGGTGCAGAGTCCTCCCAGCAGTGCCCAGACACAGGAGGGGTGTGTGCAGAGTCCTCCCAGCAGTGCCCAGACACAGGAGGGGTGTGTGCAGAGTCCTCCCAGCAGTGCCCAGACACAGGAGGGATGTGTGCCTATCACTCCCAGCAGTGCCCAGACACAGGAGGGGTGTGTGCAGAGTCCTCCCAGCAGTGCCCAGACACAGGAGGGGTGGGTGCCTATCACTCCCAGCAGTGCCCAGACACAGGAGGGGTGTGTGTAGAGTCCTCCCAGCAGTGCCCAGACACAGGAGGGGTGGGTGCAGAGTCCTCCCAGCAGTGCCCAGACACAGGAGGGGTGTGTGCAGAGTCCTCCCAGCAGTGCCCAGACAAAGGAGGGGTGGGTGCCTATCACTCCCAGCAGTGCCCAGACGCAGGAGGGGTGGGTGCCTATCACTCCCAGCAGTGCCCAGACAGAGGAGGGGTGTGTGCAGAGTCCTCCCAGCAGTGCCCAGACACAGGAGGGGTGGGTGCAGAGTCCTCCCAGCAGTGCCCAGACACAGGAGGGGTGTGTGCAGAGTCCTCCCAGCAGTGCCCAGACAGAGGAGGGGTGTGTGCAGAGTCCTCCCAGCAGTGCCCAGACAGAGGAGGGGTGTGTGCAGAGTCCTCCCAGCAGTGCCCAGACACAGGAGGGGTGTGTGCAGAGTCCTCCCAGCAGTGCCCAGACACAGGAGGGGTGGGTGCAGAGTCCTCCCAGCAGTGCCCAGACACAGGAGGGGTGTGTGCAGAGTCCTCCCAGCAGTGCCCAGACACAGGAGGGGTGGGTGCCTATCACACCCAGCAGTGCCCAGACACAGGAGGGGTGGGTGCCTATCACTCCCAGCAGTGCCCAGATGCAGGAGGGGTGGGTGCCTATCACAGGAGGGGTGTGTGCAGAGTCCTCCCAGCAGTGCCCAGACAGAGGAGGGGTGTGTGCAGAGTCCTCCCAGCAGTGCCCAGACACAGGAGGGGTGTGTGCAGAGTCCTCCCAGCAGTGCCCAGACACAGGAGGGGTGAGTGCAGAGTCCTCCCAGCAGTGCCCAGACACAGGTGGGGTGTGTGCAGAGTCCTCCCAGCAGTGCCCAGACAGAGGAGGGGTGTGTGCAGAGTCCTCCCAGCAGTGCCCAGACAGAGGAGGGGTGTGTGCAGAGTCCTCCCAGCAGTGCCCAGACACAGGAGGGGTGTGTGCAGAGTCCTCCCAGCAGTGCCCAGTCACAAGAGGGGTGTGTGCCTAACACTCACAGCAGTGCCCACGGAACGCAAAGGGTGGAGTAGCCACAGATACCATGCCCACAAATTTCAGTCAGGTGCACAAAGACCCTGCAGTACATGTAACACATGTGTGCGAGGCTGGGAGTATACGCATGCATAGCGCAGAAAAGAAAACATGTCCACATGAAGTCATGTCAATAGTCCACATACACAAGTACAATGACTACCAAGGATGCCACGAATGATGCAGGTGGAGACATCGCTCAGCATGCATGTGCAAAATTGAAGGAGTCCGTCACACACCCAGCTAATGTACACACAGCTCAGCGCTAAATATTGGGAACACCCTGCAGGGAAGATGTCAGGGTACACAGAGGAAGGTATACACCTTTGGACAATTTCGCCATGCAGCAACTGCTTACATGAACACAGAAACCTAGCTAACACCGTGTGATGGCACACAGATCCCAGGGACCCCCCTATGACCAGCACACTACTACATTTCCCACACACCCAACACATGAACACCACCCAAAACCATGTAGCAGCCCCACCAACAGCAACACCAGCAAAGCAGTAGTGTTCCAAGGGGAAAAAAATAAATTGCTTTATTCAGCATGAACCAAAAAATCTTGTTTGTAGGAAGTTCAATATTTACAAAGCCCATAGGGCAGTCCAGAAGTCACAGCTGGATGGGGGACACAGTGGGATGCGTGTCCCCTAGCTTGCCTGCACAGTTACATTCCGTCGTCTTCCACAGGGGTGAGGGCATCATGTGGGGGGGGAGAACCAGGCACCGCAGGGACAGGAGGGTGAAGGGTAGGCGTCGTGGGTGCAGGGATGGAGGACTCCACCACAGGGGGTGGGGCAGGGCCAAAGGCGGAGGCCAGGATCTCGCTGCACACCTTAGCAAGGTCCTCCAGGGAATCCCCTGCACCCGAAGGAACCACAGGCCCCAAGGAGGGGGAGGGGTCAGAGGGATGGGTCGCAGCGCCACTGGGGGAGGGTGTGGACGGGGGGGGGACTCAACCACCCTGACCGGGGACTTCCTTGACCGCTTGCGTGGTGGTGTCACTGTGGGGCTCAGGGACAGAGCGGCCATGAAGGAGTCTTTGGGGGAGATGTGGCCAGAAGAGCTGAGGGGAGGGGATTTGGAGGGAGTGGATTTGGTGGAATGCGGACTCCCACTCTGGCTGCGTGTCACACGTTTGCCCCTGAACCAGTGGGTGTGCCTACTTCACCCTGTGTGTGCGTGTCAGGAGGTGTGCGGTGGACCTTCCCTGCTGGTGTGGTGCCTGTGTGTGTTGTGGTGGGTGCATGCTGACATCTGGGTGTACGTGGGACAGGCATGGGAGTGGGAAGTGTGGATGGGGCAGGGGTAGGGGGTGGGACATAGCGCTGCAGGAGACCCACTGCTGCAGTCAGTGTCGAGTCTATCGACCTCAGCAAGCTGCGTTGGTCAGCCTGCGATGAATGAATGCCCTCCAAGTATGCCTCCATGTTGTTGAGGACCTGGCTGTGGACATGGAGGACATTAAGGATCGCAGCCTGACCAATCTGCAACTGCCGCTGGATGTCTACAGACTCGGCATTGGCGGCAGCAGTGGAGACCGGGGCAGGGGGTGCGGTGCCTGGCAGGAAGGAGACATGTGGTGACCGGGCACGTTGGGAAGGGACACAAGCAAGTGGGAGGTGGCTGATGGCAATGGAGGGGGCGGGGCGAGATGTAGTGCCGCTGTCAGCTGCTGGTGCAGCCTCCGCCAACTCGGAGAGATCATCCTCGGACCCGTCAGCTTCATACTCTGTTGTGCCAGTCGACACGTCCCCGGCTTCACTCTCCTCCGCCTCAGTCCCACTTGATGTGCCAGCCCCGATGTCACCGCTGGCACTGGTGCTCGGTCCCTCTGCTCCGTCTGTGCCCATGTCTCCCTCCGTGTCCCCCGACGATGCTGTGGGCAGGGTGAAGAGACAGAAATCAATCATACACCTGTATACATATGTCACATGAGTCCAATCTACATAGGTTACAGTGCATAGCCTGAAACAAAAGAAGAGTTACATATACAAAACAAGGTACATATGTAGGGCATGCAAGACACAGTTGTTTGACCCACCATGCCACTGAAAAACTATGGAGAGCATGACACAATAGCAAATGAGATGGAATGGAATTTTGACTGAGGAGCAAGGCCCTGGGGACAATCCAGCACTGCATCTGCACCACACAGCGTGGCAGGAAATAGGGATGAGCAGGGACCATATCCAGGAACAAGAGGCACATGCAGCATAGGTTATACTGAAAACATGCCCACCATGACTGGCTCACTGCACCTTGAGTGCATGTCCAGACAAACATCACACACTGGCCAGTCCTAGCAAGGAGATATCAGGTTGTGACATGAAGGCCATGCCCGCACCACCCACCCCCTACATGAGACAATTATTTGGAGACACATGAAGCACTTACATCTCTTAGTCTGGGTGAAATACACATGGGATGCAACAATTCAAGATTGCACACAAAATACCCAAGGTGCGCCTGTCCAAATAATCATGTACAGATGGGCATCATCAGATGATTGTAACAAGACACACAGGCAATGTCCACCGTGAGTATGAACAAGGAAAATCAGGTCAGGCTGTACAGTGGACACTTGTACTACATTTCACGTCAATATACATTTGGCCAGGGGACAATGGCACAGAGCACAACCTATGCTGTAGACACAGAGATTGTCGACATATTCGGATTACACACATGATACCTAGGAAAATATGCCCCTGGGGACAGTAGTGGCCACACAACTCCATGCTCCTGAATGGGAATGACTGCAACACACGCTACCATCCCCGCACTATGCGTACCGCACACTCATGCACATCATGTCACAGGCCACCACATAGGACATGCGTGCTGTAAGGCCTCACACTTGAGAGACTAACTCCCATGTCTGGACTCAGCATTAGTGCCAACTGACATGAAACCCACAAGACCAGAACTGGACAGGGCACAGGCAAGGTCCCAAAACCTGTTACACACCACCCCCACACATTATGCTGCAGGCATTGTACACGTGGAGAAGGTGCCAGGCTACATAACCTTGTGACAGAGTGACTACACACAGACCAGGGAACACATTGCAAGGAGGGGAAGGGAGGCAGGAGAGCACTGCAATACTGTGGGTAACAGGATCTGCACAGCACCATTAAACCCTGGCAGTGTATCCATGGAACAGTGCACTTACAAATGCTGGTGAAACACAACAAACACACATGTACCTACCCCCTTCCTGCTGCTGCATCTCCTGTAAGCGCCTGTCCAAGTCTGGAAATACCACCGCCAGCATACGCTTGTGGATGTGGGAGAGACGGCGGCGCCCGCGGTTCTTATGGCTCTCAGGTGAGTCCCCCAGCAGGACCCGTGCGATCCTCCACGTCCAGCACCGGATATCCTGCCAGCGTTTCCTCACCTGGGACAGGCGCCACTTGCGACCATCCGCACTCCTCACGGCACTGACGGCGGTCAGCCAGATCTGCTCCTTGGCAGAGGCGCCTACCTGTGAGGATGAACAAGTGACACTACATCAATACACCTGCAACATGTCACAGAGACACATATGAGAACAAATTAGCTGGTTACAACAAGGCATGTCATGCAGCCAACGCATTGCACCTTTGCCATAGGGACATACTCCTCTGGGGAAGGGCAAAAGCAGTACGTGCCAGTGAAAGTACACAGGTGGAATGAGGGCAAAGACACAATCAATTATCAAGGCTCACACTGTGCATCACACCCACCCCTCCTGCGTCTGGGCACTGCTGGGAGGACTCTGCACCCACCCCTCCTGACTCAGGGCACTGTTGGGAGGACTCCGCACCCACCCCTCCTGTCTCTGGGCACTGCTGGGAGGACTCTGCACCCACCCCTCCTGCGTCTGGGCACTGCTGGGGGGACTCTGCACCCACCCCTCCTGACTCTGGGCACTGCTGGGAGGACTCTGCACCCACCCCTCCTGTCTCTGGGCACTGCTGGGAGGACTCTGCACCCACCCCTCCTGCGTCTGGGCACTGCTGGGAGGACTCTGCACCCACCCCTCCTGCGTCTGGGCACTGCTGGGGGGACTCTGCACCCACCCCTCCTGACTCTGGGCACTGCTGGGAGGACTCTGCACCCACCCCTCCTGACTCTGGGCACTGCTGGGAGGACTCTGCACCCACCCCTCCTGACTCTGGGCACTGGCTGGGAGACATCAGGCATTCCCCCCCCTGGGACCCCCCCTACAGTACATAGCATGTGTGTCACACCTGGACACAATGGCAGAAGTCACAGTCACAAAAAAGGGACACAGTCTGTGCTAGTAGCCTCTGCACTCAAATGATACCCTGGTCGCCCATACAGCAGGGGGTACTGTGGGAGGATTACATCCAGCAATGCCAGGTTCTCCTCCAGGGTGAATGGCTGTGACCTCTCCACAGACCTTGACATGGTTCCAGGGAATCAGGAGCAGCAGCAGTGTGGTAGAATCGAAATATGTGCAGGCAAGTGATCCCTCATGGGACCTGGCTGCCTTATATCTGCCCTGCTGTCCTGTTTCATGCACAGGAGTACAGAGTGATTGGTCACTCACATTTGCATCCTATGTTTCCTCCAATCCCTTCAAACCTAGCACAGTCAGTGGGTTCTTATTGTGTTTTTTTCTTCAGCATGATGTCAACCCCACAAACACATTGCAACAAAGTAGATTCATTCCAACTGACTTCTGCTGTGCACCTTCCAGAACAAATTCAAACTGAAAACTTGGTCTCCATGACAACCAGCATGCATGTAGGCCTTAATACTTGTCCCTCATGTGTCCCCTATGTAAATTTGAGCTTCACACACAGGTACGGTGCGTTCCGGGGCCCTAGGGCACCCCAAATGCATAGCAACGGCCCGTACAGGCGTGTGTACGGGCCGTACCACTATGAGTACGCATACGCAAGAACACCCATAGTGGTACGGCACGTACACACGCCTGTACCTTCACTATCACCATGGGTGTCCTCGCGTATGCGTACTCGTAGTGGTACGGCACGTACACACGCCTGTACGTTCACTATCACTATGGGTGTCCTCGCGTATGTGTACTCGTAGTGGTACGGCCCGTACACACGCCTGTACGCTCACTATCACTACGAGTACGCATACGCGAGGACACCCATGGTGATAGTGAGCGTACAGGCGTGTGTACGGTCCGTACCACTATGGGTGTTCTCGCGTATGCGTACTCATGGTGGTACGGACCGTACACACGCCTGTACGCTCACTAACACCATGGGTGTCCTCGCGTATGCGTACTCGTAGTGATAGTGAGCGTACAGGCGTGTGTACGGGCCGTACCACTACGAGTACGCATACGCGAGGACACCCATAGTGACAGTGAGCGTACAGGCGTGTGTACGGTCTGTCTCACTATGGGTGTTCTCGCGTATGCGTACTCATAGTGATAGTGAGCGTACAGGCGTGTGTACGGTCCGTCTCACTATGGGTGTTCTCGCGTATGCGTACTCATAGTGATAGTGAGCGTACAGGCGTGTGTACGGGCCGTACCACTACGAGTACGCATACGCGAGGACACCCATGGTGATAGTGAACGTACAGGCGTGTGTACGGGCCGTACCACTGCGAGTACGCATACGCGAGGACACCCATAGTGATAGTGAACGTACGCACGCGTGTACGGGCCGTACCACTATGGGTGTTCTTGCGTATGCGTACTTACTGACCGTACACATGCCTGTACGCTCACCATCACTATGGGTACACATACGGCAGCACTCCCATAGTGATATGGGAACGTACACAGGCCCTCTTAGCAGCAGTACGGTGGTTTTCACACATCACAGTGGTGACAGGCAGCACACAGGAAGGAATAGGGCTGACATACTTGTCCATGGATGGACATCAAGGCATTGTCTGGGCAGTACTACATGTGTGGGGCACAGGTGTGAAAGGCTGTGATGTGGCACATTACTCCTGAGTCGAGAAGGCACCAGATGTATGATGAGATGTGTACACATGTAATGTGTGACGGTGCAATGTGTGCCAGGCATGCCCTTGACTCCTTTGACATGTGTGCATGTCGTACTGCACACTTGTGATGAGCATCACTGGCATGGCATGGACACCAACACACGGAAGTGTCCCCTGAGGCCCGGTACAGGGGTTACCACACCTGACATGTCACTACCCACGGTGCACGATGTGACTATGTCATGTATGTGTGGGGGGTTCCCATTAGGTTGATGTTGGAGCTCCCTCAAAAGCTGCAGCTGTTGCAGCAACCAACATGTGTCTGTGTGTAGATTGACATTGCACACTGTTCCGCACACCATGCCACATGTGGTATCGGATGTGAGGTGCGTATGTATGCATGGGACACGGAGTAGCGTAACAAGGACATGTCTGCATCCTCTCTATGAATGTGTGGTGAGTCATGACATGTACACCTTCATGGCAAGGTGTGTGGGCTGTCCTAGTGTAATGTCATGTGACCTGTGGCTCTAGTGTTCCGCTACCAGTCTCTGCAATCGACATCCTACTTCTGCTGATGTGTGGATGTATGTCACTCCTGTCTTGCGTCTGGCTGTTCACTTGCACTGGGACACAGCTAATCCCATGCCATGGCATGTGGAGGTTCACAATCTCCGTGTGTAGCTGGGTCTTGGTAGGAGTGTCACCTGGCAGCCATACATGTCCAGGGCATGTGGCACATACCTGACTCCGTATGTAGCATATGTGTATAGACAGATTAACATGTGCTCAGTACAAATTAATTGTTGTTGTGGTGCACTCACTCTTCCTTGTCACTTCCAAATTACTGCAGAGCGCCGCCTCTTCCCCGACCAATTCCGGACTTGGCTGCCATGCGGGAGAATGACTGTATCCGGTGCTACCGCTTCCCCCAACGGTTGATTCTGGATTTGACGGCGAGACTGGCAACACACCTGCAACCGCTGCACAGGTATCCTACGGCACTGACACCCAAGCTGAAGGTAATGGCAGCCCTACATTTTCTAGCCACGGGTACCTTTCAAAATACCATAGCTCATGTTGGTGGAATGTCCCAGAGCATGTTCTGCCGTGTGCTGCATGATTTCTTAGAGGCCATGTTGATTCACCTGGATGACTTCATCCATTTTCCTACCCCTGAAATGTTGACTGGGGTCAAGCGTGGATTCTATGCCCTGGGAGGGATGCCCCATGTCATTGGGTCCATAGATGGGACACATGTGGCTTTGGTACCACCACAGGCACAGGAGGTAGCGTACCGGAATCACAAGCACTACCACTCCATCAATGCCCTTGTGGTGTGTCTGTCCAACATGGTGATTTCACATGTCTGTGCTCGTTTTCCAGGATCAGCACACAATGCCTACATCATGAGGCGTAGCAGGGTGCCTGAAATGATGACGCAGCTGCGCAACGAACAAGCATGTGTTGTTGGTGGGTACAGTCTGTCTGTCCTGTATTTTGCGTAGACTTCCAGCACGACCGCTTCTCCTGTCCTGCTTATGTCCATGTGCTTTCCATGTAGGGGACGCTGGCTATCCCAACATTCCATGGCTGATCACACCTCTCCGCAACCCCATCACGCCGGCCCAGCTCCGCTACAACACCGCCCATGGCCGGACAAGGCGAGTGATAGAGAGGACATTTGGCCTCCTGAAGAGCCGATTCAGATGCCTCCACAAGACCGGCGGCGCCCTCCCATATGCCCCGGCGAAGGTCTGCAAAATCTTCATGGTCTGCTGCATGCTGCACAACATGGCAGTTGAGAAAGCTGTGCCACTCATCCTGGATCAAGATGACCAGGACCATCCACCCGTGGAGGACGAAGGGCTTGGCAATGGGGCTAGTGATGTGGAGGATGTGGAGCCGCAAGAGGACATGCGGACTCGGCTCATACGCGACTTCTTTGCTTAGTGGTGAGTACCAGTGTCTGAGTGTGCACGCATTGGTCCCCGTGTGGCATGTGTAGCGATGTGTGTCTCCATCTGCATGTATGGCACGTGAGTCAGAGGTGTGTGTGGGTGTGTCACTGGAGTGATGGTGCCAGTGATGGTTGTATTTCCCCAGTCATAATTGTGACCTAGCATGTTGTCATCCATGCATGTGTCGAGTACATGCACATGCAAGTGGCTGTGCTTTTTGTGGCTGACTTCTTGTGTGTCTCTCTTCCCCAGGTACTTGCGCATGCCGTCTGCTGGTTGCATTGTTGTGGCACTGCTATTCCTCATGGACACGTCATCGTGTGCTGACTCAGCGTTACAGGCACGGACACGTTTGGAAGTCTCCTTAGGGTAAGGGATGCATCAGGGGTGTATTGGGTGTGGCAGTTGTTCACGATGTATGCACACTGCCCCTGTCGATGTTTGGTTCCTCTGCAGACATGTTGCATCACCATGGTACACATTACATGCAGCTGGGTACACCTGAATAGATGGTCAGACTTGTTGACAGTCATCAGTGATGGGATTGTGGAATGTGATGATGGCATCAATGTGTTTAACACTGCCCTCGGATACATACGGTTTGCATTGGCTTGACATGCTGTGGGACTTCCACATCAGCGGATCAATGGTGTATGGCAGGCTCTCCGTGAGCAGCTGGGGGTGTTTAGCTGTTAGCCGACACTTGTGTGCCAGTTCCATGGCTATCACGCATTTGTGCTGCAGAAGGGGGGTGCCAGTGTTGGACCCACATGTTACTCCACATGAACTGTTCATGTGTACTTCGAGTTGCCTCTGCAATCCCGAATACATGACTAATAAAGGTGTCCCTATGCCTCCAAGGTGCCTCTTGTCAGTCAATGCTGGTGTGTTGCCACGGTGCATCCGGCATGTCTGGCATGGTTTTCCGTGATAGTGGCTATGTGTCTATGTGTAGAGTAGCAAGATGCAAGCTGTTTGTGTGGGATTAGACTGTGTATTGTGCATGATGTCCATGACTGTGTGGGTATTGTGACATGTGCCATCCCCATGCATCCAATGTTGGCCAGGCCACCATTCTCTGCATCCACCGGACTCAAGCTTGCAGGACATGGTTCTGCCACCTGTCTACACATACCTGGGTGCCCCCCAGGACACTCGACATGATCCCTGACCTCTGCGCATGACTGTTGCTGTACTCAATATGTCTGTCGGCACGGTTGTGCGGCCACCCCCTCAGCTGGTTGGGCCCATCACGGGTGTGTATGGTGCTCCATGTCTGTCTTGCCTAATACACTGTGACCCGTGTGTCCTGTGCCAGACTCAGGCCCCAGGGTGTGGATGGTTGAAGTCAAAAGAGAACTCAGGCATGTTTAGACTTTACAAGACACATGTAAGGTAATAATGCAACCAGCAGGCATCTTCTCTTCATGGTGTGACTTTTTATTTTAGTGGGGGGGGGGGGTTTGACATGAGAGGCTTTCCGGGTGTGTGGAATCCAAAGTTCACTAGGGGAGTTGGTGTCCTTGCCATTTGAAATCCTCAGAGTCCATGCCACAGTCTTTGTCAACTTTGGTCAGACAGTGACCAGCAAGGCCATGTGTCAGAGAATGTCTTCTGATGCTGTGCTGCTGTTGCTCCAGTGGGCCAGGTGCCAGGCCAGGTGTCCTGGGAGATGGTGCTGTAGCGCCGACCCTCACGGTCTTTTCCGTGGACGACCCGCCCTCCTGCGGGGACCCTCAGAAGCAGGCCGTGACGATGTTTGGGATGCTCCATCGGATGTTTCCTCCTCCTCCTCCTGATCCCTCCCTGTGGGTGGTGATGTTCTACGCCTTCTGGCACAGGGAGGGTTGCCCATGTTGTCGGCCATCCGACGGAGTGTACTGTGAATTCCCGTGAACACCGTCACGAGCTCAGCCTGTCTGTCCTCCATCCTCCGTTGGTGTTGCAGTAGACAGGCATGTTGCTCCGCATGTTGCTGGGCCTGCTGGGTCTTGATCCCCTCGAGGATGGACACAACCTGGGCCATGCCCGTGGTGTCCTGCCGGTATGTGTCCAGGATGTTTCGGACATGGGAATATACCGGTTCCCCAGCCAACTGGTCAGGCTGGCGCCTCTGCCGTCCTCCACTCCCACCACCCCTGCCCACTTGCGCCTGGCCTGCCGTTGTAGGCACATCGGGTCTCCGGGACCCCTGAGGGATGGCATTTGCGTTGTTGCCTGCCTCCTCCTGGGTGCCCGGAGAACCTTGTCCCTCCTGGACAGACTGGCTGCTTTGTGGTGGTGGGGCAGGGATCCACAAGGCTGATTTGCTCTCCCTGTGTCTCCCTCCCTCTCTGTCCCCCTCTCCCTCCCTCTGTGTGTCGGCCTCCTCCCTCTGTCCGTCTCCCTGTGTCTCCCTCCCTCTCTGTCCCCCTCTCCCTCCCTCTGTGTGTCGGCCTCCTACCTCTGTCCGTCTTCCTGTGTCTCCCTCCCTCTCTGTCCCCCTCTCCCTCCCTCTGTGTGTCACCCTCTGTCACCTCAGCCCTGCTTCCTGGGCACACACTGTTAGCAGTTCTTTGAATGGCCCTTGGATTGTTGCTGTGAGTTTGTTTCTGATCTCCAGGCACCCATTGGGTGTAGTGTCTGTGTGTCTGCGCTGCTGCTGTGGTGGTGTGTGCTGCCACTCTTTCACAGTGTTGGCTGTTCATTAGCTGCTGTCATGTGCAAAAACGTGCCTTCACCCCCATGTGTTAATGCAAGGCGTCCGCCATTTGCTGGCAAGTCTTTCCTGTGTGGGGACACACTGTTTGTCTGGCTGTGACCTAGGCCATATGGGCAGAGGGCATTGTTGTCTGCTTCTGAGTTGCACTATGTGATTTTTGGGGCCCACACTCCCGCCATCCGGCTTACCGTGTCATGTGTTGGTGTCTTCTGTGGCCTGTGACTTGATATTGTCCAGCTGGGTGCATGGGGCATGGTGGCGCCAGTGGCATGTGCGTGTTCATGGAGTGTGGTTGAGTCATGCGATAGCTTGGGGTGGTTGCGTGCCTGTTTGTGAGTTTGGTTGTGGATGACGTTCCCCCCATGTGAGGTGCGTTGTTTGTGTACTCACCCGGGTCTCGGAGTCCTCCTAATCCTTCGACTGCCTCCACCGGCAGTATGGCCATCACCCTCTCCTCCCAGGGATGGTAGTGTACGGGTCTGCGGGACGGCCCTCCTCCAGTGACGTTGGCCTGGTTGTGTTCATCCGTCATCTTGGCTCGGACCCTCCTCCGCAGATCGTACCACCTGGCTTGGCATTCCTGCTTGTTCCTTCTGGTGTCCGCAACAGCATTCACAGCATCGACGATGGTCTGCCACATGGCTGTTTTTGCTGAAATGCTGGTCTGTCTGACCAATGTTCCAAAGAGGTGTGGCTCGACTCTGAGGATTTCATCGACAAGGACCTCCAACTCTCGGCTAGTGAACTTTGGATTCTTGTTAGTGGGCATGGTGAGGGGTGTGGGTGTGGATGGTGGGGGGGGTGTGTGTGGATGGTTGTGGGTGTGTGGGTGTGGTTGTGCAGGTGTGTGTGTGAATGTGATGAGGGGGTGTTTGTGAAGGTGTGTGTGTGAAGGTGTGCAAGTGTAAGGTGTGGTAAAGCTTCTAGTATGGTGCTGTAGGTTGTCTGTGGGGTCTGGCAGCAGTGAGTCTGTTGCAAAGCTCATGGTTTGTGTGTGTGGGCCCTTTTTATTGGTCCATTGGTGGGTGTGGCTGTGTTTGAACTTTGGGTGGGTGTGTTATAAGGAGTGGTGGTGTTTTGGGCCTCTGTTTGTTTTTGGCAGTTGCAGGTCAGTGAATGTGTTGTTTTAGTGGTTGTTGGACATGTTTTGTGGCTTTGTGCCATTCGAATGGTGTATTCTTGTGTCGTTTTGGTTTGTCCTGGTTGTGTACGTGCGTTTTTAGCGTGTGTACGGTGTGTACATGGGCCATTTTGTTGTACAGTGCTGTCCTTGTGTGTGGCTTGGTACGACTCGTAAATGCGGTTGTGATGTTGGGGCCTGGGGTGCGCTCCGTACTTAGAATGTTGTGGTGGGGGTACGCTCCATGCATACGCGGGTGGGGGTACGACTCTAACGTACACGGGTGTATATACATGGGGGTACGACACGAACGTAGAGGGGGGTACGACACGTACAGGGGTGTACATACACGGGGGTACGACACGTACACGGGTGTACATACACGGGGGGTACGACACGTACAGGGGTGTACATACATGGGGGGTACGACACGTACATGGGTGTACATACACGGGGGGGGTACGACACGTACAGGGGTGTACATACAGGGGGGGTACGACACGTACAGGGGTGTACATACAGGGGGGGGGTACGACACGTACAGGGGTGTACATACACGGGGGGTCCGACACATACATGGGTGTACATACACGGGGGTACGACATGTACACGGGTGTACATACAGGGGGGGGTACGACACGTACACGGGTGTACATACAGGGGGGGGTAGGACACGTACAGGGGTGTACATACACGGGGGGGGTAGGACACGTACACGGGTGTACATACACGGGGGGTACGACACGTACACGGGTGTACATACACGGGGGGTACGACACGTACAGGGGTGTACATACAGGGGGGGGTAGGACACGTACACGGGTGTACATACACGGTGGGTACGACACGTACACGGGGGGTACGACACGTACAGGGGTGTACATACAGGGGGGTAGGACACGTACACGGATGTACATACACGGGGGGTACGACACGTACACGGGTGTACATACACGGGGGTACGACACGTACACGGGTGTACATACACGGGGGGTACGACACGTACAGGGGTGTACATACAGGGGGGGTAGGACACGTACACGGGTGTACATACCCAGGGGGTACGACACGTACACGGGTGTACATACACGGGGGGTACGACACGTACAGGGGTGTACATACAGGGGGGTACGACACGTACACGGGTGTACATACACGGGGGTACAACACGTACACGGGTGTACATACACGGGGGGTACGACACGTACACGGGTGTACATACACGGGGGGTACGACACGTACAGGGGTGTACATACAGGGGGGGTGTACATACACGGGGGTGTACATACACGGGGGGTACGACTCGAACGTACGGGGGCTGGGGGGGTGTTGGGCGCGTATGCGGGCACATGTCTCCATGGTTGCTATGGGTGTTCGGTGCGGACGGTGTTTTTTCCATACGGTTGTAACTTCTGACGCACGGGATGGATCGTGATTCCGCGGTCGGACTTCACTTTTCTCATTTGTACGGTAAATCGTCCGGGGACGTGTCGGACACATTTTCCGACCCGAGGACGTGTGGGGAATGATTCCCAATGCGATTCGTATGGTCTTTTTCCCATGCGAATCGTAATTGGCAGTTTGTACGGCACTTGTACGATTCGTACGGTAAAAAGACCGGATACGAGTCGTACGGGAAATTTTTTACCGGATCGTAATTGGCACCTATGTGTCTGGTTCTCTTTTCTTGTACATAAATCAGTTCTAGAGAACGCCTAAGATGTTTTTTCAATTTTTGCACATTCTGGGGCCGATTATGATTTCGGGCAGTCAGACTGCCACCCGCTATCATGGTGGTCAGAAGACCTCCAGACAAGCAGGCGGCGGTCTGACGCTGCATTACGCCGGACTGGCGTTTGCACAGTGCTCCATTTCCCGTTGGCTTGTGCTGTGGCCCCGGAAAACGGCCGCAGCACAAGCCGCTGTGAAAAGGAGCACTTCTTGCACGTCCATGGAACAACGTGCATGGAGGTGAGTGGGGATTCTACATGTGCCCCCAGGGCCATTTCGCAGTGGCCCACGAGAGATGGGGCCCTGTTTGGGGCCACCAATATCCTTTCCAACGGCCTGTACTTGGCGGTGTTTCTGCTGTGAACAGGCTGTTGGAAGGGATTTCCAAATCCCGACAGCGATGCCTGGCTCGGCATTGAGGGCCATGACTCCAACCACTGCCCTGTGGGGATCTGAGATCCTGGCAGAGGTGGTAGTGTGGGCTCTGACTGTATAGGGTCCGATCGCCAGCATCATAATGCAGCAGTAAGTCCGAAGGGCTGACAGCGGTTGGACCGCCATAGATGGCCTGTCGGTATTGGTCTGACCGCCATCATAATGAGCGCCTAAGTTGGCACTTTAGACATTGTACATGTACTTTTCCTAACATGACTACAGCTCAAGCTGCTGGATGGAATTACACCTAGCGATATACAAATTTGGATTTCTTTTAATTTCTCGCACACTATTGAATGGATTTACACCAAATAACCGAAAGCTTAATCTGTGAACCAAAAGCTTTCGGTTATTTGGTGTAAATCCATTCAATAGTTTGCGAGAAATTAAAAGAAATCCAAATTAGTATCTCTGCTACCTCGAAGACTTTGTGAATAATGACAAGCTTGTGCAGAGATCTCAGAGCTCTGATTGGCTGCCAACACACACAAAAAAAGAAAAGGGGGCAGAGTACGAATATACTAACCCCATAGCCCTGTCCTGGGGTCATGCTGAGTTTAATTATTAAGGAGGGGCACACTGGGGCCCCCTTCCTATGGCTTATTTATATCCCAGGGACCACCAACTCCCTGGGCCTTATGTTTTATTATTGTACTGGGGCAGGCAAACCCCCCGGGGACCACCATAACCCTGGGGCTAAACTACACATTAAAGAGGGGGTCTGTGTGGACACCATGCCCCAAGGACCCACACCTCCCTGGGGCTTTATATTTTTATTCAGAAGAAGGGGGCCAGACGGCCCCTTTCCGGGCTGTTTTCGGCCCCAGGGACCACCATCTCTCCGGAGCAGGCCCTTGAAAATCATATAAGGGGTGTAGCGTGGCCTCCCTCCTGGAGCCATACATGGCCCTGGTGACCGCCAATCCCCAGGGCTGTCTTTTTCTATGTCCAGGGGTGCCCACCCCGGGACATGACTGTTTAATTTTGCTTGGTGGGAGCTGTGGCAGCTCTTGCCAAGCAAAAGCAAACACTCCACATCCTGCAAAAGCAAACACTCCACATCCAGCAAGCGGGAGCTGTCAAATTGGTAACGATTTCTGGGAGCAGAGTCTTCGTATGTTTCCCTACCTGTTGTTTAATGGGCACTGATGTAATTTGAGATATTATCAGTGATGTCACTAACCATGTCATGAGTGATGTAATATGTGAGGTCATAACGCATTCTGCTGAATTTCACTAGTTTTGTACTAGTGAAACCTGACCTAACTATAACGTCCCTGTAACCTTTGTTTATTTCAATGAATTACGAAGGTTTTTTTAAAATTCCATTTATGAACTATAATATCCCCGGGCTATGAATTATTGAAGTGAGAGGTGGCTTGCACTGCCCCCCTGCAGCTCTGGGGACCATCACCTTCCCCGGGAAATGAATAATAGAAATTCAGGGGGTCTCGAAGCCCACCGCAGCCCCTCGGACTGCCACTTTCCTGGGATTCAAATAATATAAAGGATGGGGTCCGTTGCGGACCCCCAGCCCCGGGGACCGCCAGCCTCCCCGGGGCAAATGCTAAAAAAAGGAGTGTGGCCACGCAGCTCCCCTCCTGGAGCCAAAGATGGGCCTGGGTTCTGCCACGCTCTAAGGCCGGCTCCTGCTATGCCCCAGGGTGCCCATCCCCACAACTTAGCTGTTTGCTATGGCTTAGCAGGAGCTTTACTGCTCCCGCCAAGCCATAGCAAACGGTGCTCTACTTTGAGCAAGTGAGACCATTTTGCTCTCACTTGCTCAAATTGGAGCACAACTGCTTGCTTGTTAGCAGCTCCCTCTCTGTCATAGCAATGCCACAGGAGATGGGGAGCCGGCAGGGACCGTGTGTGCCTTGAGGCTCCCCCTGCGGTACTCAACTGTACAAAGTGGGTACCCTGGGTGCACACGTGTCCACTTGCAATCCAGCTTAGTGCCCCTTACCCTAGCTGTATCACAGTGGCCTTATTTTAAAAGACTGACACTGGTGGCAAACCTATGCAGTTCAATTACCATCTAATTGCTGAGACTGAGACTCAGGTAGTGAGACTCACCCACAATATAAGTCCAAAACCAGGTGATCAAAAGAAATTTGCAACAGACACTATTTCTAGTCTTGTTCTTTTGTGTAGTAGCATAATGCATGCAGGGTGTTTTGGTTTGTTTTCATTGAATTACTAACTGAAATCAATGATTTACTTATGAATTATTCAGTCTCTGATTACTAAATACTTTCCTGTCCACCTCTAGTTAACACCAATGCAGTAAACAAGACGAAAGATAAATAATACCTTTGCAAGTAGTGTTAAATAGCATCATTTTGTAAGTTAAGGTTGTTAAGATGTTAAGATTTTATAGCAAGCTGCAATAGCTCTCAATAAATGTAAAAGTGTGATGCATAGCTTGAAAACTTTGTCAGTTGAGCAGAAGAGCTTGTACATAGGATGTCAGGTGTGGAACACTCTAACAATGAAATTAAAATCAAGATTCCTTTCATTTCTCACAACTGGCAGAGATAACGCTAAAACAAGAAGATATAGGGATTAGCCTGAAATAAAATTACCTTTGTTTTGTTGGTGTTCCTAACAGCATCAGGATGGGTCAAATGTATTCCCTATAAACAACAATTCAGCAGCTCTGGTATATACACATTGCACCAGCTATAAATGTGGCAATATTTTGTTTGGTGCTTAGTTGCCTATAGAGCCAGCTGCTTACGAACTACAAATAATAACATCCAAACATAGCCAACATCAGAGAGAAACACACCGTAGTACAACTGATTAATAGTCCATCATCTTATATTGGAGGAATATCGGTCAATATTTCAGGGGATCACACAAGGTAATCACATCTAGTCTTCCAGGGTAGCAAATGTCTTTATTGCATATTAATTGTTTTTCTCTTAAAAAGAATGCCAGCCCAGTAAATGCATTTTAAAACCATCTTCAGTAGTGTTTTCCAGCATAAAAATTATAGTGGGTATGCCAGCAAAGGCCATCCAGGTAAACACATTAATACAAATAGGGATCTCATGACAATCCCTGCAACCATGTTATGCTTTTCTTGAGCAATCAGGAGATACAGGTTCCGGAGATCAGTAAACATAGAACATTGCAACCAATAAGCCAAGTGTGCATTAGTCGTACCCTCTACCAACCAATCAATTTTACTTTATTTCGGTCACAACTTTTATAAAAAAAAAAAAAACAGTATTAATAAAAACAAGGGCATAAAACATCCATGAAAACTATTTGTAAAATGTATTAAAAAGATGAGACCATGCAAGTAGCCAGTACTACTTAATGGAAGCCGTAGCGAGGCTATGCAGCGTGCTCGCCATGCCAAATGCAAGCCTGTCTATATCTGGACCGCGCCCAGCACCAGGAACCCTGGTCTTCATAAATTCCACAGGTATTCTGTTGCAGAACTTCATGTCCTGGCCCACATGAAACAGCAAGTGTGCGTAGCTTCATCACGCAACACAGCAGGACCATTCTCTTGCATCCACTGTTGGTTCAACACGATTACCACCCCACTGAACAACGCCGTCACCCCTCCGGTTCAACTCTACTGCCTCCTGATCATTGCCAGCTCACACTGCAAACACGCCACCGAGGTCCAGGATACCATCTCCACCCTCGACTCCAACGTGACCTTCATCACGGAGACCTGGCTCATCATCACATGGGCCCACATCATCTCCACTGCTGCCCCCTCCGGATACAAGATGAAACATCGTGATCGCACCAAAAGACATAGGGGAGGTTTCGTCATCATACACAAGGAATTAATCACATGCACAATCACCAACGATGAGAGCTCACCAACCATGGAACACACATGAAACTCTACCTTCACGCCAATGCTAAAACGCCCATCAGAAGCACCCTCGCATACAGACCACCAGGACCACAAACCAGCCTCAGCCAAGCCATCACCAAAATAATCGCCCCTCTCGCCCTCAAATTCAAACACTACATCTTTCTCGGAGACCTCGACTTCCCTTTAGATTACCCCACTGACACCAACACAGCTGATCTCCTGGAAAGACTAGTTAACATCAGCTTCAAACAGATGATCATCGACCCCACACATAGAGCAGGACACACGCTACACCCCATCTTCACATCGAGCAACAGAATCAGATACAGCCACACATCAGAACTCACCCTAACCGACCACACCATTGTACACTTCACCCTCACCAGCTCACTGCACATCACACCCATCCGAGACAGTGCTCCCTACAGCAGCGGGACCAAAGTAGCTCAGAAACAATTGACAGATGCCCACAGCATCACTCAGCCAAACAGCACAGCCAACCTGGGACAAACAGCAGAGAACTTCAATGCCTGGATCTTCAACACAGCAAACAATGTCCCCCCTCCAAATCAGCCAAGATGCACAGACCACCAAATGAGCCAGCTAGTACACCCCAGAACTCTGCACAGCAGAACATGAATGAAAACAGCTAGAAAGAAGATAGTGAACCACCAAGAAAACACCAACTGAGCCACCTATAAAGCCCGCCTACAAAGCTGAAAAAAAGAGGCACTCCACACTTCATTGAAACAAGCACAACAGATCCAAGGAACTTGTCACCATTGTCAGAGAATTCTTCTGCCCCTCCGCCATAGTAAATGCGATGCCCCCTCACAAGAACTTTGCGACTCCCTCCCCAACTACTTCCACAACATGATAGCAACCATGTACACAAACTTCGAACCCCAACTTTCCAACATACTCAGCAACCGGTTGACCACAACCACAGGCTCACCACACGGGAACAACTCAGCACTCTGAAGAATACCACCCTTATGAAATTGATCCACTCAGGAGCTTCCATCAACCCCTACCTCATCGACTTTTCAACCTTGGAATCAACAAGATCAATTTACCTCCATACGCAATGCCTCAATAACTGCAAACACCCTCCCCGACATGCGGAGATCAGGCCCCTCCTCAAGAAACCATCAGCGGACCCCATAGGTCCACAGAACTAGCCATCCCCTCTTTTTTCTCCCGTTCCCCACCAAAGTCCTGAAGAAGGCCATCAACCTCCAACTCACCGATCATTTGGAAAGAAACAATCTACTGGACCCATCCCAATCACGGTTTAGAGCCAACCACAGCTCCGATCACAGCAACAGGCGCCATCTGAGCCATACTTGGCAGAGAAGAAATGGCCGCCCTCATCCTCCTGGATCGCTCCGCAACACCATCTGCCACCACACATCCATCCAGCAACTTCGCGAGATTGGATTCACAAACAAGGCATTCAGATGGACGGCATCCTACCTCACACAGCACACCCAGAGGTTCAGCCTCCTCTTCACCTTGTACTCCAAGCAAACCATCTGTGGAGTACCTTAAGGCTCATCCCTCAGCCCCGCCCTCTTCCACATCTACATGACTCCACTTGAAGACATCGTCAGAACACACAACATCAACATCATCTCCTACTCCAATGAGACCCAACTCATCCTCTCACTCTCATCGAACCCCATCCAGACAAAAAACAACTTCAACAGCTGCATGAAGAACATAGCGACACGGAAGAGAGACAGTTGCCTCAAGCTGAACACGAACAAAATGGAAATCCTAATCTACTGCAGACACACCACCATCTGGAATGATCCCTGGTGGCCTATGTAGCTCAGACCCACCCTCACACTGAAAGAGCATTCATGCAACCTCTGCATCGTACTAGGTGGCAAATTCTTCATGAAACGCCAAGTCAACACTGTTGCCTCAGTTTGCTTCCGCACATTCAGCATGCTCCATAAAATCTTCCGGTAGCTTGCCATCAGCACCAGAAAAATGGTGAAGTAGGCCCTCAACACCGCCGACACGACAACTGCAATATACTCAATGCCGGCACAACTGCCAAACTCAGGCAAAGACCCCACACGATCCAGAATGAAGCGGCTAGGCTAATCCTCAACCTGCCCAGGAGGCCACACATCACCTAACACCTCAATGACCTCCAATGGTTCCATGTCTAGAAGAGATGCCAGTTCTAGCTCCACGCCTACCAAGGCCTCCACAACATTGGACCACACTACTTGAACCACTGCCTGACCTTCCACCAACCCCCCCAGAATCCTCCGATCTGCATACATCACCCTCACACAGATGCCATGCATCCGCCACAGCCACACCAGAGGACTCTCTTTCTCTCACTGCGCCGCTAAAGCCTGGAATACCCTCCCTCCCCACCTATGCACCTCATCCTCGCTCAAACACTTTAGGAAGGGACTCAAGACCTGGCTCTTCAGCTGAGACCTGCAGCACAGTGCCTGGGTACACCCCAGGGTGATAAGTAGCACTTTACAAATACTACTTGATTGATTGATTCCAACATTTCTAGGTCAAAGACTTACAGGTACAAAGAGAAGATAAAATCCACATTTGTAAAATCATGGCATTTAGGAGGAAGCCAATACATTTTTTAACCAGTAAAACCTAAGACTAAGGTCTGGTAGCTAGCAACAAAAATACATCAAGTGCAGCACACACTCCCATGGGTGAGTAGCCAGACAATTCTAAGGTCCATAATACAATTGGTTACCAATTGCAGATTTACCCCAGATAAACATTGCATTGAACAAATACATTTTCACGAAACAATTTTTAATTTCAATTGCACAGTTGCCCAGGTGAAAATGTAATTCCTATAAAGTAAATTGTGTGACATATCTCGCCCTGGTCTACATCACCATCATTAACCAAGGGGGGAGGTAGAGGCAAAGAGAGCGGACTCATCCTCCAAACTATATATAAATAACCAAAAAGGAGTCCCTCCAAAAGGAAAGAAATAGTAATAATAATAATAACGACTACAACCTTGTCATTAAAGGAAGAAAGTTTTCCTTTTAAAGTAACCCTCACCCACCAGTGTTATCCCTTGGTGGCATACTTCATCAAAAGGTTCATCCCTGACCTGCTACATCACCACCCTTCCACCAGGCTGGACCAAACTCATTTTCAATTGCACACTTGCCCAGATAAAAATCGATAGCTCTAAAATGAGTTGTGCAACCAGAAGGTTTCTCATGTCCAAGCCTACATCGAGGCTGTTCTAAGAGACCAGGCCCACTTTGAATATCTTGAATGGAAAATACAATTAGTTCTGTTGTGTTAGATTTTAGTAGGCGTAGGGTCACCATGGACTGTTTCACATCTAAATTACGACATAAAGGGATGATCCAACTAGATCTTGGAATTTTTTACTTATGACAAATTAGTAAAAAAGTGTACCTCAAAAAAGGAGAAAACGGCTTCTTCCCGGGTGTCACTGCCGTCACTCGTTGGTGGGGTCAGACAATATTGTCCTCTGTCTGTGGTGTGACACATCTTTTCATTCACCGATGTCTTCAGAAATTGATCCAATATCAACAACCTCTTTCACGTTCTCAGCTCCATAGAGAACTTTAGGATGTCCTCCTGCAGTCCACCACAGGTCACAAATTTCTTGAACTTATCACTGTATACACTTTCCCACACCCTCACTGGTTTGCAGAAGTTGCACACTCTTGTCAGGAGAAAACTGTGATCCATTTTCTGTGCTGCAATTCATCGCACAGACATTGCATGGTGATACTGATGATGGTTATTATACTGTTATTATTACATACAGTTGCACAGCATGCTATACTTATGAGGTTACGGGTTCAATCTGTAATGTTAGGACTCGAAAGTCCAATGAGTCTACTGAGCTTTCATCCTCCAAGGTGAGTGGAAGGGTTTTAATGAAGGTGGGTAATTGTTTGTCCACTGCACTGAAATCCACCACTGTGGCAGAGTGCATTTTACATACAAACACTCATCTATTTTGTATTGGCCAACTCAGTTTCACTTTAGCAGCTGCTCATTTGGTCCAATGGCTGGTGCTGACAAGGCCAGTGAACAAATAAACCCGTACACTGGGGATCTTTCTTATACAGAACAGATAACGGAACTTTGGAGAGCATGGCAAGGGTGTATGAAATGTGTAGAAATATGGAAGGCAGGAGCAGAGGAGCTCAGCGCTGAGCTGAGATGTGGGATACTGACACCACTCTCTCTTAGCTCTTGGTGAAAGCGAAAGGCCTTAAGCTCTTTCTAAAGGCCAGCATGGGTAGCTATCTCTGACGAGAGAAAAGACAGTGGGGCATATTATCAAGACAGGCGATAACATTATCACCGCTTTAGCGGCAGAAAACTGCTGCTAAAACGGCGATAATGGGCTTGATAATATGCTCTATGGAATTCCAATTGAAGTCCAGGTTAGATGTCCTTCACATCTAACATGGGCTTCAATTGGAATTCCATAGAGCATATTATCAAGCCCATTATCGCCATTTTAGCGGCAGTTTTCTGCCACTAAAGCGGCGATAATTTTATAGCCTGTCTTGATAATATGCCCCAGAGTTTTCATACTGAGGTAGCTGAACCTGAGAAAGCAAGGAACAGATTTAAATTTAAGAGCGGGAGGCCGACATTTGCACCAAGGTGTCTATTGATTCATATTTGGGGAAAGAAGGCAACAATATCTTTTAGCATTTTAGACTTTACTTCGAAATGACTGGGCTGTCAGTCTTGCAGAATTATTGTTGAGCAAGGATTTGCTGAGGGTTAACATGTCCAGACCTTATTTGTCGAAGGACATATTATTAAAATATATTTTTTATTATCATCATTATTATTATTATCATTATTATTATTAGTAGTAGTAGTAGGAGTAGTAGTGCTGTTATTTTCATTATTGTTGTGTAGCACTTTGTACACATATCTATTGTTTCTAAGCAGTAGAAATGAAAAGTGGTACTATTAACCCCTTTCATGGCACTGGCTGGTTGATGGTTTAATTGGCTGCATAATACTTGTAGAAACTGCATTGTAGGAAAGGATTTCGAGTATTATCATAGGGTCGGTGTATCTGCATGTTGGATGTGTACTAGGTCGTTTGGGTTGTGTTTAAGTACAGTGCCCTCTTTTTGGTCTATTGCTGGTAATGTACATAATGGAGGGAGGGTCTGTCAGAACATGATGAGAGCTTTTGGGGTATGTTGGCACAAGCATTAGTCTCTAGCCAAAGGAAGGGCATACGCTGGATAGTGTTTACTTTTTATAGCCTTCATCTGGTGATTCTGAGGGGCTCACTTATGAGAACCCTGTATTACTTTTGCACCACATAAAGTGGTACATGCGTGAGGTAGAGCCTCATAAAGATTTATGAAGCCATGCAAAGCCACCCGAAGTGGCTTTGAGTGGCCCCATAAATCGTGAGTAAGGCGATGATGTGCAAATCACTGCATCGCCTTACTCTGCGCCCGGGAGGTGTTCCATTGGCTTTGGGGTGGGTTTTCCCACACACAACTCATGGAATTAGACGCTGCCCCAGATTTACAAAAACATGTAAATCTGGGGAAGTGTCAAATCTGAACACCTCCCAAGGTGAGGGGTAACGAGGAGATATAATTTCATTTCTCCTTGTTTTTCCTCTTTCCATGTGTGCTGCATTCTGTAAGAGGGAAAAGCCTCTAAGTGTTGATTTTGTGTAGGAAGGTGTCCTTTCCTGCACAAAAACAATTGTGCCTGCAACGGAGGCACCCTTGCACCCTGGTACAAGGATGCCAAATTGGTGCTAAGCTGCTGAACCAGCACCAGCGCAGACAGAAAGAACTGGAATGTGCCGTATTGCTTAAATAAGGTGCATTCCTGCTCTTTCACTTTGATAGGGCAGCACAGCAAGGTGCCTTGCTGCGCTTTCCTAAGCCAAAATGCCATACATGAGGCCCTAAGAGTATAAAGGTTCAGCTCAGAAGTCAATAAAAGAGTATTTCTGTCTCACAAGGCAGCACACGCCACCGCAGCAGCTCTTTGTTTTGCTTTGCTGCCTGTTGCTAGGATGACTTCAATAAGGCGGGGTCATGTTTGTTTTTCTTCTAGATCTTGTACTGTAGATAGCTGCTGTACAAGGTTCATGATTTGGATCCAGAGACTATTCCCTTTTACTAGGCCAAAAACAGTACTGAAACCCTGGTTTAGAAATTGTAGATTTCAGGGAATGTGCTGCGTATATGAATGTCCGCTGAACACAATAAAGTATCTTTGCATGAGTAAGAAATAATCTGTACTTTTTTCAGTACTCACATGAATAGTCTTAGCCATTCAGAAGGAGCAAATCCAAGTATATTATCCGACCACTTCTAGAATTTTTGTCAAATGTTTACTAATTAGTTTTCATAAGTCACTACATCTCACATATGTGGAGCTATAACATTATGTTATTTGACAGGGCGAAACACATGAATACATACACATATAATCAACAAATACACGACACCAGCAAATATTTAATATATTAAATCATTGTAATGCACACATCTACCTTATTTAAGTTTTAACCTTTGATTGGGAATTTGAAATATGTCGAAAAATAAGATGCTTCCTTGGATCGTCATACATATTACCATGGGCATTCGATTACAGTCATAGAAGGCTAGGGGCATTACAAGTAGCACATAATGAAAACCAGACTGAGACTTCAAGAACTTCGGAAAAGATTCTGGACACTTATAATGAAGCCTTTGTAAAATTGTCTGTTGCCCAGAAATTAAAATTATTGCACAAGTACAAGGCACCTGCTGACATGACAGGAAGGGTGACAAACATCCTAGCAACAGCCCTGTGGGATTATAATCTACCCAGGTGTTACAACATAAGCAGACTTAAAACAAAATTCACCAACCCTAAACATGGTCACCTAGGTGTGGGTAGCCACAGCCGCAGCCCCTGCAAGTAAGAGCAGTGGGGCGGTGGGGCTGGGTGGGGGTGGATTTCGGCAGACTTTGGCGAGGGCAATATAATTATTTATTTAATTTTCCTTTGTGGTCGTCTTTCAAATCCTGCCCCAACACGGCCCCATCGTCCCACCGTTCTTACCTGCATGGGCCTTGGCTGGGTAGCCATCAAGATGTCTTCAAAAAGATATGTGACACATTTGTCTCAATAGACACATATCCTTTCTCATTGGCACTTGTGGTGGTAGCCTTAACGCTTCAATGAATCTGCAGCCACATGTCAAGGACACCTCAAGAACAAAAAGTAGCTGCTCCATGCACGTCTCAGCATGATGCCAAGATCTAAAAAGAACATTAGTGATAGGTTTGTAGAACTCACATTAGTGCTTTCTAGGAGGCATATGGCAATGACATGACAATCAAAAGGAGCCTCCCGTGTTAAACTCTAGGGGAGTTAATTACTCTATTGGGTTGAACTTGAGAGCATGTCACTTCTTTTGGAGAGAGAAAGAGAGTTGGGGAGTATATAAAAGACACACACTTGATGTGACCAGTGCATGTTTTGTAATTCTGAAGTGTGATGGAACAAAGATTTTCATATAATCAAAACAAATCTATACACTTGGTGATGCACAAATGAAATATTCGCTGAAAACTGATTTCCACACATCGTTTGCGCACTGTATAGTTTAGTCAATAACACTGTGGTGCCGATTACGATCCTGTAAAAAAATTCCCCGTACGACTCGTATCCGGTCTTTTTCCCGTACGAATCGTACAAGTGCCGTACAAACTGCCAAGTACGATTCGCATGGGAAAAACTCCATACGAATCGCATTGGGAATAATTCCCCACACGTCCTCGGGTCGGAAAATGTGCCCGACACGTCTCCGGACGATTTACCGTACAAATGTGAAAAGTGAAGTCCGACCGCGCAAGTACGATCCTTCCCGTGCGTCCGATGTTACAACCGTATGGAAAAAACACCGTCCGCACCGAACTCCCATAGCAACCATGGAGACATGTGCCCGCATATGCGCCCAACACTCCCCCCAGCCCTCCTATGTACGAGTCGAATCCCCACCCGTGTATGAACACCCGTGTATGTACGAGACGTACCCCCACCCGTGAATGTATGGAGCGTACCCCCACCCCAACCGTGTATGTACGACCCGTACCCTCACCCGCGTACGTATGGAGCGTACCCCCACCCCAACAGTGCATGTACGACCCGTACCATCACCCGCGTATGCATGGAGCGTACCCCCACCCCAACCGTGTATTTACGACCCGTACCCTCACCCGCGTATGTATGGAGCGTACCCCCACCCCAACCGTGTATGTACGGACCGTACCCCCACCCCAACCGTGTATGTACAACACGTACCCTCACCCACGTACGTATGGAGCGTACCCCCACCCCAACCGTGTATGTACGGACCGTACCCCCACCCCAACCATGTATGTACGACACGTACCCTCGCCCGCGTATGCTTCGAGCGTACCCCCACCCCAACCGTGTATGTACGGACCGTACCCCCCACCCCAACCGTGTATGTACGACCCGTACCCTCACCCACGTACGTATGGAGCGTACCCCCACCCCAACAGTGCATGTACGACCCGTACCATCACCCGCGTATGCATGGAGTGTACCCCCACCCCAACCGTGTATGTACGGACCGTACTCCCACCCCAACCGTGTATGTACGACACGTACCCTCACCCGCGTATGCATTGAGCATACCCCCACCCCAACCGTGTATGTACGGACTGTACCCCCACCCCAACCGTGTATGTACGACCCGTACCCTCACCCGCGTATGTATAGAGCGCACCCCCACCCCAACCGTGTATGTACGAACCGTACCCCCACCCCAACCGTGTATGTACGACCCGTACCCTCACCCGCGTACGTATGGAGCGTACCCCCACCCCAACAGTGGATGTACTGACCGTACCCCCACCCCAACCGTGTATGTACGACCCGTACCCTCACCCGCGTACGTATGGAGCGCACCCCCACCCCAACCATGTATGTACGACCCGTACCCTCACCCGCGTTTGTATGGAGCGCACCCCCACCCCAACTGTGTATGTACGACCCGTGCCCTCACCCGCGTACGTATGGAGTGTACCCCCACCCCAACAGTGTATGTACGGACCGTACCCCCACCCCAACCGTGTATGTACGACCCGTAACCTCACCCGCGTACGTATGGAGCGTACCCCCAACCCAACATTCTAAGTACGGAGCGCACCCTAGGCCCCAACACCAGCACCTTCACACAACATTGCGCATGTACGAGTCGTACCAAGCCAGACACAAGGACAGCACTGTACAACAAAATTCCCGAAGTACACACCGTACACACGCTAAAAACGCACGTACACAACCAGGACAAAGCAAAACAACACAAGAATACACCATTCGAATGGCACAAAGCCACAAAACATGTCCAACAAGCACAAAAACAACACATTCACTGACCTGCAACTGCCCAAATCCCAAACAGAGGCCCAAAACACAACCACTCCTTATAACACACCCACCCAAAGTTCAAACACAGCCACACCCACCAATGGACAAATAAAAAGGGCCCACAGACACAAACCATGAGCCTTTGCAACAGACTCACTGCTGCCAGACCCCACAGACAACCTACAGCACCATACTTGAACCATTACTACACCTTACACCTGCACACCTTCACACACACACCTTCACAAACACCCCCTCATCACATTCACACACACACCCAAACAACCACACCCACACACCCACAACCATCCACACACCTCCCCCCCACCATCCACACCCACACCCCTCACCATGCCCACTAACAAGAATCCAAAGTTCACTAGCCGAGAGTTGGAGGTCCTTGTCGACGAAATCCTCAGAGTCGAGCCACACCTCTTTGGAACATTGGTCAGACAGACCTGCATGTCCGAAAAAACAGCCATGTGGCAGAGGATTGTCGATGCTGTGAATGCTGTTGCGGCCACCAGAAGGACCAGGCATGAATGCCAAGCCAGGTGGTACGATCTGCGGAGGAGGGTCCGAGCCAAAATGACCGACGACCACAACCAGGCCAACGTCACTGGAGGAGGGCCGCCCCGCAGACCCGTACACTACCATCCCTGGGAGGAGAGGGTGATGGCCATACTGCCGGTGGTGTCAGTGGACGGATTAGAAGGACTCCGAGACCCGGGTGAGTACACAAACAACTCACCTCACATGGGGGGAACGTCATCCACAACCAAACTCACAAACAGGCACGCAACCACCCCAAGCTATCGCACTCCATGAACACGCACATGCCACTGGCGCCACCAAGCCCCATGCACCCAGCTGGACAATGCAAAGTCACAGGCCACAGATAACACCAACACAAGACACGGTAAGCCGGATGGCGGGAGTGTGGGCCCCAAAAATCACATAGTGCAACTCAGAAGCAGACAACAATGCCCCCTGTCCATATGGCCTAGGTCACAGCCAGACAAACAGTGTGTCCCCACACAGGAAAGACTTGCCAGCAAATGGCGGACGCCTTGCATTAACACATGGGGGTGACGGCACCTTTTTGCACATGACAGCAGCTAATGAACAGCCAACACTGTGAAAGAGTGGCAGCACACACCACCACAGCAGCAGCGCAGACACAGACACTACACCCAATGGGTGCCTGGAGATCAGAAACAAACTCACATCAACAAGCCAAGGGCCATTCAAAGATCTGCAAAAAGTGTGTGCCTAGGAAGCTGGGCTGAGGTGACAGAGGGTGACACACAGAGGGAGGGTGAGGGGGAGAGAGAGGGAGAGAGACACAGGGAGACAGACAGAGGGAGGAGGCTGACACACAGAGGGAGGGAGAGGGGGACAGAGAGGGAGTGAGAAAGGGACACACAGGGAGACCAATTCAGCCTTGGGGGGTGTGGGAATGTCTGCTCGTCCGCAGGTGGACAGCGTGCATGTAGACAAGGGTGGCCAGTGCCTGAACCCCCCCTCTTCTCCATGGCAAAACACTGGGCCATGTCTCAACCTGTGCACGAGCACAACGCCAGCTACCTGCATTATCTAAGTGTGTGGAACTACTCCATGTGCCCACGTACAGTGCAACACGGAAGGCGCCACTGCATGGCTCGCCACACCTGCTCACTCCACTGCTGACTGCAGTCACAATTGACGCAGCAAGTAAGACTGTGCCACACATAGGTAAAGTCGCAAAAGCTGTGGCCAAGGGACATACCCATGCACAAGTGCACTGTGAGTGGAATGCAAGACATATCCAAATTCCCAGAGGAAATGTGCCAACTTGGAAACGAATGAAACATGGATGTTGCATGGAACAAAATTAACATTGTCTCTCTCACACACAGGTCAACGTCGTGGATCACCCCCCAACACCGGGAGGGAAGACTCACAGGACCCGGCTCGGCGGGATGACGGACCCACCGGCAGCGACGACTCTCACCACTCTGTGGACGAACCCGACCCCGACCAATTGCCCCTCTGGTGTCCAACCACCTGCAGCACCTGCGTCAGGTACAACTGGGCCAACCACCACCCCCACTCCTGCCACATCCCAGGAGACACCCAGGATCCCTGCCCCACCACCACAATGCAGCCAGGCTGGCCAGGAGGGACACGGTGTACCGGGCACCCAGGAGGAGGCAGGCGACAACGCCAATGCCACCCCTCAGGGGTCCCGGAGACCCGATGTGCCCACAAGGGCAGGCCAGGTGCAAGTGGGCAGGGGTGGTGGGAGTGGAGGACGGCGGAGGCGCGAGCCTGACCGGTTGGCTGCGGAACCGGTATATTCCCATGTCAGAAACATCCTGGACACATACCGGCAGGACACCAGGGGCATGGCCCAGGTTGTGTCCATCCTCGAGGAGATCAAGACCCAGCAGGCCCAGCAACATGCGGAGCAACATGCCTGTCTACTGCGACACCAAGGGCGGATGGAGGACAGACAGGCTGAGCTTGTGACGGTGTTCACGGGAATTCACAGTACACTCCATCGGATAGCCGACAACATGGGCAACCCTCCCTGTGCCACCAGGCGTAGAACATCACCACCCACAGGGAGGGATGAGGAGGAGGAGGAGACATCCGACGGAGCATCCCAAACATCGTCACGGCCTGCTTCTGAGGGTCCCCGCAGGAGGGCGGGTCGTCCACGGAAAAGACCGTGAGGGTCAGCGCAACAGCACCATCTCCTAGGACACCTGGCCTGGCACCTGGCCCACTGGACCAACAGCAGCACAGCACCAAAAGACATTCTCTGCCACATGGACTTGCTGGTCACTGTCTGACCAATGTTGACAAAGACTGTGGCATGGACTCTGAGGATTTCAAATGGCAAGGACACCAACTCCCCTAGTGAACTTTGGATTCCACACACCCGGAAAGCCCCTCATGTCATACCCCCCCCCCCCTCCCCACGTACCCCAACCAAAATAAAAAGTTACACCATAAAGAGAAGATGCCTACATTTAGCATTATTACCTTACATGTGTCTTGTAAAGTCTAACCATGCCTGAGTTCTCATTTGACTTCAACCATCCACACCCTGGGGCCTGAGTCTGGCACAGGATACACATGGGTCACATTGTATTAGGCAAGACAGACATGGAGCACCATACACACCCGTGATGGGCCCAACCAGCTGAGGGGGTGGCCGCACAACTGTGCAGACAGACATATTGAGTACAGCGACAGCCATGCGCAGAGGTCAGGGATCATGTGGAGTGTCCTGAGGAGCACCCAGGTATGTGTGGACAGGTGGCAGAACCATGTCCTGCAAGCTTGAGTCAGGTGGATGCAGAGAATGGTGGCCTGGCCAACGTTGGATGCATGGGGATGGCACATGTCACAATACCCACACAGTCATGGACATCATGCACAATACACAGTCTAATCCCACACAAACAGCTTGCATCTTGCTACTCTACACATAGACACATAGCCACTATCACGGAAAACCATGCCAGACATGCCGGATGCACCGTGGCAACACACCAGCATTGACTGAGAAGAGGCACCTTGGAGGCATAGGGACACCTTTATTATTCATGTATTCGGGAATGCAGAGGCAACTCGGAGTACGCATGAACGGGTCATGTGGAGTAACATGTAGGTCCAACACTGGAACCCCCCTTCTGCAGCACAAATGCGTGATAGCCATGGAACTGGCACACAAGTGTCGGCTAACAGCTAAACACCCCCTGCTGCTAACGGAGAGGCTGCCATACACCATTGATGCTCTGATGTGGAAGTCCCACACCATGTCAAGCCAATGCAAACCGTATGTGTCCGAGGGCAGTGTAACACACATTGATGCGATCATCACAATCCACAATCCCATCACAGATGACTGTCTACAAGTCTGACCATCTATTCAGGTGTACCCAGCTGCATGTCATGTGTCCCATGGTGATGCGACATGTCTGCAGAGGAACCAAACATCGACAGGGGCAGTGTGCACACATCGTAAACAACTGCCACACCCAATACACCCCTGATGCATCCCTTACCCTAAGGAGACTTCCAAACTTGTCCGTGCGTGTAACGCTGAGTCAGCACACGATGACGTGTCCATGAGGAATAGCAGTGCCACAATGTTGGACTTGGCCCTTCTGGCAGGTTCACCCCCGAGACTTTTTGCTTTTTATTGGTAACTTGGTGTAGTGATTTTTGGTTTAGGCGCACTTTACCGCTGTGTCCCAGGGTAAAGTGCGTGCGTGTGTTGAGGTTGGCCTGCCCTCCCATAGGAATGCATGGGGGAATGTATGTGTCCTGGTAGTTCCTGATGCGTGGGGTGTGCAGGCCCGTGTTTGGTATGTGCGGACTCGTGTGAGTGAATGCTGCGCGATGATGTGTGCGGCGTGCATGTACCTAGTGTGGAAGTGCCACTTCTAGAAGTGGGCACTTCAGTGTGCAGTATGAAATGTGTGGCTTGTCTGGCGATTGGCTGGTGGAGGTCATGTGACGGACTAGGGAAATCCCCAGAGTCAGGAGGAGTCACCCAGTGGTGAATGGGGAGTTAGCATGCTGATGGCTGGGGAGGAGTATACCTGGGCCCTGAATAGGACAGGGCTTTCCCCACACAATGCTGGCACCGGCCCCTGTGGTGCGTCTAATGACCCTAGCCCTGCCAGTGAATAGGGAGAGGGGCTGAGCAAAACAAAGTGCTCAGGAACCTGTTGGAACTGGTTCGCCCCTTCCCTGCACCTTCAGACAAAGACTTGTACTGTATAAAAAGGGGCTGTGTCCCCTTACATGGGGTGTTCTCTTGCAGGATCGACTTGAGGGGGGCCTGCTGCTGCTGGGCACCAGGAGAGACCGCCACTGGGGACTGCCTCCCTGCTGGAGGGCCCTGTGAGCTGGCCCCTGGGCCCAGTCTTTGCCCCCCTCTGCCTTTTTTGGAGACTTCTTTGCTGGACCTTGTTGACTGTAGCGCCTGGGAGCGCTCGTTGGCCTTCATAGCGCTGTGAGCGCTTTGATTCTGGAAGCCGGTGCCCACCCGGCATTGTTGTCGCCATTGCGGGTGCCTACCCCGCTTATTTTCGTGCCTCTGGCCGTGAGGACGACCGCGGGTGCCCACCCCGCCTTGTGTGATCGCTGGCGGGTGCCCACCCCGCTTATTGCCGGTTTAAAGTTGCGGGAGCCTACCCCGGCGAAACAGGAAGTCAGGCGTCCCCTGGGGGCGTGCCATAGGACGGAAACCTGGGCCGGAAGCAGGAAGCGGACGGGAGCCTACCCCGCGCTCCTGTGCAGTGAGTAGAAGTGCCCGGGAGGAGTGAAGGTCCAGGCGGGAGCCCACCCTGCGCTGGACCGTGAGAGGAGCACAGCCGGAGCTTGTGCGGAGGGGGCGCGAGGCACGTTGTCGGTGCCTGCCCCTTCCGCGGTGTAAAGAAGCCTTGGAGCCTTCCCCCCAGAGCGGAGAGAGAAAAGCCGACGCGGGAGTCCCCAGAGCAGCCCGGTGAGTACAAAGGGCTGGGGGACTCCGCGCATGTGCTGGGGGGTGCGGGGGCAGTGTTGTTGAGCCCCGTGAGGCTCCACCAGAGGGGGCATTGGTTCTAGAGCCCCGTGGCTCCAACGACGGGGCGAGATTCCGTTAGAGTCCAGAGGGACTCCGGGGCCACGATTTGCTCAGAGCGCTCGGAGCGGTCCAACGTACGGGGGCCCTCCTTAGTGAGCAGAGCGGCCCCGGAAGGCAGCGGGCCGCTCCAACGTCAGGGGCAATATTTTGATAGAGCCCTGACAGGCTCCAACGAAGGAGCACAATATTATTTAGAGCCTGCGAGGCTCGAGGGGACATTTGGCGAGGATAGAGCCCAGAGAGGGCTCCAGAGGCACGCTGGTGCCTGAGGTCGTTCCACAGCTGCCCAGCACTTAGTGGGCAGCTGCCACGTTTAGGTTGTGACCCTCTGAGTTTGGGACTGTGCCTCCTGCGCAGTGTTGCCCCTATCTTTGCTGAACACAGGGCGTCCTAGCCCCTACAAGGCCAGTTGGCCTAGGGACTGCCACAGGTGGTGGCATATGAGTTCTGGCGCAATTGTTCCTTTCCTTGCACCTCTGAATGTGTTTTTATGCGTCATGTGCCATTGCTTTACACCTCTGAATGTGTTTTTATGCATCATGTGTTTTCCTTCCCTACACCTCTGAATGTGATGCATCATGTGTAACGTTCTATTACCCCTACAGGTATTGTGATACTTAGGTGGTTGTTTGCTTTCTCCTAGTACAGGTGGTGCTAGTGAGGTTCCAGTCCCCTGCGTGACAGTTTCCTAAGGTAGTTAGGGTTGCGTAGGTGGTACTTACCTGATACCAGTAAGTACTGGTTGTGTGCTATACCTATTATTTTTGTGCTACAGTGATCTTATATATTTTTGTGTTACGTTCTAAAAAGTGCTCACTCCTGACAGTGGTCCATGTGGCCCTGTCTTGTACATATCCCTTGTAAATTCTGCCCGTGCCTGTTGGCACATTGTAAAGTGTGTGTTTTTATCTAATGTGTTGTGTATAATACAAAGGTTATTTTTATAGAATACCTTGTGTGGAGTTTCCTTTGTGGTGGGCCTTGGGTGTTGTTGCTGGGTGCGCGCGCAAACGCTTAACACATCGCCTCAGGGATAAGCCTGTCTGCTCGTGCCAAGCTACCAAGGGGGTGAGCAGGGGTTATCTTTGGCGTGTAACTTCCTTGCCCTGACTAGAGTGGTGGTTTCTGCCTGACTTTGGCGCAAGCCTTAGCCAACCAGAAATCCCCATTTCTAACACACAACAATGCAACCAGCAGACGGCATGCGCAAGTACCTGGGGATGAGAGACACACAAGAAGTCAGCCACAAAAATCACAGCCACTTGCATGTGCATGTACTCGACACATGTAAGGATGACAACATGCTAGGTCACAATTGTGACTGGGGAAATACACTCATCACTGGCACCATCACTCCAGTGACACATCCACACACACCTCTGACTCACGTGCCATACATGCAGATGGACACACACATCGCAACACATGCCACACGGCGACCAATGCGTGCACACACAGACACTGGTACTCACCACTAAGAAAAGAAGTCGCGTATGAGCCGACTCCGGATGTCCTCTTGCGGAACCACATCCTCCACATCACTAGCCCCATTGCCAAGACCTTGGTCCTCCACGGGTGGATGGTCCTGATCATCTTGATCCAGGATGAGTGGCACAGCTTTCTCAACTGCCATGTTGTGCAGCATGCAGCAGACCATGAAGATTTTGCAGACCTTCGCCGGGGCATATGGGAGGGCGCCGCCGGTCTTGTGGAGGCATCTGAATCGGCTCTTCAGGAGGCCAAATGTCCTCTCTATCACTCGCCTTGTCCGGCCATGTGCGGTGTTGTAGCGGAGCTGGGCCGGCGTGATGGGGTTGCGGAGAGGTGTGATCAGCCATGGCATGTTGGGATAGCCAGCGTCCCCTACATGGAAAGCACATGGACATAAGTAGGAGAGGAGAAGCGGTCGTGCTGGAAGTCTACGCAAAATACAGGACAGACAGAGTGTACCCACCAACAACACATGCGCGTTCGTTGCGCAGCTGCGTCATCATTTCAGGCACCCTGCTACGCCTCATGATGTAGGCATCGTGTGCTGATCCTGGAAAACGAGCACAGACATGTGAAATCACCATGTTGGACAGACACACCACAAGGGCATTGATGGAGTGGTAGTGCTTGCGATTCCTGTACGCTACCTCCTGTGCCTGTGGTGGTACCAAAGCCACATGTGTCCCATCTATGGACCCAATGACATGGGGCATCCCTCCCAGGGCATAGAATCCACGCTTGACCCCAGTCAACAGTTCAGGGGTTGGGAAAAGGATGAACTCATCCAGGTGAAGCAACATGGCCTCTAAGAAATCATGCAGCACACGGCTGAACATGCTCTGGGACATGCCACCAACATGAGCTATGGTATTTTGAAAGGTACCCGTGGCAAGAAAATGTAGGGCTGCCATTACCTTCAGCTTGGGTGTCAGTGCCGTAGGATACCTGTGCAGCAGTTGCAGGTGTGGTGCCAGCCTCGCCGTCAACTCCACAATCAACGGTTGGGGGAAGCGGTAGCACCGGATACAGTCATTCTCCCGCATGTCAGCCAAGTCCGGAATTGCTCGGGGAAGAGGCGGCGCTCTGCAGTAATTTGGAAGTGACAAGGAAGAGTGAGTGCACTACAACAACAATTTTTTGGTACTGAGCACATGTTAATCTGTCAATACACATATGCGACATACGGAGTCAGGTATGTGCCACATGCCCTGGACATGTATGGCTGCCAGGTGACACTCCTACCAAGACCCAGCTACACACGGAGATTGTGAACCTCCACATGCCATGGCATGGGATTAGCTGTGTCCCAGTGTAAGTGAACAGCCAGACGCAACACAGGAGTGACATACATCAACACATCAGCAGAAGTAGGATGTCGATTTCAGAGACTGGTAGCGGAACACTAGAGCCACAGGTCACATGACATTACACTAGGACAGCCCACACACCTTGCCAATAAGGTGTACATGTAATGACTCACCACACATTCATTGAGAGGATGCAGACATGTCCTTGTTACTCTACTCCGTGTCCCATGCATACATACGCACCTCACATCCGATACCACATGTGGCCTGGTGTGCGTAACAGTGTGCCATGTCCATCTACACACAGACACATGTTGGTTGCTGCAACAGCTGATGCTTTTGAGGGAGCACAAACATCAAGCTAATGGGAACACCCCACACATACATGACATAGACACATCGTGCACCGTGGGTAGTCACATGTCTGGTGTGGTAACCCCTGTAGCGGGCATCAGGGGACACTTGCGTGTGTTGTTGACTGTGCCATGCCAGTGACGCTCATCCCAAGTGTGCAGTACGACATGCACACATGTCAAAGGAGTTAAGGGCATGCCTGGCACACATTGCACCGTCACACATAACATCTGTACACATCTCATCATACATCAGGTGCCTTCTCGACTCAGGAGTGTGGTGCCACATCACAGCCTTTCACACCTGTGCCCCACACATGTAGTACTGCCCAGACAATGCCTTGATGTCCATCCATGGACAAGTATGTCAGCCCTATTCCTTCCTGTGGGCTGCCTGTCACCACTGTGACGTGTGAAAGGCACCGTACATCCGCTCAGAGGGCCTGTGTACGTTCCCTATCACTATGGGAGTGCTGCCGTATGTGTACCCATAGTGATAGTGAGCGTACGCACGCGTGTACGGTCCGTATCACTATGGGTACGCATACGCGAGAACACCCATAGTGATAGTGAGCGTACGCACGCGTGTACGGTCCGTATCACTATGGGTACGCATACGCGAGAACACCCATAGTGATAGTGAGCGTACAGGCGTGTGTACGGTCTGTATCACTATGGGTGTTCTCGCGTATGCGTACCCATAGTGATAGTGAGCTTACAGGCGTGTGTACGGTCCTTACCACTATGGGTACGCATACGCGAGAACACCCATAGTGATAGTGAGCGTACGCACGCGTGTACGGTCCGTATCACTATGGGTACGCATACGCGAGAACACTCATAGTGATAGTGAGCGTACAGGCGTGTGTACGGTCCGTACCACTATGGGTACGCATACGCGAGAACACCCATAGTGGTACGGACCGTACACACGCCTGTACGCTCACTATTACTATGGGTGTTCTCGCGTATGCGTACCCATAGTGATACGGACCGAACACGTGCCTGTACGCTCACTATCACTATGGGTGTTCTCGCGTATGCGTACCCATAGGGGTACGGACCGTACACACGCCTGTACGGGCCGTTGCTATGCATTTGGGGTGCCCTAGGGCCCCGGTACGCACCGTACCTGTGTGTGAAACTCCAAATTACATAGGGGACACATGAGGGACAAGTATAAAGGCCTACATGCATGCTGGTTATCATGGAGACCAAGTTTAAAGTTTGAATTTTTTTCTGCAGGTGCACAGCAGTAGTCAGTTTGAATGAATCTACTTTGTTGCAATGTGGTTCTGGAGTTGACATCATGCTCAAGAAAAAAACACAATAAGAACCCACTGACTGTGCTAGGTTTGAAGGGATTGGAGGAAACATAGGATGCAAATGTGATTGACCAATCACTCTGTACTCCTGTGCATGAAACAGGCCAGCAAGGCAGATATAAGGCAGCCAGGTCCCATGAGGGAGCACTTGCCTGCACATCTTTGGATTCTAGGACCCAGCTGCTGCTATTGATTCCCTGGAACCATGTCAAGGTCTGTGGAGAGGGCACAGCCTTTCACCCTGGAGGAGAACCTGGCTTTGCTGGATGTGATCCTCCCACAGTACCCCCTGCTGTATGGGCGACCAGGGTATCAGGTGAGTGCAGAGTCTACTAGCACAGACTGTGTCCCTTGTTTGTGACTGTGACTTCTGGCATTGTGTCCAGGTGTGACACACATGCTATGTACTGTAGGGGGGTCCCAGGGGGGGGAATGCCTGATGTCTCCCAGCCAGTGCATGCTGTGGTGCATGTCTGCCGTCCTCACTTGCATTGTGTTTACTGTGACAATCACTGCATGGTGCATGCCACATTCTGCCTGTCTTGTCCTCCTGGGAATGTAGCCTCTACAGTCCTCATTTGATTATGTGGTCAGCCCAGTGTGACAGGTGACTGTACCCACAGATGTGTGTTAGTTCTGTGTACCTGTGCTGAGAGTGTCCACATGATGTGTTCGTACCCTGGACATCGGTGTGTGTGTAAGTCCCCTGTCATGTGGGTGGGTGCATATGTGGAGTGTGGCACCCGGGTTGCATGAGGGATGGATATACCCGGACCATGTGATGTGAGCAGGGAGCAGTGCTGTGTGTCTGACGTGCAGAGCCAGCCCCACACCTGTGAGCTCCCCCCTCTAGTGGCACATGTGCAGAGTGAGGTTTGTCGCTGCATTTGGCAATGGCAGGTGAATGTCCTGTGCCTGTGTGTGTCTGTGTACTCTGCTGCGGTAGCGTCAGTGGCCTGTGGCATGTGACTGCGTAGAGGTGCTGCACATTATCCTGGTGTAGCTTGTGATGCACAGTGTGAGCCTGGATCATTGATTGTGTCGTTGCCCTCATTCCACCTGTGTACTTTCAATGGCACGTACTGCTTTTGCCCTTCCCCAGAGGATCATGTCCCTATGACAAAGGTGCAATGCGTTGGCTGCATACTATGCCTTGTTGTAAACAGCTAATTTGTTCTAATATGTGTCTCTGTGACATGTGCCAGGTGTATTGATGTAGTGTCACTTTTTTATCCTCACAGGTAGGCGCCTCTGCCAAGAAGCAGATATGGATGAACGCCGTCAGTGCCGTGAGGAGGACGGAGGGTCGCAAGCGGCGCCTGGCCCAGGTGAGGAAACGCTGGCAGGATATCCGGTGCTGGACGCGGAGGATCGCACGGGTCCTGCTGGGGGACTCACCTGAGACCCATAAGAACCGCGGGCGCCGCCGTCTGACCCACATCCACAAGCGTGTGCTGGCGGTGGTATTTCCAGACTTGGACAGGCGCTTACAGGAGAAGCAGCAGCAGGAAGGGGGTAGGTACATGTGTGTTTGTTGTGTGTCACCAGCATTTGTAAGTGCACAGTTGCATGGATACACTGCCAGGGTTTAAAGGTGCTGTGCAGATCCAGTTACCCACAGTATAGCGGTGCTCTCCTGCCTCCCTTCCCCTCCTTGAAATGTGTTCCCTGGTCTGTGTGTAGTCACTCCTTCACAAGGTTATGTAGGCTGGGACTTTCTCCACGTGAACTATGCCTGTAGCATCATGTGTGGGGGTGGTGTGTAACAGGTTTTGGGACCTTGCCTGTGCCCTGTCCAGTTCAGTACTTGTGGGTTCCATGTCATTTGGCACTGATGCTGAGTCCAGACATGGGAGTTAGTCTCTCAAGTGTCATGCCTTACAGCACGCATGTCCTATGTTGTGGCCTGTGACATGATGTGCATGAGTGTGCGATACGCATAGTGCAGGGATGGTGGCGTGTGTTGCAGTCATTCCCATTCAGGACCATGGAGTTGTGTGGCCACTACTGTCCCCTGGGGCATATTTTCCTAGGTGTCATGTGTGTCATCACAAAACGTGGACACTCTCAGTGTCTACAGCATAGGTTGTGCTCTGTGGCATTGTCCCCTGGCACCATGTATATTGACGTAAAATGTAGTACAAGTGTCCACTGTACAGCCTGACCTGATTTTCCTTGTTCATACTTACGGTGCCCAGTGCCTGTGTGTCTTGTTACATTCATCTGATGGTGACCATTTGTACATGATTATTTGGACAGGCGCACCTTGGGTATTTTGTGTCCAATCTTGCATTTATCCAGCCCATGTGTATTTCACCCAGACTAAGAGATGTAAGTGCTTCCTGTGTCTCAACAAATTGTCTCATGTAGGGGGTGGTTGGTGCGGGAAAAGCCTACATGTCAAAACCTGATATCTCCTTGCTAGGTCTGGCCAGTGTGTGATGTTTGTCTGCACATACACTCAAGGTGCAGTGAGCCAGTCATGGTGGGCATGTTTTCAGTATTACCTATGCAGCATGTGCCTCAAGTCCATGGATATGGTCCCTGCTCATCCCTATTTTCTGCAACGCTGTGTGGTGCAGATGCAGTGCTGGATTGTCCCCAGGGCCTAGCTCCTCTGTCAAACTCCATTTCATGTCATTTGCTATTGTGTCATGCTCTCCATAGTTTTTCTGTGGCATGGTGGGGCAACCAACTGTGTGTTGCATGCCCTACATCTGTACTTTGTTTTGTAGATGTTACTGATCGTTCTTTTCAGGCTATGCACTGTAACCTATGTAGAATGGACTCATGTGACATATGTATGCAGGTGTCTGATTAATTGCTGTCTCTTCACCTTGCGCACAGCATCGTCGGGGGACACGGAGGGAGACATGAGCACAGACGGAGCGGAGGGACCGAGCACCAGTGCCAGCGGTGACATCGTGCCTGGCACATCAAGTGGAACTGAGGCGGAGGAGAGTGAGGCCGAGGACCTGTCCACTGGCACGACAGAATATGAAGCTGACTGGTCCGAGGATGATCTCGCCGAGTGGGCGGAGGCTGCAACAGCAGCTGACAGCGGCACGACATCTCTCCCCGCCCCCTCCATTGCCATCAGCCGCCTCCCACTTGCTCGTGTCCCTTCCCAGCGTGCCCGGACACCACATGTCTCCTTCCTGCCAGGCACCGCACCACCTGCCACTGTCTCCACTGCTGCCGCCAATGCCGAGTCTGTGGACATCCAGCGGCAGTTGCAGGTTGGTCAGGCTGCGATGCTTAATGTCCTCCATGGCCACAGCCAAGTGCTGAACAACATGGAGGCATACTTGGAGGGCATTTTCTCACCGCAGGCTGACCAACGCAACTTGCTGAGGTCCATTGACTCGACACTGACTGCAGCAGTGGGTCTCCTGCAGCGCTACGTCCAACCCCCTACCCCTGACCCATCCACACTTCCCACTCCCATGCCTGTCCCATGTACACCCAGACGTCAGCATGCACCCACCACAACAGACACAGGCACCACACCAGCAGGGAAGGTCAAACGCAGACCTCCTGGCACGCACACACAGGGTGAAGTAGGCACACCCACTGGGTCGGGGGGCAAACGTAAGCCACGCAGCCAGAGTGGGAGTCCGCATTCCACCAAATCCACTCCCTCCAAATCCCCTCCCCTCAGCTCTCCTGGCCACATATCCGGCAAGGACTCCTTCATGGCCGCTCTGTCCCTGAGCCCCACAGTGACACCACCCCGCAAGCGGTCAAGGGAGTCCCCGGTCAGGGTGGTTGAGTCCCCCCCCCCTGTCCACACCCTCCCCCAGTGGCGCTGCGACCCATCCCTCCGCCCCCCCCCTCCTTGGGGCCTGTGGTTCCTTCGGGTGCAGGGGAGTCGCTGGAGGACCTTGCTAAGGTGTGCAGCGCCATCCTGGCCTCCGCCTTTGGCCCTGCCCCACCCCCTGTGGTGGAGTCCTCCATCCCTGCACCCACGACGCCTACCCTTCGCCCTCATGTCCCTGTGGTGCCTGGTCCTTCCCCCCCACATGATGCCCTCCCCGCTCTGGAAGACGAAGGAGTCTGACTGTGCAGGCAAGCTAGGGGACACGCGTGCCACTGTGTCCCCCACCTGGATTTGAACTTTGGATTGCCCTATGGGCATTGAACATTTTGAACTTTCAAGGGACATACATATGTTTTGGATGCTGATTAAAGCAATTATTTTTCCTTAGTACACTACTGTCTGTCTGGTATTGCTGTTGGCCCCATTATTTTGGGTGGTGATTATGTGTTGGGTGTGTGGGAATTGTCGTCTTGTGCTGGTCATAGGGTGGATCCTGGTATCTGTGTGCCATCACAAGCTGTTGGCTACATAACTTTGTTCATGTAAGCAGTTACTGCATGGTGACATCATCCCAAGGTGTGTTCCTTCCTCTGTGTAACCTGACTTCTTCCCTGCAGGGTCTTTCCAATATGAGGTGCTGAGCTGTGTCTACATTGGCTGGGTGTGTGACGGACTCGTTAGACTTGGGCCATGCATGCTGAGCGATGTCTCCACCTGCATCATTCGTGGCGTCCTTGGTGGTCACTGTACTTGTGTATGTAGACTGTTGCCATGACTTCATGTGTACATGTTTTCTTTTTGGCGCTATGCATGTGTATTCTCCCAGCCTCGCACACATGTGGTACATGTACTGCAGGATCTTTGTGCACCTGACTGACATTTGTGGGCATTGGATCTGTGGGTACTCCACCCTTTTCTTTGCAGGGGCACTGCTGTGAGTGTTAGGCACCCACCCCTCCTGGGCACTGCTGGGAGGACTCTGCACACACCACTCTTGTGACTGGGCACTGCTGGGGGGACTCTGCACCCACCCATCCTGTGTCTGGGCACTGCTGGGAGGACTCTGCACACACCCCTCCTGTGTCTGGGCACTGCTGGGAGGACTCTGCACACACCCCTCCTGCGTCTGGGTACTGCTGGGAGGACTCTGCACCCACCCCTCCTGTCTCTGGGCACTGCTGGGAGGACTCTGCACACACCACTCTTGTGACTGGGCACTGCTGGGGGGACTCTGCACCCACCCATCCTGTGTCTGGGCACTGCTGGGAGGACTCTGCACACACCCCTCCTGCGTCTGGGCACTGCTGGGAGGACTGCACCCACCCCTCCTGTCTCTGGGCACTGCTGGGAGGACTCTGCACACACCCCTCCTGTCTCTGGGCACTGCTGGGAGGACTCTGCACACACCACTCTTGTGACTGGGCACTGCTGGGGGGACTCTACACCCACCCCTCCTGCGTCTGGGCACTGCTGGGAGGACTCTACACCCACCCCTCCTGTGTCTGGGCACTGCTGGGAGGACTCTGCACACACCCCTCCTGCGTCTGGGCACTGCTGGGAGGACTCTGCACCCACCCCTCCTGTGTCTGGGCACTGCTGGGAGGACTCTGCACACACCACTCTTGTGACTGGGCACTGCTGGGGGGACTCTGCACCCACCCCTCCTGTCTCTGGGCACTGCTGGGAGTGATAGGCACCCACCCCTCCTGTGTCTGGGCACTGCTGGGAGGACTCTGCACCCACCCCTCCTGTCTCTGGGCACTGCTGGGAGGACTCTGCACACACCCCTCCTGTCTCTGGGCACTGCTGGGAGGACTCTGCACACACCCCTCCTGTCTCTGGGCACTGCTGGGAGGACTCTGCACACACCACTCTTGTGACTGGGCACTGCTGGGGGGACTCTACACCCACCCCTCCTGCGTGTGGGCACTGCTGGGAGGACTCTACACCCACCCCTCCTGTGTCTGGGCACTGCTGGGAGGACTCTGCACACACCCCTCCTGCGTCTGGGCACTGCTGGGAGGACTCTGCACACACCACTCTTGTGACTGGGCACTGCTGGGGGGACTCTGCACCCACCCATCCTGTGTCTGGGCACTGCTGGGAGGACTCTGCACACACCCCTCCTGTGTCTGGGCACTGCTGGGAGGACTCTGCACACACCCCTCCTGCGTCTGGGCACTGCTGGGAGGACTCTGCACCCACCCCTCCTGTCTCTGGGCACTGCTGGGAGGACTCTGCACACACCCCTCCTGTCTCTGGGCACTGCTGGGAGGACTCTGCACACACCACTCTTGTGACTGGGCACTGCTGGGGGGACTCTACACCCACCCCTCCTGCGTCTGGGCACTGCTGGGAGGACTCTACACCCACCCTCTCCTGTGTCTGGGCACTGCTGGGAGGACTCTGCACACACCCCTCCTGCATCTGGGCACTGCTGGGAGGACTCTGCACCCACCCCTCCTGTGTCTGGGCACCGCTGGGAGTGATAGGCACCCACCCCTCCTGTGTCTGGGCACTGCTGGGAGGACTCTGCACACACCACTCTTGTGACTCGGCACTGCTGGGGGGACTCTGCACCCACCCATCCTGTGTCTGGGCACTGCTGGGAAGACTCTGCACACACCCCTCCTGTGTCTGGGCACTGCTGGGAGGACTCTGCACACACCCCTCCTGTGTCTGGGCACTGCTGGGAGGACTCTGCACACACCCCTCCTATTTCAGGATATGTACGCTTAGAACATACACGGGTGTGGGTTCGCTCCATGCATACGAGGTGGGGGTACGGTTCGTACATACACGGTTGGGGTGGGGGTACACTCCATACGTACGCGGGTGAGGGTACGGGTCGTACTTACACTGTTGGGGTGGGGGGTATGCTCCATACGTACGCGGGTGAGGGTACAGGTCGTACTTACACTGTTGGGGTGGGGGTACACTCCATACGTACGCGGGTGAGGGTATGGGTCGTACTTACACTGTAGGGGTGGGGGTACGCTCCATACGTACGCGTGTGAGGGTACGGGTCGTACATACACGGTTGGGGAGGGGGTACGGTCCGTACTTACACTGTTGGGGTGGGGGTACGCTCCATACGTACGCGGGTGAGGGTACGGGTCGTACATACACGGTTGGGGTGGGGGTACGGTCCGTACATACACTGTTGGGGTGGGGGTACACTCCATACGTACGCGGGTGAGGGTACGGGTCGTACTTACACTGTCGGGGTGGGGGTACGCTCCATACGTACACGGGTGAGGGTACGGGTCGTACTTACACTGTTGGGGTGGGGGGTACGCTCCATGCATACGGGGTGGGGGTACGGTCCGTACGTACACTGTTGGCATGGGGGTACGCTCCATACGTACACGGGTGAGGGTACGGGTCGTACATACACGGTTGGGGTGGGGGTATGCTCCATACGTACGCGGGTGAGGGTACGGGTCGTACTTACACTGTTGGGGTGGGGGGTACGCTCCATGCATACGGGGTGGGGGTACGGTCCGTACGTACACTGTTGGCATGGGGGGTACGCTCCATACGTACGCGGGTGAGGGTACGGCTCGTACTTACACTGTTGGTGTGGGCGGTACGCTCCATACGTACGCGTGTGAGGGTACGGGTTGTACATACACGTTGGGGTGGGGGTACGGTCCGTACATACACTGTTGGGGTGGGGGTACGCTCCATGCGTACGCGGGTGAGGGTACGGGTCGTACTTACACTGTTGGGGTGGGGGGTACGCTCCATACGTATGCGGGTGAGGGTACGGGTCGTACTTACACTGTTGGGGTGGGGGGTATGCTCCATGCATACGGGGTGGGGGTACGGTCCGTACGTACACTGTTGGCATGGGGGGTACGCTCCATACTTACGCGGGTGAGGGTACGGGTCGTACTTACACTGTTGGCATGGGGGTACGCTCCAGACGTACGCGGGTGAGGGTACGGCTCGTACTTACACTGTTGGGGTGGGGGGTACGCTCCATACATACGGGGTGGGGGTACGGTCCGTACATATCCGTACCCATGCTGTGGAATGCTTGTGCGGGCTGTACCCAGGCCTTTGCCACGTGGGTACAGCTGTCCCACCATTGTTGGGGTGACGTAGGTGTGGGCGTGGTACGACTCGTACCCACACTCTTAAGGCGTGGGTACGGGACGTACCTGTATTGTTGTGTTGCCGGTTCGCGTCGTCAAGCACTTCCGTTGTGGCGGACGCTGGCTTTGCTGGACACGCACCCACCCCCTCGTAGTGACCAGGGCCTGGGGGTCAGGTATGTCCAGGGCATGTGTGCTGTGTGACTTTGGTGGGGGTTTTGTGGCCTGCCCCTGGTCCTCCCCCCCCCCTTTCCCCCCTCCCTTTGTTGTTCTGACCTTCTGCGGCGTCTGCGTCGTAACCTGTAGAGGAGGTCGGCTGCTATGAGGGCCGGGATGACACGTAGGTTCGGGTCCATGTCTGTCCGTCGCATGCAGGTACTCCTTGTTCGCGTCATCCTGATTTCCCGGCAGTTTTTGGCTGCCGGAAAATATTGTCCGTGCGGGATGACGTCGGTGCGAATCGTAATTCCTTGTTCGTGAATGGCAGGCTGCGTGCGTCCCGACGTCACGTCGGCGCTTTCCCGGATCACATTTGTATGTTTATTTTCGTCGGTCGGGGTTTTGTACGATTCGTACGGAAATGGTATTTCCGTGCGAATCGTACTTCCATGTTTGTATATTTTTTCGACCGGGTACGCGTCGGACGGAGAATATGCTCCGTCCGACGGTTCGTACCTGGTTTTTACCGGATCGTGATCGGCACCTGTATGTCTCTGCAAAGTTTAGTGACCATCTCAATGGAAAATGTGTTGTCTGTAAATGACAGCATGCTGCTGCACCATATTTTCGCAATATATTTGCAACAGTGTGCTCCACAATACACCACCTGCATTAACCAGCAACATCCTACACCCTTGCACTCTCCTGCTTAATACATTTGCTACCTGTATGAAATTGGGTTATTGTTTGAGGAGGGTGGAAGCCCAAGTCAGACACCAAGAACAATCCTTGTCAGGGTGAACCACAAAAGTCACTTAATTAACCTATGCTTATCTTTGTGGTATCTTGGCACAAAATAAGTTAGGCTTAACTTAGAAGCACTCCTAACAGCTGCATGTCTGCCCTGTGCCACTATGAATTAGGGTTGCCATACTTAGAAGATCTCTTTAAAGTAAAAACGTTACTTCTATTGGACGGCATATGGAGTAAACCAGAGACTAGTGGCGAATTGTCCATTATTAGAGGGGGCATTAGAAATACCCTGGTTAAAGAACATAAAGAACATATGTCATGGGATAAGCAGGTCAAACATTTTCGATAAAACTGAATTAATGTTGGATGTTAGCAAGTCCGAGCTCAAACAAGTGTGTTTTCAGTTTTTTGAACATGAGAGACTATTAGGCATCACACACGAAACAAACTTTAAAGCATACAGTGAATTCACACCAGAGACGGGGCTTCAACCTTGTTAGAAATGGGGTCTCTAGTTGACAGTGGTTTTCACCCTGTCCGAGTAGGGACCCTCACTCTAGCCATGGTAAGGGAGTCACATAGCTAAGATAACCCCTGCGCACCCCCTTGGTAGCTTGGCACAATTAGTCAGACTTATCCCAGAGGCAATGAGTAAAGTATTTGTACCCACACACAGAAACACAGTGAAAACACTACAAAGGAGTTGACATCAGTTAAGAACGTTAGCCAATATTTGTATTTGTATTTGTATTTGTATTTGTAAAGCGCAACATTCATCCCAAGGGACATCACGGCGCTAAAAAGCACTAACCAGAGGGAAGGCGAGGGGAAGAGTTTCTAGGTAACAAATTATTAGATTGGGAATAGATATGTTTTTAGTTTTTTTCTGAACATTAAGTGTTCTTCAGTCCGACGCAGTTCTAAAGGAAGTATATTCCAATTTACAGCTGCTACTTTGGAGAAATTTTATTCTGAATAAAAGAAGACCAAAATGGCAAGAATCCAACATACATAAGTCAAATATCACTTTTAAAAGGTTAAGCAAGTTTAGTCTTGTGAAATCAAAGGATGCATTCGTTTTAGCACAATGTACCTTAGATGAGTTCAAAATAAAAGACAGTGCCAGGTGCAGCGGAGGTGAGGCACCGGAAAAGCAAAGCGATGCGTCAATTCCTTACTACACTGGGAGGGTGATGCATTGGTTCCTTAATGCTAGGCAGGGGAGGTGATGCATTGGTTCATTACTGTCAGGGGAGGTAATGTGGTGGTTCCTTACTGGAATGGGAGGTGATGCTCCGATTTCTGGACATGCGGGCTTGGTACCTTACTGCGGTGTCGGTGAATTATTGGCATCGAGGGATGATGCGTCCAAAATCCACATGTGCTGCGTTGATGTTTAAGCGGTGAGGCAGGCACTGCATTGATCTTCCAGCTGCAAAGCAGGCGCTGCATCGATTCCACAGCCCCCAACCAGGTGCTGCGTTAGAGTCAAAGTCACGGAAGTTGGTGACACGGTGCTCGGAACTCACACTGCTGTAATTTTTCTGACGTGCTGCTACAGTGAGCTTGGGCCTGCAATGAAAGCTGTGGTCAATGCACCGATCAGGAACCATGCTTTGGTGCAGGCAGCATCAATGTGTTGATCTTTGCCAGCCATGTATTGAGAAAACAGGCCCTGAGAAAGAATGCATGGATTTTCTCCTAAGGATCACCATATTCTACTACTTCCAGTGGACCAGGAACTGGATTTTGCACCACTTGGCAAGTCATGACTCTCAGCAGAAGAGACCAGACACTGGTAGGTGAAGTCTTTGATGGCTTTGAGACTTCATTTTAGGAGGCAAGCATGCACTACGAGAACCTTGAAAGCAGGATGTAGAAAGCAAAGTCCAGTCCTTTCACTCCCAGGACAGAAGCAGTAAGCAGCAGGCTAGCACAACAAATCAACAGGCGGAGTGGTAGTTCCTCCTACATCATCCAGCTTTTCTTCCTGGCAGAATGTCCTCAGTCCAGAAGTGTTTTGAATTTGGGGTGTCAGAGGTCCAGGATTTATAGCCCTTTCTGCCTTTGAAGTCGAAAAACTTCAAAGTAAGTCTTTGTAGTGCACAATACCCTGCCTTACCCTGGCCTGGCCCCAGACACCCTACAAGGGGGTGGAGACAACTTTGTGTGAGGGCAGGCACAGCCCTATTCAGGCATCATTAACAACTTCTCCCATCAAGCTAGCTCAGGAAGACCAATCAGCCTGGTGATGGGCCATCAGGTTATGCAGGGCACACCTCAGCTCCCTTTGTGTGACTGTCTAGAGTAAATGCACAAGAACCCAACTGCCAGCAAACCCAGACGTGTATTCTATAGGCAGGCAGAGGCTCAGAATAGTTAAGCAAGAAAATGCACACTTTCTAAAAGTGGGATTTTGAAACATGCAATTTAAAAACCAACTTCACCAAAAGATGTATTTTAAATTGTGAGTTCAGAGACCCCAAGCTCCAAATCTCAATCTGTTCCCAATGAGAAATTACACTTAAAAGATATTTCAAGGCAATCCCCATATTACCCTGTGAGAGAGATAAGCCTTGCAATAGTGAAACATGAAATTAGAAGTATTTCACTATGATGAAATGGAAAATACACCAGAACATGTCCTACCTTTTAAATACACTGCACCCTGCCCATGGGGCTGCCTTGGGCCTAACTTAGGGGTGACGTACATGTAGTAAAAGGGAAGGTCTGGGCCTGGAAAGTGGATGCACTTGCCAGGTCAAAATGGCATTTTAGAACTCCACTCATAGGCACTGCTATGGCAGGTCTGAGACACGTTTTGCACGCTAGTCATCTGGGTGGCACAATCAGTGCTGCAGGCCAGAAGCAGCATTTGATTTACAGGCCCTGGGTACACCTGGTGCACAGTACTAGGGACTTACTAGTAAATCAAAAATGCCAATTATGGATAAACAAATCACCAATACAATTTAGACAAGAGAGCATGTGCACGTTAGCATTAGTTAGGAGTGGTAAAGTGCCCAGAGTCCTAAAACCAACAAAAACAAGTCAGAAAAATAGGAGGAAGAAGGCAAAATGTTTGGGGATAAACCTGGACAATGGGCCAGGTCCAACAAACCTCTTTTATCATCTATTTTGGATAACCAGGGTCGATGTTTTCTTATAGATTTTAGGCTCAATATGGTGTATCGCTCCTAGGTTATTATTTTTTAAACCCATTTTTAAACAGCATGATGGGAGATCTAGTGGGCTGGCCCTAACTTTCCTGCAACAATTGCAATCCCCTTTAATATGTGCCTCTGTAAGATCCTATTTACCACAGACCATATAAATTAGGGAATCTATGGGAGATCAATGACCTGTGCAATAAGAGCTGAAGTGATAGTTTTTATGACTAGAAACATTGGTCTCAAAGGGGAGTTCTCCATGGAATGGGGGTTTGCTCGTACTGTTACCCCGATGCCGTGCCACTTGCAATCATGCTCAGAATGCTCTATTACCTATAAGTTATTAGACTGTCCTTCATTTTTAGAGACTCTCACAAAGTTTTATAGCCTGTACTTAAAAAATACTAAATACTCTACGCTCACACACTAGATAGCAATGGACCTTTTAGCTGAAATGACTTTTTTACATTTTGTAATTGGAATAGCTAGTTTTTATTTGCTCCTGAACAGTATTCTGTTTAATTTTGAGGTGATTGTATTTGTGTATTTTGATATTTTACAGACAGCATCTATTAAATAAACCTTTGTATTGAATTGAACTGAACTCGTTATTTTGTCAAAACAACTGCATGATAGTTGTTCACACACAACGTAGCAACAAACATAGAAGAAGGTAGACAGAGTCACCTTTGATACCATTGGCACTTGGCCTACCATAGCTTCATTGCCCTACTTATCAGTGGTTTCCAGCTGCAGGTGTCATGGTAACATAATCGGAACAATGCGTGACGTCTGTCTTTGTGCAACGATAATAACAGCCAGACCTACAATGTTGCAAGAGGCAGGTCGACAATTGGCTTTCACGCACTAGGTCATTTGGATGTTCATCAGGAAATATTGTTTCAAAAATATTAGTTGTACTTCTCACGGATGAAGGACGCGGGACAGCACCATGAGATGTGAATTGCTTGCTTTCCAAAAGGCTGTGCCCTCTCAGGCACTAGTGCATGCCAACAGCATAGCCAGCCTGTGATGTGAGTATATGGTTTATAACTGTTGCATGCTACATCAATGTCCTACTTTGTGATCCTGTAATGGAATATATGGTAATGTTTCTGTTAAAAAACGTCTGGCTGATTATTTTTCATGATTAGCACCCCCACCCACTGTAGCCATCTGGAGCACACATGCTTATGTCGGCATCATCTTCACCAAGTAGGACAATTGTGTGGCGCTGTGCTTGTTTTCACAGTTACATGATGCAGATCACCAATTTAACGGATTTATGTTTGATTGCACAAACTCACTGTTGCAACAGTGAACATTGGACCTGATTCACAGAACTAACTTAAGACAAAATCCTAAACTTACTACTTTTGGTATTCACAGAAGGCATTTAGTAGTAGTAAAGTTAGGATTTTGTCTTAAGTCTGTCTTAAGTCTGTCCTAAGTTTGTCTTAAGTTTGTCTTAAGTCTCTCTTAAGACTGTCCTGAGTTTGTCTTAAATCTGTCTTAAGTCTCTCCTAAGTCTGTCTTAAGTCTGTTCTACTCCTTTTGGTATTCACAGAAGGCATTTAGTAGTAGCAAAGTTAGGATTTTGTCTTAAGTTTGACTTAAGACAGACTTAAGACAAACTTAGGACAGACTTAAGACAGACTTAAGACAGACTTAAGACAAAATCCTAACTTTACTACTACTAAATGCCTTCTGTGAATACCAAAAGTAGTACGTTTAGGATTTTGTCTTAAGTTAGTTCTGTGAATCGGGCCCATTGTCCTCAGCTGTCACGGATTGTCCTGTTATATAATACTTGCCATGTTAGTTAACTTTGCCTCTAAAGTTTCACAGGACGCAGCTGGCAGTCATCAGGCAGGTGACAGAGGGCAGTGTAAGCTGTGCATAATCACTCCATCTTTCCGTTACAAGTCGCAAGGCGTCCTAATGTCTACCTTGCAAGCTGCAAATCGTTTTGCCGCTCACAATGTCCCTTTAATACATTGCGACTTTGGTTCTTGCATTCTCAAAGCCTTCAATGTAGCACACTGCGGATCGTGCACGTGCGAACACTGTTTGACAGGTGCGCCATTTTGCCACGTAGGTCTAATTAGAGGAGTGTTGTGTGAAGGCTTTGACATGGCGTCAGCAATACTGACGTTTTATAAAAGTGCATTTTGTGATGGTTCAAATCAGCCTGATGACGATGTTCTCTGGAAATAACAAGCCAAGCATCATGTGGGAGAAGATGATTGTAATGATGCATGCCCTGTGGCATTGAGTTCGAGAAGTATCCTGGCCCGGGACCAGGCATAGCAACCGCCACCTGTATACTGGCATATTTCTTCTTCACACGGCCCTTTTCATCTTGACATTTGTTTTTAATGTCCCTCATGGCGTGTGTGTCTCTCTCCACCCCTTTGGCATTCTCTATATTCGTGAGCTCCTGCCACAGGACCAGTTTGTCTGCTGCCCCGAATGTGTATGTAGGCACACTGGAGACCTCCCCTGTGTACCCAACCACATTGGATAAAATAACGTCTACCGCCACCTCAGTGACATTTCCTCTTCAGGGGTACGGTAGCATCTATTTCCTGGATGTAAGTCAGTAATGATGTTCCACTGACGTGGAAGGTCCAAGACTTTGCCAGAAGCAACTATTTGTGTTTGGGCGAGAAATGCCTGCTGGTGAGTGTGACTTGATGTAAGTGTCTGATTTTCCATTTCTTTCATTCATAAAAACGCTGCTACGTGTGTTTGTTTGATGCATCATCCCTCCTGCAGGCATTGTGGGACGTCTACTTGTAATTTATTCACATAAAAATCTAAGCCTGGCAACCTCAACTATGCCTTACATCAGGGACTTTTTAAGGATTTTGGAGGCCCTGGGCCAAATGTATTTTTGGGGGCCCCTGTTCGGAACATCTTTGATTTTATGATCCAGTTTGAGCTCTTTCATACCTTCTTTGGTCAAATTCTAAATGCGTGTACATCTGAAATTCAAGGATAGTGCTGTACGCTTCCAATATTGTATTGCAGCAGCTGCTCACTAATTATTCATGGTCCCCAGGGCAAGACTCTCTGCAGAACAAAGCTGGCTCTATCAGGGGCCCCCTGAAAGACTGGGACCCTGGGACAGAGCCCACTTTGCCCTTGCCTTAAAACATCTCTGCCTTACATATATAAATGGGGCAGAGCCTTATAGATCTCATTCAAAATATTGCATGAGTATGTTTTGCAGCATGATGAATTCAGAACTGTATGCTTATGCAAACTTATATTATTATGCATAAGTAATGAGCTCGCAAACGCTTCTTTATGGATTGGGCCTAGAGTGGCAGGAAGATTAAAATCACCCAATATAAGTTTGAAACCTATAAGAAATAATTCATTCTCAAAAATGGGGCTGTCGTTTAACGTTGGTGGGTAAATCAACATATGGATTGGATGGAAATGGCCCTGAATCTGTTTCTCAGCATTTCGGAGCAAGATGCTCACGCCTTTGATTCACGGGTAGGGTCACTTGAATAAAGTTCATAGTGAGGAAAGGTGAAAAGGCGAACTCTGGATAACTTTACTAAGTTAACCAGGAATGCGCTCGTATGAATTCTTTATAGTTCAAATATCTTTATTGCTTATTTAAAAAGAAGTACATTTGCAATACAATAGCAATACAGCAAAGCAGAGTCAAATGTATAATAACGAAGAATTTAAAAAAGAACTTCATGACAAAGAGCTACTGAACTGGGATAAAAAGATGTCAAAGTTATCATATAAAAATTATCAGATAAATATTATGACAAAATAACAAGTATTGTAAATTCATCAAGTATTAAGTATAAATCTCAGGAATGTGGAACAGATGAAGCATCTACATATATCGTAATAAAGTCATGTGTCAGTTGCATTGCTTAATGGATAAGCTACATCAGCGATGGGAAAAGAGGTGAAAGAAGGGAAGAGAGAAAGAAAGAAAGAAAGAAAGAAAGAAAGAAAGAAAGAAAGAAAGAGGAAAGAATACCAGAGAAAATGAAGAAGGATAAAATGGTGGGAAGGGACATCTTCTACACCTATAAGAAAATAAGTTAAGAGATGGAATCAAAAGGATATTGAGCTACCAACCCCTGAGAAGACAAATCCATATAGTTATCCAAAGACCGCTATACATTACTAGCAATTGAAGGTGAATAATGCTTTTTTTCAACAAAAGTATGAGCTCCACAAAGATATGAAACCCATGTCCACCAAGTATGATAAGAAAGGAGATGAAAAGATTTCCATTCTGTGAGTATAATTTTGACAGCAATGGATAAGAGTAAATCTAAGAGCTCCAAATCCGTATTGTCAAGAGGTAAAGGGGTAACTGTAGCCCATGGACCTAGCAAAATCATAGGTAAAGAGGGAACTACAGATATAATAAAAAATTAGTGATAAATGCTTCTGTATCAGGACCCAAAAGGAATTTAATATTGTACATTCAAAAAACATATGTTGATGGGTGCCTGGTACTAAATTACAATTCCAACACAGATCACTATCTCGTAACTTCAACTTATGTAAATGAGCAGGGGTCCAGTGTAAGAGATTTAATGTGAAGAATTGAGATTAGTGAAGAAGCAATTTTGTCTCGTAGGGATAATTTCTCAATCAGTTGCCAGATACCTTATAAAATATGTTTAAAAATCTCATCTTCAAAATGGTGAAACCATTTGACGCAAGTAATTGTAGATTGTGAAGGCAGTGGAGCGGATACAAATTTATACATTTTAGAAGCGATATGACCTGAATGTACCCACATAGACAGAAGTGAGACAATAACCGACCTGCGGAGAGGGTTATTTTAGAGAGTTTAACCTTTAGTTTTAAAAAAGAATAAAAATCCATGCTGCTGAGATTATATTTCCTGGCTAGGAAAGAAAAAGGAAGAAGATCATGATTAGTATCATAGAGGTCTTTCACCAGTCTGATACATTTGGCAGCCCACGAGTAAGCAGTTTAGGATTAAACCATTGTTTAAGTGGAAAAAGGAGCACATAATTTTCGTTCAATACGAGTACATGGAGGTATATGTTGGGAATCTGGTGAGAATCAAAGTGCACCTTGAGACGCCAAAAAGGAAATTTGGTATAGATTCCAATCTGGGAGATTACAGCCACCCATGCCAGAAAACTTCCTAATGTATTTGTAAGCAATTCTAGCTTACATATCATTCCATAAGAATATTGAAGTGCTTAAATCAATCTCATGAAAGAAAGCAGAGGAAAGCTTTATAGGTAGCATGGAAGATAAAAAGTTAATGATCGGAGCTATCATAATTTTAGGAGTTTGTAACCTGCCCGACCAGGAACTATATTTGGGAGACCAGGAGGACAAAAGATCCTTAACCTTAGTTATGATGTGGGATTCATTATAAGTGATGGTATTTGATTTTTGGTTGCACATAGAGAGTCATAACCATATAAATAAAAGAATCACCAAGGTTATGGGATTCTAATACTGCTTGCAAAAAACGAAGAAACTTTGTCAAAAGCTTTTTGGTATCAAGGGCCATTGCCGCCAATGGTAATGAGGAAAGTTTTACTTTTTCTAAAATGTGACAGAATGTATGAATGTTGTCTCTGGCAAGTCTACCCTTGCAAAACCTGTTTGGGAATCATATATAAGATTCTGAAAATGACCCTCTAGACATTTTGCTAAGATTTTGGCGAAGATTTCAGCTTCATGTTTGATAAGGAAATGGGACGGAAGTTTTTGAGATCGGAATGATCCTTACCTTCTTTTGCTATGACTACAATAGTAGCCTCAACAACCGTACCTGGAACCTTGCCAGAAAGAACATAAATATCGAAAATCTTCTTAAGATATTTGATTATTGAAGAGGTAAATATTTTTATAAAAGGAAATAGTAAACCCATCTTGTCCGGGAGCTTTACCTGAACGTGTAGCCTTAATAGCCTGAATAATCTCATCAGTATCGATTGGTTTTCCCAGCTCGATCATATCAGCATGCAAAATAGTATTAGTAGAGAAAGAATTAAGAAACTGTTGGCAGGTGCTCTTGGTACACTGATCCCGAGATATATAGAGAGTTTCATAGAATTCCCGAAAGACCCGAAAAAGTTCTTGGTTGTGAAACTTTTTCAAGCCGGTTTTATCAGTAAAATGAGTAATATGAATAGCATTGGTATTCATATTCTGATATTTTAGAGTAGCATCCAACAACTTACCAGCTCTATTCGTAACAATAATTGACAGGATTTTTTGTGCACTCCAATATAAGCTCTTTTAGTGACTATGGAGTTAAAAGAATATTTTAAATGTTTTATATCCTGCAAGAGTAATTTGTCATTAGTATGTCTCTATAACTCCTCTTTCCGTTTAATGTCATCGCCCAAAGACTGAAGAGATTTCCTAATGTCAGTGTTTCTTTTGGCCATTTTGTATAGTACATTTAAATGCATCCACAATATTATTGAAGAATCCACTAAGGATTCAATATCTTTGAAAAAATTAACAATCTCATCATTAAGTTCTTTGACATCATCATTGTTTAGACACCAAGTACGAGTACCTCTAGTGTTCGTGAGATTAAGAATGGTTAAAGAGGCTGCCATGTGGTCAGAGACATATACATTTATAGTATGTTTTAAAAGAGAGGCGCCAACCAAAAGGTAATCAATACGAGAGAAACTAGAATGTGGAGAGGAAAAAAAGTGAAGTCACTACTCGCTCGTATGAATACTTTAAGGGAAAACAACTTATGTTGTGGTTTCTTTCTATTCTCAGTGTGTTTCTTATGTCTCTCTTTTATCGCTAGGCATGCCACCTGTTGAAGATAGGATCAGAGACGACTTGAGATAGGCTCTAGTAGAAGTGCTAATTCTTTTTAAATGTTAAGTAAGGGACTGCCACTCTCAGAAGACAGTACCATTTCAGGATCAATAAAAGGTGAAGTGTTATTAAAGTCCTGGGGTGTATAACGAGACACAGATCATTTGGTATTGAATTGTTTTACATCTGAACATATTCAGAGCATGCCAGTGAGATCAAAAGAAGCCACCTTTATCCTTAAACACTAGGGGGCTTATTTACAAGTCACTTTTAATAATAGAAAAAGTGACCTATCAGCGGCGCAAGGGGCTTGTATATAAGCCCCTACAACGCTAGAAGCCAATATAACCTTTCGAACAGCTCCTTCTGCCCGACATAAAGGCACTTCTGCCCCTCTCTCCCGTCTCATAACTCAGTTTGGGGTTCAAATATAGAGCTGTTCTTAATCAGAATTGAGATGCAGATTATTTTTGTGATTCTTCGAATTTTGTTAATATCATGTACAGTTATTAGATGACTTGTGCCACTACGCATTCCAGAGGCCTGATTATGTAAAATGGCGCAAGCCACCGGTTTGTGCATGCATCATGGAGACAATGGGAAAATTAGCTCTTTCTGCAATATTGACAGCAAGCACGGGCAAAGCCAATAGGTTTAGCCTTGGCATGCTGGTGCAGTACTTATTTTTTTTTTTTACATATTTTATCGCAAGGGATGAAAACAATGAAAACATGAAGAAAAATGACAGCACATTAATGTGGGCTTCATATGTTTGCAATAAAAATTTGAATTGTAAAAAAAACCTCATGTTTATGGCTTTTTACTAGTGATTTAAAAGGAAAAGAAAAAGAAAAAGAAAAAAAAGAAACACAAGCCCTTCAGTTGTGCCATGCATTTTACAATTTGGTATTGAAATGTGACCAGAAGAAATCATCAGCAAACAAGCATTCAAATTGCAGGAAGCTACAATGTCACGTAAACACTTTGTAACAGAAATTTAAAGCATGCATTGGTGAATGCATTCACCTATAGGATTAGTAATACATTTAGAAGTGTGGAAGAAGTGTATGACTGCAGGTAGAATGTGCTCTTTGTGCAGGGTGAGTGACGCATGAATGAAGGTTGATAAGTGTCTGAGTGCAGGGTGAAAGTGCCTAAATGCATGGTGATTGAAATGTGTTCAGTATAGACTGAGAATTGTATGCGTGTACTGGGTGAAAGATGTCACTGTGTACAAGGTAAGAGGTGTGCAAGTATAGGGTGACCAGAGTGTCAATAGTAGAAGTGCAGGGTGAGCGGTGTGGGTGGAGGATGAGATAAATGTGAGTGCTGGGTGAGAGATATGTCAATGGTATGTGAGTAGTGGGTGAGCAGTATCTGACCAGTGTCAGGGTGACTATGCAGAGTAAATGATGGGTGAGTGTACAGGGTAAGCGGTGTCTGAGGGTAGGTGAAAGGTATGTAAGTGTTGTAAAGACATGCTAGCAGCGCAACCATAAAACGATCTAGTATGTAAACCGCTCATTATAATCAATATGTGAACAATCACTAAAGGTTACTGAATCACAAAAGTACAAAATGAGGCAAAGCCGTGCTGTGTTATAATATGAAGTTGGCACGCTGAACGATTGCAGTAAATATGATATAGTAATATTGTGATTAGATATTAAAACATAGGGTAATAATGTGAGGCAAAGACATGCTGCTTGATAAAACCTTACCATAGGTGAATTGTATAGAGTGATAGTTTTAATGTATTACCTCTTAAGCCGCTAGACATGCATAAATCACCTCTTTTAAAAAAAAAAGTGCCTTAATTGCATGATACATCACCACAGTAGAAAAAAAGGAAGGAGAGGTGCTACAATGTAGGGAAATAAGTCACCAATGAATCAAATAGGCATTTACTTATTTGTGCTGGACCCAAGTAGACTGTATCAGTCCTCCCGGTGACAGTTTACTTCAAATCCATCATGGTGGTAGGTTAAGCGGTCAGTCAAAGGAGCATCAAACGGACCAGCCTTGTTAACAGGTGGTGGCGGCTGTAGGTAATAGAACCACCATCACAATATGTAGCGGGTGCACCAAATGTACTACAAATATGGTACTTTAAGGTACTGTTTAAACTGCGGGGCTGCCAAAGCGTATATACTCATAAAAGGCTGGGCAGGATACCCAATGCTGTCAGCATAACTCTGATGCAAATATCCTTAATAACGCGCTTGCCACTCAACTTTCAAGTTGCCAGGATGGAGGCATGTCCATATATAGCATGAGGCAACACCGCATTATCATCAAAAGAGCAAATCCGCATTATCGCCTCTCAAAAAGGAGGACGCATTGAAACCAGTTTAAATATGGGTAGTGATAAAGGCTATATTCATCACGGGAAATAAAGACGAGCGGCATTTAAAACTGTATCCAGAAACTGAATCTAGTCCAAATTGAGTGCAGTAAAGTTCCTGGCTGCGCTCCTGCAAGAAAGGTAAATTACTAAAATAGACTATAGGAACCCAAGCCACATAGGACAAAGCGTGCACCTGAACGGCTTGCTTACAGTTGACCGACTTATGCCTTATCAATTACCATCACACAGCATGCAGTCTCTCTTCGCTCCAAGCTAAAGTCAATGGTGCAGCAGTGGAAATATAAGGAATCGCTCTATGCAAAACATCTATAATGCAAGGACAGACACACGTTGGACAGACCCTTCCAAGAGAAAGTATTCGCTGAAAGACTCCGCCACCACAGGCACCTACTAGTTAGTTAACTCCAGAAAGGCAAGTGCAGCAAATCCAAAACTATACAGAAAACACCACGGCCGCAGAATCACATTAATACAGTTGCCTGTGGTCAATATGCTTTTATTATGGCTGGAGGTTCTGGAAATGATCACAAGATGGAGCCAAAACATGGTCTAAACATGACACAACTAACAACAAAACCCCATGGATGAAGCTAAAGTAAATCATATTTCTGCACGCAACAGTGTGGGTGGCGATCAACTTGGAAGAAGACTCTTTCGTACAAAGATGCAGGCATTTGGTGAACCATCACCAGAGAATTTCCTCACGCGGGTCACAAGTCATTTCTATGGAGGAAAGTCACACTTTTACTTTTGCTTCAAAGCAAATGCAGCTGATGTGCACATAAAATGTTAGTTGATTTAAAACCAACACTATAGAAAAAGATTTTCTCACAAGAAATGCATCTTGTAGAAGGGCTTCTAGAGTCCAGTTGGAAATGTAAACAGTCAGCAACCAAATTTATGATTTGATTGTTATCGTATTTATTTTCACCTTCGGTTTTCAGCCCCCATTCTCTCTTTACAGTGAGCGTCCCATGAAAAGCATTGGTAGCATGGGACGAAGGGAATAGCTCCCTGACAAGCATTACAGGAGTGGACAGGATGTGTCGCAGTGGCTAGAGAGAGCTGCTGACTCGAGAGCTGGGTATCCTGGTTTGAGTCTCGGTGGTGCAACATCTTGTGTTGTGATTCTGGGCAAATCACTTAATCTCTCCCAAGCTGCGCTATATAAAGCTTCTGCAAAACGAAAAAGCAGATAGAGGCAAATCTTTATGAGAAAATAATTTGGCTATGGGAAACTGATAAGAGAAGCAGACTAGGAGCAACCATTGGTAAATGCAAGAACCTTTGATACAGCCAATAGAAATGTAGGAAAAGTAATTGGCAAGCACAGGAACCAATGAAATGCCAGGAAAAAAGAAAGGGGGTGGGATGTAACCCGCTTTTAAGTTTATGTTAAATACAATAGATTTCACAAGCACAGCGCAAGTGCTGTGCAGGTGAAACATAAAAATAAGAAGGATGCAAACACCCATCTAACTGGGGGCATGACGTAAATGCAAAATAATGAGCCATTTTGTAAAGACAACATACAGAAATAACATTTAAAAAAACACTTTTTGAAAGTGCTTTGTCACTGAAAAGAAAGGATCTATTTTTAAGTGGATGTGAACAATGTGCTCTCACTCAAAATGAAGGGAGCCGTGAGCTTATTTTTTTCCCCAAGCTGTATTCTGTGGTAGGTGGAAGCAAAATGTGAAGGACAATTCAACAGACTTATAGATGAAGCCTGCTAGCCAAAATATCTGATAGGTATGATTATCATGCATGGAGTTTGTTTGGAAAACCAAAGGCTGGTGAGACAACTAAAGCTTTTCCCATGGCCAGACCTAAACATACAAAAGAAAATAGCAGTCTTTTATGAAGACAAACTTTGCCCCACTGTATGTGTTTGTGGGGAAGCACAAAACACACAGTTGCTGAGGTTTTGCCTGTTGCTCTAACAGTCAGTGTTGCAGGTCTACTGGGAAAGAACGCCTCCCAAAAAGGGTGGTGCAAAGAGGGACTCTGCAAAAACTGTTTGCACATGTTCACCTCTGAATACATTTGCAAAAGAATGAGGCCATCCATGCTGGTTCAGTAAAGGAGTTCACCTCCTGCAGGGTGGTTCCTGGGATCCTTCGTAGCTCCTTCCGAAGTCCCATTGTGAACATCTGCCATCTCATGGGTGAGTGGTATTCAGTAATTTCCCAGCACATGCTTTAGTATGTGAAGTTTGCACCTCATATAATACCATCTTATTTCTTTAATGTTGGACTTTCCTTATACAACCCATTAAAATCTACAGATTTGGTCCAATAAACACACCAAGACTACACCTCTCAGAATGCATTAGGTTGTTAAGTGAAAAACCTGTACTGTGAATATGGTGACTTACTGAGTAATAGTGAGTCATCTGCAAGGGGTGAGCAAAGTAGGGCAACTTTGCATCTGCCCATAGGACTTGCTATCTGCACTCTACCTGGGCAGCGGTTGAAGAGCGCAGGTGGGAACAGGGCTGCAGAGGGAGGTCACGGCGGGGCCCTCTCTCTCGGGCTGAATACTAGCAGGGGTTTGCCCGTTTGCCCGGAGCTGGGACGTCTCAGGCCATAGGGCCAGATGGAAGGTGGCTGATGAGGAATTACTGCGGGCACACTGACTGGGGGGGGTGGGGGTAGAGGGGGCGGTGGGTGGGGGATGTAGGGTAGGAATGCAGTGGAACGGATTTCTCCTGATGTGTAGTTTGAGGGGGGATTCTTCGTCTGCTGGTCATATGTGTAATGTTGGTCTTCAGGACCCTGGGTGTGAAAAATTAATAAAATCTTTTACCAAAAAAAACAAAACTTTGCATCTATCGTTTTTTAGAGTATGAACGCTCAACAAAAAGGTTAGGCTAAAGAATTCTCCTGCTGAAACTTTTGTCACCAGGCATCACCACTTAACAATGCTGTGAACTTAACAATTATACATGCAGAAAAAATCAGCAAAGCCCCAGTTATCAGGTAAATCAAGTAAAACCTTTTGATTTAATAAAGGATGCTTATGGTCTGAGGGGCCGGCCTCGGGACTGCGTACTTATCCAGTTTATTTGTTTGGGCCGCCTCCGCTCCTTTGGGCCTCATGGGGAGTTCCACGCGAAGCCACCGGTCACCAGAGCGAGTCGTGATTCAGGCCACCTCTCTAGTGGCGCTTCGCAGGCCGGCCGCTACCGCACACCGTCGAACGGGGCACCTCCGTCAGAATTTGCGATACCTCCTTGCCCCGCAGCACCAACTGCCACCCGGTCGCCAGCGGGTCCCTGCAGACAGGATAGTCGGACTACTGTGTGTCAGCCAGATCTTCCTCGCCACTCAGCCGCCCCCGGGCTGCCACCGGACCAGTCTGAAGACAGGGGGGTCCCGGACCAGCAGACCACCACATGGGTCTTTCCCGCCGACAGGCCCTGGTCCGGCCGCCCGAAGGCGGACCAACAGGCGCAGTGCGATGGTATCCCCCCACCGGCCACCTCACACCCCCCCCCCTCACCACCGCACCCTGTCTCCCGGCCCGGGGGCGGCAAGGATCAATACTCGGGTGTCCGGCTCCCTCCTCGGGGCCCCGTGGGATGGATGTTCCCCCTCAAGGCGCGTTCAAATTGGGATCCGCTGGGGAGAGGCCCAGGCAGCTCACGGGGCATTTCATCTCAGCCCCTACTGCAGCCCAGAGGGCCCGCCGTGCCGGTCCTCCCCCCGCTCCGCCACTCACATGTCGGCCGGGCGTGCAGAAGCAATGCTCCAGGGGTAACTGCACAGCTCCGGTAATGGACTCATCTCTGGGCTCCCCCTAATGTCCACCGACTCCGCCGCCTCACCTCCATATCTCCGAGCCTGCCGCTGTAGTGGTGGGACCCGCCGGGCCGTTGCTCCAAACGCCACGGGGAAGGCGGCGCTCCACCCCCCAGAACCGGCCCCGGCCTCCGACCCCCTCTGTGTGTGTAGTTTTAAACAGCCACTTCAAACTGGTAAAATAAACGTTTTGACACGCCTAAATCTTCCTTTTTAATACATATGCATCACCCCCAGGGTAGGCCCTGGGTAGCCCAGAGAGCAGGGTGCAGGTTATTTAAAAGGTTGAAGATGCACTTTTAAATTTTACATGTCCTGACAGTGAAAAACTCTAAAAATCATTTTTCACTACTGAAAGGCCTACCTCTACCATAGGATGACATTGGAGATGCATTATTTATTACACTTAATAAGCTGTAATTTCCAAATGGAAACAGATAACCAGTTCATTTTTGGTATCTTTGAAAATGTAATGAAAAATCCTATCTTCTGGTAAAGTTGGATTTTGAATTACAATTTTGTGAAGTCCCTTTTTAGACAGTTGGCATTTTCCCGCCTTAGCCACTTGGTGCCTGCAACCTGTCTCTGTCACATGACATGGTGTAGCTGGCAGTTGGGTTTTATGTATTCCTCCTAGAAAGCCACACAATAGAGAGCTTAAGTGTGGCTGGATGGGCCCTCTCAGGCAGGATGGGAGAGCGGTGCTGGGCACAGCCCTACTTACACTTGAATATGCTGTGTCCTGCCTCCACACAAAGGGCTACATACCCCTGTAGTTAATCTGTAGCCAGGGCCAGGGAGGCAGAACACATTTGCACTTCAAAGGGAAACCTCTAGAAGCTTCTCCCACTTCAAAGGCAGAGCTGGCTATAAGTATTAGACCTCAGACACCAACTCTTCAGTACACATCTGGGCCTGTGGATACTTTGCCAGGTAGAAGAACTGCTGAACTGCTGGATGGACTGTCACCAAGCTGAAATGCTGATCTGAAGGACTGCTGCCTCCTGTGATGATATAATGCCTGCTGCCCTCTTGCCTGGGTGAGACGGACTGGACCTGCAACCTGAACACAGGACCACCAGAGTAACTGCAAGGGCTTGTCTCTTGTAACCAGCACCTGAACTCTGCAACTGTGAGTTCTATCCTGCTAAGTGGTGCCACCCTAGTCCTGGACCCTTGGAAGGTCCAGCAGAACTGATGCATCTCCTCGGCTTTGTGGGGCACCCCCGAGTAGAACCGACATAGCGCCTCTGCTGCAAGGACTCTGCCGTGAAACAAACAGGAGAGGGGAACCCCTATTACCCTCCAGAGCTTCGGCCATGCCTCTATAAAAGGAAAGAATAAGAAGTAGCTCTAGCAGGATGGATAAAAAAAGTTTCAAATAGAGGTAAACTTATTATTTGTAACCTCACTGGGACTGAAATCACCCTTTAAGATTGAATCCTGCCTATTCAATTTTACAGAGTACAATCATTATTAGATGCACTGATGTGCTACAGTCAAGAAGAACACCGACATTAAGAAACAGTTCACATTACAATTTTTACTTGTCACATAACTAACATATTTTAAAAACAAAATTATCAACTTATTAACACCATGCATTAAAGAAAATGTTCGAGGACAACATTTGCGTGCAGGTGAACATTAGGACCACGGTGATGGACAATACACCGTTACATAAAGCAACAAAGGAATGCCGTCTCCAGATAAGAACTCCAAATTATAGTAGACCAACACATATAGGGCACAAATGAATTGCATACAGCTATGGCTTCGAGATCGGTCTAAAACAAAATTCTAATTCTTTATTATTTCTTCTTGTTTGGTGTAATTTCTGGGGAATGTGGGTCAACGTTTTAGGACTTGTAATTTGTGGCCTCTTCAGGACTATGTGGAACAAATTTCACCTCAGCAAGTGTTGCATCTAGTGTAGTGAATAGTAGATCTCTGCTATCGAAACTAGGGAAGGAATGCTGCGCATACGCCTCCAGGATGGAGTACTCAAAATGAGGCTGAGTAGTCCATTCTTTATTATTTGAGTAATCAAAGACAAAATTAACATGGAAAAAAAACGGTTGATAAGGACGGGCCAAAATGTGAAAGGCTTTTAAATTCCAAAGGTGGGGTGTGGTAAGCGGTCGGTCGTGGGTTTGGGTCACGGTGCGATCCACAAACCAGCATGCAGTAAAGCTCGCTATGCCATCATTCTCCCAGCGCAAGGACTCAGAATTGACCTCACAGCCCGCATCGTACCAACACAGGCCCTAGCATCGCAAATCTCTCATTGACGTCAGCCTCGACTATGACAGAGTTCCTCAGAACAGATGCATCACCTTGATTGCGCAGTGCCTTTGCAACACTGGACTTTGCATCACAAGCCCTCATTGATGGGATCCTCGACATCGATGCAGGACCTCGCATCACAGCTCCACCTCTCCTCGAAACTGACGCTTCACCTCAGCTGCACAACGCTTCCTTGACGCGTGAACCTTGCAATGTTTTGCACCAGGATTTAAGGTACTTTGTGCACCAAGCCTAACTGGGTCCCTGTAGCCATCCTGCGCTCCATCACAGTCAGCCTGAACTTGTGACTTTGTCCTGGTCCGTCACGAACAGATATTCACAGTTGGTGCTTTGTGCTTTTTAACTGAAATCTTTAAACCTGCATATCTTTGGTTTTACCTATTGGATTTTTGTCATGTTGGTCTTGTTTTATTTATTAAAATCTACTTTATGTTTCAAAAGTAGTGTTGCACCCCTTTTGTGGTGTGTTTTCGTTTCATTACTGTTTGAAGTGTTGCACAAAGACTTTACACATGGCCTCTAAGTTAAGCATGACTAACCTGTACCACGCTACCAGAGGGATGAGTACAGGATAATGTGAAGTTTGCATGTGACTTCACCCTGACAAGGATTGTGATTGCTGCCTGAGTAGGGATTCACCCACCTCAAACAGTAACCCATTTTCCGACAAATACTTTCCACTAAGCCTAATTTATAATGATGGAGTTAAAATCTTGTGGAATTTAAGCTGATGAAGAAAGTCAAATTTATGTGGCAACAGCTGATCAGTTGGCAACAGAACAATACATTTGAAATCAAATTTCCAATGTGCACCTTGGACAGTCATCAATTTAGATATGTTAGTGTATAACAATCAACCACACATTACAGCATTACATTCAAGGCAAATATGTTCCCCTGATGAAAGTAGGATTAAGGAAAAAAGCATTTGCCATTCAGCAAATGTTAATTCTAACTTTCTCCATTCCATTTTTCTAGAATTTGAAGTTTGACTGGAGGGTGTTGGTGTTGTATCCTATGCTTCTTAGTCCTGGCTGCTCAGCCTGCATGAGTGTGATGTCATGGAATGTTGGGTGTGTGTGCATGCTTTGAAGGAGTGAGCAGTTAGACTGAGTGGGGCTGAGCAGCAGGATGCTGCTCCCGGTGGGGCACCCTGTACCATCTTACTTGAACAATAAATCTACTTAACTACATCTCTGGCTCCTGGTCTACCTATGATGACAGCACCTTTCATCAGTTACAAAAATGGCGATGATTTTTAAAAGAACCACGCATGAAGAACCAAGAAATTACACAAGGAACTAAAAGAAGATGGCCAGTGTCCGAAAAGAAGCCTGAAAATTAAGCCTGTGCAGCGCTTTGGATGCCCCACCGGTGTCTTTTCCAACAGACAGTCCACAGAGGTATGTGTTGGGCGTTGGACATTGTGTGACTTGAGTGGCTTGAAACCTGCCCGCCTATTATCTACTTTGAATGTTTTGGTCATTGTGGATCAAACCTTTCAGCCAGCCTCAGAACTGGTGTTGATATTTACAACGTGAAGATAAACAACCTATGAGTGTTGACATTGTTCGCTTGATGTCCTGATTCTTGTCAGCACTGCTGTTGTTGGACTTTCCCTGAACAGGAGCTTCTCTAGTGAAAATGCTTTATTGAAGGATAATTGCTACTACCTGCTACCTGTTTTGAGATGCATAATTTGAACAGACGCTATATTCGGGGGCATGTATCGGGCCCCGGTGTTAATTGTAGTTAAATTGCAGTGTGCTCCTGTGTGCGGTGACCTGTGAAATAAACCTTTTATGGGGAAAAGCGTTTGAGGCCAGTGCAACTTTGACAGCTGCCCCTGTTGTAAAGTGTATTTATATTCAATACACCATCGAGTGGCAGAAACTCTGCTGTTCCTGTTGGGAACTGTCCCCAGAGCCCATTATTTGGAACGAGACACGTTAAGGAGGCCAACGATTAATTTCATTTTAGCACTGTACTAAGAAAAAGGATTCCTACTGCTGCCCATGATTTCTAGGGGTAAGCCTGTAATTTTATTTTTAATACATTTTGGCACCCGCAGTTTTCAAGGCCTTTTTGGCAGTTTAACCGCTGTCTCTGTGTTTTAAATACAAACAGCGCATGTTTTCTTGCACAAGATCCTCTTACCTGTTCCTTGAGCCTTGCTGCGCTGTTTCGTGTAATTCTTGCTGACGTAATTGTATTGGAGCAATCTGGGACTGCTGAGGGACGCTCTGCTGCCTTAACGCGCCGTGAGCCTCCCGGCATGGCGTCAATTACGTGCTGCCATTATGCGAGTGGAATGTCCATGGGCTGATTTACAATCTCCAGCATAAGATGCCAATCGCGTTGTTTACTTAATAAAGTTCATTCACAATTGCTCTGATCTGCCAACATCGCAATGTCCTTCTCTTCTCCTGCTGTGTCTTCGTGGGGATTTTCGCTACTCTTGGGACCTGTTTCATTGTAAAGTTGAGCGCCCGTCCGCCTCATCAAAACCACATTATTGAACTTTGGGAGATTTCCTTCCTATGTCTGTTTTCGGTGATTTGCCCACAGCTGTCCTGCGACAATGCATTAGCACAGCGTGAGGAGGAAGCTGCTTCTGAAGATTGAACAACATTGACTACTTTTGTTATTTTTGGTAATAGCAAGCAAGGGAAATCTAAATATACTTTATCTGCTCTGTTTATGCATATTGTACGGTGGTGAAGTTATGCAGAAGCTATTTGCCAAAGTCAATTCTGAATTTGTTTCTGTTTTATTTCGGCAGTGTTTTCGGGTGATAGATCGATCACTAATTACATGATTATTATTTTAGCAGCTACTGTTATTTACATCTGAGATTTTCTATACGTGTTTTGTCTAAGCATGTTTTGTAGGTCGTGTACCCCATGTTATTTTTTTTTGCTTTTCACTCACATGTCAGGGTTGTGTTGGGAATTTGCTTTGCCTCGCACGTCAAGGTTGCGTTGGCAGTGTCCCTCGCACGTCATGGTTGCGTTGGGAGTGTCCTTCACACGTCAGGGTTGTGTTGGGAATGTGCTTTGCCTCGCACGTCAAGGTTGCGTTGGCAGTGTCCCTCACACGTCACGGTTGCGTTGGGAGTGTCCTTCACACGTCAGGGTTGTGTTGGGAATGTGTTTTGCCTCGCACATCAAGGTTGTGTTGGCAGTCTCCCTCGCACATCATGGTTGCGCTGGGAGTGTCCTTCACATCAGGGTTGTGTTGGGAATGGTTTTGCCTCGCACGTCAAGGTTGCGTTGGCAGTCTCCCTCGCACGTCAAGGTTGCGTTGGGAATGTCCCTTGCACGTCAGGGTTGCGTTGGCAGAGTACTCTAGAATTAGTGTTGTAGTTGTCGTGTGCATTATTTTTATCTTTTGTCTCGCACGTCAACGTTGCATTGGTAGTGCACTAGCTATATTAACTGTAATGTTCCGCGTGCATTACATTTTGTTCTCCCTTGCACATCATTAGTGTGCGTTATTACATCCATGCTGGAACAGGTGCACATTTTGTTTTTTTCTTTTCATGTTCTTTAGCAGAGGGAGATAGGTGGTTGTGGTGTTCTCCAGAGTGTACTGGGTAAGTGTGTTGTTTGCATTTTCCCTGCGGTGTTCTTCAGGGTGTACTGGGTAAGAGTTGTGATTGCATTTTCCTTGAAACATGTTTCATCACCATTCTATATGAAGAACAAAATTATTTATGCTATATATTCTTATGTGAATTAGAGAGGAATCGTTTATCTCTTATCATTTTATTTGATCTTGTTGATCTTAATATCCTAGAATGCTATTTGATTAATATTGTGAACTAAGAATGCATTTACTTAGCTAATATCATTTTTGTGACCATCTTGATTTAATTTCCAAGAACGAAATGTGATTATTTTCTTCACTTTGCTTCTTGTTGTTTTATTGTTTCTAAAGGAAGGAGATATGTTGTATCCTATGCTTCTTAGTCCTGGCTGCTCAGCCTGCATGAGTATGATGTCATAGAATGTTGGGTGTGTGTGCATGCTTTGAATGAGAGATCAGTTGGATTAAGTGGGGCTGAGCAGCAGGATGCTGCTCCCGGTGGGGCACCCTGTACCATCTTACTTGAACAATAAATCTACTTAACTACATCTCTGGCTCCTGGAACAAGGGCTTCTGAATATCCAATGTCTGTGCCTGAGAGAGAGAAAGTGAAGCATGTGATTAAAAGCAAATAGAAACCAACATTTATTATGTCTGTCAGGAATCCTAAGCTTGGAAAAAACATCAAACAACCCCCAATTTTTGTAATTGAAACAGAGAACCATTGGGATAAATTGCTTATTATTAACAAAACTACAAATTCCACAGTCCTGCCATAATGAGTCTGAATGAACTGCAAGAATAAACAAAGAAAAAAATTAAAGAACATAGCTCGTTGCTTTGTAAGATTGACCAAACATTTCACGAAGACATATTTCAGACAATGTGGTGTTTTGCAATAGACGTGAAAGATACAGAGTATCTACAGATATCAACACATACCTAACTAATTTGAATAATTTGAGCATTCAGGGCCCATGAAATGTGTAAATTGTAATTGGAAGGTGACCATATAATATAAACAAAGATCAGGAAATCCTAATCTGTCTAAGTCTTTGTAAGCTAAGGTAAGTTTGTCTAGCTTCATAGATGAAGCCCCTAAGTCTATTTTTGCTGCAACCCCTCCTTTTCTTGCTTTAAATGGGACCTCAGACCTCTACTGCTTAACAACTACTTCAGTACTTTTACAAGTTGATCCACATTTCCTAAAGACCTAGTCTCCCTCTACAGACTCTTTCATTGCGATCTCTTGACCCAATCAGTCCCTACCTTGGCACTAACATCATTATCTTAATTCTGTATAGTTATGCACTTTTCTTGATTGTTCTCACTTTTTTATTCCTGTTTTGCATATACTTCCTTTTACTGCATTTGACACCCACATATCCTCACAAGTATCTCGAATTAACCTATGGTCACATCTTGTAAAGCACTCCGATACTCCTGTATCTAGATAGCGCTATATAAAACAAAAAAATAAATAATACAAAACAAACTATAAAGAAACAAGAGGTTGAACAAGAACAAAAATGCTATGTAATGAAAAATAGAAAGAGGCATAGGATGCCAATGAACAGACAAAGTGTTAACTATTTACATTAAGGGTGAAGCATCAGTTTTCAAAATATCTGTTAGGATGTTTGTCATACCAAAAGCCTAAATATTGTGGAACCACAGCGGTAATTGCGTTAAAGAGCATAATCTCAGATTGATGCCTTCCATAATTAGTAACCTATTGCATTATGACAAATACTTTCTGAATTACCAGAGCATCTGCTTTGAAAAAGTGCCATACATTGTCTGTGTGAAGCTTGATGGGATTCCTAGCCTTTAAAATGGGTGGCATTATCGTCACACTACGAAAAGGTTAGACAACAAAAAGCAAATGGGTGATAACAAATATCCATGCAGAGTTCCCCTGGTAACCTGAATTGTACCCATTACAGAAGTATTGATAACTATATGGATAGATGCCTAAATGATAGCAACCACAGGAGCTGTTGAGATCAATTAAACACAATTAAGATGGTAAAGGGAAACCTCCAACTCATGAGGTTGAACACCTTCTCAATCTATAAGAAAATAACAATTGCAGGACTTTTTAGGGCCACTAATGGACCAGTAGTTTCTGCTGAACAAATTATATTGTTCGCTAAATATCTTTATGGTATAAAACTGGTTTGACTTATAGAGTTGGTGTGACGCTCAGTAACCAATTGGTCTAGACCTTTTAATCTGTATTTATATAATGTTGTTATTGGGCTATATGATCCAAGCTATCCTGCTTACTGGTTTGGTTTTAGAAAAGTGAAAGAAATATGATTATTATTTGTGCAGGACATGAGGCCTGTGCAAGTAATAGGTCCATCATTGTTTCCTTACTAGTAATCATGGACCCCATTGTAGCACTTAACTCTCTCAGAGTAGTGAAGAAGAGCCCTCCAAGGCATACTCAGGGAAGGTGCTGTGGGCTAGCAATCACCATTTGCTGGCACGCAGTATCAAAACTCAATAAATGATTGTCCAGTCAGTGCTTTTCTTTTGAAAAAGGAAAAGGAAATGTCAATTTATTACAAACACATACTACTAAATACTACACATTTAAATTATAAATATGTACATCAGGCAGTGAGGAATACCTTTGGTGATATTCTGATAACATATTTTACCCCTAGTGGGTCATGACCTCCAAACACACAGTACCTCCCACCTGTACCACATAGAACATCACATTATAAGGGTGTGATTTAAAAGAAAACAGCCTTATTGGCTTTGTCAGGGGTTCATCGCTGATACTAGATTTTCATTAAATCATTTAAAATCAGCATACCATATGTTTGAGTCTTTCTTGTTCCACTTTAGGCTACATAGAATGTAGCCATAGGACCAACCACTAGAGATCCCTGCACTGCCAAGCTGTAGAGCAAAGCTCAATCCTCGAGTGCTTGAAAAATCTCCCCAGATCATGTACTGCAGGACCTGGGAGACTCAGTGTTAATTTAAGGAAAGTTAACCAAGGAGGGCAGCTGCACTCCTGCACCCCCAAACACTTTCCTACAACGTTGGTGGTGCCCCTGGCCATTTTTGGGGCACCACCAAAGCCACAAGAGACTATTCCAACTAAGGCCCCTGCACAGCATTATTGAGTGATCCTCTGTGGAGTATACAATGTACAGATCTCTCACTGTGTAATGTGAATTTTCGCAAACCTCACACCACACGTTTATTTCTTATTGCTTTTTTTGGGAGGGGTGCTCTGATCCCATCCGGTGCACCACAAACCTTTACTCATGTTGGTATAGTGTGGGGAGCTTCTACTGCTCCCCTGGTGCCCAGGGATGGTGTCGCCCACCATTTGTTAGCTTTTGCGGGCTAGGGAATGAGGTTCCCAGGCCAAGTTGTAATCTGGTGAAGGGGACCCACACGTGCCCCCCTTCATGAGCATTAAGAATTAATAACCCTGTGCCAATTCACGGGCACAGGCCCACCCCATAGGTAATTTGAGCAAAGCTAGATGCCAGGAACCCCAGCCCTGGTCAATCCTTGTATGCCACATCATCCCTCCACCCTTGTACCCGAACTCATGCACAGCATTGTGGGACAAACCAAAATCATGCCACCAAGTTATCAATGTGCAGAGCTCCTCTGAGGGCCTCAGCTCCACCCCAGCTGACATACCTGCAAGATACTTTCCCATCAAAACTTCAAAAGGAAGCCCCTACTGCATTAGGAGCTGAGTCAAGCACTGATAATTGTTCCTTTTGGTGGGGAGGCCTTTCTTGCCTCTGCTGGAGAGCAGAGTAATAAACTTGGCCCAGCATGGGGACGAAATGCCAGGAAACTGATTCTGAACTGAAGCACATAAATATTAAATTCTGGACGGCCCATGAGATGTACACGTAAGTTCTTGGGATCTGTATATTTAAACTCAGCGTGCATGCTTTGCCCCAGTTTGACACCTCATTGGGTTGTGTAGGCCTACATGGAGCTAAACAGCACTTTAGGACAGACCTCACCTATGTATACAGGGACACTACATTTAATCCACTAAACTCTACTGACCTATCTGTGAATGTCCACTAAAATTATAAGCCCCTTCTCAGGTCAACATCTATCCCTGCAGAGTCCCTTCTGTTGCAGGCTGCCTGTGTGCAGTTAGCAGGCTGTGCATGATGGTAGTCTCATATGCGCAGCTCACACAAGTGCGCTCACATTTTGCACATGTGCATGTGTAACCAGACCAGAGCCACGTACCCTAGCTGCATTGCAGTGACCTTATTCTAAAAGGTGGAGACTGACGCTAATCACCCAGAATGAGACTTGAGTAGTGAGTATCACCCAAAGTAAAGTTCCAAAAACTGGGTGCTCAAAAAGAAGAAGAAAAATCTGGATGGACTAAGTGAGCAGAATTAATTCTGGTACATAAAGTAATTAAGAAAATATTACATCTCTAAGATAGAAAAGATTACATCTCTAAAAGAAAGTTGAACAATCTCATAAAATAGATCAATAGATTTTCAGAAAGAATAAAATAAATCAATCATAATCATAAAATAGATCAATAGATTTTCTGAAAGAAAAGATTACATCTCTAAAAGAAAGTTGAACAATCTCATAAAATAATATACTAGTAAATAACAATGTCAATACAGGGATTATTAAGTTTGAGAAAGCTTTATATCGTTTAGCCAGAAAGACATCTTCACAACAAGCTTTAGCAGATGGTAAAGCACCAATAGCTTTAGCTACCACTGTCATAGAAAGGAGTTGAGATAATTGTTCTGCAAACTTATTACCGATATATGGTAGAGGAATTTAAGCTAGAAACGCATCTATTTCATCTTGAGAATATTCTGTGGGATCAACTTGATAAATGGATCTATAATGTTCTAGAAAGTTGTTATTAATTCACCTTGTTCTTTGAAACAGATCCCTTAATTGGATCTCAGTGCCATCTATCAGATTGAGGGGCTATTTAACAAGCTGTAATGCCTAGACAACTTCTCACCCTTCCATTTACCTTATATACATGCTGACTGATTGTTTTTGAATTGATCAATTTATTTTCTGAAAGAAAAGATATAATCATGAGAGGCACTGCTTCTACATTGTTGTATGCTTCTGGTAAATTAGTAGCGAAAACCTAAGCTCTGTATTGGACATCTCTTGCTGCAAATTTGACCTTTGCTGATTTTAAAGCCTTTCTTAACAGAGCTGAAAGTACAATGATTTCTTTATGAATTACTGCCTTAAAGTTGACTGGGGGAGAATGTCTGCATTGTCAGCATTCCGTCCATCATTTGTTTGTTGTAACGCTTTTCGCCCTAAGTGGGATGGGTATTCCCAGACGGGACCCGTGCTCACTACGCCACTGGAGTCAAGCTATCCTGGCTGATGACGGCTGATAGCCAGAAACCGGTCCTAGGATGCTTGATTCCAGTCCAGGGAAGACATGGCTTGGCAGTTCGGGCTGGACTGTTCCCATGAGGCACAGGGTCAATACTGATTTGCATATGGCCATGTCTGAACTGGGGTGGCGTAGTGGGCAAAAGAACGATGGATTTAACCCAGATCTCTTGACTGGGGGAGAATGTCTGCATTGTCAGCATTCCGTCCATCATTTGTTTGTTGTAACGCTTTTCGCCCTAAGTGGGATGGGTATTCCCAGACGTGGGACCCGTGCTCACTACGCCACTGGAGTCAAGCTATCCTGGCTGATGACGGCTGATAGCCAGAAACCGGTCCTAGGATGCTTGATTCCAGTCCAGGGAAGACATGGCTTGGCAGTTCGGGCTGGACTGTTCCCATGAGGCACAGGGTCAAGACTGATTTGCATATGGCCATGTCTGAACTGGGGTGGCGTAGTGGGCAAAAGAACGATGGATTTAACCCAGATCTCTTGACTGGGGGAGAATGTCTGCATTGTCAGCATTCCGTCCATCATTTGTTTGTTGTAACGCTTTTCGCCCTAAGTGGGATGGGTATTCCCAGACGTGGGACCCGTGCTCACTACGCCACTGGAGTCAAGCTATCCTGGCTGATGACGGCTGATAGCCAGAAACCGGTCCTAGGATGCTTGATTCCAGTCCAGGGAAGACATGGCTTGGCAGTTCGGGCTGGACTGTTCCCATGAGGCACAGGGTCAAGACTGATTTGCATATGGCCATGTCTGAACTGGGGTGGCGTAGTGGGCAAAAGAACGATGGATTTAACCCAGATCTCTTGACTGGGGGAGAATGTCTGCATTGTCAGCATTCCGTCCATCATTTGTTTGTTGTAACGCTTAAAGTTATCCAAAGCAAATTAAATCTGAAAATGTTCTTGAAAATATAATGGAATCAAACACTGTATTTGTCAAATCCCTGGAATTTAGCAAAGGTTTATTACATTTCCTTATAAAGGCATTCAACAGTTGAAAATGTGGAGTACTGAACTCTCAAAACCACAGTTCAGGAAAACAAGCCATTAGATGTGTAATTTTTCTAGAAATAATGTGTAGAGTCAAAAAGTAATCTAGACAAGAGGCAGAATGATAATGTTCAGAAATACAGAATATTATATTTTTCCCAGATTATTTTAATGAAAACTTCAATTAGAGCAAGGTCGTCACATAAAGTCTTCAAGGTTCATGTAGTACTGTGTTTATTTTGTTAACGGGCATTAGTAATATCAAGATGTTTATTCATAAATAAATTAAAATCTCCCCCATTATCATTTTGCCATGGGTTTTAATAAGTACCACATTAACTCACATAGTGCTACTGTATTTAGGACAGATTAGTAGCTAACTAACTGGAAACACTTCCTACCAATTCAGCAATCAACAATTAACCAGTTCCCCTCTTCATCTGAGCGGACTGATTATCTGACTGCTTTAAGACGAAAATGACGAAGAAACACCTTGCTATGAGGCACGGCTCTGGTTGATTAGAAAAACAAAAAAAAACACCCCTAAACCAATTCCACTTAAAATATCCGCAGCATTTCTGCCACTAAGTGTCATGTAAAAATAATATGGAGTGGCTTTGATATTTTACAGTTAAACACAAAGAGAGGAAGGGTAGAGTGGAACTACTCCCGGTCCCCTTAACCCCTTCAGTGCCCATGACGAGCTGGACTCGTCATGGGCTGCGGTGGCGCTGTGCCCATGACGAGTCCAGCTCGTCATGAACTCCGCCCGCTAATGCAAGGCGCGGCACTGGGCGGGGAAAGGGGCGGGCATGCAAGGGGTTAAAGAATCAATAATAACAACAAAAGAAGGAGTTATTCCAAGTAAAGCAAGAGCTAATGCATCGAATGAAAGAAAATTATGAAAAAAGATATTTCTTTAAAAAAGAACCCTCACTCACCAACCTAGCTGGTGACATTCTTCATCATAGGGTCCCCACCCGAGCAGCCGAATGCTTCTGGGGTGTGCTACAATGCCTGATTACAGTGGAGTGGGTTTGATAGTGCAAGGTGAATAGTAGTGAAAAATGTGGATTAAGATTGCCTTTATCATTCCCTAAAATTTTATACTGAAGTAATGAGGCAAGATTAAAATCGACGAGGTATGTCCTATAAGGGTCAATTTGCCCTTGACATCCACAAGTGTATTAAGTGACGAAATCAAGGTCTACATATTTCAGCCTCTGTGTGCGAAATCGCGAGGCTTTCTTCAGGACCAAAGGTGACACAAGAGGTATGCACTCCCTAAGGTGCACCCTTCTCTGTGTCACAGAATAACCGCAAATTTACGGTTTTACTCTCAGCATTCTCTGAAAAGTAATGGTTTGTAATCTATAACAGAAAAGAACAGATAACAGTGTACAGGTAATTCACACACTGAAGGACATTAATCAGCAAGGTGCGAAGAACCATACTTTTATCTGTTCTGTTCAAAACGTGCATTCAGCTATCCAGACTATGGTGCCTATTTATTCAAATATCGTGCACTCGTGTTGCGCACCCACGCCTCTGGAGTTGGAACTGTGGTTTTTATCTATACGGAGGGGTATGGTGACTAAAACACCCCCTTTATTAACATCCACACATAATCAATGCAGTGTGGAAGCATCAATGAGCTCTGATACATCCGTTGTTTACGAATTTAATAATACTAGCTTGGAGATCGTGAATCATGAAAACACAAAAGTAGCACCACGGCACTGTTGTGCTTCCTGGCAAACAAAAATAGAGGAGAAAGTGAACAGGAACTACAGTTCCAGGCTTACATGGGACACTAATAAGTCCTACCCCATGGATCCCGTCTGGGGTGTTGGCTATTGTCACACTCTAGAGGTAGGTGAGAGATAGAGATAAAACGTAAAGTATAATGCTTGTTTTTATAAGTTAGATATCAGGTGTCAGGTACTTACTTCGTCAAGCTCAATCGCCCGACTCTCGCACCTGGAGTGTGCCCTGCCCTGAATCCCGAGGATAAGTGAGTTCGGGTCCGGGCGTATCAGAATGTTGTGACTCTGATGCGCAGTAGCGCGTCCGCGTCATCATGTAATGCGTGGTGAGGCATTCAAGTCTTCCCTGGAGGCTCAAGAAAGTTGGAACCTTTATCACTGTTTTGTGATTTCTTTCCAAAGCCACTTGTACAGAACACAAAAGACCAACCTCAAAGACACTAAGAGTCTGCTAAACCTCCTAAAAGAAATCAATGTGGACAATGACTCTACTATTTTAGTGAGTCTTGACATAGAGAACTTATATACAAACCTCCCACAGGATGATACTGTAGAAGTGATCAGTAAAGCTCTGGCTGAGGCTGACTGGGAATTCCGAACGCCTAAGGACTTCATAATTGAGTGTGCCAAACTGGCACTCAAGGAGAACGTTTTTGATTTTGAAGGGGACTTATTTCTCCAAATAATTGGTACTTCGATGGGGAGTACCTTTGCCCATAGTGTGGCAGGGTTGTATGTACATGATTTTGAACATAAATACATCCTCAATGAAAGCAACCCTTTTAGCACTCATATCTCTTTTTGGAGGAGATATATTGACGACGTCCTTGTCATCTGGCAAGGACCCAAACAAATACTATCTGAGTTCCTCATATGGATTTACAACTGTGATAGCCATTTAAAATTCACATAGTTCATGGACGAAAAAGAAATAGTTTTCTTGTACATAACCATCACCAAGGAGCAGGGCAGATTGGAAACAAAAACGTACCATATGGAGGAGGAGCCTAGCGCGCAACCAAGATGGCCGCGTAGGTGCGAGGCTCCCGAGGACCACCACGACCTCCTGAATTAATCCTGGCTATATCCTGTCCTTGTTGAGGGGACTGCATCGGTGAACCCGAGCTGAGGCGCCATCCGTTTTTCCTTTTCGAATCGGACCCCGGACACCGGTGGGAGCACCGATTGAAGGTTGCGGCCTTCTCCGCGCTGGCCCCCCCGGATTGGAGTAGTGGGGCGATCCGGGGACAAAGCGAACAACAGCGGCGGGCAGGGCTGGGCGACTCGCGTATCCCGTGCTTTCACTTTCGCTTTTGCGCTCTCCTTGCCCTCAAGCGAGGTAGGGTTGCGGAGCGGGGTGCGCTGGTGTGGCCTTGTCCAGGTGTCCGGCTGACCCGCCGGCCGTGAGTCGTCCTGCGGCCCAGTGGTCGCCCTCCCCCCCCCCGGAACCCGTGAACTGGTTTACCGGCCCTTTCGAGGAGATTGGCACGACGGTGGGAGAGCAGGCATGTCCACCAAACAAGATGGCGACCGGGCGAAGGTGAAGACGACCCGCCGCGGCCCGGCGCCTCAATCCAACAGTATGGACCGCTACACCCTCCAGAAGGGATCTCCGGAGACATCGCGCACATCCCCGGCGGGCCCGACGGAGGCATCTGCTCAACCGGTGGATCTGACCCTCCGGGACGTCATGGGCGCCATCGCAGAGATGAAGGCCTCGGTGGACCAGCGCTTCGACACCTTAGCGCAAAAGATAGACTCGGTCCTGGTGGATGTTAGCCTCGTGAGGGCTGACTTGTCCAAAACCAACGACCGGGTCGATTCCCTGGCCCACACCACAACGAGCCTCACGACGGACTTGGTGGCCCTCCAAAAGGAGGTGCGCCGGCTTGGCCAGGTGAGCGCCCTGATGGACCGGCGACTGGAGGATTCCGAGGGTCGGGCCCGGAGGAATAACGTTCGCATTGTGGGAGTGCCGGAGGGACGAGAGGCGGAGGCGGCAGATCTTTTTGTGGAAGACTTGATCCTTACCCATCTTCAGCCCCGGGGGCTGAGTAAGCTTTTTGTGGTGGAACGTGCTCACCGGGTCCCTGGGGGCAGACCTAAGGCCGGTGCCCCGCCGCGGCCTCTCATTGCCCGGATTTTTAATTTTCGGGACAGAGACGCTATCCTGCAGACCTCCAGGCAACAGGGACCGGTCAAGCTTGATAACATGGATGTGCATTTCTACCCAGACTTTACTCCGGCGGTCCAAAAACTGAGATTGAGTTTTCTCGGAGTCAAACGTCGCCTACGGGACCTGAACCATAAGTACTCAATGCTTTTTCCAGCTAAGCTAAGGGTGGAGGTGGATGGGCGCACGCACTTTTTTGACCGACCCGAGGCGGCTGGGGACTGGTTGGACACTCTGCCTGGAGATCGGGGCCGAGGGGGTGGGGGGGGTGCGGTTGGCGGGGAGGGCCCGCCGGATCAGAACTGAGGGGTGAAGAATAGGCCTTGCTCTGGACAACATTCCTTTACCATTTACTGATCGTTTATGTTCCCCTCCGATGGAGGTCATGTGGGGTCTGTTGGGGGCTTCCCTCCTCCTCTGGGGGACTAGTTAGTTTTTCATCTATGGGGCGACAGGCACACTGCACTTTGGGGGGGCTGTTTGGGCTCATGCAGGGGTGCAGGGAGGGGGGAGTTCTGTTGGGATGGGGGGGTGGGGGGGGGTGTCGTTTGTTTGCACCGCAAGGCAAGCCCTTTACTGTATTGTTGCTCTCGAGATGCTCTGTGGGGGACGACTGACTGCTTCTACGTATGATGGGGGGTAGGGATTTGACTGTGTTGTCATGGAATGTTAACGGCCTGGGGGACAGGATTAAGCGTGGTGTGGTCCTGCAGTACCTGAAACGTATCTCACCAGATGTTGTCTTCCTGCAGGAGACACACCTCATAGGTAACTCCTTTCATGCCATGAATCGGCGAGGCTATCGTTTGGTGGCCCACTCGGGCTTCACCTCGGGCTCGCGGGGGGTGGGTATCATGATTAAGAACTCGCTCCCGTTGGAGATTGATGAGGTGCGCCATGATGAGAGGGGACGCTACGCTGTTCTGGTGGGTAGAATGGAGGGTAGAGTGTTTGTTTTTATATCAGTGTACGTCCCGCCTGGGTTAAAATCTACTACATTTGCGGATTTGGGGCGCCTCCTCCTGGACCTCCCGGGTGGCCTGCTGGTGGTTGGGGGGGACTTTAATGCGGTAGTTTCTGGGTCTCTGGATCGCCATCCCCCTAGGGACCTCCCCCGGGCACAGGCCTGGCTGTCCGGCCTTTTAGATACTCTGGGCCTGGTGGATTGCTGGCGACTAAGGCATCCCGCGCAGCGGCAATACACCTTCCACTCGGGTGCCCATGGTAGCCTCTCGCGGCTTGATTACATCCTTGTCCCGGCGGCCCATGCTGGGAGGGTGGGAGAGGTGTGCCATCTGGCGCGGGGCATTTCAGATCACTCCCCAGTACTGTTACATTTCGATGTCTTCCCTAGGGGGGGGGGCAGGGTGGCTCCAATCAATGCTTGGTACTTGCGTGACCCCACTATTCGTGCCGACTTGATCAAATCCTTACAGCGATACTTTGATGAGAATGTGGGGTCTGTCCCTTCGGCCATCTCCCTGTGGGAGGCTTTTAAGGTAGTTCTCAGAGGGGAGGCCCTCTCCTTTATCTCCCAGGCCCGGAGGCGCGAGCGGGAGGAGGTAACCCGGGTGGAGGCCGAAATTGCGGAACTAGAGGGTGACCTGGGGAGCGGGGTAACCGACGCCAAGTTGCATGTTCTGCACCTCAAGCAGGCGGCCTATAGGGCCCTCGTCACGGAGGCGGCCAGGGGCCTCAGTAGAGAGCAACAGGGGTGACTGTATGATGTGGGTGATAAGGCTGGTAAATTGATTGCGTGGTTGGACAAGAGGGAGAGAGCGAGTCGTGTGGTTCCTTTGATTGAGGGGATGGATGGTGTGCCTGTCACCGAGCCGGAAGCCATTGTCTCCTGCTTCGCGGATTACTTCCGCGAGGTGTACTCCCCGGTTTCTCCCTGCTCGGAGGAAGATTCCCATGCCCTGCTTCGGGACATCGCGCTGCCCTCCCTTACGGTGGAGGACAGGGATTTGCTGGACGCTCCTCCCACCTCGGACGAAATTGCCCTGGCTATTCGCTCGGTCGCATCCGGCAAGGCCATGGGCCCCAATGGTATCCCCATCGAGCTCTACAAGCTACGACCGGATGTACTGGCGCCCCACCTGCGCGCCATGTTCCTGGCGGCCCACTCGCAGGGTTCCCTCCCGCCGGACCAGCGTCTGGCCACAATCGTGGTGATCCACAAGGAGGGGAGACCCCGTGAGCGGGTTACATCCTATAGGCCTATCTCGCTCTTGAACGCGGAGCCCAAAATCCTCGCCAAAGTGCTGGCTAACCGGCTGGTTGGCGTGGTGGGCGATTTGGTCCACCAAGACCAATCTGGCTTTATACCCCATCGCAACACGGCTCTTAATCTGCGACGCTTGCATGGGGTGCTCGCGCGTGTCCCGTTTGTGCGGGAGCCGGCCATCTTGGCGTCCTTGGACGCCACCATGGCGTTTGACACGCTTGAATGGCCATACATCTGGGCGATGCTGGCGAAATTCGGATTTGGACCGGGATTCATTAGCTGGGTCAAATTGTTGTATTCGGGCCCATTGGCGCAGGTGGTGGTGAATGGGCGAGTCTCGGCCCCCTTCGCGCTGGGGCGGGGCACGCGTCATGGTTGCCCCTTGTCACCGCTCCTGTTTGCATTGGCCTTGGAGCCCTTGGCGGAGTGGCTGCGGTGGCACCCCTCCATCCGTGGTCTCCGCTGGACCCCCGAGCATGAGGACCGCGTGTCCCTCTACGCCGATGATATCCTTTTGTATCTCGCCTCCCCGCGCAACTCGCTGATTGTCCTGGTTGATGTTTTGCGCTCCTTCGGTCGTAACTCAGGCCTTGTCATCAACTGGGTGAAATCCTGCGTGTATGTGCTCTCCGGGGAGGCTCCGGCCCTACCACGGGACTGCCCGATCCAGATTGCCTCCCAGGGGTTCCGGTACCTGGGTATATATATTACTCTAGACCCGGAGGTCCGCTACGAGCGGAACTTGCTGCCCCCCCTCCAGCGCTTGCGGGAGGACGTTGCGCGCTGGCGGCGTCTTCCGCTTTCGCCGCTTGGCCGAGCGGCCTTGTTTAAGATGATGTCCTTGCCGCGCTTTCTGTATGCGCTTCAGAATACTATGGACTTGGTTCCGGCGCGCTACTTCCGTGAGGTGGAGAGCCTGCAGCGGCGCCTGTTCTGGGACGGGAGGCCGCGTATTGCTTTGGCTAAATTGACGCTCCCGTGGTACGATGGGGGGGTCGCCCTCCCGGACATTAAACGGTATTACTGGGCCTCCCAGCTAGCTGCAATTAATCACGGCCTTTACGGGCCCGCCCTGAACCCGGCATTTGAAATGGACAAGATGCTCCTGCCCGGTGGCGACTACAATCGAGCGCTCTACTCTGGCGCGCCCGACTCCCGTCTGACGGGACCGATGCGTGTCATGGTGCGCGTCTGGCACGCGGCTAATGCAGCGATGGGGTGGAGGGACCGTTTGACCCGGGCGACACCGCTATATGCGTCTGAGAGGTTGGGCTCCCTGTGGACATCGAAGGGCTTCGAGAAGTGGGACACGATCGTAATCAGCACAGTGGGAGATCTCTGGACGAGGGGGGGATTCAAAACTTTTGAGACGCTGCAGACGGAGTTTCAGCTGCAAGGCAGTGAGTAATTTCGGTACTTACAAGTCCGCCATGCGCTGGGCTCCGTCTTCCCGGATGTCGCGTCCATTCCGGAGTCCTCCCCCCTGGAGGACCGAGTGCTGGATGGCCATGTCCCAGACAGCACGATCTCCCTCATATATAAAAAGCTGATCAATGACAGATCGTGCCTGCTGACTAGTCTCCGCGAGGCCTGGGTTGCCGACGGGTTGGAACTGGACGACGAGGACTGGATCTCCGCGGTGGCCTCTCCGAAGGAGGTGGCCATCCCGGCTCGCCTTCGCTTCGTCCAGCTTAAGATCCTCCACCGGGTTTACGTGACGGGGCCAAGGCTTCTACGTATGGGCTTTGCTGGTGACGGATTGTGTAAGCGTGGCTGTGGTGCTTTGGCAACTTTCATGCATATTCTGTGGGAGTGCCCAAAGGTGGAGCGATTCTGGCGTGGTGTGCATGAGGTCCTGCGTGTGGTTACGCGTGTCGCGCTGTTGCCTGAAGCGAGGAGATGCTTGCTGAATGTGTGGGAACCAAATGACTATTCGGTCCCGCAGAAGCGGTGGGTGACTCTGGGATACATGATAGCTAAGCGTGACATTGCTCAATTGTGGGGATCCCAGAGGCCCCCGACGGTGTTGGCCTGGAAAGAACATATGGATTGGTGTATGTTTCGTGAAAAGGTAGTGTATGTGGCGAGGGGTAAGCCTGGGGCGTGGGTGAAAATCTGGGGCCCCTGGAACGCCTATCGCGGGGGTATTTGTGAGCCGCCACTGCTACCGGCCGCCTCACCAGCTCCGTCCCCCTAGCCGACTCCCTCCCCTAGCCGCGGGCATGTGGTTCCCCTGTCCTTGATCTATTCCCATTCCCCTCTTCAGAGTTTGGCTGCTGGTTGGGATCCCCCACTTAAGGAGCACGTGCCGTCACTTTGGATTGCGGGTTGCCTTGCGGGTGTGGGTTTTTGTGTTGTTCTGTTTTGAAAAAAGGAAACCGTATTGTGGGCTTGGAGCTATGTGGCCTGCGCCATTGATATCTCCTGATTTACCGATCTGCACCGCCAAGAGACTTTTACTGTAGGTATGTCATATGCTTCTGCCACTCTAGCGGCCGGCCGGATGGTTGTAGGCCCATACCTGTAACCTTTTTTAACATGTAATAAACGGTTTCAAAAAAAAAAAAAAAAAAAAAAAAAAAAAACGTACCATATACCGACTGCCAAAAACAATCTCCTACAATTGGACACCTTTCACCCAAGGGCTCTTAGGGAAATCCTGCCGTATGAGCAATACCGCCTCCTGAGGAGGAATTGCAGCAAACTAAAGGATTACCAGACTCAAGCGATTGTCCTATCGAAGAAGCTGAAAATCAGGGGTTACCCGGATAGAATACTTACTAAATGCCAGAAACGGGACAAGAATCAGCCACGAGAAGCTCTATTATAGGAAAACACAAAATCAAATAATGATATTCCAATCACTTGTGTGACCACCTACAGCACGGTTTCAAACTTAGTGACAAAATCCATAAATAAACATTGGAAAACCCTACATACCGGCACCACGAAGTGGGAAAAAACACTCTTTTCTTTCAAGAGAGCCAGGAGCCTGAGGGATTATCTCGTCTCCACCCGCCCTAGAAATGTGGACACAGATCTGACTCCCACAGTACTGAATGCTTGGGGCCTCCCAAATGTCACTGGATATTTTCACTGCGGGAATTGCAGTGTATGCCACTTGACAACGCCTGCTAAAAGCCTTGACCTTGAACCGAATAAAGTCTGGACACACAAGACACACACAAATTGTAATTCAATGAGTGTAGTTTACCTCATCATGTGCCCATGTGTATTAAGATATGTGGGGATGACCAGCAGAAAGTTCAAGCAATGCATCTGCGAGCACCGCAGCCACATCAGGTGCAAAAAAAGCGCCACAAAAATGACTGAACATTTCCTGCAGGCAAATCATACAACCAATGATTTAAGGTGGACAATCATAGAACAGATAAAGACCAGTGCAAACACGCAATGCCTTCTTTTAGAGAAAGAACAACGCTGGATATATATGCTTTCCTCACATAAACAAGGGCTGAATGATAATATCCTGTGGAACTCACTTAACCAGAAATAGGGCCACTGTCACACTGATCAGAGACCATATATTACTACATCACTTCAGTGAAGAGGGAACTCTGTAAATGATCTTGCCCCTTGGTCTTGGTCAGTTGGGTAGCTAACCCACTTATTATCAAATTTGCCTTAAGAGAGGTTTTTGACCCGACAGTTTAAGGAAGCATTTTGCTCTACTCCCTATGCCCACTTGATTTGGCATGGATTACCACTAGAACAGTTATTGACAATGCATTTTCAGCCATTTACTTTGGCTCGCAAAAGTGAAACCTGTTTAGTGACATGGCTTTTTGATATACCCCTTATAGGGACATACTGTCATAATTAGTATGTCAACATTGACTAATCAACATATTTGCACCACCTTCCGTTCGCGCTCAGGCTCATTTAATGCCATACTTCTAATCTAATTAAGACTTAACAACCATTCCTTAAGCGGCATAAATAAAGTTATACACTCTGAATATTCTAGATCTGCAGGGGTTAACTTTCTTGAGCCTCCAGGGAAGACTTGAATACGTCACCACCCTTCACGTGATGACGCAGACATACTACTGCACGTCAGAGTCACAACATTCAAATACGCCCAGACCCGAAAGCACTTAGCCTTGGGATTCCGGGCAGGGCACACTGCAGGTGTGAGAGGCGGGCGATTGAGCTAGACAAAGTAAGTACCTTTGGCAGCTCTTAGCTAAATTGTCTCAGGTGGTGTTTTTTAATTAAAACGATTTATTTTTGTCTGTTTGTTTGTCAGTCTCTCGCTATATAAAGTTAGATGTCCAGTGAGGTTATTGCTGACCTCAAAGCCATGACGAATTTGCCGCAAAGAAATACAGGCAATGAAACTTGTTGACCTACTTTGAATCGGTTTACAACATGCTGTGTTTTTAATATTGAGTAAGCTCACTTTTCGGATTAAAAGGGTCAAGCCATAAATGTGAGTCTTAGCTCAATTTTATTATTGTTTTCTGAGACATACTTTCTCTTGTATATCACGGGGTTTTTCTGTTTAAAGATACATTCATCACTATTATCACCTCTTTACACTTTTCTTTACTGGACACATTTTTTCTTTCTATATGAGAAAGTCACCAATGATGATAAAAACGTGGGCAAGCTGGTGAGAACCTGCCAGTAGCTCCTCTGGTGTAGCGCACAAGAGGCACTTTCTCATTTTTCAAGCACATTTCTCTTTGGTATACATACACCTGTTTTGTTGATGGTATGTTTGTGAAGAGTGACCTGACTTACATCTCTTTTCTACAAAATAATCTAAATTTTGGGTTATGAGGACTGGATTAGACGGTGTACTTGATGAATAGAGTTGTTGGGTCGAGGTGGACACCCCCCTACACCAGTCCTATTTAGAATAAATGGATATTGCCTGTTAAAGCCAGATTTTTGTTGTTTAAAAGGCTCTTAGCTAACACCTGATATCTGACTTATAAAAATGAGCCTGATACTTTACGTTTTCTCTCTATCTCTCACCTACCTCTAGAGTGTGACAATAGCCAACGCCCCCCGACGGGATCTATGGGGTAGGACTTATTAGCGTCCCATGTTAGCCTGGAACTGTAGTTCCTGTTCACTTTCTCCTCTATGTTTGTTTGCACGCTCCCCAAATCTCACGTAAGCATTCACTGATGAAAACAAAAAAGGAATGGGTGGATTACTTGAATTAAATGTAGCCACTGGTTTTGGTCTATTTGTGCTTCATCAATAGGATCCAGCCTGAGTCCTATGGCACAGTGGGCAGGGGACCCATGTCAGGGTATGACCACCACTCTTAATGGAAACCACTGGTAATTACTCTGGGCCACATTCCAGTACATCTTTTTGCTCTTCAAGCTACCTCAGACAGGAACAAGCCATTGCAAATCAGCCTTGGTCTTGCTTCAATAGGAACTGTCCTGCCTGAACTGCCAGGCCAGGTACCCTAGGAACAGGTACACAAGCAGCCCGAGACCAATTTCAGCCTATTTGGACTTTGTTGATTGGGTGCAGCTTGATTCTTCAGTACAGTAAACATGGGTCTCATGTTTGGGCATACCCATCATAACCTCACGCGTCAATGGCTTTAGGCATGTGTATGCCACTTACAACATGTATCACCAAATCTTGTGTCTATTTACTAGCTAGACAAACAGTTATGCCACCTTGAACTCTACCAGTTTGTAAACTAGTCATTTAAAGATTCATTATTGGAACAAGCATTAGAGATCAATCCCATGCAATATGTATATATTTTTTCTACTATTTTTGGTGCATGGTCACTGGGTGCAACAATACTGGATGCCTCTGAAGACAGTATTTTTAGCTAATATTTTTGCAGCGCTCTCAATACAGACAAAATCTTTGGCCCTGCTTTGCAGAAATCCTTTTTAGTTTTCTCTCTCGCTCACATACACTCACACACACTCAAACACACTCCCACTCTCTCTTGTCTGCTTCAAATGTTCTCTCTCTGTCTATCCCTTCCTCCCACTCTCTATCTTTCTATTTCCCTTTCTTTCTCTTCCTCGTTCATCTTGCAGACTATGTCTTACCCCCACTTGCTCATCTCTCTTTTCCTCTTCCTTTACTTTTCTATCTCCCTCTAATCTACTCTTCATTCTTCCATCTACCTTTACTCTCCCTCTACTTCTCCCATCTCATTCTACCTCCTCTATCTCTACTTGATCTCTCCACCTCTCTCTCTCCCTTTCTCTCCCTTGCTTTCTGTCTAGCTATATCTCATCTCTCTCTAGCTCACTACATCCCCTTATTTGATTTCTCTAGCTGCATTTCTCGCTGACTAAATATACATCACCTCAGTCAACCACACTCTACCTCTTTTTCTCTGCTTCAGCTATCTTTGTGTTTCATGTCTCTTTCTTACTTCAAAGCAAAACCAAAGGGGATGATAGACGGGGTGTTGAACAATGTAAGCACTCACCCCAAGTCAACTGATCTGGGTTTAATCCATCATCATTCTTTAGCTCACTCCGCCAGCCCAGTTCAGACATGGCCATACACAAATCAGTCTTGACCCTGTGCCTCATGGGAACAGTCCAGTCCGAACTGCCAAGCCATGTCTTCCCAACTTAGGGTGAAAAAAGCAAAACCAAAGGGGATGATAGATGGAGTGTTAGGCCCAGATCTCTGTACTGGGGTGAATGTACGACATTGTTCTGCATTCTGCCCATCAACTGTTGTTTTTGCATTTGTCACACCGAGTGGGAAGGGTATGCCCAGATGTGGGTCCCTTGCTCTCCATGCCACTGCAATCAAGCTATCCTGGCTGAAGAGGGGTGAAACCCCGAAACCGGTCCTAGGATGCTTGTTTCTAGTCCAGGGAGGACCTGGCTTGGCATTTCGGGCTGGACTGTTCCCATGAGGCACAGGGTCAAGACTGATTTGCATATGGCTGGGTTCAAACTGGAACGGCATGATGAGCAAAAAAACTATGGATTTAGGCCCAGATCTCTGTACTGGGGTGAATGTATGACATTGTTCTGCATTCTGTCCATCAACTGTTGTTTTTGCATCTTTCTTACTTCACCCATCCTCTCCTACTAGACCCTTTTTCTCTTCACCACTCTCATTTTATCTACACATATCTATGCATGTAGGCAATCTCCTCTCTCTTTCCACCTCACCTCTGTCTTCCTCACATCTCTTTCAAGATATCTCTGCCTATATCCTATACATTATTTGAACAATCTTACCTCTCCTTTCTACTCTACCTCTACGTTTCTACCTCTCTATCTTCTTTCTAAACCCCAACTTCTCTACTTCACCCATCTCTGTTTCCATCTCACCTCCCTATATCTCTCCTTCATTTATTTCAGCTCTAAACTTCAACTCTCTTTGCCTCACTTCTCTCTCTCACCAGCTCTGTACCTCACCTCTCTACAATTCACCCCTTTCTCTACCTCACTATTCTCTGTCTCATTGCTCTACTATCTCTCTCTAACTCACATTTCTCATGCTACCCCTTCTCTCTCTACCCCAATTCTCTCTCACTCCCTAGGATCTTGATTTATCTCACCTTAATGTTTTATTTTTTTATTTCAAGATACATTTTATCAAGGTTTTACATAAGTAAGATACAGGTACTGTAAAGATATACGGAGGAAAGAAGAACAATATCCTGTGGGGTATCATAAAACGCAGTTCAGATCAATACTATAGTTTTTGGTAGGAAAAACACATGTGTATTGCAGATGGTGTGTGTTATCATAGGTTCTGTTTTGTAAAGATGAGTGTTTTAGTGATGTTTGTATGGAGGATTATGAGGATCTGACTGATAGGTGGCCATCAGAAGTAGCTTATCCATGTTGATTGTTTGGTAATGAGAGGGGTAAGAAAGGATAGAGAGAAGGATAGAGAGAAAGCAGGTCCGGCAAGAGGAGAGTAGAGGTGAGGGGTGCGGGGACGGATGTATAGGGCTGGGAGAGTTTCAGAGGGAAGGAGGATGAGGGTAGGGAGTAGGTGGAGGGGCTATGGGGAAGGGGAGTGGCAGATACTATGGGTATGTATTTTGAATAAAGGTGTCTATCTTAGACTCCTTTATTCAGAACTTACCATTCATTTCTTATCACATTTCTCCACCTCCTCTCTCTCTTTCTACCTCTGTTCCCTCTACCTCAACTCTCTTACTACGGGTCTTCTTTCTCGCTACCTCTGTTTCTCTACCTCTTTTATCTATCACTACCTCTTTTCTCTAGTTCTCAGTATTCCATAATCTATTTCAAGTCATCCTTTCATTCTACCCTCTCTTTCTTTATGTTTCTCTATATCACCTCTCTACTTCACCACTCTCCCATTACCTCACTGTCTCAACCATTATATCAACCTCATTTACCTTACTTCTCTTTTGCCATCTCATTCCTGTCTTTCTAATTCACTTCTTTTCTCTCTGCATCTCAGCTCTGATTTGAACCTTCAAGTAGAAGCTTATGTGTTCCAAAAACAATGCGTGGTAAATGTACAACGTGATAAAAACCATATTGTAAAGGCTGTTTCCAATCTTTTTACCTGTCCTTTCTTTCTTTACCTCACTTTTAATTTTGTTCCACACTCTACCTCACCGCTCTCGCTATACTCCTTTCACTATCTTTGCTTCTATTCTATTTTTCATGTATGACGTCCTGGTTTGATTCAAAATAATTTTTCATGGATATTACGTAGTTTTGAAATATATTTCTTTGCAAAATCTCTGTAACGACTTCAAAAATACATTGAATGAAAAAGGTATTTCAAATCTGTGTTTTACAGGAAAATTAATATTTTTCAGGGCAGTGCTGTTTGTGGAACAGAGCTTGCTCAGACAAAGTTGAGATAACTAAGCGGCCCCCTGAAATGCTGGGGCCCTGGGCCAGAGCCCACTTTGCATAAACCTTAAAACATCTCGAGAGTGAATGTATTTTCAGCTCTCTGCCTTGGGATCTTCTCCCCAACAAATACCCACCCCACGCTCTGAGTTGCTCTCTCCGTGTACTGCTCACTCTCTCTCGTGTACAGTTCCCCCAAATACCATGCTTCATGTTCCTCAATCCCTTGTGTGCTTATGTCTAAGGGTGGGTGGAACTCTTGGAATTCCAGGGAGTTACAGGAAAACTCCACGAGATTCTGTGGAATTCTGCCAACAGGCAGAAAATATGCAGCTCGCACTGCAATTTAATGTCGGTTGCTCTGGTAGCGCTAAAAATCAGCATGAACGTCACCAGGCATTGCGCAAGAGCACGCGACCTTTGAAGTTGATTTTGCTGCCGTACGAGTAGAAAATCTACTTGAGCGCCAGTATATCTACTGGAATGGCAGCCCTCTGATTGCAACCGATCGCGAACATCGGCGACCGCCTGCGTTAGAAAATCACAGAAGAGGACGCTAAATCTTGCTTGCATATTTTTGAACCTCGTGGGAGAAAAATTCTGCCATGGGGCGATTGGTAGAATTTGGCCAGAACTCCGTGTTACTCCCTAAATTCTGCCAACTCCACGGGAGGAACAGAATACTTCACCCACCCCTGCTTATACCCCCTGCTAGGGCCGGCTTTAGTGCTGGTGGCGCCCTGTGCGACAATGTTTGTTGGCGCCCCCCTAATGACCACCTCCACAACGGATTCCCTCACTACCATCCTATCACAGTAATCCTGAAGTCTCCATCACCACTCTCTCTCAGATGCCTTTAATTAATTATTTGGCGCCACTCATACTTTTGTAGGGTGTCAGAGCACTTTACATCGCACACACACAAACTACACAGAGACAATCAATCATAGTTGTGTAAATCAGTGTACGTGAAATGTTACGTAAGACAGAGGAATACAAGGTGTAGGATTCATCCATACTGGTAGACATGATAGTTTGAGAGTGCTTGGTCTGAAGAAGCACAAAGTTAGGTGCTTATTTATGAGCCCTTGCGTCACTTTTACGCCACCCGTGCGTCACTTTTTGTGACGTACTGGCAGCGTAAAAAATGTGCCATGTTCTGCTCTATTTACAAAGTGATGCATCTAGGCAGCAGGCGTAAGACCAAGTAGGCCCTTTCACTTGGGGATTGCCTCATGTGAAAGGACACATTGCTGGAGTTGCGTCTGTTTCAGAGACACCCCAGCAATGCGGCAGTTTTGCGCCTACAGATACATGACGTATCTGTCATTCCTTGCAACATGATGCGTCATACAGTAAATATGACGCATCAATGGTGTCGCAAGGAGGGCGCACTGAGAAGTGTTGCATCGCTGCTTTCACGCAACGATGCAACACTTCTCATAAATGAGGCCCTTAGACTTAAAAAAACAAAAACATGGTTGAAGGTTGTCTTTAATAATAAGTATTGATTTTTACCCTGATGAACCCGCTTTGAAACATTAGGATAATGAAAGACTGGGATAAAATCCTAACGCTCCAGCCTATATCTTGAAGTTTTCTTGCAGTTCTTTGATGGCGGTAAATAGATCACTGTACTACATTAGGATTCTGACTTATAAACTGCAAGTAACAAACTGATCTCTGTGACAAAGGCATTAACCCACTGACCTATTTACATTATATGCACGTTGAGATCTGCATGGTACAAGTTCTTTGCATCAGGCATATTAATCCTCTGTTACCTTAGGATGAGTAAATATGTCTAGGAGACAAATCTCCGACCTTTCTCTCTCCCCAGAAAGGACATTAATCACTGGAGTAAGTTTGACATTTTTATTGTTGGCTGAAAATTGCTGGTGGAAAAGAGCAAAGAAACGGATGCTTTAAAAATAATAGTAAACGGCGCCCCCACCGGCAGTCAGCAGCCTGTGCGATGGCACCGTTCGCACCGCCCTAAAGCTGGCCCTGCCCCCTGCCCTCCATTTTGCTACCTCCATCGTGTGTTGTTTTTTCCCCTCTTCCCCCTACCACAGTTTATCTTTTAATTCCCCGTTGATTTTTGTCCACAGCAAACTCCGTACTCCGGTCGTTATGTTTTTATTATTTAATTTTTTTCAGAGAGTGCACCAGCAAATTGCTGCCAGCAATTCTACCTCAGAAAAAAGCTATTTCATCTGCAAAAATTCTTTTTTTCCCTGTTCTATACAGCGTTGCCAAAAAGCATTGTCAAATTAATACGTCCCAAGGGGGAGACCTTTCGGCTTCGGCAGGGCTTGTTTTTAGCAGAGTGCACTTCAGTGTGTGAAATCTTTCTGAAGAAGCTTGACGCTTGGAAAATGGTAAAAACTGCCTTGTGCAGAATTCTTTCATACCTAAATTCCGGCGCGACCTTTACTTTCTTAAATTAGGTGAGCTGAAAGTCACTTTCCGCTTAAAAACAAAGAGGTGACTCAGAGGAATGCTTGCGTGTTGGTACAGGGCGGAGAACATGCGTCTGAAAACTGAGGTATAGTTGATGACTAATGAAAGACTTTTTCATTCGCGCCCTCTTGTGTTCAATTTGTAGACGACAGGTTTGCTTTGCCCAATTTGCATGTTAGGCTACGAGTTCAAACCTGGTAAACCTATGTTTAATGTGCTGGGATTACTTGCATATAACACAGAGATGTGCATAGATACGTATACGATTTTAATCCTAGAATGTGTTTATCCTGAATACATGTTTATATGGATCTCTGAAGGGACATGACTACAACTTTGGAACAAGTTCGTAACTTTCTAAATTCGTATCTATAGTAATTACTTTCGATGTATCAAATATGTATATGCTGAGCAACACAGTCCGGCTGTACTCTTCGGGAGAATGTTGCAAGTTTGCCATCCACTCCATATTGCACAATTAAGACAACGAATTTGGCATGTGTAAACTCAGCTTCTCAGTGGCAGCTGGGAGTAAATGTTAATAAAAAATGTGCAAAAACAGAAAAGAAATATAAGTTAAAAGTTGAGCAATTAAATACAACGGTTTGTAAATGTAAGTTATATAACGTCATTCATAGGCTCTTTCAGTTCTATGTTGCCCCGACGCACTCCTAAATATTCCAGCTTCAAGTGGGATACCTGAACAATTTGAGGCCTATGTTCTTGCCGGTCATTTGCACGTCTCTCCAGATGTGTATTCTGTACCCATCGTTTTTACATGTCCTACTCTCAAACCATGGAGTACACATCTAACGTTACCCTGCAAGGCCCATCTCTATTGTAAGGTATAATCTGTTAAGCACCACATAGGTACACCTGACAGGGGTATAACAAACAATCGCATGGAGCTTAAGGATGACAATATGAACAAGCATTTGCAATGTAAAAGGTCTGTTATTTGTGAGAGTTTAAGCTATTGGCATTATAAATGACAATAACTTTTATTTATCTGTGTTTATAATTAACACATAAGTAAAAGGCAGTGTCATTTACATTGGCAATAGCTCAAACTCTTGTAAATGCGAAACCTATTTCATTTTAAAGAAGCGGCCGCTATTGTCCCGGGCTTATTGGAAAGTGAAAGCGCACATGGCGCGCTGAATGTTGCAGGAAAGCATGTTGTGCCTGCAGTAGGAGAAACTCATTAAAGAAAATAGTGCTTACAGACTAAACAAGACACACCGTGTAAGAACAGAAGTAAAAGGGCCAGTCCTCATGGGAGGTTACAAATTGAAGACAAGGCGGCACCAAGGAGGGACTAACAAGCCTATTAACAAATCAGAAGCCAGCATTTACACAGGACAATGACAGAAGCCAATGAAAAATATGGGCAGATAGTGGGCGGAGATTCAAGTCCATACTCGAATACAGCATGTCTGGCAGAGCAATCAGTGAATGTGCTGTCCAGGCTCGACCTAAAAACAGACGCAGACAGACTGAAATCAAAGGAAGCAGACTTCACACAGGGGCAATTTTTTGTTGGTATTCTAAATTTCCTGGGAAAGCATGTAGCAATACCTGAATCAACCCGTATGGATGCCACACACAAGTTCAAATCACAACTGTCACATATCTTATAGCCATCATACTCACACTTGACATGGATGGAATAGCTGCTGACCCCCACAACAAACCTTTGCCAGTGGCAGGAGTGAAACTGTGCTCTTCAACAAGAGGAACACGTACTCCACTGGAACCGGCAGACAAGACACGCAAGTTTGATTGGGCTTCATCTCTTGTGAAAAATCCTAATTGGCTGCCTGTTTCTAGCTAAGCACAGTTTGAGGTGGTTTATGTAGAGCACAAGGTAATGTGTGTCAGGCCAGTTTGGCTGACGTAAGATAAACTTGTCCCTTTTCTACCGGCTTGGAGTCTTAATCAGTGTTGGATTAGTCTGTCAAGCACACTCTCCAACTCTGACGATGCTAGAGGAGACTGCTTGAAATGGCCAGTGTGTAGGTCATTATTTTACCATATGACCTGACAATGCTGCAGTGACAGAGTGCCTGCAAGGCCTGCCCAACCCTGAGCTTGGTCCAGAAGGTCCAGCCATCACAAGCAGAAGGAAGATGATGACTTTTTTCTATCTTTACCACTACTTTGTGGAACTTGCTTCCTTAAGAATTGTGTGTAATCTTCTGCCATTCACATTTCGAGTAGAAATAGAAAAACGTGGCATACACAAACACTACACAACACACATAGTCCCCTGAGGTTAGGGCTCTAGTGTTTGATAGGCTGGTCTCGGAGTCCCACTTCCCTCTCACTAACTGTAGCGGCTGGTAAACAACGTTTACCACAAATCTTTTTCCCCGCAGGGAATCACAACGCGGTCATTACAACGACCGCGTTGTGATTCTGCATACCATTACTCCGCAAGTCGGAAGAACGACTTGCGGGAGGAGGGGGTAGGTGTTGGATTTAAAATCCAACACCTTCCCTATTGTCCGCACAGACTGGAGTTGGAATATTAAATTATACTATTCCAACATCCAGCGCCCCCCCTCCGCAAGTCGTTGTTCCGACTTGCGGAGTAATGGTATGCGGAATCACAACACGGTCGTTGTAACGACCCTCCCTCTTCCTCACAGAGAGCACAGTTGTTGTGCAAGCAGGCAGGCACTTGTGGTCCAGGCTCCAGGAGCAGGTGGCCTTGGATTTCCCTTGGTGATGTCCCCTTACCCAGCTGGGAGACTGGCAGGCTTTAGCCACCAGTCCTGGTGACAAGCAGAAGTCTTACAGAGCTTCTCCTCCTCGACATACAGTCTGAGTGGCTACTTGACAGTTGACCATTTTGGAGTCCTAAAGCTCCCCTTCTTATAGACCATTTCCAGACACCAAATATGATTTAGGTTCTGAGAATTTGAAGTATGTGTTTAGGGTCTGCTTTCTTTTCAAGTACCCACTTCTCTGGTCTGCCCTTCCTCCAGAAAGTAGACTGTCACTGCAGGAGGGAATCCAAAGCCTCATGACACAGGCCATGGATCTTGTATTTTGCTATGTGATAGCTTAGAACTTGATACTTTTGTCGACAGATACTACTCATCTTGTAACATACGTAATGTCTCACCTTGGAAAAGTGGTGGGCTTACTTCAACGTCAGTCGTTTGCATGTAAACTGTGTCCTCTGGTTCTGGCTCAGTCTTTGTAAATTCAACTGAGAACCTTTTCTGAGGTGGTATTAGTTCATCCACTCCTGTACTATTGGTGATATGGTGTTAGCCACCATTGAGTTAGCAAACAGTCCCTTGTGATGTATTTTTTTTGCACACACACTGATAAGACAGCCTTCTGCAATTTCCATTGTTTGCAAAGTGGTGATGTGAACTTTGGTCGGTGTTTTAAATGTTTTGTCTGTGATGTCAAATTGGTCTTGAACTTTCCAGAAGAGGCCTCAGTTTTCTTTGAAATGGCATGATCTTCAGGTTTTATTTCCAAATGCACTACATGGCTTCTATGTTGTGATGATTTTGCAAGTGTGGCCTGAAGTAGAAGTTGTCTTTGTTGGTACGATCTTAGTAGTATTGTCAGATGTCAAAGAAGCTCATACCATCTGTTGATATTGAGGCACATTCTTCTTGTCCACCCTCCACTTCAGGGGGGGCAGTGCTCTGTAATAGAAAATAAAAATCTTACATACCACCAACCCCATCTTATGAGTGAGAGTACAATAGAATGCAATGCACAAAGATTTCAATATTTGTGTTGTAGGAGTAAATTCAGTGCAAAATTGAAGGATCTGGATAATTTGCTGGTGCAACAAATATTGCTCACCTCATTTTTGACTCAGTCTATTTACAGTAGATGGAAAGGACTAAGACCAAATATTTAAAGTGCACACACACACATGCAACACTGCTAGTGAAGTTGTTGTACAGTGTAATGCTAAGCAATAGAGTAGGACTACACCATATCTACTAACATATGCCACTGTTGTGCTCTCTCACTATCATTGGTGAATATTCCTGTTGCCTAGAGCCACACACACTCATCTTTGATCCATATTTCCAAAGGAGTGTGCATCATGTATAGTCCTGAAAGCTTACACTTTCAATAAAATATACTGTGTCGACACAAACGTAATGCAGCACAAAGGAAATTGATGATTTACATTTTTTTCAGGCAACTTTCAAATTAAGAAGAACAATTGTCCTTTAAAGGTACTTCAATATTAACATTTAGCACAAGTTTCCTCAGGTTTGGTGACACTAACTCCTCACACAATCCCACCAAATGTGGTTCTATACATATAAAATACACTTGTTAAGTTAAATTAAAAAATAAATATTGTTTAATTAAACAGATGTTAATTGCATTTAGCGATGCAGAAACATATGGAGTGTTTGTAGATGAAGAGTCATATGTCAAGTAACAAGTCATATCCACTCCATTAGTGGGCCCAGGAAATAATACACATATTGCACATGATAAGGCAGTTTGTTATGATATATATATTCTAAATGCAATTAATGTAATGTAATGAAAATATAACAACAAGTGCCTGCTTTGTGCATGTCTAAAAGGACTCAATATACTCAATCTGAATAGTGTACCCTTAGCAAACATGAAACGCAATTTGAATGCATAATGGTTGGAATATAGTTGAACATTTATACATGTAAAAAGAACAATACCTAATTTTGCTAAAATGAAGGCATTATCATACCAGTATATTCTTTATAGCCTCCAACCTATAACCCACCACTTGTACCTTCCAGAGATGATGTCTCCATTGTAGAACTCACTAGCTCCTCCCAAGTTTTAAAGGGTATTTCATTGGGGTACCTCCACCAGTCTTTTTCTGTGACACAATTTCACATACCCATCACTTCAGGTCTTGCTAATGTTTCTTCACGCCCTTCAACTCATGTGGACATAATAGCACTACATTGATTTGGTCTGAGAGTTCTTTCCAAAGTCTGGTATGAACTTTGGGAGGTGGTTTTAGCATGAGATGCCCCAAAATCTGATCATGGTGCAACACTACACCATTAGTAAGGGCTTTGAGCTCTGTCTGTTAACCAGTTTTAAGTCAAACTTTCATAAATTGTTTTCACAAACATTAATTGAAATACTGCTACGTTTGTTGTTCTCAGTATGACAACTGATGTCTGTGTAATGTAAACATTCAGCTGTTCCAAAAACTGTACATGTTAATAATTTGTCATCTACTTAATCCAGCCAGAAATCACTTACATTAGAAAAACTACTAAGGGAAGGTCGTGGGTTAAAAACCTTTTCAGTGTCCTTTCTGGCCCCTACTTCTTGCTTTGCCTCACTGTCTTATTGCTGTTTTTCTCTGAATATGTGGGGATTCTGTGGAGTGCCTTCTTGATCCTGTGGCCTTCCGCCTTGAGTGGTACTGGTCTATCCAAGGAGAGTGCAATTCGGTCTTGGCGCTTAGGTCTGTTTTGCGTCACCTCCTGCAGTACGTTTGGGCTCTGCTGTGTGTGCTTGGCCTTTGCTGCCAAGGATGGCTTGTTCCGCTGCTCTAGTGCGCCTTCTTTTGGCCCTTTTTTTGGTATTAGGGGGCTCCTGTGGGGACTGCAGTCTCATGCCTCATGAGCCTTCTAGCTTGCGGTATGGGTTACTGTAGATGTGCTCTTTCTGCTTTTTATGTCCTTTGTTGTTGGACCTCTTAGTTCTGGGTTCTGGTGGTTTCTCTCTCTCTGCTTTGTTTTTGGATGGGACCTACCTCGGTCTGCTTGCTCATGTGCGCCAATTCGTTTTGTTTGACCTTTCTGTTTGATTATCTTGGTTAGCGATCATAATGTTAGAACTGGGTTGAGGAAGTGATGAGGTTATACTTTAATTTCTCATCATTTCTCACAGCCTACTTTTTCGGTTGAGTCATTTTGCCCTCCCTGGTTGATGCCCAGCTTCAAACAGTCGTGGCCCGTGCAGGTAAGAGTGGTGAGGCGGGTGTGGAGGGTGGGGGGGATCGACATATGACGACGAGGGAAAATTAAGTAAATAATTAATTTTCCCTCACCGTCGTCTGTCAAAATCCCACCCAGCCTGGCTCGTCGCTCTTACCTGCACGGGCCGGGCTGGCTACAATCATGGTTTGTTGGGCTGCCTTAGTTCGTTTCTGGTTAGCAGTGATCTTTTATAGGCACATCTATAGGCAGGAGTGGGGTTTGGGGGAGAATATATATATATTTTTTTAGATTGACTGCAAGTAGTGGAATTGCTTCTAAGTAATCCACGCCTTTACAGTGCTCTAACCTGCAAGATTGTACGAACAGGCGCCTTGAAAAAAGCGCAATTGTTGTGTGTGCACAGACCCATGTCTTTATGTACCTTTTGGTTGTGAAAAAGATGCTGAAAAATGGTCCCTATTTTTTTCCGCCTTTGCACATGAGCAGTGCGTCGAGTCTGAATACTGCTTTAAACAAATGTGCTAATCATTTCCAAAGGCTGTCCCAGGCCCGCAGCCCTACCCTTTGACTGACACTATCATTAGCCCTGGCCCTATTTGTGTCTGTCTAAGAGGGTGATCAGTGGGTGAATCTATAGAGAGGGAAAGTTAAAGTGCCCTTAAAAAAAAAAACCGATATGGCCATCATTAGGAGTACCTGGTTCGCATTTTACAGTCATTTAAATGAAGCAATTTCGCTGAGGGTTCACACCTAGAAAACAGGCAGGTTTTTGATAAAAACTAACTGTAAGTTGCTGAATTTAAATGTATTTTTACACTAAAGTTTCATGAAGAAAAATATAGTTTCATTATGTGATTGGTGGGATTAGCCCGTGTTTTCATTACACTTCAATGGAAACCTGAAGAAGACCCTAACTAAAATGGTGTCAGGCTGAGAGCCAGGCAGAAGCACATGAATAAGTATTTGCAACGCCAACACGTTTTGGCTATTGCCTTTGCCAATACAGCTTGCCATCAGCAAAAAAGGAATAAAATGATTGTTGCTGATGCTGAACAGCAGCAGCAAAAAGAAAAACCCCACAAAAATGGTGTATCCATATGAATTTGTCACCACACATGGGCATATATGCATCACGATGTTACAGTCACACTAAGGTGATGATGTGCATGTGCACTCATCATTGTAGAAGATGACACACGCAGGTAATGGTGTAATAGGTATTTATTAGGAGCAAGCTGCGTGGCGTCCTCACACCAACTAACCACCTTCCAACTGCCAATCCCCGCTCCCGCACCTTCATTGCATTCTAGAACAGGTAGTGGTGGGATCACTGACAAAATATCGATGTAAAAAATATTGATGACAGAAATATCGATGAAAAAATATAGAATGCAAAAATATCGACTCCCTATACTAAAACAGGTAAGTAAAGAAATATTGATTCAAAAATATTGATGTAAAAAATATCGATTTAAACATATATATAACATACAATAAATATTAAATATTAATATTATTTTTAACAAGATAAATTAAAATTAAGATACATTTGAACTAAATATAACAAATAAACTTAATTTAAAAAATATAAACACATAAACACATAAACATAATCATTTATACATTTACATATAAATACTTTAAAATAATTTATTAACTATTATCTTTATTTAATTTTTAAACTTTTAAATTATATAAAAATTAAATATATACATATATCAATAACTTAAAATTAAAAAATAACCATTTTATAATTAATTCAAATATTTAACTATTAAACAAATATTAAAACGTACATTACGCAATACAATAAATACAACAATAGGGAAAATGTTGGATAGCGGAATAATTGAATTTACTATTTCAACTCCAGTGAGTGCAACAGTAGGGAAAATGTTGGATAGTGGGGAAGTTAAAATTACTATTTCCCCTCCAATGAATGCAACAGTAGGGAAAGTGCTGGATAGCAGAGGAGTATCAATTACTATTCCCACTCCAATAAGTGCAATAGTAGGGAACGTGCTGGATGGCGGAGGGGTACAAATTACTATTCCCACTCCAGTGAGTGCAACCGTAGGGACAGTGCTGGATAGCGAAGGGGTAAAAATTACTATTCCCACTCCAACAAGTACAATAGTAGGGAAAGTGCTGGATGGCGAAGGGGTAAACATTACTATTCTCACTCCAGTGAGTGCAGCAGTAGGGAAAGTGTTGGATAGCGGAGGGGTATAAATTACTATTCCCACTCCAATAAGTGCAGCAGTAGGTAAAGTGCTGGATGGCAGAAGGGTAAAAATTACAATTCCTACTCCAGTGAGTGCAACAGTGAGGAAAGTGTTGGATAGCAGAGAGACAAAAATTATTAATAACATTTATACAATTGAAAAAAATTAAATGACCTTTAAAATAAATAGACAATATTTAAAAAATATCGGATTAAATATATTAAACATTAACATTAAATAAATTCACATTAAATAAATTAATTACATATAACAACAAGGTACAACTATTATATAAATTAATTACTAAATACATTTATAAACAATATTTATTAAAATAAGCAAATATTAACACACAATTTTTTCACAAACATAAATATATTTATTTTATTTCCTACCCTATAACACATCAATAAAAAAAACTTCAACATTTTTATTTACATTTATTTCCATAATTAAAATAATTAATAATGATTTTAAAAATTATTATTGATAAAAATAATTTTTAAAAAAATCATTGAATACGCATTCTTTAACACTATAATATGCAAAACACACACCTAAAATGAATTACACAATTACCATAATTAATTACTAATTTATTATTTATTATTTTTAATTAATTAGCAACTAATTATTAATTGATCAATTAAAAATAAATTACTTCCCACCCTTTCCACCATTTACACCTATACACATCACAACACACACCTAACATTGATTACACAGTTACCATCATTAATTACTAATTAATTTAAATAAATTAACAATTAATTATCAATTCATCAATTAAAATAAATTACTTCCCACCCTTCCCACCATTTTCAGCTATAAACACCACAACACACACCTAAAATAATTAGACAATTAACATGAATAATTACAATTAAATAATTGAATTTAATTAAAAACAAACTATCAATTCATCAGTTAAAAACAAAATTACTTCCCACCATTTTCACCTATAAACACCACAACACAAACATTAATTAAGATAATTAATTGCCAATTAAGTAATTAAAATTAATTAACAACTAATTATTAAATAATTATAAAAAAGATTATTTACACATTTAACACTATAACATCTCAATTCAACAAATATCAATAAATAGAAATTCAATTACTTCCCACCCTATTTCCCTATAAGCCCACAACCCGATACAGTACTAAAAACACAAAATTCAAATAAAAAAATAATAATAACTATTAAACTAATCAATACATTATATATAATTAAATTACTTCCCACCCTAGTACCCTATAAACACACAACCCGCTACAGAACTAAAAAGGCAAAATAAAAAAAATAAAAAATAACGACTAAAATGTTAACACATATAATAACAATACAAACAATTCTTCTACAAAAAACACATGCATCACACACATATAAAATATATACTAAAATACATAATATTAATAAAAAAATCAATATTTTTAACATCGATATTTTTGTAAACGATATTAAACACTTCAATATTTTTTACATCAATGTTACTTACCCCAAATCAATATTCTTGACCACGATATTTTGTCTGTCAATATTCTTGACCCACGATATTATTGTCATGATATTTGTGCAAGTCGATATTTTTTACTCAATATTCTGTCTCTTCACCGTGGTGGTGGCATCATGTTACCAAGGTGCTAGTAACTAAGATACCACATCTCCCCTTCTTAATCCCACTACAATAACCATAACAATATTATAGGTGTATACAACCATATACTAACACTACACAGGGAAGGTTGCTACTGTAAATACATCGTACATCCTGGTCTCATATTCACACACCCTGAATCAACAATACCAGGCAGCCCCTTCCCTTCTCTTCCATGAACAAAAGGACTAATCTGTACATTAGTAGCTGTAATCATATTACATCACAAAAGCAGCAAATTTCTTTGCAACACCACTTACCTTCCCACTTGTGTTGCTGTATTGCACCCCTTTAACTCAGTGGTATCAGTATTAGAACCTTGTATATTCACAGACACACACCTTGTACCCACAGACTGGTTGGTTGTCTGCACTTCCATCCCTGTTTCGTCCAACATCCAATTTAGGAGTTTCGGATTTTCTCCTTGCCCCCTCTTTGCGAATTGCCAATCCAGAACTTTTTTGCATCTGGAAATTCTGCTAAAATGACAAACTTTCTTGTCATTCAACACGTCGAACCTAGCATACACTTCTACCACTTGCAACGGTTCAGAAAATATGCTGCACCCCTTCCTTGTTTTTTGTCTCATTTTGACCCTTACCCAATCACCTGGTGCAATATACACCTCTTTTACACCATGTTTTTTGTCATAATATGTTCTGTACAGCTTTTGCATTTTCATCAAATTATTTATCACAACAGAGGGAGATCACTTGCTGTAAACTTTCATATTCATTCACGCTCTGATATCTTTTGTGAACGTCTCTCTTCCCCTAAGTATAACAAAATGACTGCAGCCCGTCACTCTAGCCGTTATTCTGTACACCCAGACAGTACTGTTCAACTCCTTGACCCAATCCAACCCAGCATTGATAGCCGCCAGTATACTGCCCTTTTTCACTCTTTTGAAACGTCCCACAATGCCATTTCCAGCAGGATGGTAAACTGGAGTCTTTCTCCCATAAATCCCATTCCTGCTAAGGAATTTCTCATATTTTTGCGAGAAAAATTGAGGTTCATTATCGCTCAGGATATTTTTCCGAATAACCTCTCTTGAGAAAGTTTTCTCCAAAAAGGAAACTACTGCATTGGCATCAACGGTGTCTGATACTTCAATCTCAGGCCATTTGGAGTAATGGTCTATAATCACAATGACATATTCGGAAACACCCCAATTCAAAATGGGCCCCAGGATTTCCACATTCAGGTCTTTATAGGGACATTCTGACCCTTTTCGGTCCCCCAGAGATGGCCTGAGCATTGATTGTGCCTTATCGGAATTGGTGCATATTCGGCTTCTCCTTACAAATCCTTCTGTCTGGACATCTATGCCAGGACACTAATAAGAGGATTTCACTCTTCTTTTCAGTTTAATGATGACCAGGAAGATAATCCATGCATCGACTCCCAGTGCCTGTTTTTATCGACGCACCACTGCAAAAAAAACGAAGCATACCTGCTGCCTGCCCCGAAGCGTGGTTCCCACTTGAAACATCGACCATGGCTTTCACTGCAAGCCCCACTTTGCTGTCACAACGCGTCAGAAGAATCGCCACAGTGAAATCCTCGCCTGTCTTTGGTGCACTGCATCCCTGCCTCTCATTTTTCAATGATGGCTTACCCTGTATGTTTCCTTGTTCAGGAGATTTGTGTCACAAATGCCCTGAAATGTGCTCTACATAAAGCTGTTTGCTCACCAAGAGAATGTTACTCTTTTGGTTGATGAGACCCACTCACACTGGTACTCCTTTTAACATGGGTGACGACTGCCCCATGACAAGGCCATGACATGACTACCAGTTGCTTTTAACTAATTCATTGTTTTTGGGTACAGACCATTTGGTGAACACCCTAAATATCGATTCAGAAATATCGACTGCCCAGAATATCGAATTATCAAAATATAGATAGGTCAGACTATCGAAATTGGGGTATGAAATATCAATTTCAATAATATAGAATTTAAAAATATAGAATTCCATAATATCGAATTTTAAAATATAGATTGCCATAATATCGAATTTAAAAATATAGATATCTATAATATTGAATGTGTTTTAGTGTTATGTATGGTAGTATATGTGTTAAAATTATGTATTATTTTTGTAATGTATGTTTAATTTTTTAAAACTAATGAATGATATGTAATTTAATTTTTGCGTAATTTAATTCTGCAGCGGGTTGTGGGTTTATAGGGGAATAGGGTGGGAAGTAATTTAATTATGGTTAATTAAATATTAATATATTTATATGTTTTGATAATTAATTGATTGATAATTAATTATTAATTGGTAATTATTTTTTATTAATTGGTAATTAATTTATATTAATTGATTAATTGATAATTATGTTAATTGTATTTTTTATTATTAGGAGCGGGTTGTGGGTTTGTAGGGGAATTGGGTGGGAAGTAATTTAATTGTAATAAAGTAAATATTAATTTTTTTATTTATGTGTATTGATAATCAATTGATAAATAATTATTAATTGGTAATTAATTTGTATTAATGGGTAAGTAATTTGTATGAATTGCTAATTAAGTTTTATTAATTGCAAAATAATTTTTATTAATTGATTAATTGATAATAATGTTAATTGTATTTTGTATTATTGGGAGTGGGTTGTGGGTTTGTAGGGGAATTGGGTGGGAAGTAAATGAATTGTAATTAAGTAAATAATATTTGTTTAATTTATGTGTATTGATAATTGATAATTAGTTATTAATTGGTAATTAATTTGTAATAATTGGTAATTAATTTGTATGGATTGCTAATTAATTTTGATTAATAGCTAAATAATTTTTCTTAATTGATTAATTGATAATAATGTTAATTGTATTTTGTAATATTGGGAGTGGGTTGTGGGTTTATAGGGGAATTGGGTGAGAAGTAAATTAATTGTAATAAAGTAAATATTATTTTTTATTTATATATATATTGATAATTAATTGATAATTAATTATTAATCGGTAATTAATTTTTATTAATTGGTAATTATTTTTTTTCAATGGTAATTAATTGTTATTAATTGGTAATTATTTTTAATGAACTTTTTATTGGTATTGATATTTAATGTAATCTTATTTTAAAATTAAATCATTACTTTCCCTACTTTTGCACTCTCAGGAGTGGAAATAGTATTTTTTACCCTCCCGCTATCCAACTCTTTCCCTACTGTTGCACTCACTGGAGTGGGAATAGTAATTTTTACCCTCCTGCTATCCAACGCTTTCCCTACTGTTACACTCTTTGGAGTGGGAACAGTAATTTTTACCCCTACACTATCCAGCGTTTTCCCTACTGTTGCATTCACTGGAGTGGGAATAGTAATTTTTACCTCTACGCTATCCAATGCTTACCCTACTGTTGCACTCACTGGAGTGGGAATAGTTATTTTTACCCCTACTCTATCCAACGCTTTCCCTACTGTTGCACTCACTGGAGTGGGAATAGTAATTTTTCCATTCCCGCTATCCAACGCTTTCCCTACTGTTGCACTCTCTGGAGTGGGAATAGTAATTTTTACCCTCCCGCTATCCAATGCTTTCCCTACTGTTGCACTCTCTGGAGTGGGAATAGTAATTTTTACCCCTACGCTATCCAACGTTTTCCCTACTGTTGCACTCACTGGAGTGGGAATAGTAATTTTTACGCTCTCACTATCCAACAAAATCTCTACTTTTTTTACATTACTTTTATTATGTTTACATTTTAAGCTTTTTTATATTATATTATGTATGTTTTATTTAATTGTTGTTAATATTTAATTACTTTTATATTATTTTTAAGACATTAAAAAATTCGATATTTTAGCAAACTATATTTTAACATTCTATATTTTGAAATCGATGTTTTAGTACTTACCTGTTTGTAGATAGGGAGTCGATATTCTGTCCTTCTATATTTTGGCATTGATATTTTGGGCATTCTATATTATGTCCATCGATATTTAGTCACTGAACCACCCCGATTCACCCTGATCACATGTGGTGTGCATGAGAGGTGGGCATGAGAGGAGGGTTACCCATGGCTGTGGGTCATCTCAGCAAGTAAGTGGCCCTTATGGGTATAGGTTGCTTGCTAGGGTTAATCAGGGCTCTTCTCACCCTTCCTTACCAACCCTCCTCTCCTCTGCTCTACTCTACCTTTTCCTACTTGTAGAAACCATTGTAAAGTCAAGTGCTATTGTCTGGTTAAAAATTTGCATCCTCTGAATGGTGTCTACCTGACCTGAACCAAGCCAGTTCTAACAGGACAGTTTATGGACTTAGGGGGCAGCTCTTTAACAAAGACTGAGGTTGAAGGGATGGCCATAATTTCACACTAACAAAGTTATCGGCTACATGCCTCTCCCTCCCCACATCCTACGTCCTGTTCAGCTGGAGAGCAAGAAGACCAGAAACAACACCCAAGTGAACAGAGACTTCCTGGGCCAAAATCCAATAACTCAAAATGACACTTCCTCTGTTGCCCATTTGCCATGTATCTGTGACACAGATGAAGGAAATGCACTTTTACCAGACTGACTCCCTTGAAATGTGGGGAAAAAAATCTATAAATTGAGTGGCCCATTGGTTGAAGGCTAACAATGCCTTTATTCGATAAAATAATAAAGCCTGAGCCCTTCGGCTTATCAAGTGTTCAGCAGAGGAAGGTGGCGGCCTGAGATAGGAATCTTGGCGGTCTCTCCTGGAGGTTTGGGGAGTGTGTCTCAGGACTGAGAGACCGTGCAATCCAAAGAATAGAAGAGAGGCTGGCATGAAGAGACTTACCCTTTTTCTGAAGAAGAAACTGGGTTCATTTCATTGACCAGCACATTACCATGAGAAGGGCAAAGGTGCTAACACTGGAAAGCCTGTGAGCAGGGCCCCAGCCAACCTGCATTGAATTTAAAACTTTCATGAATGGCTGTGGCCCTGACCAATAACCAAAGTATTCCTGGAAAGATTGTTATTTTTTTACAGCGTCTGCAAGTCTGTAAGGCTATAACCATACTAGGGACCTGTGCTGGCCTTCAGGGGTGCTGATTACCCTTGACATGTGGACATTTCCCTGTCACCACCACGTATTTTGTGCTCCTCATACCTGTGGCTCCGCACAGCATGAAGTACAGTGCTCCTCTGACCCTGCTGCTACCCTGCGGACTCTCCTGGGCTGTGCAGGTACAGTACAAAGGCCGCTACTGGCAGAACTGAATCAATTAAGTGGCTTATTTATGAGTCCCTTGTGACACTTTTGCACCACCGTTGCGTCTCTTTTAGTGATGCAGCAGTGGCGTAAATAATTCGCCACGTTGTGCCATATTTACAAAGTGCCCATCTAAGCAGATGCGTCACTTTGTAAACCCCTGCACCACATTATAACTGCATCAGGTATAATGTATGCAGGGTGGGAGTTCCCCTGCAAGAAAGCATCATTGTAGTGGCGTAGTGAAATCTATTAGATTTCACTACGCCACTTCTAGGACGCTACTGTGTCACAACCTTACGCCTGCCTCATAGCAGGTGCAAGGGTGACGCAGTGCAATGGGAATAGGCCTCCCCCATGCAATGCTGGAGTTGCATCATGCTTACGACACAACTCCAGCAATGCATGGGCTTTGCGCTGACAGATAAGACAGGATTCCTGATGTATATCTCATTCCTTGTGACGTGGTGTGCTGTACAATTAATACGGGGCATCCATTATGCCGCAAGGAGGGTGCACCGAAAAGTGTTGCATCGCTGCTTTCAAGCAGCGATGCAACACTTTTCATAAATGAGGCCCTTAGTGACTGTCTGACAGTGGCCGCGTTAAAGCAGATCTCTACTTAGGTGTAGCAATCAGGCGTCACCCTATGTAACTGTATCTCTGTTTTAGGTGCATGTATGATTTAAAGACAAATATACTTCAAAAAGTTACAGTGAAACTGATCAGATAATGGACATGCCATAAGACATGCTGAAAGACTCGAGAATACACCTTAAATAGCAACAAAACTCTTATCCAATATATCAAACGAATTTCACTGCTTGGGCAAATACATTTATTGCCAGTGATGCACCCCTGGATCTTAAAGGCCACAGAGAACTGGCCTCACAGGGCCAAACAGGGAAAAATAGGACAAACACCAGAATTAATTCTGGATTTGGCCCTATGTCATGTACCTCAGACTCCTCTTTATTCTCGATTAGGCACAGCACACCTAGCCTGGGTCAGGTAAGAAGATGTACTGTAACCCCTGTGGCCTTAATCTCAGTCCCAAGTCCTCGATATGATTTAGGGGTGGCAAGGGACAATGCAGTGCAATATTCTGAGGGACCAGTTAAAAAAAATATTTCTTTTAGGTCTTAATATCAAATGACGAAACATACCCTTTTTCAACAGACGGTATGACACCCACTCCGCATTTCAACGCCGTTGCTTTACATTTCTTGATTGCGTAGATGGCATTTCTCATGATTTCGGAAGATGTTCTTTTGATGAGTAGCCATAATTCAGAATTATCGTAACACAAATCGTTATTTTCATGTAAGAAAAGTGAAGTGTTTCTTTATCCTTTTAGTACAATGGTTGTGTTTTTCCGTTGTTGTTGGACTGCAGCATTTTGTCATTTCAGGTGCGTGTTGGCTTTGATTTACAGGACCATGGAAAATAATTTCTTCTTATTTCTTGGGTGTATTAGATTTGAGTTACAAAATTATAGAAAACTATTTCTCAATATTTCAGGTGTGTATTTGCTGGGCAACGAATAAGATTGCTCATGATAACATAGTGCTGCTGTTCATGTTTCTGAAAAGTAACTTATTTGGTTTTCTTCATAAGAGGACTGTGCTCTTTTTGCGGACTCCAATTTGAGATCCAGTAGCTTTTCGAAATTATGTAAAGATAAATATCCCGTTGCCCTGTTTTTTAGATTGTAGCTTGGGTCTTTCCCTGAATTTCAAAGCTGTCTTGATCTTGCAGGGCGATTTAGATCGCATTTGTCATGATTTTTGTAGCTGTATGAACAATTTTTCATAAACTCTTTAATAAAAATCCAGCATACTTTTTGAATGAAGCTCATGACAGAAACCCAATAAGCAAATTTATGTAGTTTAGCATAATAAAGAACAGGTACAAAGGTAGCGGTGCTAGACAATAATAATGGCAGTTCAGCGCTGCACAAACATCTCTCTGTTATCATACAAGCTCCAGCAGAAAAAACTGAAATAATTCCCTCTTTAAAGTACTCTCAGTTTCCAAACAGGCGTATTATACAGAAAAACCAATAGGTGGCAGCACCGGACAGAAAATGAAAATCTACTTTTGTTTACGGAAAGTTGCATTTGTCTTTCTCGATGTCAGGTTTATTCGGGCATGTTGATTTGCTTTATTAGCCTCAGCTATGTTTGTTTCTTGATCAACGGACACGTTGTTGCCGTAAGTTGCTTTAAAGGGTCATTGTTGTGAAGGAATGTTGTTAATGCTTGAATGTTGAAACTTAAAAACATGGCTGTTTGACCATTAGCTCTGTCTCTTTTATGCTGATAACATAGGAGCCGTCCCCAGCGCCATGAGACCTTCGGGTGATGTGTGCGCTAAATAAATGTTCCTTGATTTGATTTGATTTGATGCTGGAAAGGGTTTGCAGCCACACTTAATTTGTGCAAAAAATAGTAAAGCGTAGGCAGTCTAGAATTTTCTTTGAAGCTCGCTGCGCACTTCCGTCACTGGCACCACCCACTTCCATACCTGGCTCCACCCATTAAAAACATAGATAAAATGTTCTGACTGCTCATTTGTGTTTTTGTGTGCATGCATGCCAAGGAAGAAAGGAATGATGAATCCATTGCGTCTTGTGTGTATTTGCGAACTAATCACACGTCATATAGTGTAAACAGCCATTTATTAGGGCAGGGTTGTCAAACAGTTAAACAACTTTAAAACAACATTAACATTATGTCCAATATCTCTAACACATCATTCCCTTCTTCACCGAGCAATTCTCAGTTCTCGCCAGACTTTCACCCCAGTGTCCCATACTTTGCTTCATTCTTTCCCCATTCACTCACTGACCTCCTTCCACCCCCAATCTCTCTCTAACTTCCCCTACCAAACCTCTTCCAATGAAACCTCTTTGTCCTGTGTCAAAGAACCCCACACACCGACTTACTCCACCTGTGCTCCCTTCATACCCCAGAGTGGTGGATGAGCCCTCATGTGACTCTCCACCCACCAAATACAGCTATCCAGGAACAGCCACGGCCCGTATAGATCGTGCCACCGGGCGGTGACGTGGGGCGGGGGAGGGGCAGGGTGGGGGGTTGTAAAATGCTGCATACAGACGATTTCAGGTAAGTAACGGAAAAAAAAACCCAAAACAAATTTTGTTGCGCGCTCGCCAAATTCTTTTTTTCCCCCCGTTACTTACCTGAAATCGTCCGTATGCCGCATTTTACAATGCCCCACCCTGCCCCTCCCCCGCCCCACTTCATCGCCCGGTGGAATGCCCTATACAGGCCGTGGCTGTCCAGGAAAACCCTGTAGGGAGTTTTACACCCCCCCTCGGATTGTTGCAATTTTCGGCCTTTATTGGTATGTCCTTCTAACCAAGGGGCATATGTAAAAGGACTTAACGGCACCAAAACATCACTTTTTAAGATGTTCTCGTGGCGTTAAATCCATCATCTTATTTACAAGGTGGCGTTAAGCCACTTAACGTGGCTTAACGCCGCCTTGTAAATAAGGCCCTCTTTCACGCTACACTTAGCGTGAAATGGGCAGGTAATGGGTGATGCGGTGGGCATTCCGCTGCAAGACCCACTGATTTTGATGCTGCTCCCTATTTACAAAGGTAGCGTAAATATGGGGCATTGCCAAAATTAAGACCAAAAAAAACCTGATCTTAACTTGGCAAAACGAGGATAAATGTTTAATTTCTCTTTGTTTTTGCTGTTTCTATGTGTGCTGCATTGTGCAGCACACATAGAAACAGCAAATCACCATGAATTATTGTTTATGTGCAGAAAGGTGTGCCTTCCTGCATATAAACAAGCATTAAAACAAGCATTGGTAATGCATCGGTTTCACCTATGTAATGGATAAAGAGCTGTTTTCAAAAATCATCGTCTGGGAGAAGGAATGAACTCCCTGACAATCTGCTGACTCGAGAGCTGGGGATCCTGGTTCGAGTCTAGGCGGCGCCACACAACATCCTGTGATTCTATGCAAATCACTTAATCTCTCCGGGTGATAAATTGTTATATAAATGTGCTGCAATAGTGAAAGGCAAAACTTTATGATAAAATAGTTCCACCAAAGTGGATGCTAATAGTATTTCGGCAGCAGGAAACTGATAAGAGAAGCAGACGAGGAACAAGTATTGGTAAATGCAGGAAAATATGCTACAGCCAATAGAAATGGAGGAGAGGTAAGTGGCACGCACAGGAACCAATGAGAAGCCAGGAAAGAGAGGAGGCAGGATGTAAGTCCCCTTTAAGTTTAGATTAAAAATAATAGATTTCACAAGCACAGCTTAAGCGCTGTGTAGGTGAAACCTAAAAATGTCAATTTGCAACTTCTATGTGTGTTATACAATGCAACACACATAGGAGTTACAAATCACCATTCTGAATTGTTTATGAGCAGGAAGGGACACAAACAGAGCAGAAGGATGATTGTCATGTTACAAAAGAATCCTTACAATTTTACATGAAACCCAAAGATTGATATTTTTTCTAAGAAAGGTGGCACCCTAAAAATGCTTTTTCACCACTTGACTTTTACTGCTTGGGCAAGGGACAATGAAATGCAATATTCTGAATGACCTCTGTTAAGAGATCAATTCCTCCTAAGGGGAAACAGCCATTACAACGCAGTCATTACAACGCAACATCCTTTACATTGCATGACATTACAACGCAGCCATTACAACGCATGTCATTACAACGCATGCCATTACAACACATGCCACAACAACGCTTGGCATTACAACGCATTATAAGGTAAGTAATGGGAAATAGTAATTTTTACCCCTACACTATCCAACACTTACCCCACTGTTGCACTCACTGGAGTGGGAATAGTAATTCCTACCCCTACACTATCCAACACTTACCCTACTGTTGCACTCACTGGAGTGAGAATAGTCATTTTTACTCTTACACTATCCAACACCTACACTACTGTTGCCCTAAAAGTATTTTGCGTTGTAATGGTATGCGTTGTAATGGAATACGTTGTAATTGTAGTTTCTAAAAATGCGTTGTGATGGCATGCATTGTAATGGATGCTCTATGTAAAAACCGCGTTGTAAAGGCATGCGTTGTAAAAGTTTGTGCTGTAACGTGTCCTATTCCCTTTTAAGACTTAATGGAAACATCAAAGCATAGTTCTTTCAGCAGGTGATATGACATATCTGCATTTCAATGCCCTTCGTTTCAATTTCAAGGTTGTGTGTCTGAAATCTTTCATGATTTCGTATAGTGTTCTTTTGATGAGTAGCCAGTATGCAGTGCTACTGAAATCTGAATCATTATTTTTATTGACGATAAGTGACTCATTTATTTTCCCTTGAAAAACAATTATAGTATCTTTGTATCACAGTTGGACTACATCATTTTTGTTGTGTGATTATCCCTTGTCCCTTTCGCAATAGGCGACATGACAGTTCCTTCTTTGGATTTAAAATAAGTGGTCATTATTTTCGGCATGTTTTGGCTTATTTTTGAGTTGCAGGACCATAGAGAAGAAATCCTCATTATTTCAATTTGTATTAGGTTTGAGTTGGAGTAAACCATAGGCAGAACAAAAGTAAACAATCGACAGAACAAAAGTACACCATAGACAGATCGTTTACCTTTGATCCAAGGTTGCACAAAAAGTCTTAATGGTACAGAACAGCCACTGATGGCACATTATCATACTCAGAAAGAGACTGAAGTGAAGATCGGAAGGCACCTTTACACTGGTGAGCAATGTGAGCCCATATTAATGGCAGAATGTACTTTATACACATTCGTTTAGCATAATGAATAATACGAACAGAGCCCTTAACAATGTGTTTCTACCTATGCACTGAAAAGCGATGTGAATGAATACCCTCCTCAATGGAACTGAAAGAGAGGGGATGAGTGAACCCGCACAATTACCATCTAATCTTTGGAATTCACACAACAGATGCCTTGATCTTATGAATTATCATAGAAACGTTAATGAAACATATTACAAAAGTTTTAATGAGACAATGATGTAAGTTCCCCTGAAGGTACAAATGTTTGGTGGCCTGCGGTGCTGATTTGGTAGGCCATCCACCAACCTCTTTCTTTTTTAAAAACCAGTACTCAATATGGGAATATGTTTTGGAAAACAAAAGCTAATGACCGGGGATCTGTTGAGGTGTTGAAGTGGTCAATATTTCTTTTTTCTGTCCATTTCCTGGCAGTGATGAACAGAAAAAAAAATCAGATTTTTCACTCTAAATAGGATGGGCAGTCTGATGGCTTTACTATGACAGCTCCATCTCTGTTGGGCCATCACAGACACTAAGGTAAAAGCAGAAATTCCTGGCTCCTAAAGATAACCATGTGCAAATTATACTTATTTATGTTTCATAGTTTTCTTTAGTTTCGGACAGGCCTAGAAGGCAGATGTCGATGGCATAGTACACAATGATGACTGTAAGAAATTGGGTTATTGGTTGATCATGGTGAAAACACTCCTCAGGCATCAACCACAAGCCTTGGCAGGGTCAAGCACAAAAGTCGCTTAATTATCATGTGCTTAACCCCCTGGTAGCTTGACACAAAAGTTATCAGGTCTAACATAGTCAATGTGCGAAGTGTGTTTTTTCAGCACTCAAACAGTAATAAAGTGAAAACAAAACACAAGAAAAATTCCAAATCAATTTACACAAATAGACTACATTATAATGGAGAAAAAGACTCTAAAACATATTAAATCCAATCAGTAGAACTGGAGGTATGAATGTTTTAATTGTTGTGTGCAAAATATCGCCTAAACGATCAAAGCGCCAACTGTGGGTATCTGGTCCGGTGAGATTGGGGCAAAGTCAACAGTTAAGGCCAACCACAATGGAGCTTGGTCTAGATTTACACAGTGGATTGGGCCCAGTCTTGGCTTACCTTCAGACTTTTTTGAAGATAAGTTCCTGAGCAGGAAGGGTTTAATGGTGCAGGGCAGCAGCCGGTGCCCAAGGGGGAAGAGGTGTCATCTGGGAGCCGCTAGACAGAGTGTGGTGAAGATTTTTTACCTTCAAGGTTACTTAATTTTTTGGAAGTCAAAAATTTCCAGTGGGATGAAGCAGTTTTCTATAGCTAACAAGAGCTCTACAAGGCCAGATACCTTCACCAAGGGGTCCCACTGAACAGCTGCTGCAGAGAAGAACGTAGCAGGTGCGACTGCAAAGTCAGGCCTACCGGTGATGCACCTTGAACGAATCAGCTGACTGGTAGGTCCTGGTCTTCTGGTGATTCTAAGGACACTTTATTAAGAAACTTTTTCGAAGTCCCAGGCTATAGGGTTAGGCAGGAGCAGCACCACTAACACCACTTTCAAGGGTCCCAGACCTGGGGGAACGGGCACCACTTGGCTGTTTAGAACTCACTACAGCAGAGGCCAAGTGCAGTGTTCAAGGTCTCTGGCGCTTGTTATGTCCCTGTAGCTTATACATGAATCCCTTCTGGTGTTCCTCGGTTCAAGGAGATGGTCCAGTTCTTCTTCAAGCAGCAAGGCAGACCTCCTAACAGCGGGCAGTCCTCTGGTGGTCCTAGCAGTACTTCTGAAATCTTCCACAGGTCCAAGAGTGTACTGAAGTTGTGGTCTGAGGGTTCAATATTTATACCTGGTATCAGCCTTTGAAGTGGGGGTACATCCTGGCCAACCAAAACATCTGGTTCTGGAATGTTCATTTCTTCCCCTGCCAAGACTCCAAAATATCTGGGGTGACAAATGACTGTGTCAGGTTCCTGTGTGCAGGAGGCAAACCCTTTGAAGTGCATGGAACAGGTAATAGGTTCTCCCTCAGCCATCCAGGCAGAATGGCCCATCCTGCCTACTCCAGGCTCCTTTGCCTCACTGTCTGGCAGGAATACACAAATGCCAATAGCAGGGCCATTTACAGTCAAGTGACCCAGGACACTGGCAGCAGACACCACATGGTTAGGGCAAGAAAATGCAAACTTTCTAAAAGTGGAATTTTTTCAGAATTATGACTTAAAATCTGACATTGCTATTAAAAAGAATTTAAATTATAATTCATTTGAGGTTAAATTAGACATTTCTACCTGTTCCCATTCAAATGTTAGCACTTATTAAATGCAATAAGGTAACCCAATGTTATCTAATGAGAGGGACAGGCCTTACAGTAGTGAAAAATGAATTTAGACATTTTTCACAACCAAAACATGTAAAACGTAAACCTACATGCCCTGCTTTTTAAATACGATGCACTCTGCCCTTTGGCCCTCCAACGCAAACCTCAGGGATGACATATGTAATAAAAAAGAAGGTTAAGAGCTGGCAAAAGATTTATATTACCAGGTCAAATTGACACTGTAAAACTGCACTACAGAATGATATGGCGGGGCAGGGACATGGCTTTAATTGCTACTTAAGTGGGTAGCATAACGAGTGCTGCAGCCACAACTTATAGTCTTTAATTTACAGGCCCTGGGCACATGCAATACAACTTCACAAGAGACTTTCAAGTAAAATAAATGGCCAATCAGGCATAGGCCATTTTACCATGTTTTAGGGGGAGACTACAAGCACTGTAGCACTGTTAAGCATTGGTAAAGGACACAGAGTCCAAATCGAATTTTGAAAACAGAAGGGGGGGAAGTCAAAATGTATGGGAGAAGACCACACCAAGAATGTCAGGTCTAACATTGCCCCAACAATTTAGATTAGACTGCCATCTGACAGCCACATAAAGACTTTTGCATGACAAGGAAATATGGGTATGGACCCATCTTGACTTTAGGGCCTATGCTACAACCCAGGCCATTGAAGGTTATTACCCACTAAAAAATGAAGAGAGAATATCTATAACTTTTTACCTGGTCAGCAGGATCAAACGAGATTGGTATACATGATGTCAAATTCACTGAAAAGTACATTGCTTTGTTTCTATTGGGATGTACTTCAAAAAGAACTGGCTTCAGCTTCTGTTGGGAAATTCATTAGTCAGAGGTTGTGTGGGCCTTGATGGCCTTAGAATTTCAGACTTTCATGGCACCTACTAAGAATGATTGTGTCAAAGTCTTAGTCCCATATTTACTAAATTTGGTGCTCATAATATAGAACATGATATAATGTTTTGTGTCTATATCTTACCACTGTAAAGGCTTTTGTGAACAGCAGTAAATTGTGTTGCATTGTGTCTTATGTGATCAAACTTTAGATAATGTGGGCACAAGTTTTGTGGTAGGCATGCTGTTCTAGCTTTGTAAGAGCAGTCTTGGTTTGCTTCATGTGGGCAGTTTTCCTGCAGATACATGGAGATTTTCAGGTGGATAACTTTGTGTCATGCCACTAAAGATCATTCAGGCTTCAGTTCAGACTTTCTGTGCAACAATGTCTGAGACCATGGTTTTTGGGAAAGTAATCAGTTGCTGGTATTTTTTTAATACCACTGAAGATGAGGCACCTGTTCTAGGATCCCTCTCCGGTTCAGCCTCAGGCCAATCAACAGAAATTTTACATCCGGTCCACTAGTTTCCAGAAAGCACAATGTCAAACAGCAATTCTTTGCACCTAATGTAAATAATAATAGACAGGTTGCTATTAAGAGGTTGACAGACAGAGTGCCCAGGGGCAAACGCAACAGAGTACCTTGCCCTGTAAACCCTCGGTCTGTTTGTCTTATTTAGAGTTTGGTGCACCGTAAGCATTTTGATTACCACCCCTGTTGCGTTAATCGACAGAATAGTTCCTCTGACAGCCTGACAGAGTAGGGATCATAGGAGGAAGGGCATTACATTGCTCGTCTTCTTTAGAATGGGAGGTGTAATGCCTTTTTTTCTGTCTGTCACCACCAGGAAAAACATGGCAGTGAGGGACAGGAAAATCCTCAATATGACCCCACACCCTGGGAGAAAAATCCCAGGGTGGATTAGACACTGGCCAGGAAGAGGAACTATTATTCCTGTGTAAAAATATTACCAGACGAGCAAGCCAGACACATGAGAAGCTAATTGAATTGGCCTCAGAAATGTGAAATCGACATTCAGAAATCGAAGGTCCTGCAAGGGACATACAGATTAGACTTTAGTGACAAAGATTTCACAAAAACAAGGCCAGCTGGAATGAAATTAAAGATTAAGGAACTGATTACACTGATCAAGAAATTGAGTGTGAGACAGAGAGAGATGGGAAGGTAGATGGTTGAAAAAGAAGGAGGTATAGAAAGTTAGAGTGCAGAGACTTCCAGTCGTGATTGACGAAGGTTTAAGTGAAGTACAGATGCTTTTTATGAGGGAGGTACCTAGTGGAGGATACATGCATGTGCCATGGAATAGAGGTGATATTTTGTCATTCACAAATGAATTTTCCAAATTAAGAGATAATCCAGTGGAATGGTACAGACAAATTGAAAGGTTTGTGAAGATTTTGAAAGTCCTGTGGATAGGTATGAATATCCTGTTTGACATTGTGCTTTCTGAAAACTAGTGGACCGGATGTAAAATTTCTGTAGATTGGACTGAGGCAGAACCGGAGAGGGATCCTAGAACATGTGCCCCATCTCCAGTGGTATTAAAAAAATACCAGCAACTGATTACTTTCCTAAAAACCAAAATTTCTCCTAACAAAATTGATTGGCAAAAGATTGACAGAACTACTCAAGAATTTAAAGAATCACTTCATGCTTTTTACGAAAGATCAATACAGGTTTTCAGGCAGCAGAGTAAAGCAGAAGACCTGGTTTACAGATTTGCGATTCATTCACGTCCTGAGATTGCGTCCATGATTCCTCAGTGTTTACTGTGTTGGCAGAATAAATTGATTGAGGAGATTTTGCGTTACGCCAAGTATTGCGGAGATGAATTGGAATCAAAGCACAAAAAGCTCAAAGAAAAGTTAATGAGAGTGCAAATCAGAGAAGTTCAAAAAGGTCAGAATCCTTTTGACAATACATTTCCAGCAGAGGGAGCATTTAACACAGTTCCTATGATGCAAGGTGTTAATGGTTTTCAGCATCAGAATTTCCAGACACACGGTAGAGGTCATGGTGTTTCAGTGGATTCTAATACAGGTATTGTTTTGTCATTTTTCAAGAAAGTGAATTCTTGTTATGTGTGTTATGTGACGTTTTCCCGTCCAAAAAGGCGTTCGCCAAGGGTGTGTCCTGGCCCCCACGCTGTTCAGCCTTTATAATAATGGTCTTATTGACCATCTGAATTGTGTAGTAAATAATGATGCCCCTAAATTGGTATCAGGACGTGTGCCCGAATTGATGTTTGCAGACGATACTTTGTTACTGTCCAGAACATCATCGGGCATACAAAACACACTGAATGGTTTCGCGAAGTTCTGTGAGCTAAGAGGACTTGAAATAAATCTGGGGAAAACAAAATATATGATTTTTAACTCCCCTAAGCGGGTGCGTCCAAATCCAGTCTTATTTGATATTCCCCTTGAAAGGGTCAACATTTTCATTTATTTGGCCGTCACCTTAACAGAGAATTTTAGCTGGAACTCCCAGATTGCTAAGTCAACGCTCAAGCTTGTCCAATTGGCAGGGGGTCTAAATAAAGTTTTTAAAAAATCGACTTTTAAACCAGTGTCTCCTGCCCATGAAATTTATTGTCGGCAGGCTAGAGTGGCTGCAATTTATGGGGCTGATCTCTGGGGACATAAGCAGACAGTGTCTCTCTTAAAGGCAGAGCAGTCTTTTTAAAGATCTCTCCTAGGGCTTCCTTCCAGCACACCGTTGATCCCCCTTAGGTTTGATCTTGGGCTAGTTCCACTAGAGGAGATCATCAGTGCAAGACCAATTTTGTACTGGAAGAGGCTGTGGTCAGTGCCTGAACTGACCTCGTATAGATCAGAATTTGCAGAGATTTGGCCTGCTCTTAAATATAAAAAGATCCCTTGGCTTCTGCATATTAATGCAGCTTGTATCCAACTAGGACTCCCGGAATTGTGGGCAAACCCGGAAGCAAGTTGTTCCGGGATACCAAGGAAAGAACTTCTTTCTCTGATATCCGCGAAAAACTTTTCTTCTCTTTCGAGCTCTTCAGCTTTGGGTAGGTTGACCTTAGAATTCCTCATGGTTAAGCAAGATCCCAAACTAGAGGAATTCATGGACCAAATAGAACCCCCACTTGCCCGAAAATTGTACATCCAGTTAAGATATGGTACTCTACCGGTTAGGTCCTTTTCATCCAAGTGGCAGACACAAAACCAGGAAAGTTGTCCTGCTTGTAATCATAAAACAGAGTCTGTTGCACATGTGCTACTTTTTGTCCTGCTTACCATGTAATTAGGAAATGTTGGCTGACTCCCATTTGCAGGAACCTGGGATTCCGTCATTTTAAGCAGGCTTGTAGGTCGCTAATCTATGATACCCATCCCAACATTGTCTTTGCTGTATCCCGCTATCTACACAGTATGTGGCGCAGGAGACAATTTTTTTTAACCTAATTACTTTCATATTGATAACCTGAAGTTTAATCCCTTTTTAAAACTTTTAACTTTATATGCTTATTTATTGTCTTATTGTGGTATTGTAATTGTTGATGTACGTATGTGCACTTTTATGGTCTTTCGACCGAAATAAAGTTATCACTGTTATGTGTGTGGAAAATTTGGGCGTTGGAATAAATTTAATGTGAGTAATTTTGGAAATCAAATGCAGAATCGAGGGAATGCACAGTTTCAGGGAAATTACATGATCCAGACTCAACAGACGCGAAGACAGAGTTCAACATCCTAAAATATCCCAATCAATGCAGCTACCCCAAACTCCACTGTCTCAAAAGAATGTTCTAGTACAAAGGTACAATACACAGAATCAACAGATGAATAGAAATTCATACCAAAATCAAAATGCATCTCAACAGTATTTGATTCAGAGAGATAACTTCGATCAGGACCCGTCAGCCTGACAGTGGGGTTCGGAGGACTGCGTGCTGGGTTAAGCCTTTAATTGGAAATCATGTTTCTTTCCTTGCTGACACAGTTGCTACACACTCTATTGTAAGAACAGTAACCCTGGATGGAGTTGGCGATGCCGGACTACGCGGAGGTCCACGGGGTTGGGAACAAATTCCGTGGAACTCCGCTCCGCCACCCGCCTCCACCCCCCCCCCATTAAGAATGAACTGCGAATACATTAAAAGTGAAAGAAAAAAGACCTTCCTGGACTGTGGCGTCGCAGGGCTGCCCTCCTCCTCTTCCACGGCGAGGAAGAGGAGGAGGGCAGCCTGGGGACTCCGCAGTCCAGGTAAATCTTTTTTCTTTTACTTTTAATGTATATGTAATTATTTCTTAATAGGTGGGGTGAAGGCAGGGGCTGGTCAACTCTGCTCCCCTGTGGAGTGAGCAGAGAGTTGCCTACTCCACGTTCTCTGCGGAACGCGAAGTAGGCAAATCTCCGCACACTCCGCGGGCGGAGCGGAGTTCTCCACCCGCGCCTAAAGAACAGCAGAGGTTCCTAACCTACCCCTCTCGGGAAAAAGTATCCCAGTCCAAGTTGTAGGAGTTACAAATAAAAAGTTGTCCACACCAATTTCAGAACCCGTGCCTGTTAAAATAGGGTCCTTTGAGGATCAACATCGATTAGTGGTGTGTGATTCAAATCCAGTGAATCTGCCTGGATGAGATCTGCTGCGCAAGTTAAATTGTTCCAACTATTTCACTCTAAATGGTATAGAGTTTCATACCAATGATGAGGATGTTGTTTTTAAACTTTCTCAACAGAGATCTGACATGGTGATGTATTCCCTTCTAACCAAAGAGGACCTTTGAGCTTAGAGACACAATGTTGCCTAAATTTGGGACTTTAGAGGTAATTATATCAGACTAATCAAAGGTGTTGAACCAGTCTGAATCACAGTCAAACCCAATGCAGAATATCCAAGAATCCCACAATAAAATTTGACTCAAGATACTATTGCCAGAATCACTCCTGTGATCGACTCAATGGTTGAGCAAGGGATCCTTAAGGAGATAATGGAGAATCCATGTAACAATTCCACTATGGGCTTGCAGAAGCTGAATGGCAAGTATTGTACTGTATACAACTTACATAAAATGAATGCCATTGTTGTCCCATGTTGTCCCATGGTACCAAATCCAGCTGTGATCCTATTTCAAATGGCATGTGAAGCTGCAGGTTTTCAGTCATTGGTGTGTGCAAAGCTTTCTATTCCATTACCTTCCATGTGGATAGTCAATACCTCTTCACTTTCCGTTTTAGCAATCATGTCTTGGCATGGTGCCAAGGCCCACAAGGGCATGAGGAAACCCGTCAGTTTTTAACCAGATACTCACGAAAAAATTTGAGTCTCTGGTGATGCCAAATCACTCAGTTTTAGTGCAGTATATTGACGACCTAATGGTGGTGGCAAATACAAAAGAAGCTTCCAAGACTGATAATATTGCCCTTTTGAAAAATTTGGCTGAACATGGACATAAAGTACCATCAACTAAGATATAGTTTTGCCAAACTGAAGTCCTGTACTTCGGACTCCACATTGAAAAATTAGCAAGAAAAGTCTCACAAGAGAGAATTGCAGTGACTCTAAATATAAACCCACCAACTACTCAGAAAGAAGTTCGGATGTTCCTAGGAATGGGGGGCTGGTCCTGGTCAGTTATGGAATCCTAAGAGATCTAGTATGGATCTTGAGTGCTCTCCATGCAAAATCCTATGCCAAGGTGAGATGGATCATGGCAGGAGATTTAACAGACAGAATCGATATTAAGCAAGGAGTGTGACAATTTTGTGTTCTTGCCCCCACACTCTTTACCTTATATATCAATGGAGCTGTCAAATAGCTGGCCAAATGTAGGCATGATGCCCCTAAACTAGTGGGACTATCCATCCCGATCCTTATGTTCGCGGATGATACTGTGCTGAGATGAGAACACCAATGGGGCTCCAATCATAATGAAATGCTTTTTTTTCATCCTCATTTGCCTCTTAACACCATTCCACTTGCACCTTAACTGGTGTGTCCTGTCCTTTTTGCTGGGAAAGAAAAACAGAAGGTAGGGGGATTTCACACTCTGACACCCTCGGTTTTAAACGCCCCCTTCTTCAAATTCACACTTTCTCTATAAGCAATCCTGCTTCTTTAGAAAAGTGCCAGCCGAGCCAGAGTAGGCTTACTCATTGGACCCCTGATTCGCTTCTCTATCTTGTTGCTCATACCGCCTGAGCATAGGTAGCCAGAACTCGTGCCTTCTATGTCCCGACATATCCAAGCTGGCTATATGCTTAACAGAAAGTATCCAATCTTCAAATCTGGGAGGGGCCAGGGCCACCCATTGCTTACATATTTCTGTACGTGCCAGTAATATAGCATGGAAAATCAGCTTGGCGTGGTTTTTAGTGATTTTAAGTTGTGGATCTAGATATCCAAAAATAATGAGTAAAATGCTTACCTTAATACTGAACTTCAGGATACTAGACAAGGCCTTACTCACATCATTCCAGAATATCTGGATCTCCGGGCAGTTCACAAACATATGCACATTGTCTTCTCTTATACTACCACATTTCGGGCAGGATGCTTCGCCTTCTTTTCCAAACTTCGAAAGCCTCTGCAGGGTCCATTACGCCCTGTGGATGGTGAAAAGATGATTTCTCCTCAGGTATGCTGGTTTAACTATTTTATACATCATAGACATAGATATTTGCCATTGGTGTTCCAGCGAGGTCTTCCGCAAGCATCTTGCCCACCGCTCCATTGGGTGAATTCTACATCCTCCTGCTCGATCATTAACCAGTAAAAGATCGCGACTTCTTTCTTCACAACAATCCCTTGTGTGAGTCGGTCTTCGAGGCCATTTTGCTCTCCTATTATCGTGCCAGGGCTTGATACCAACTCTGTATTTGGAGGTACTTGAATCTAGAGATTTTATGGTCTGACCTTTGTTTACACATTTCCCACGAAATCAAGTGTCTTTCATGTATTATATTCTCCCATCTTATAATACCTGCCTCATGTAATGGAGCCGCCAAAGATCTTTTGTCAATTCTGGAGAACCAGGAAAATCCCAAATAGGGGCGAGTAGGCTAAAGTAGGGAAGTTTTGAGACCTTTTTAATCTCGTACCTTGTCTCAGTCAGACCCTCTAAAATTTTAAGCCTGACCTTTTGGAAGTACTTGAGATCCGCATATTTGTGTATAAATCTACATTCACCCCCCTCCTCCTGACTTGGCATCACCGCCAGTAGTCTCCCAATCTCTGAGTCTGTGGGTCTATTTCACCGCATTTTTCCATTCTTTAATAAGAATGTCCATGAGTAAAAAAGCAGATTTGGTAGTGCTAAACCACCTTTCTCCACCCTCCTTCTCAGTTTCTTCCTTGGGCCTTTGGAGGACTAAATTAAACTGCTGATCTGACTTTGCATCTTTACAAACCATTCCTTTTTGAAAGGCAGGGGAATTGCATCAAAGAGAAAGTAAGCTTGGGGAGAACGATCATTTTCACCAAGTTGACTCGACCGAATAAGGTAAGCGGAAGATGAGACCAATTCTTCAGTAGGCCATCAACCTCTTTCTTAACTTTTTTAAAGTTTACTTTGGTTAATTTTGTAATATTTTGCGGAATCATAACTCTCAGATATCTCATTTCCCCTCTACTGACTTCATCCCCTACCTCCAAATTCCAGGTCATGATCTCTATTGATATCATAGCCTAAGATATTCCCAAAGTCTGCCGTCAGGGTCATAACACGGCTCAAGGTATTTTGTAAGTGGGTTGTATAAATCAGTCATAGACCTATCACCTACCCACCAGGCCCTGAGTGTCATGGCTGCCTTATCATGTTCAAATAGATTTGATATCCTAAAAGATCAATCAGAGATAGAGATCATTCTCAAATTGCTTCCACCCAAGATGGCAAGGAGGTTGAAATTAGTACTGTGATCCCTAACATCGAGGAGACTACTGAATCAGGCAAAGTAAATGACTAAATAGGGCTACCACTAGGCTCACTACAAGGCCCCATTGCCACACAGTTAACTGCCATTATGACCGAGATCCAGAGTCTTAAGGCTTTTGTCTGTATTTTAGGGGATTCACTAAGCAAGGCCCATTCAGCTATTGTGCAGGTTAAAACCATGATAGGATAAAACCTCGAAACAGCACAAACACAATGGGGGACATATCCAGTAAGAATCAGCCAGTCATTAACCATCACATTAAAACCCCGACTGGTATTAATAACGAAGGAAAGAACCACTTAGCAAGCTCCATAAATACGCATCCATCTAGACAGGGAACCTAAAGCAAAACTCACAAATCAAAATTCCAGATCCCAAACACCAATAGCCTCCCCTCCGCTAAACCGTGACTACCTAGGACCAATAAGATCCTGTCTGCCTAAAGAGACCCCTACTAAAATTGTACAGAAAAATATAGTATATATGACTAATGTCCCTAAACACACTGGCAGTACCTACAGGGAAGATGTGGATTCGCTCTGCAACAAACACATACAGTGGATAAGGCATGTCAGGGGATGTTGCTCATTTTTAGAGAAGACATCCTCATGGCTGAACGACACTCTTCTCCTGATCTACCATTAGACTATATTTCATTGACACTCCCCTAAGTCAAACTAAAAGCAGGCGTAAGGAAAATAGCGATAACCAAGGTTAGCGCTACTTTTCTTATCGCTATGCTTGTTAGCGTGCCCATTGATAATTGGAGAAATGTCGGTTTGCAACATTTCTCCAGTTATTTTGAGCTGGAACGCCCACTTTGCATCTCATTAGAGATGTAAAGGTGGGCGTTTCGGGAAAGGGCGCTAAGGCAAGGAGTCACGCGATAGTGTGACCTTGCTGATAAAGCAATAAAAATATAATTTTTTTATCGCCGCCTTGTTGATGTGCCCCATAATGACTATTCTGATCAAAGAACTTGATTTGTTAGCACATTGGGTGGTGTTTCTAAAAAAACGTGAAATACTCATGGTATTAATTATAGACTGTTCTATAGGCAGGAAAAAAGTATGTAACATTAATATCTTGGTACTTAATTTGATTTTGTACGCTTCATCATTTATTTAGAATGGATTTTCTTTATGTGTTTTCTTTTAACAGCCCTGATGATGTCCCAAGGGGGACGAAACGCGTAGGCTGTATTGAAAATTCTGATTGATCTGTATTGTGAAGATTTTGGAACAAGTGACAACTAAGATAAAAAAAAGTGCTAATAAAGACAACTGGACAAGGAAGCTTACACTGGAATTTTGATTATTTATGGACTTCAATAATTAATTGTGTAAAACTTTGTAATAATTGTATGCTCCTTCTGTATAGATTGAATCTTTTGTCAGATGGTGGTGGATCATCAGAAGTGAGCATTTCTTTTGAATATTTACCAAGAAGTAATCAGTAGAATATTTACCTGTGCACACGAGTTCTGTAACCCTCACCGCCATTATATGTTTTGGTAACTAAACCCAAGTTCATGGCGTTTAATCCCCACAGAACTTTTAAATGGAGGAATAATCTTAGATAACCGTTTACTGGAGCAAGTTAATGCTTTTACCTATTTGGGAGTGTTGTTGCAGAAAAATATGCGATGGAGCTGCCAAATAGATGCCGCCACATAAAGCTCCGACAGCTGTCAGGTATCCTACAAAAAGAGTTCAATTCTTCTCTGACTAAGTCAACTAGTCCAGTTCTACAAATATACGAAATGAAGGTTGTGAGCTCGGTGTTATGTGGGGCAGAACTCTGGTGTCTTGAGAACATGCATCAGCTCATTGCAGCTGAAAACCTCTTTCTTCGGAACATTACTGCTCTTCCACAAAGCACTCTGACACTGCCTTTGTTGTTAGACCTTGGCCGTAAAGCTCTGGTTGATCTTGCCAGGTTGCGTACTATTCTGTATTGGCGCAGAATCTAGACCACACCAGAACTGTTACCTATGCTGAAGGCCTCAGGGATGTAATTAGGGCAGACACTTTTCATAAGATTCGTTGGCTTTGTGAAATCAGAGCATTATTGATAAACATGGGCATTCAAGATTTATGGGATAATCCTATGAACAACTCAATTCCACCTAAAGAAATTGTAAAAGAAAGATACTGGAATATGGTCTATTATAATACCTATAACAAATGTGATAGCTCATCCCAAACAGGGCTTTTCCTAATAGTGAAACCCCGACCTAAATTGGAGATGTACTGGGATATTATATCCAAACCTTATGACCGGAAGCTGTACTTCCAATTTAGAGTGGGGTTTATGCCCTTGCGAATCTTAACGGCAAAGTGGGCAAGTGAGGGTGACAGTAAATGCCCTTTTTGCGAGATGTGTGAAGAGTACTATGCCCATGTCCTTTTTGTGTGCCCAGCATATAAAGCTCCGCACAAAGCGTGGTTGGCTCCAATATGCAGATTGCTGTCTACCAGAATATGTTGCACTGCAATGAGAATATTGCGTAATGATACTCTCCCTTGTATTGCAATAGCTGTAGCCAAGTATCTGAGCTGGATGTGGGCTATAAGATCAAGATCTCTCCCAACCAATTGCTCTATTGATGTCTGGCATCCACGTCTGTAGTGTATTCTTTTAAACCAATGTGTATGTTTAATTACTTATTGTATTTCTATCTAGGACAATCGAAAATTTGTATCTAATGTATTATTCAAGTTGTTTAATATGATCTTAACTAAGTGTAAGATTGATGTCTATTTATTCATCTTTTTATTGTATTTTTTAAAATTACTGCACTGACATTTTTGTAACAAAAATGAGTTTTATTAGATGTATTTCGCTTTATGACATTTATTTGTCGAATAAAGCCTTTTGGATTGGAGATCAGTATATCATCTGCGTATAGGCCTAATTTCTTGCTCTAGCCATTATATTGGAAAGGTAAAATATCTGAGTCTCTTCTAATATTTCTGGCTAAGGGTTCAATATAAAGATTGAATAAAAGTGGTGACAGGGGGCAACCTTGCCTCGTGCCCCTGGTGATGCCAACAGGGTTTGTCAGAGAGACATTGAACAATACTCTAGCTTCTAGTGCTAAGCAGAAACCTGCCAGGGCTTAGCAAAAATTTGTCCCAAGATTTAAAGACTTCACCACACCTTGCAAGTAAGCCTAATCAACCCGGTCAAAGGCCTTAGTGGCATCTAATGCCACTACCGCAAGCGGGAGCTCGTAGGCAGTGGCCAGATCTATAGAACTGATCCGCGTGTAAGTCAGCTCCTTCAGTGATCTTCCGCGGATAAAATCTTTTTGATCGTCATGTACGAGCTCAGCCATCAAACCATTAAGTCTATCAGCCAAAATGTTTGCATAGATCTTGTAGTCACAGTTCAAGAGCGATTTTGGCCTATAGGCGTCACATCTTTTAGGGCAGTTGCCTGGTTTCAGAATTAGCCCGATGGTTGCACCTTGCCATGATATAGGTATTACAGCTCTTGTCAAAAACTGTTAATTAAAAAATTCAGCTAAGATAGGTGTTAGTGTATTTGCTCTGTATACTTCATGAGCAGGCCATCCGGTCGAGGAGCTTTCCCTTTCTTGCCTTGTCCTATAGCCTGTTCTACTTCCCTCATTTTGATCTCCCCATTCAACTGTCCACTCCTATCTGGTGTAAGGGGATCAGCCCAGTCTTGCCCTAGCCAGGACCTCAACCCTTCTTCTGTGGTTTCCAACTCTTCTTGATAGACTTTGCTAAAGTAACTGTCAAAGACTAGCTCAATCCCTTTATTGTCTCCAATTAGAGCCCCAGTCTGTTCGCATTTGACCTGTTTTATCCTGTTCCTCACCTGCTCATTTTTGGCTTTCCGAGCCAACGACTTGCTACATCCCTCGCCGTATCCAAAGTGGGCCAACCAACTGACCTCCCACCTTTTCCTGATCCTATCTTGTAGAACTGCACTCAGTTTAGATTTTACTTCTGTCTTTATCTGTAGCAAACTTTCGCGAACCCCATCATCTACTCTGGGGTGAATCAGATCCCTTTCTATTGAGTGTCCCTGCTCTCCTAATGTTGAGACTTCTTTATAGTACTGCTGCCTTTTGTCCACAGCTAATGCACCCAGTCTGCCCCTTAAAAAGGTGTTGTATGCATCCCAAATCCCACCGAACCTCGGCTGATTTAAAAAAATTATTTTGTCTCCGAATTTAGTGCCTCTACAACTTCCTCTTCTAGTAAGATCGTGCGATCCATGGTCCATTTAGTTCGACTACCCCCTCGCTTAACTTTGAGCAAAGCAACACAGCAGAGTGATCTGACAAATGTACCCCACGTGATCGATTTGTTTTACCCAGTCCTTCAAACTACTATCTATTAGAAAATATTCAATCCTAGACTGATGGCTATACTTTTTATTATAAAATGTGTGCCCTTTCTGAGACCCGGCCCTCTGACGCCAGATGTCACACAGGCCCAACTGCTCCATCATTTGTTTAATAAGGCCTGACATTTTAGGATTTACCAATGCCCTGCTATGCTGGATCTATCTAAAGTGTAATCCAGAACAGCATTAAAATTCCCTGCCATAATAATCGGGTCCGGAAAGTTAAGTCGTTCGGTGAATAAATCCTCTAGGAGAGTAGTGTCATCCTGGTTCGGACCGTAATATCCCACCAGGGTAAAGCCATGACCTAGGATTTTCAACTTAGCCACAAGCCATCTTCCAGCTTTATCCAAGACATTGTCTTCTATACAGATTTTTGACCCTTGTTTAACTAAGACTGCCACCCCCTTTGTTACTGCTGATTGCCCTGTACACACTACTTGGGCGATCCATTTTTTGGCCTTGAAAAACTCCAGACCCTCCTTTTCCGTTTAAGGGTGTTTCTTGTACAATAATAATCTGAGCCGGGCAATCTTTTAAATATTTCAGTATTCTCTCACATCTTCCCTGTACCCTAAGGCCATTTACATTCCACTGAATAAGTTTCATTACATTCTCTTGCATCTCATCCATCCCCTCTAAAGGTTAAAACTAGCATAAATGAGGCTTCTGAGGATATTTTTTTTCTTTTTTCTCCCAGATGCTCCCTACCCTGAGCTCCCCCGCCCCCCTCCCATGGAAAACCCAACCCTGATTCTTCATGGCTTAGAGCCCTGTGGGTGCCCCCCAGAGTGTGCATCTAATATAATATGTATTTGTGAGGAAGCGGAAAAAAAGGGAAATTAAAAGATACAAAAACTTTGGAACAGCCCTGAACAAAATTGTTTAAAAAAAAAAATACCGATCACATCAGATCATAAATCATACATGAATAGCCTAGACCCTATCTCAGAGTTTCAGCATTACTAACCACCTGGCTGTAAGCTCTCAATGAAGTCATCTACCTCCTCACCAGAATGAAAAATGTGCATCTTATTATTGAACATCACCTTCAGGAATGCTGGGAAACTCAATTGCACCGAGGCGCCCAACTTCCTTAATGGCTCAATCCTTTCCCTAATTCCCACTGCCTGTTGGAGGTGACATTTGAGACATCTGATCTAAATTCATATTTAACCCTATCTAACTCAATCGACTTCATACTCAAAGCTTTGGTCAGAAGCTTCTATTTTAATGTGTAGGTTAGAAAGTTAAGCAGAATTCTCCTGGGCTTAGTCCTGTTGGTGTTAAGTCTTAAGGGGTCTCTATGAATTCTCTGAATATCTTTAGCAATCTCTTGCTCTGATTCCTCCAACTGCAGCTCCCTTTTTATCATTTGAACTATATAGGTATTAATATCGTCCCCCTCTCTACCTTCCGGAACTTTCAGAATCTTCAAATTATTCCGTCTCTGGAAATTCTCCATTCTGTCTTGCTGCTCCTTCTCCTTTGTTTTTAACTTTGCTATTACAGCGCTATTGGCCTGTAATGTTCCCTGAGCTCTTTCCTCTCCCCTTCAAGAGTTGTTGTTCTATTGCCTATCTCATCCATCTTCCTCTCCAGAACTTCACAGGCAGACCTTATCTGCCTCTGATTTACCTCCGATGTCTCAAATCTGCTTTTAATTTTGGCAGTCAAGGCTACTAGGAGAGTTCCGATAAATTGGTCCTCCTTATCGGAGTGCATGGAAATATCAGTGGGACACTAGGGGCTATGATTTGGGCCTTTTGACCCTACTGGAGCTTGTTCCTCCTCATTTGAAATTTGACCCCCGCCCCAGAGGCAGCAGAAGAATCGGAGGCTAGGACTTGATATCTATTTGGGGACATATCATTTGCCCAATCCTCAATGTCTTCCATGTTCAAACCTTCAGAGATTCTCTTTTGTACCCCCTGCATCATGCTGGCCCCTTCCTGGTGACTTTTTATCTCTGCCATTTTATTTTCGCCCCGAATGAGCGTTTTCGGTAGAACCATCAAGTAGGTCCTGAGTGATGGAGTGACCTTGATCCTTTGCTCAGGGGTACCCTTCTTTTTCAAAACTTTTTTAGGGTTTGGTGCAATCTGAAGGGCTGATGAATCCCTCACGGTGGGTTTTGATTTATCAGAGTTTTTGGCCCCCCTCCCTACCTATTCCGCCACCCTGAATGTAATCAGCAATGGGTCTAGATCTGGTCTAGATGCCCGACCTCTGCCTCTCACTGTACTCCTTAATGTGTATCTTGAGACCCCTTCCACAGAAGCACTCCCACCCGCTGCCTTCTTCCTACCTGTACCCGCCTTTAGTCTAGGCAAATCTGCTTGTTCCACGATGATGTGCCTTTTCTGTTCCAGGAGCAGAGATCCACCCTGGTGGTCAGAAGGATCCTTGCGGCCAGCTTCGATCTCCTCAGTCTGCTCCTCAACCTTGAGAGCCCTTTCGGCTTCAACTCTGGTGCTGCCATTACCTCCGCCTCCTTTCCCCTAGAAGGGGTTCCTTGTGGCAGCACGCCGCCCTCTGCAGAGGTCCAGGGCCGCCCTACCCCACGATCGGTCTGTCGCCGTGTTTTCTTCAAGCCCCTGGATGCTTCCGGAACCTTAGATGAGAATGTTTTCTGTTTTGAAACTCTGGTGGTAGTCCTCAGACTAGGATATTTGTTTCACAAACTTTAAAGCATGTTCTGGGTTATAAGAAAAAAAAATTCAGCTCATTTGCTTCAATTCGTCATGCACACTCCGAGGCTCTCCCGCGACCCGCAGCTAGCCGGCCGCCATGTTTTCCCCGTTGAGAATTCAATGCTTTTATTGCCTTCTGTCAGGAAAGAGATGTAGAACTGATTCCAAGAAAATCATATTTTATGATTATAAATCCCCATTGATCTTACACAGGAAAGGTGACACTAGATGGGGTTCCCATTGAGAGGGTCTCACATTTTGACTATCAAGGTGTTAGATTGACAGACAACCTAACATGGGGAGCTCAGCTGGAAAAAAGTGAAACCACTCTACACCAGAAAGCCTCTGCTATAGGGAGGAAATATAAGACTATTTCTGGGGGTGCAGTGTCTCCTGGTATTACTGTACTTAGAGCCTTGGCGTTATCAGTGGCAGTCTATGGAGCTGTGATATGGAGACATGCAAAATCAGAAATCCTCACTAAAGTTGAGAATAAGTTTATCAGGGCCCTTTTGAACCTCCCTGTAAGCTGGCCCACCTTACCATTGAGATTTGATCTGGACATTAAACCCTATACATATAACAATCTTGCTCAAACCTTTGCTGTACTGGATTAGACTCTGGTCCACCCAAGAGCTAGCAATTTATAGGGATTCAGTTAAGGAACTGATAGCCCTTGACACAGATGTATGTACCCCTTGGCTAAATGTAATAAGAGAACTTTAAGATGAAATAGGAATGGGTGAATTGTGGATATCACCAGCGCAGATATCTAAAGTAGATGCACAAAAAGCAAAGCATTTCTATTGGGTGGAAGTGTCACAGCAAATCTGGAGAGGCCACCAAGAGGGGAGCATATCCAGCCTGTTTTTGAACCATAAAATGTACCAAGGCTGGAGCCCTATATGGACAGAATGTACCCCTTCCAGGCTAAATTCCTATATGTGCAATACAGATGTAGTCTTCTTCCGCTGAGAGTACATACCTCAAAGTGGTCTAATATATCTTCCAACTCAAAATAGTGTGTCAGCAGCAAAATGTAGGAAACATTATGCCTGTGACAATGAGTCATGTAGGGAAATCAGCAGCTTCCCTCAACTGGATGCAAATGGACTTTATTGAGATGCCTCTTGGCAATGGATTGAGGTATGTCTTGGTTATTGTTTGTATTTTTCAAAAATAGGTGGAAGCTTATCCGACACGCAGGAATGGTAGCCTGATAGTAGCTAAATTGTTGTTAAGTGAGTTGATTCCGAGTTTTGGCTTCCCAACTTTTCTTGAGTCAGACCGAGCAACTCATTTCAGTAATGAGGTTCTGAAATTGATTAGCTTCAGAAGTACACCAGACAGCAGAACCTGATTGTCACCCCATGAAGTAATAATGGGCCGAGTGATGAGACAGCCAGGTGTTCCTGCCAATGCTTTAGTCAACATAACAGATTATCTGGTCCTGGACTACTGCAAAGGTTTGGCTGATGTGGTACATTCTGTGTCTCTACAGGTTGGAGAGGCTGCCCTTATGTCCTAGTGAAGAAGCATGTGCAGAAATCGTGCTTGGAGCCCATTTGAAAGGACCTTACTAGGTGATCCTGGTAACCAACACTGCTGTAAAGTATGGAGGTCTCTCTAACTGGGTGCATGCTGCACATACTTGCAGAGTCCCATGTCCCCTTGATGATACAACAGCACTTGTCCCTGCTGGGCCGGTGGCAAGAGAGAGACAGGGGGTGCAGTTTACTCAAACTGTAAGTACCAGCAGGCTGCTGGGACAGCATGTGTTTAGCCTGAGGGGGGTGCGAGAGAGTCAACTATTGTCTGTACCGAAGGGTCTCAGCCAGTAGAGTTGACTACGAGAAGTGTTGACCCTAACAAAAGGCCAAGTGCACCAAGAGAGCAATAGGTATCCAGAGGCCGTTGGCCCAGAAAAGGTGAGCTACTGCGGCGTTGCTGTAAAGCAGGTATTCAGGCATTAAAGTATTTAAATAAATCCAATGGAGATCGAAGAAAGAAGATCTTGAAGCTTTATTCAAGTTAACACCAACACATCACTGGAGTGCGTCCTCCCCATCTGAAGTACGAACGGCAACTGTCCACTGACACCGTTCATACTTCAGAAAGGAGGTTGGACGCACGGGGATGCATCTTCGAGAGATGCCTATTTAAATAACATCAAATAGCATGCGTGCGCGTGTAAACTCATCACGCGCATTCGAGTATAAACCACGAGCTCTACAGGTAACACGAGCTCGTTACACATGTAAACACCCATTAAGTACATTACATCACCCTTCTCCTTTCACAAATAAAACAAAATTGAATTTAATGAAAATAAAAATCTTTGTATCTTGAAGAAAACGTACAATTGCGAACAGGTCTTGATGAACCAATTACAGGAGAATTATTATTACCAACAACTTGAGCTACAGCAGACAATGATGATCTCGGAGAGTAATCTCCTGCATCACCATTGTTAATTGACCTTGAAGAGTCTGGTGAAGTAGAGCCAAAGTATGAAAAATGTAAATCATCATTAAAAACATTTTTTTTTTTTACAATTTCATTTGCTTGATGTGAGGTCAATTTAATTAACATTCTCTTACTCCACCAACCTTTCTGGCCAAGAAAAACAGAACCTTTAGATACTTTTAACACTTGTACAGGAAGAGACAGTTTCGAAAGACCCTTCTTAACTTTCTTGGGAGACTTGATCATCACCCAGTCTCCAATTGTAAACTCATTTGCATAATTGCAACTCCTACTATCAAAGTTTTTCTTTTGTATAGCTTGTTGAACTGCAACTTTCTTAATCATGTCCTTCTTGTCTTTGCAAGCCAAGCATGAATCCTCATTCTTCAACAATGTTCTAATCCATGATGGACAAAGGGTACCATTAGGATCTCTTTTCTTGAGTAATCTAAATGGTGAGACCCCAGTTGACGAATGAGGAGTTGTAAGATATGACCAAATCTTTTTTTTTAAGAACATATCCACAGGTACACTAGTGGATAAAGCTGACTGTATTCCCTCCTTTATAAATCTATTCATTCTTTCAACTAAACCATTAGCTGACGGGGAATACAATGCCACCTTTAAATGTTTAATAGCATGAGATTTCAAATAATTTTCCATCACATTTGAGGTAAAGTGAGAACCATTGTCTGTAACTAACTCTCTCGGATATCCTTCAGAAAGAAAAATTCTAGAAAGGAAGTTAATCACAGACAATGTGGAAGGTACAGAACAAAATTCAAACTCCACCCATTTTGAATAGTAATCTATTAATACTAAGATGTATCTTTTTTCATGAGAAAGCAAATCAAATGGGCCTGCAAAATCCAATGCTAATTTGGACCATGCTTCTTCCGGAACTGGAACATTATGCAAAGGTGTCTTTACCGTTTTCCAATGCTTGTCAGATACTAGACAAGTTGCACATGAATTTACCCACTTGGCAACATCTGCATCTAAACCAGGCCACCAAAAATTTTCTTTCAACCTCCTTGAGGTTGCACCTATGCCCAGATGCCCTTCATGCGCTATATCAAAAATTTTCTTACGCAGTGAAGTTGGGGGAACTGCAAGATCACCGCGCAAGATCAAACCTTCAACTAGGGTAAGTTCCTGATTGATTTGTGCAAATGATTTTAAGGGAGAGGGAAGTGAGCGTTCTTTGGGCCATCCCGAAACAATCATGTTTTTTACTGCAACAAGAGTGGAATCTTCTTCAGACGCTCTCACCCAATCATCCTGTGTGACATGAGGCAAGTCATTGACAAGATCATCAATAGACGCCACCACACATTCCACGTCATCAAATCTTGAACATGAGGAGTTATCTTTTAATGATAACCTAGAGAGGCAATCTGCTCTTGAATTTCGGCCCCCAGGTATGTGTTTTATAACAAAATTGTATTCATGTAATCGTGACAATAAACGAACCAGCCTGGAGGAAGCTTTTCCTGTACCATTCCCATTTAACAAATGTATTAATGGCTTATGATCAGAAAAGATTTCAAATTGAGTACCCCAAATGAAAGTCTTAAATTTTTCCACAGCCCATGTACAAGCAAGAGCTTCCCTCTCAATGGTACTGTAATTTGACTCTGCATTAGAGAGAGATCTTGAGGAAAAAGCTATTGTATTTTCCTTTCCATTGACCCATTGGCAGAGGACGGCCCCTAATCCATTTTGACTTGCATCAACCGACAAAATGCACTTTTCACCAGGTGAAAATGGAGAAAGAGCGGGGGCTTGAATGATGAGTTTTTTTATTAAGTCAAAAGCTTGTTGTGCTTCAATTCCCCATGTGAAGCATGCATTTTTCTTTAATAAAACACGTAGAGGTTGAACCACTTGAGCATAATTGGATATCAACTTTGAGTAATATTCTGTCATCCCCAAAAATGATCTTAACAGATCTTTATTTTTGGGCATACTGACTTCATCAATCGCTCTTGTGAGTGAAAACTTATGCCTGATTCCTGAGGCAGAGATGGTGTGCCCTAGGTAGTCAATGGAATCCGCCATAAATTTACATTTTTCTGTACCCAAGGTTACCCCAAATTCTTTAAATTTGTCCAGTACCCTCCTGAGAGTAGACAAGTGCTCAATTTTGTTTTTTGAAAATATTAAGACATCATCCTGATAAGCTTGAACAGAATTAATGCCTTTTAACATGTGATCCATAAACCTTTGAAATACGCTTGCCGCAGATGCTAGACCAAACGGAAGTCTTAAATATTTATATGCACCAAAAGGTGTTACAAACGTAGTTAGGTCAGTGGAAGATTTGGATAATGGTATCTGATGATACGCGGACCTTAGGTCCAACATGGTGAAACATGTCGCACCTGCAATGTTACATAACAAATCTTGAATTTTTGGTAGGGGGTGACAATCCACTATAATACTTTTGTTAAGTGTGCGTAAGTCAGCACACAAACGAATAGAATTGTCCTTTTTTCTTACTATTACAATGGGACTAACCCATTCTGAAGACTCTGTGGACTGAATAATACCCTCTTTGACCAACTTATCAAGCAGAATTTTAAGGTCATTTCTGACGCTCAACGGAACTGGTCTCGCTTTATGAGAAACTGGGATAGCATTTTCTTTTAGTTTGATGACATGTTCTACTTTTTTTACATTACCAATGTTTGTTGTAAAAACTTCAGGATATTCTGTAAACATGGTATGACCAATATCTGTACAATCATAGGAATTATTATGACTGTCATCATTGATGGAAGTGATTGTATACTCCTCATTAATTTGAATAGGATTTTCAGAACCAGGAACCAGTTTCAACCCCATTCTGGCTAAATCCTGCCATCCAATAATGTTCTTTCCTTTAAGAGCTACATAAATCTTTGTTAAAATTTTACGATTTAAACAAGTAATAGACTCCATGAAATAACCATGCATATCAATTATGTGACCACCATATGCTTTTGGAATGATATCCAAGGGTAGTAAGGGCTTCTTAAAAGACCAACACTCTTCAAATAATGTGTCTGACACAATAGTAACTGGTGCTCCAGAGTCAGCCATCATGTCCACCTTAACATTCCCAACAATAACAACACATAATGGTTCCTTAAATTTCTGAACGACCGAGGACATATCTAAAGAGTCAATAGAAAGCATGAGTCTTTCAAGGCTATCATCAAGTGACTGAACAACTTCAACATTAGTATTTCCATGAGCATTATCAGTGTCTAAATTGCTAACTCTGACCATTTTCTTGCTTCTGCACACAGTATAAAAATGACTCATTTTCCCACATTTTGTACATTTCTTACCTAGTGCCATACAGATAGGGCTATCACCTAAATGTGATTTTGAACCACACCTAAAACAAAAAGAGTTAGTTTTTGCCTGTTTTTGAAAGAAAGGTTTTACAAATTTTGGCCTGAAAGAAACATGGTTAATGTGAGGATCATTTTGAATCATGTTCACAGGTGAAGGGTTGACCTCAGTTAAACATTTTGATGTTATAATAGATCTCTCAATCCCTTTTGCGATATCTATAACCTCAGCGAGGGAAGGATCTCTGCAGCTGAGAAGACGTTCTTGAATTTTTTTGTGAAAACAGCTGTACACGAACTGATCCCTTATGTACGAGTCAAGGTAAGCTCCAAAGTTACAATTCACCGCCAGGTTCCTTAAAACTGAAATATAGTCTTCAATGGATTCATCAGAACCTTGTTTCCTCTTCATAAAGTTAAATCTTTCAAGCAAAACGCTTGGCTGCTCTAAAAACTTTTTATTTAACCTGTTAACGGCATCAGTGTAAACGTTCCATCCATCTCCTTCATCTGGTGGTGGAATGGTGACAGGTAAGTTGTCAAAAGTTTCTCGCCCTGCACTGCCCAAAAAACTGTAAAGAATTGCGAGTCTGCGTTTGGGTGAATACTCCTCTGCATCTATTGCCACCAGGTAATTCTCAAAGGATAATTTTAACCATAATTTCCAGGGCTCCTTCGGCTTTCCTGGTCTTGGAAGAAACTGCTCTAGCTGACATATTTGCTGAGAGGACATTACAACTGATTTTAATTTAACTTTTAGCAAGGTAGTTCTGTAAAACGATGTAACAAAGCATCAATTGTTAATTTTCTATTTTTTTTTTTAGTAAAACCAAGGTTGTAGGCATGTTGAACACATCAAATTCGACTTACTTAAGTTTAATTGCGAGTTCCTGCTGAGGTGTCCTTAATTTTCTCCTTTTCAGAGTGTGAAATACAACCCACACGTGTAACCAATAGCGCTGCACGTTTGAAAACTGAGAATATAACTCTACACTCTTCCAACCAATGAGAGTGCGGCTATGATAAATTTCTCTTTTGCCTCTTTAGCCAATGAAAACGGACCTCTTCCGTGTTAGGGGATTTGTACTTGAGTGAAAACGAGAGGCGTCCTTTGATTGGCTGTTCTCTCGCTAATCCGGAAACTCCTCTGTTATTAGCCTGAAGTTGCACGAAGGTTTCCTTTGCGAGAGGATAAGCGTAAAGATCACACAGCTGGTAAGAAGCACAAATCGTTGTGATGTTGGTATTTATGTTGAAATAACTCGTCGCCAAATGTAAAGCAGGTATTCAGGCATTAAAGTATTTAAATAAATCCAATGGAGATCGAAGAAAGAAGATCTTGAAGCTTTATTCAAGTTAACACCAACACATCACTGGAGTGCGTCCTCCCCATCTGAAGTACGAACGGCAACTGTCCACTGACACCGTTCATACTTCAGAAAGGAGGTTGGACGCACGGGGATGCATCTTCGAGAGATGCCTATTTAAATAACATCAAATAGCATGCGTGCGCGTGTAAACTCATCACGCGCATTCGAGTATAAACCACGAGCTCTACAGGTAACACGAGCTCGTTACACATGTAAACACCCATTAAGTACATTACAGTTGCCTAACAGAAGGAAGAGTGCACGTCCCACAAACCCTTCCAGAAAGTTCTGAAAAGTCTGACCAGAGTTACAGTGATGATGAGAACAGTTGTAATGAGATCAAAAAGAGCGAGAGTACCCAGTCAGAAGTACTTGTCTCCTGAATGGACTTATCTTGCTGCAAATGAATGGGAGCCGGAGTTTGCTACCTTTTGCTTTAACAATAGGAGTCCACCTGAACTTCCTTCGAATCAAACCTTGTTGTGCATTTTAATTTCAATCCTGGTATACCACTTGAAGGTCTGACACAATTTATACTAAATATTCTCACCAACTAAGCTGATCCGCAGCATTTCTCATTTTGAACAGAACCATTGAACTGTGCCTTGGTGTTTTTGTGCCGAGCTTTGCAAACCACTTGCTGCTATATTCTTACAATTTTAAAATTATTGAAAGAGTCTGAATTGTCAAAAGCCATGATGTCTAACACTGAAATCTCCCCTAGATTGCAATGTGTGTATTCAGTAATTATTTCTGTTGTTATTATGATATTAATTGCATTGCTTTTTCTTTTAAATTTGCCGTATTACCAATACTTTCAAAACTGCTAAACATAATGGCACTGATTTTACTGCTTTGAATGACAGCACTTTTACATTTTGATTTCTCAAATTCTGAACATTCACTAACTGTTTTTATAAGACTGTTGAATAAATATATGAATACAATGGATGCTAGTGATTGCTACGTATGTACACAATTACCTACATCAGTTGACAAAGGTGTGACCTACCACAGCTTACCATTAACCTATGGAGTTTCTTGCAGTTATTGACTAGTTTGTTTTATGTTACTTGTTGGAAGTTGGATTATTAGTAGGGATAAATATTGGCCTGGGAGCGAGACACAGATGGCAATGTGATAAAAGGTTTGACAAATAACCCCCTTAACACTAGGGCCCAAGCCCGGAGGGGAAAGTGGGATAGGGTGGTTCCTGGGACATTTTTAGAAAATCTATATGCATTGAACTCGGAAGATTTCACACTTTGTTTAGAAAGTGGCACACAGGATGAAGAGGATTTTGCCGCTTTTAGCAGACTTTGTGAGTTAATTGCCACCAATCTCTTGCCCCATGGTAAACACAGGAACTTCAGAGAGGATAGGTGGTTTGGTGGTAGCTGCTCCAGGACTTATAGATGGATGCTTTGAAGCAGTGGCCTAGAGATGAGATTAAGATTGGGACTTGAAGGAAAGTGTATAAACTAGTGACACTGTGGAAAAAAGGAAATTAAGGAGCAGGCCTGGGAAGAACTTTTACCGGGGGGAAAGCACCAGGCCCGGTTGGGGTTCCTCCAGATCTTTATAAAGTTGACCCCCTAAACCTGGGCCAAGGTTAATGCGGCCTGTAAGCGAGGTTTCCCTTACACTTGGTCCAGTGCCATTATCTTACCTATTTTTTAAAAAGGGGCAAGTGATGATCCTCTTTGCTACCACCCCATTTCTCTTTTAGCCTAAGCCGCTAAAATCATAGGGAAGGTTGTTCTGGGGCATTTAACCTCCTGGCTGGATAAGACTGACATAATATCTGAGGTGCAATATGGTTTTAGACAGGGGAGAGGCAAACTGGACCAGTGCATCAATCTGCAGTGGATTGTGGGTAAATACATCAAAGCCAAGGAGGGGTGTCTGCACTTGGCTTTTATGGAAATTACCTCTGCTTGTGACCGAGTTAATAGATCAAAACTTTGGCGTCTTCTCCTGGATTTAGGCATTGAACCTGAGCTAGTGGCTTTATTTTACACAGCTCCCATTCCAATAAATCTGCATTGATGAGGTATGATGAAAATGCTAGTTTGTCTGCCTCCTGGGGGGTACAGAGAGGGGTAAGGCTGGGGTGCATTCTGGCACCCCTGCTATTCACCCCATATATTAATAAACTTGGGGAGGTCTTCACAGCTGCCTGCAGGGATATTCCTAGAACGCGCTCCAAATTAATTCCTGCGCTGCTATACACAGATGATGCAGTTCTTATTACACAACCCGTTGTGGGCCTCCAGCATCTTTTGAATGTCTTTATAGATTTTATGGATTCTTCAGACTTGTCAACTAATTACTCCAAATCACACACAATGACAATTGGCTGTTGGAAGGCTGCTGGGTCCACGTTTTTTGGTAAAGGGGTTGAACTTATTAAAGTTTCGACCTTTCCCTATCTGCGGGTACTCTTTGGTGATAGAGGGTCCTGGTCTGCACATACATTTCTTAAAAAGAACACCCTAATTAGGGCAACAGGTGCTATAATGGATTTTGCTAAGTGTCTTGGGGCCAAACCGGTGCAAGCCCTGGTAAAAGTATATCAAGAGTAGTGCATACCAATGGCAAGTTATAGGTGTGACGTATAAAGATGTTGGAGAACTTCAGGTGATTGAAAATAAATCCCTGCATAGTCTCCTAGCCATTCCTGCCAGCACTCCATCATTTATGATTCATGAGACTGTTGGTCAGTTGCAGCAGGAGCGGGTAAGATCGGTGGGGCAGGGCGGGGTCGGGGGAAGTTGACAGACGACGGAATACATAAAATAAAAAAAATAATAAAACCACTTACCAGTTATCGGCGATGCATCACCGACCTGACAATGTGGCGGGCACAAGATAAGCAGTTTAATTAATTTTGTTTTCTCTATTCCGTCCTCTGTCGACTTTCCCCCGCCCCACGGCACTTAACTGCACCGGCTGAGACTGAGGTGGCTTTGGTTATATCACTGACCTCATTGCTCTGGCACCCATCATGCGATGGTTTTGAATTTGGTCTAGTCCTTCCCTCATTCTAAACCAGCTTGTGATTCAGGATTGTAGATCTCTTGAGGACACATTGCAAATCCCATGGCTAAGGTATGTTAAGATGATGCTGAAGAGTATAGAATGTATGGAATTGTTTACCAATCCCAGACAATTATGACCAAGAGAGTTGCAGGATTTAAAAAATATGTTTTATCCAGGTGGCAATGTGGAAGAGAGGATAGGGAGCTTCTTAAGCCACCTGCAAAACAGTACATTTTGTTGAAAACATGCCCCCTGGGGAACCCTCTTTGTCTTTTGTTAATAACGACCACCATTGTGTCTTATTAATAAGGTTCAATCAATCAATCAATCACGGCATTTGTAAAGCGCGCTACTCACCCGGGAGGGTCTCAAGGCGCTGGGAGAGGGGGATGTTACTGCTCGAACAGCCAGGTCTTGAGCTGTTTCCTGAAGGAGAGATGGTCTTGGGTTCGCCGAAGGTGGGTGGGGAGGGAGTTCCAAGTCTTGGCTGCCAGGTAGGAGAAGGATCTTCCTCCGGCGGTGGCTCTGCGGATGCGTAGTACGGTGGCGAGTGCGTGGCTGGTCGATCGTAGCTGGCGGGTGGGCATGTAAAAGGTCCTGCGGTCGTTGAGGTATTTGGGGCCCAGGTCGTGGAGAGCCTTGTGTGCGTGGGTGAGGAGTCTGAACGTGATTCTCCTGCTGACGGGGAGCCAGTGCAGGTCTCTCAGGTGTCCGGTGATGTGGCTGTGTCCGGGGATGTCCAGGATGAGTCGTGCGGAGGCGTTCTGGATGTGTTGGAGTCTTTTTTGAAGTTTGGCTGTGGTTCCGGCATAGAGGGTGTTCCCGTAGTCCAGTCGGCTGGTGATGAGTGCCTGGGTGACGGTCTTCCTGGTTTCATTGGGGATCCATCTGAAGATCTTGCGGAGCTTGCGCAGGGTGTTGAAGCACGAGGATGAGACGGCGTTGTCTGGTCATTGACAGGGAGGAGTCCAGGATGAAGTCCAGGTTGCGTGCATGGTCCGTTGGTTTGGGAGCGGTGCCCAGAGCCGGGGGCCACCAGGAGTCGTCCCAGGCGGAGGGTGATGATCCCAGGATGAGGACTTCCGTCTTGTCTGAGTTCAGTTTAAGGCAGCTGTTCCTCATCCAGTCGGCGACGTCTTTCATCCCTTCGTGTAGGTTGGCTCTGGCGGTGGTGGGGTCGTTGGTGAGGGAGAGGATGAGCTGGGTGTCGTCGGCATAGGAGATGATGTTGAGGCTGTGTTGGCGTGCGATGGCTGCGAGGGGGCTCATGTAGACGTTGAAGAGCGTTGGACTGAGTTAAGATCCTTGTGGTACGCCGCAGATGACTTCGGTGGCCTCAGATCTGAACGGAGGGAGGCGGACTCTCTGGGTTCTTCCGGTGAGGAATGAGATGATCCACTCCAGCGCTTTCTCTCGGATTCCGATGTTGCTGAGGCGCTTCACTAGGGTGCGGTGGCAGACAGTGTCGAACGCCGCAGAGAGGTCCAGGAGGATGAGGGCCGCTGTTTCCCCATTGTCGATCAGGGTTCTGATGTCGTCGGTTGCTGCGATAAGGGCGGTCTCGGTGCTGTGGTTGGCCCGAAACCCGGACTGAGAGGGGTCGAGGGATCCGTTCGTCTCGAGGAAGGCGGCAAGCTGTTTGTTGACGGTCTTCTCGATGACTTTTGCTGGAAAAGGAAGGAGCGAGATGGGACGGTAGTTCTTGAGGTCGGTGGGGTCCGCCGTTGGTTTCTTCAGGAGGGCGGTCAGCTCAGCGTGCTTCCAGCTCTCCGGGAAGGTGGCGGTGTGGAAGGAGGAGTTGATGGTGTCTCGGAGATGGGGTGCGATGATGGCGTCGGCTTTGTTGAAGACGTGGTGTGGGCACGGGTCGGTTGGTGATCCGGAGTGGATGGAGTTCATTGTGTGGGTGGTGTCTTCGGTGCTGATCGGGGTCCAGTTGCAGAGGGTGGTGGTGGCGGGCGTTAGTTCGGTGGTATTGTGCGTGGTCTGTGCGTCGAAGCTGTTGTGTATGTCGGCGATCTTGCGGTGGAAGAACGAGGCAAGTCAGTCGCAGAGGTCTTGTGAGGGAGTGATGTCGTTGTTTCCGGTGCTGGGGTTGGAGAACTCTTTGACGATGCTGAAGAGGTCCTTGCTGTCGTGGGCGTTGTTGTCCAGTCGTTCTTTGAGTGCCGTCTTCTTGGTGGCGCGGATCAGCTGATGGTGTTTGCGGGTGGCGTGCTTGAGGGCGGTCCTGTTGTCTGTGGTCTGGTCGAGCCGCCAGGCTTTCTCGAGGGTGCGGCGGTTCTTCTTGGATTCCTTGAGTTCGTTGGTGAACCAGGAGGTTTTCTTGCTGCCGGGTCTGCTGGGAGGGTTCTTTAGTGGTGTGAGGTCATCGGCGCAGGCGGTCAGCCACTTGGTGAGGTTGCTGGCTGCTTCGTTGGGGTCCGTTGTGCAGGTGGGAGTGTTATGGCTGAGGAAGGCGGTGAGCTGCTCAGCGGTGATCTTGCTCCACCTTCGGCGGGGGACCTGTTGCGGGTGGTGGTGGTTCGTATTTCTACTGAAGCTGAAGTGGACGCAGCTGTGGTCAGTCCAGTGGAGTCTGGTGGCATGGCTGAAGGAGATGTGCTTGCTGGATGAGAAGACGGGGTCAAGCATGTGGCTGGCGTAGTGGGTGGGGGTGTTCACCAATTGCTTGAGTCCGAGGTTGGCGAGGTTGTCCAGCAGGGCGGTGGTGTTTCTGTCGTTGTTGTTCTCCAGGTGGAAGTTGAGGTCCCCTAGGAGGATGTAGTCGGCGGAGGGGAGGGCGTGCGATGTCTTCGCTGAATTGTGTGCATGGTCCCGGGGGTCTGTAGATGAAGGTGCCTCGGAGGGTGGTCTTGGGGTCAGTGTGTATCTGGAAGTGCAGGTGTTCGGCGGTGGTGAAGGTTTCGTCGGAGTTAGTCGAGATGCGGATGGTGTTCTTGTGTACGATGGCGATGCCTTCTCCCGTCTGGTTGACGCGATCTTTCCGGGTGATCTTGTATCCGTCCGGGATGGCTATGGCGATGTCGGGCGCTGAGGAGGCGTTCATCCAGGTTTCGGTGAGGAAGGCGACGTCTGGTGCTGTCGCGTCGAGCAGGTCCCAGAGTTCCACGGCGTGCCTGTGGACGGAGTGGGCGTTGAGCAGGATGCACTTCAGGTGGTTGCTGTTGGTGTTGGACTCGGTGGGGGCGGCACAGGTCCGGTAGCAGGTGAATCGGCAGGCTCTGCAGGCGAAGGGTCCGCGGGTGCGCCTCGGGGTGGCTCGGTAGCAGGCAGGGTTCCTGCCGGCATTGAGTGCGTTGAGAGTGGCGGTGTCGTAGGTCTGTCATGTAGTCTTGCATCGGCGGTGGGGACCAGGGGTCCTGGCGCTGGGCGCGGTCCAGGCGCGGACGGGCGCAAACGGGCTTGCCTTTGGCGCGCCTTCGGCGCACAATCGGCGCGCCCGCTGAGCATCAACGCTGCGCGTGCGTGAGGGCAGCATAAGTAGGGAGCCGGGTGGGCAGAACAGCTGGTTGGCGGGAGAGGGGCGGCGAATGGGCTGGCGGGGGGCGGGGCCGCAGGGAGGCAGCGGCAGGAAGAAGCTGGTGCGGGCGGGCGGCTCAGCGGCGGCTGGGTCGCCCGATCACGAAGTAACAGGAAGCGGCAGCAGGCAAACAAAGGAAGCGGCAGTCAGGCAAGGCAGGAGCAGCACAGGAGCGTGGGGGCGACCAGGCCTGAGCACAGGCACTGCAGTCGCTCCCGATCAGGTGGCACGGTCCCCTTAAGTAGGGAGCCGGGTGGGCGGAACAGCTGGTTGGCGGGGGCGGCGCATGGGCTGGCGGGGGGGCGGGGCCGCAGGGAGGCAGCGGCGGGAAGAAGCTGGTGCGGGCGGGCGGCTCAGCGGCGGCTGGGTCACCCGATCACGAAGTAACAGGAAGCGGCAGCAGGCAAACAAAGGAAGCGGCAGTCAGGCAAGGCAGGAGCAGCACAGGAGCGTGGGGGCGACCATGCCTGAGCACAGGCACTGCAGGTTTAGGTTTAATATAATACACTGGTCATTAGCTTCCCTCAAAGGACTTTATAAGTTGGTTGTGACAACTTCTCTGAGCTCTTTGTTTTTTTGTGTGATTTTCTATCGGGTATTAATGTCAAAATACATTCCACTGGTAAGAAATATTCAATTTGTACAAGTAAGACAAGCTTTGCTGTACTTACAAATTCTTTCTTCCCCCTTTGTCTGCCTTGGGGTTGCAAGCTTTCTTGCCAGTGCACTTAGACTTAGGAAAAAGCTATTTTATGACTATTAGTTATTTTTAATTTTACCAGTCACTAGCAGTTTTTGTCTAAAAGTCGTTTCCTGACACTTTTATATTTTTAAGGATAGTGCCATGTAGGGACAGGGCAGCGGATCACCTTGTGTTTGCACCTTATGTGATTAGTACTGTAATGATGCGCCTGCACTTTATTTGAAGTTCGGATGTAGTTTACATTCCTGCGGTATATTGCAATGTTCCTAGAGTTTTCATTGTTGAGATGTATTAGACTAATGGTTTTTAGGTGGTCCCCAACATCTCTTGTTTACATAATGTACTCTAAAAAAAAGGTGTTTGTTGCCAGGTCTTCATTGGGGTAAACCCTCTCACTATTTATTGAAACCACCTAGTATTTTTATAATTCCTGTTTTACATGCTTTTTTAACTCTGATTTGCACACTAACATGGAATGTCATGTATATATGCCAGTAATGAATATGCAATTGTTCCTCTGCATTTTGGTGTGTATTATACAGCTGCTTGTATATTTATGTTAAGGAATATTTGTTTACACAGATGTAACACATACTATCTTGCTGGGTTTTATATTGTGTTTTATATTGTGTTTTTATGGTCTTTGTTGGCCGAATAAGGAGCTATTGACTGACTGACAGCTATGTCATTGCCCCAAGCACTAGCAGCTGCTCAAACTCCTGAGACTGATAAAGAAGAACTATCATTCCCTAATTATTTAAAACAGAGGGTGATAACTTCTTTTCTGAAACCCAGTAATGAACAATATGAGGCAAAAGAAGCTCACAGCTCTGATAATAACAATCCAAAACAAAAACAGTCACAATTGTATGACACAAGTAGCAAAATAGGCAGGCTACAGGAAGAATGAATAACTCAAAGAATTAATACCTAGGTTAAAAGCTGAAGGAGATAGCGGTAGGTGGGAGGGAGAAAAGAAGTTGCATATTATCACTATATAGAACAAAAACACATCATGAAAATATTTACTACAGTTCCTCATGTTAAATACATTTTGGATCTTGTAGATCTATGTAGGAAAGATTCTGAGGATGGGTGGGACTATTCATTGTACTCTACTCAACTGGATCACATCACAGTGGCAATCCTTGTGATGAAATGTGGCAGGGTTATCCAATTATGTTTAGCGTACACTGTCAATTACATTTTCCTATCACATCGTAGTCCTATCCAATAGAAGGAACTGAGATACTTTAATTTCACAAAATCATGATTGCATCCATGTGGCACATTGTTGCATAGAACTTTTATTATTAACTCCAAAGGGGTGATATGTTTGTCAACATTATTTATGGCTCACTGCTTTTGTCAAACAAATATCTCATATATTCTGGTAAATACCATTAGATGATGAGGGACCTAGATGGCCAACAATTGAGCCTCCAGTAAAATAAATAACTTTATCCATAATCATCATGTTACCACTTTAATATCTGCTGGCATTATTTTACATATCTCACAGCATTCGGTTGGAGCTATTTAAGCTGTGCCCAAAAGTTCAGGCCACAGTACTGTAATTCAGCTAGTTATGGCAGGGTAAGACCGACACTTCCAGAGTTTGGTGACAGCTATTCTATTTCTGAAAAAAACCCACCTTTGGGTTGAACCTTTTAGGCTTAATTTGAAAACTGCATTTTGTAGTATGTAAAGTAATACTATACTAGTACTATTTACGTGCAATTCTGAAACCTAGGAGTAGGAATCTCCATATCTACCTCTCCTATATTTTCTAAGGTGCGAATTCCACATATATAAGTGTACAACTTAGTAGCCGATTACGATGTAGTTTGGAAAGCATTCTGACCGAATCGGTCTCGGAATGGTTTCTGACCGAATTGGATTTGGAGAGTCCTACCGACCGATTACAATGATTTCGGATACCATTTGGTCGGACTCCAATCGACTTCAATGGGAGTCTGTGTTCTGACAGAATACACAGGCTTCCATTGAAGAAAGGGGTGGGTGAGGAAAATTGTGCACCCTGTGGTGGGCCCCCTTGGTGCCTGCCACAATTTGCATGGTCGGAATGGGGTCTCCCTTGGGTACCCCCATGGGCCCCATTCGGAAGGCACCATTGAAGGAAGCATGCTGTGGTCCCCCATAGTCAGATTCCGACAGCCGATCCGTGTCAGACAAAGCGATTCGAAAAGGCTGCCTGAATCCAACATTGTAATCGCTCAGTCCAAAACGCGGTCCGGAGACCTGTACGAGTTGGCTCCAAAAGACACGGTTGCTCCGAATGCCATCCAGAACCGACTTGGATGTTCTGACCACTTTCCGAACATCGTAATCGGTCATTCGGAAAGCCTTTTGAATCAGTTGAAAACGGGTTCCGAATCGGATTCAGCAGACCCAAATCCGATTTAGAGCCTTTCCGAATGACATCGTAATAGACCCCTTAGTATTAAATGTTGGATGAAATAGTGGGAGTGGTCTGAAAATGTATAATATCTACTACAAAATTGGAGGGCTTTAGGGAAAAGTAAGGTGGGGTTTAAGGCAGGACAGGCTACAAACACTGACCACAAAAATGTCAACCCATTTCTATTCACAAACTACACTTCTAAAGTTACTACATTCAATAATGGTGACAAAGCAGTAGCAAATGTGCTCCAGCCCAGTTTTACAGTAAATCAAGCACCCCATATGGACAATGATTGCAACACAGTCCCACTGTATAGGAAATAATGTTTAATAAATATATTTTGTTTAATGTCAAATATATAATATTGAACAATAATTATTTAGTGTTTTATAATTTAAGAATAGACTCTTTTCCAAATAAAAATAAAAAAAACATTAAAAGGTTTGTTCAAAAGTTTCAATTCAACACATAACTTTTAATATAATTTAATACTAACTGACTTAAAGTAATCATATTATTGGGTGTGGGAATTGTTTTGAATTATTCTTTCAGAAATATTATTTATAAATTAAATATATTTAAATACATTATTTAATACTCATTAAATTTATTGAATTAATGTGCTGTAACATTTTATATCAAGTGCTATATTTCAATACACATTTTACAATATTTTAATTATTTTTTTTTTTATAGAATAATTCTATTGGATTTGTAGAGGGAATGGGTACCCAAAGGCATCCCAGTGCAAGTATCCAATCAACACTGATCTGACAACAGGTGGTTTATAGCCGGGAGACAACTAATTCACAAAAAAATAGGTTTTCGGGGTTTTCCAAAAGTTACGTTCATGGTCTATTTAGCCCAACCTACTTGGCAAGGATTTCTATAAGTTTGGGGCCAAATAGGAAAAGGAGTGCCCTCCACATCTCATTCTGTGAATTTTTGGAACCAACAGGAGTCGCGTGTTAGTCGACCTCAGAGCCCTCCATGGGATATCTGGCTGCAATAAGGGTCACAATAAAGGAATGTTCTCTTTGCCATACACAGTGTCATAAATTTCATATGTTATTCAATCGGGAGCCATAAGCTTTATAACCTGTAATAGTTATCCCTATACTTTCTTTTGGGGGCGGAGATTCCTACCTACATGTGAAAAGGTACTAGTAGTAAATATACACTGGAAAACTTACCCTTGATGTTTCCATTGCCAGTTTCAGGGGGTGGGGGCATGTAAGTCTATACCTAGGTGCAGCCGCGGCCCATGGAGGGAGTTCCGTGGGGCGGTAAGGCGGGGCGGGGGAGGGGCAGTGTGGGGGGTTCTAAAAACTGGGATATGGATAATTACAGGTAAGTAAACAATTAAATAAATAAAACAAATTTTGTAGCGCGCGCTGCATCGCATTTTAAACTTACCTTTGTGAATAGGGCCCTTGGTAGATTGACTTCTGTAAAAAATCTCAATTCTTGAGTTTATGCAAATTGTCAGTAGTCAGGCACTGCAGAGTGATTGCTATTTTACTTCCACCTTTCCAACCAAGGCTCATCCGTGGTAGGACTATGGCCCGGATTTAAAAAGGTTTTATGTTGGATTTGGATTACATTTTTAATGCAGACATGATGCTAAATCCTTTTTGATACTTATAAAGCATTACTGTTTTAAAAAAAGTTATGCAGCTCATTTTGCTGCTTTGCATTACTTTTATCAGGGAGGCGTTTCATTGGGTGGTGCATGGGCATTCCCATGCATCCACCAATGGTTTTTGATGCAAACCCTTATCTCCAAAAACCTCGATACATGGATTATCACCAAAATCCTACACCTCCCTGAGGTTTGCGTAACAAGCAGAAATTTCTCCTCATTATTTCTGTTTGCATGTGTGCTGCATTCTCAGCACATACAGAAAGAGAAAATAACTTCAAAGCATAGTTTTTGTGCAGGAAGGTACCCCATTCTGCACAAAAACTATCCTGAGCCACCTTATCGCGCAACGGGGCCTGTGTTGGTGCTAGGTAGCAGAAAGTGAGCCAGTGTATGGAGAGTGTAGGATAGCAACAATCCTTTGAAGATTTTTTTTGAGGATGTGGCCTAAGGGCTAGGGTGGTTGACCTCGAAGCTGGGGAACTGGGTTCAAGTCTCAGCAGGCACGCTCAACATCCTGTGATTCTGGGCAAATCACTTAATCTCCCCGTGCCTAACAAAAAAGGAATTTGTCCACTTGTAACGCAACTGGTGCTCATGTAAAGTGCTCTCATACCTTCGGGTCTAGTTTGCTCTAAATAAAACAAAACAAAAATGTTATGCAGTTCTGCTCTCTGTAAGTGATGTAACACAGTTTAGCACCACTTGATAATATATCTAACCCATAATCCATAGTAAACATGGCCCAGGTGCAAGGGTGCCCTCGTTGCAGGCAGGATTGTTATTGTTCAGGAAGGGACACCTTCCTGCCCAAAAACAATCCTAAGAGGCAATTTCCTTGTTCTGCAGCACACATGGAAAAAGGAAAATAGGAGGAGAAAATAAACCATTTTTCCTTGTTACGTCTGCTCTGGGGAGGCAGAATGTTTTGGTGCTGCCCCAGGTTTACATGATTTTGTAAATCTGGGGCAGTGTCAAAATTCTTGGGTGTTGTGTGGAAACACCCACTGCAATGCCCATGGAACACCTCCTTGAAGCAGAGTAAGGCAACACAGCCCTTTGCGCTGCCTTGCCTTACTCTATATCTATGAGGCCATGCAAAGCCACGCAGGGTGGCTTTACATTTCCTCATAGATATGATTGAGAGGCTTGCATCACCGGAACATCCAAAAAAGTGATGCTCCAGGAGCTCAGGTCTCTTGTAAATAAGTCCCTTAGAGTGATAGTGGAGGCCATCTAAGGTATCAGTAGAGTGGAACACTTCTACCATCCTAGTGGGGCATCACCTATTATAGTTTCAGATCCACATGGTGTGGGTGGGATAATTTTGCCACATGTGTTCCCATAGTTGAGCAAGAGCCATTGGGGAAAAAATTAAATGCTGGCTGACTAGCTTGTCATGGCGACCAGTAAGTATTATTTGTTGTTTTGCAGAAAAAAACAAGAAACAAATCAAAGGCTTATTTCTGCAAAACAAAACAAAAAAGCAATGGCCCTTGCAAATTATTTTATTTCATAGAATTTCTTCCCACACATGGAGCCGTTGTTTTGTTATCCTTAGTGGGATGGCTGTGCCTGTCATAATGGTCATAAGCATGCACAAAGAGTGCCAGAAGGTCTTCTCTTGGGTTGAATTTTGAATCTTCTGAAGCTAATGTGTTTTTCCCATGGCAGAGCCATCTGAAGGTTTGACAGAGGATACCTAAAGGTTCTTGCACTTTTACATGAGATAAGGGATCCACAAGTTTGGCGGGTGTGAGAACTGATGATTTATAGTGGTTTGTCCATCCTGTTAAAAGTCCAGGATTTGGTGGCAGGCGCCCCAGAGAGTGGAAGGTGCCCTAGAGTGACAGAGTCATGGCCAAAGGAAAGTATTGAATAACACTCATCAGGAACCAAATGGAAGCATTTCATCTTAACAATGTAATGGAACATTGCGGTAATGAAGAGCTGGGATAATCTACCCATCTCTATAATGTTTAAACTGCATTTGATAACATTGTTTCTCTTCTTAACTTTCTTTTTCTTTTAAAGGCCTCAGCACTCTGCATCCTCACTCAGAGCACGACACACAAAGGTAAAATTAGACGTTTGGTCTAAACTTAGACCAAACGTCTAAGTTAATGTCTTTGGGAATTCACAACAGCCTGAGTGCGGACAAAAAGACAGTACTCGTAAATGCCCTTTGTGAATTCCCAAAGTCGCAAACATGGGGGCCCGATTCACAGAACAAACTTAAGACAAAATCCTAAACTTAATACCATTTTGGTATTCACAGAATGCATTTACTACTTCTGGTATTCACAGAATGAATTTACTACTTTTTCCGATTCACAGAATAAACGTACTACTTTTGCTATTCACAGAATGGATTTACGACTACTAACTTTACGTCCGCACTCGGGCTGGAATTTCCGGCTCAGGAGCGGAAATCCCGCACCCGCAGCGGGAAATCCGCTTACGGGCCGGAAGGTCCGCTCACGGGCCGGAAAGTCCGCTTACGGGCCGGAAAGTCCGCTTACGGGCCGGAAAATCTGCTCTCGAGCCGGAAAATCCACTCTCGGGCCGGAAGTTCAGATTTGGGGCCAGACTAAATTAACTGTGGCCATTGATCATTTGAGCCAAGGGTAAACACCTGTCTAAGTCCCTACCATCCCCCACCATGCATCAGCTGACACACTCCAGCCAATCCCAGCCAACAGCTCCAGTTTGCCACGATGTTGCTAGTGCCTACCATCCTCCACCATGATCCAGCTGAAGCCAATTAACACTAATTGACCAGCAGCAAAAAAACAGTTAAAAGCAGCACACAGTGAATGAACAGGTTTGGCCACAGCGAGTTTGTGTTTGCATCCTGACACTGGCTGAGAACAATGGAGACACTGAAAAGGAAGAGGAATTTCACAGCAGAGGAGACCACCATGCTTGTGGAGTTCATAGTAGGCACCACAAATGCCTCTATGGACTCCCACCCTACTGCACCAGTGGGGCACAGAAGGCAGCCCTGTGGCAGCAATTATCCACTGCTGTCACAGCATTGGGGGAGGAAAGGCGCACAGTCCAGGATGAGCGGCTGAGGGTGAAGGAGAAATACTCCCGAATTGAATTACATCGGATCCTCCCTGCTGCATACTCTGGACCCCGCATCCACCTCACCCCACTGGAGGAGGATATCCTGACCATGATACACCCCCACTTGGTCCATGGGCTGCCTGTTAGTGACGTCCGCTACGTGGTACCAGGTAAGTGGGATGAAAAGGAAAAGTGCATGAAAATATTGTCTGTGTTGCACTGTCATTGTGAATAAGGAAGTAGTCCAAAGTGTATATAAAAATCATAGCCAGTCAGAGACTCACGTGTCACCCTCTGTATGTAGCACCACAAGTCCCACAATCCTTAGCGATGGAAATGGCAAATCCCTCCACCACTTTAGAAAACATGGCCACTGTACTGTTGCAGTAATACACAAGCCTGCTAAGTAGCAATTGACAAATCTCAGCAGAGATGCGCCAGTAACAATGCGACACGCAATCCAACTCTTGTGCAACCGCGGATGCGTCACATTTACAATGCGGTGCACTGTGGCGCAGGGATACACAGATGTGTGTCGCAACTGATGGCATTAGGGTGGTGCTTTGCTGGAGTAGTGTCGCAAGTGTGACGCAAATCCAACTATGTCCATGGACCGCCTACACCTAACGTTCTTTGCCACTCATTACATGTGCCTCAAGCAGGCGTAAATGTGCATAGCACCACCCGATGTATGTACGAGGCATAACCAAAGAAATGCACACCCTGTCTACATCACAGCTGATGCATGTTTAATGTTGTGCAGGACTGAAAAATGTGACGCATCCCCATAGATGCATTACGTTGTGAATGTCTAAATGTGTCACCTGTATTACCCCACTACTGTGTCACAGAAGTGACGCAACTGCGGTGTAAATATATTACAAGGGGCGTGTAAACCTGCCACTAAATATCAAAGAAGTAAATCACCCTGTGCCAGCTTACAGCACAAAGCAGAAGGTGAGAGAATCATCAGATCCAAAAGTCAGACACCTATTCTGTTGTACATTTCCCACCCTGCCACGCCATTACGTCCCCAATGCACCACTGCTCCTACCTGCCCAGTCTGCGGCAGTACTGCACAACACTGTTAGCATGCAGAAGAAATGGGGAAATCACAGAAAAGTCCCATTAGCACATTTCCCATTTGTTTACTTTTCTCTCTTCTCACCCCTTGACACATTCAGCCAGAGCACAGACAACTGCCGTAGCAGAGGTCCCTGCATCTACTGGGAGGAATCGCCACCGCACAGAGATAGGCATACCACCCTCACCGACTGGTAAGTCAAAGTGGCCAGGAGATAGTCAAAAAGCATACATTGTCAGGAGTGACAGAGGGACATATAGTGGCCACTTATGAAAGTCAACCAGAGATGAAAAAATAGCTGCATTACTACTGGAGTTGTCAATGGACATCCACCTTCAGCAAATTATATTTGCGAACAGCAAAAGACAACATATTAAATGTCTTGGCTCATCAAACCTTCGTAAGTGCGGAACATGACATGTTTTTCAGCAACAGCCCCAGACCGGGGAATCCAATCCTGTTATCGAGTGCCACAACTAGTCAAAAGGGTGTCCCCACTATGTCGTAATTGTGTCTGTAGACGTTATCAATAAATCTAATTAGCAGAAATATGGCAATGATGAACAAGAAGTGAGATACCAGGGTCAGTAGTATTAACAATCCATACACTGTCCAACTTTGAAAGTTTCCAATATAGATCAAATGCCCAGTCCACACAGCTGGTCATGTACAACTTACATTGGCTGGCTTTTGTGTTGTCCATCAACAAAACACGATAGTGGACCTCACATCATGATCCGTAGACATGTCATTGTGATATAGGTTGCATCCAGGTAGTGGGCACATTCGAAGTTATGTGAGAGCAATCATGATATTAAGTATAACACACTTCAGCAACGCTGGTGCCCACAACTGCTTGTGCTCATCCTTTGTGTCAGAAATCTAGTGCATCACATGTGACTGCAGGAATGCAAAGTAGCAAAACACACTTATCATTTTAGGAACAACGAGGTCCTCCCATAATCTAAGACACCCACTGACTTCGGCTACAAGGTTGGCTGTGACAACTGTTCAGGGCCCACACACTGTTCTGGTGCTGGGCCAAGGGAAGTAAACCCAAGAATAAATCAGGCTGAATGCTCATTAAATGTGCCTTTCACCTCCACCGTATGTTGTATGTGTTGTACAACACTGTTGTCCTGCATCACAAAATGCTCACATATGGCATTTGAACCCATGCAAGATCAGATCCTGCTTTCTAATGAAAGGATGACACAAAATGTATGCCAAGTGAGTGCAGAATGGACATACAATAGTACAATGTGTCATATGAAGTGCCCAAAACACCACCGGCTTGCAATTCAATGATCGGAAACACCATGATGAAAATAGCATGGCTGAGGCCAACACTGGTGCCAGTTGTGTACCTTTGAAATGGGTGTAGGGGCTTCTAAGGTGAATCTTCATGCAGTTACACCTGCAAAATGACTTGGCTGAAGAGCAACACTCTAATCCAGTGCAGGCGGAAGGCATCAAAGCTTCTCAGCCCATCCGCAATGTGTGAGCATAACCAAACGTTACATTCTGCTTGCCTCCTCTCCTACCGTATTCACATGTATAGGTGAGTGTTTGACATATGAGGTTTGGATGTCTGCTGTACAAGGCACCAATCGTAGTGAGCTAAGTAGTACCATGATCTTGGAAATAGAGTACGCAAAGAGAGGACACTCAAAGGATGGACCTAAGACATCTGTGTTCTCTCATTCAAAAATGAGCTGTGTGACTACATGCGTGGGGAAGCACAAATGAGCAACATCATGTCCCTGACTATTGCACATCTCACACATGAACCCCTTTCTGACTTGTCAACAGACAACATTAGACTCTGGAAATATGTAAGTCTGAATGGCAAAGGTGAAAGCAGTGTAATGGGGAGGATTCCGGGATCATTTATCCCTTCCTATCAGTAACCTTCTCATGCAAGTGTGTCTGTTGATGTGTCATCTTATTGATGTCAGTGCTGTGTGGAGGTAATGGCTGGCAACTGCTGCATGTGAGCAGGTGCCCACATGTAAAGTTCAGGAGCTAAACATGCTGCACATTGTTCGTGATTACCCACAAATGGTCATTGAGAATGACATGTTGGCTCAGAGCTACCATCTGTTGTTGGAAAATATAGACCTGTATGTCTCATCACAGCTGCTGACAGGATGACACCACAGCAGCGGACACCATCCCGGGGACTGCATGACATCCTGGCTGCAGCAGTGAAACCCTTGCACACCCGTCCTTCAGGTAATTCTAGCATGAGGTGTGTCTGTTGATGTGTCATCTTATTGATGTCAGTGCTGTGTGGAGGAAACGGCTGGCAACTGCTGCATGTGAGCAGGTGCCCACATGTACAGTTCAGGAGCTAAACATGCTGCACATTGTTCGTGAGAACCCACAAATGGTCATTGAGAATGACATGTTGGCTCAGAGCAACCATCTGTGGTTGAAAAATATAGACCTGTATGTCTCAACACAGCTGCTGACAGGATGACACCACAGCAGCGTGCACCATCCCGGGGACTGCATGACAGCCTGGCTGCAGCGTTGAAACCATCGCGCACCTGTCCTTCAGGTAATTCTAGCATGAGATCTATGAGACATATTAACAAGGCGGCGATATGAAATTATCGCCGCTTTTGCGTCCGATAATTTCATCGCCTTATCAGCAAAGACACGCTATCGCATGTCTTGCTGACTTAGCGCCCGTTTGCAGCACGCCTCCGATCGCATCGCTAATGAGATGCAAAGGAGGCGTGCCTGACAAGACTCCCCTGGGAAAATATCGCGAAGGCAGCTTCGCGATATTAACAAGGGAGGGTAGCGATTTTTAAAATCGCGTTAAGTATGCCTCAACGCAGGAATTTAACATCTGGTAAATTCCTGACTGAGGCATACTTAACATGGGGGGTGGATTTTGTGGCTAAGACCACAGGCCCTATCATCTAGGATATCGTCGTTTTCCACCATGGAAAACGGCGATATCCCAACTATCTCTGGAATTTTTATCGCCTCGGCGATGCGCATTGTTAATAACGTGCAAACCGGGCGATAAATTCCAGAGATAGCCGGCGATAAATATGCAAGCGCTAAGCACGCTTTGCGATATTTATCGCGGATGTATGACGTTACAACGCATACTTTTACAACGCATGCACTTACAACACAATTTTTACAACGCAACATCCACTACAACGCATTCCATTACATCGCATGACACTACAACGCATTTTTAAAAACTACCTTTACAACGCATTCCATTACAACGCATACTACCTTTACAACGCATACCATTACAACGCATAATATTACATTGCATTTAAGGTAAGTATTGGATAGTATAGGGGTAAAAATTACTATTCTAACTCCAGGGGGTGCAACAGTAGGGTAAGTGTTGGATAGTATAGGGGTAAAAATTACTATTCTAACTCCAGGGGGTGCAACAGTAGGGTAAGTGTTGGATAGTATAGGGGTAAAAATTACTATTCTAACTCCAGGGGGTGCAACAGTAGGGTAAGTGTTGGATAGTATAGGAGTAAAAATTACTATTCTAACTCCAGGGGGTGCAACTGTAGGGTAAGTGTTGGATAGTATAGGGGTAAAAATTACTATTCTAACTCCAGGGGGTGCAACAGTAGGGTAAGTGTTGGATAGTATAGGGGTAAAAATTACTATTCTAACTCCAGGGGGTGCAACAGTAGGGTAAGTGTTGGATAGTATAGGGGTAAAAATTACTATTCTAACTCCAGGGGGTGCAACAGTAGGGTAAGTGTTGGATAGTATAGGGGTAAAAATTACTATTCTAACTCCAGGGGGTGCAACAGTAGGGTAAGTGTTGGATAGTGTAGTGTAATATTATGCGTTGTAATGGTATGCGTTGTAAAGGTAGTATGCGATGTAATGGAATGCATTGTAAAGGTAGTTTTTAAAAATGCGTTGTAGTGTCATGCGATGTAATGGAATGCGTTGTAGTGGATGTTGCATTGTAAAAATTGCGTTGTAAGTGTAGTGCGTTGTAAAAGTTGCGTTGTAAAGGTTGTTCCCCATTTATCGCCGGCCCTTGTTAATATGCCCCTATGTAGGATAGATTCTGAGGATGGGTGGGACTATACATTGTACTCTACTCAACTGGATCACATCACAGTGGTAATCCTTGTGATGAAATGGGGCAGGGTTATCCAATTATGTTTTGCGTACACTGTCAATTACATTTTCCTATCACATCCTAGTCCTATCAAATAGAAGGAACTGAGATCCTTTAATTTCACAAAATCATGATTGCATCCATGTGGCACATTGTTGCATAGATTTTCTATTATTAACTCCAAAGGGGTGATATATTTGTCAACATTATTTATGGCTCACTACTTTTGTCAAACAAATATCTCATATATTGTGGTAAATACCATTAGATGATGAGGGACCTAGATGGTCAAAAATTGAGCCTCCAGTAAAATAAATAACTTTATCCATAATCATCATGTTACCACTTTAATATCTCCTGGCATTATTTTACATATCTCACAGCATTCTGTTGGAGCTATTTAAGCTGTGCCCAAATGTTCAGGCCACAGTACTGTAGTTATGGCAGGGTAAGACCGACACTTCCAGAGTTTGGTGACAGCTATTCTATTTCTGAAAAAAACCCACCTTTGGGTTGAACCTTTTAGGCTTATTTTGAAAACTGCATTTTGTAGTATGTAAAGTAATACTATCCTAGTACTATTTACTTGCAATTCTGAAACCTAGGAGTAGGAATCTCCATCTCTACCTCTCCTATATTTTCTAAGGGGAGAACTCCACATATGTAAGTGTACAACTTAGTAGCCGATTACGATGTCGTTTGGAAAGCATTCTGACCGAATCGGTCTCGGAATGGTTTCTGACCGAATTGGATTTGGGGAGTCCTACCGACCGATGCAATGATTTCGGATACCATTTGGTCGGACTCCAATCGACTTCAACGGGAGCCTGTGTTCTGACAGAATACACAGGCTTCCATTGAAGAAAGGGGTGGGTGGGGAAAATTGTGCACCTTCTGGTGGGCCCCCTTGGTGCCTGCCACACTTTGCATGGTCGGAATGGGGGCTCCCTTGGGTACCCCCATGGGCCCCTTTCGGAAGGCACCATTGAAGGAAGCATGCTGTGGTCCCCCATAGTCAGATTCCGACAGCCGATCCGTGTCAGACAAAGCGATTCAGAAAGGTTGCCTGAATCCAACATTGTTATCGCTCGGTCCAAAATGCGGTCCGGAGACCTGTACGAGTTGGCTCCAAAAGACACGGTTCCTCCGAATGCCATCCGGAAGCGACTTGGATGTTCCGACCACTTTCCAAACATCGTAATCGGTCATTCTGAAAGCCTTTTGAATCCGTTGAAAACGGGTTCCGAATCAGATTCGGCAGACCCGAATCAGATTCAGAACCTTTCCGAATGATCGCAATAGACCCCTTAGTATTAAATGTTGGATGGAATAGTGGGAGTGGTCTGAAAATGTGTAATATCTACTACAAAATTGGAGGGCTTTAGGGGAAAGTAAGGTGGGGTTTAAGCCAGGACAGGCTACTACAAAAACCGACCGAAAAAATGTCAGCCCATTGCTATTCACAAACTACACTTCTAAAGTTACTACATTCAATAATGGTGACAAAGCAGTAGCAAATGTGCTCCAGCCCAGTTTTACAGTAAATCAAGCACCACATATGGACCATGATACGTACTGCAACACAGAACCATAGTAAATCATGGGGGCAGGGACTTCAAAATAACACTGTATAGGAAATAACGTTTAATAAATATATTTTGTTTAATGTCAAATATATAATATTAAACAATATTAATTCAGTGTTTTATAATTTAAGTATAGGCTCTTTTCCAAATAAAAATAAAAAAACATTGAAAGGTTTGTTCAAAAGTTTAAATTCATTGACACTAATTCAACACATAACTTTTAATATAATTTAATACTAACTAACTTAAAGTAAACATATTATTGGGTGTGGGAATTGTTTTGAATTATTCTTTCAGAAATATTATTGATAAATTACATATATAAATACATAATTTAATACTCATTACATTTATTGAATTAATGTACTGTAACATTTTATTTCAAGTGCTATATTTCAATACACATTTTACAATATTTTTAATTAATTTTTTTTTTATAGAATAATTCTATTGGATTTGTAGAGGGAATGGGTACCCAAAGGCATCCCAGTGCAAGTATCCAATCAACACTGATCTGACAACAGGTGGTTTATAGCCGGGAGACAACTAATTCACACAAAAATAGGTTTTCGGGGTTTTCCAAAAGTTACGTTCATGGTCTATTTAGCCCAGCCTACTTGGCAAGGATTTCTATAAGTTTGGGGCCAAATAGGAAAAGGAGTGCCCTCCACATCTCATTCTATGAATTTTTGGAACCAACATGAGTCGCGTGTTAGTCGACCTCAGAGCCCTCCATGGGATATCTGGCTGCAATAAGGGTCACAATAAAGGAATGTTCTCTTTGCCATACACAGTGTCTTAAATTTCATGTTATTCAATCGGGAGCCATAAGCTTTATAACCTGTAATAGTTATCTCTATACTTTCTCTTGGGGGCGGAGATTCCTACCTACATGTGAAAAGGTACTAGTAGTAAATATACACTGGAAAACTTACCCTTGATGTTTCCATTACCAGTTTCAGGGGTGGGGGCATGTAAGTCTATACCTAGGTGTAAATCTACACTCCGAAATGGTGACTAGCACAAAAGTATAGATTTACATCTAAGCATACGAGTAATTATGCACATGAGTAAATCTACAGTTTTAAATTTAACCTTTGTGAATAGGGCCCTTGGTAGATTGATTTCAGTAAAAAATCTCAATTCTTGAGTTTATGCAAATTGTCAGTCGTCAGGCACTGCAGAGTGATTGCTATTTTACTTCCACCTTTCCAACCAAGGCTCATCCCTGGTAGGACTATGGCCTGGATTTAAAAAGGTTTTATGTTGGATTTGGATTACATTTTTAATGCAGACATGATGCTAAATCCTTTTTGATACTTATAAAGCATTACTATTTTAAAAAAAAGTTATGCAGCTCATTGTGCTGCCTTGCATTACTTTTATCAGGGAGGCGTTTCATTGGGTTGTGCATGGGCATTCCCATGCATCCACCAATGGTTTTTGATGCAAACCCTTATCTACAAAAACCTCTAAACATGGATTATCACCAAAATCCTACATCTCCCTGAGGTTTGCGTAACAAGCAGAAATGTCTTTATTTCTCCTCATTATTTCTGTTTGCATGTGTGCTGCATTCTCAGCACATACAGAAAGAGAAAATAACTTCAAAGCATAGTTTTTGTGCAGGAAGGTACCCCATTCTGCACAAAAACTATCCTGAGCCACACTATCGCGCAACGGGGCCTGTGTTGGTGCTAGGTAGCAGAAAGTGAGCCAGTGTATTGAGAGTGTAGGATAGCAACAATTCTTTGAAGATTTTTTTTGAGGATGTGGCCTAAGGGCTAGGGTGGTTGACCTCGAAGCTGAGGAACTGGGTTCAAGTCTCAGCAGGCACGCTCAACATCCTGTGATTCTGGGCAAATCACTTAATCTCCCCGTGCCTAACAAAAAAGAAATGTGTCCACTTGTAACGCAACTGGTGCTCATGTAAAGTGCTCTCATACCTTCGGGTCTAGTTTGCGCTAAATAAAACAAAGCAAAAATGTTATGCAGTTCTGCTCTCTGTAAGTGATGTAACACAGTGTAGCACCACTTGATAATATATCTAACCCATAATCCATAGTAGACATGGCCCTGGTGCAAGGGTGCCCTCGTTGCAGGCAGGATTGTTATTGTTCAGGAAGGGACACCTTCCTGCCCAAAAATAATGCTAAGAGGCAATTTCCTTGTTCTGCAGCACACATGGAAAGAGGAAAATATGAGGAGAAAAGAAAAAAATGTTCCTTGTTATGTCTGCTCTGGGGAGGCACAATGTTTTGGTGCTGCCCCAGGTTTACATGATTTTGTAAATCTGGGGCAGTGTCAAAATGTTTTGGTGTTGTGTGGAAACACCCACTGCAATGCCCATGGAACACCTCCTTGAAGCAGAGTAAGGCAACACAGCGCTTTGCGCTGCCTTGCCTTACTCCATATCTATGAGGCCATGCAAAGCCACGCAGGGTGGCTTTACATTGCCTCATAGATATGATTGAGAGGCTTGCATCACCGGAACATCCAAAAAAGTGATGCTCCAGCAGTTCAGGCCTCTTGTAAATAAGTCCCTTAGAGTGATAGTGGAGGCCATCTAAGGTATCAGTAGAGTGGAACACTTCTACCATCCTAGTGGGACATCACCTACTGTAGTTTCAGATCCACATGATGTGGGTGGGATAATTTTGCCACATGTGTTCCCATAGTTGAGCAAGAGCCATTGGGGAAAAAATTAAATGCTGGCTGACTAGCTTGTCATGGCGACCAGTAAGTATTATTTGTTGTTTTGCAGAAAAAAACAAGAAAAAAATCAAAGGCTTATTTCTGCAAAACAAAACAAAACAAAAAAGCAATGGCCCTTGCAAATTATTTTATTTGATAGCATTTCTTCCCACACATGGAGCCGTTGTTTTGTTATCCTTTGTGGGATGGCTGTGCCTGTCATAATGGTCATAAGCATGCACAAAGAGTGCCAGAAGGTCTTCTCTGGGGTTGAATTCTCAATGTTCTGAAGCTAATGTGTTTTTCCCATGGCAGAGCCATCTGAAGGTTTGACACAGGATACCTAAAGGTTCTTGCACTTTTAAATGAGATAAGGGATCTACAAGTTTGGTGGGTGTGAGAACTGATGATTTATAGTGGTTTATCCATCCTGTTAAAAGTCCAGGATTTGGTGGCAGGTGCCCCAGAGAGTGAAAGGTGCCCTAGAGTGACAGAGTCATGGCCAAAGGACAGTATTGAATAACACTCATCAGGAATCAAATGGAAGCATTAAATCTTAACAGTGTAATGGAACATTGCAGTAATTAAGAGCTGGGATAATCTACCCATCTCTATAATGTTTATACAGCATTTGATAAAATTGTTTCTCTTCTTAACTTTCTTTTTCTTTTAAAGGACTCAGCACTCTACATCCTCACGCAGAGCACGATACACAAAGGTAAAATTAGACGTTTGGTCTAAACTTAGACCAAACGTCTAAGTTTATGTCTTTGGGAATTCACAACAGCCTGAGTGCGGACAAAAAGACAGTACTCGTAAATGCCCTTTGGGAATTCCCAAAGTCGCAAACATAGACTTTTGGCCTAAATTTAGACAAAGCATCTAAGTTTACCTTTGTGTTTCGTGCCCTCAGTTCTATAAGTGACTTGTTTCCTCAATATCCTCTTTTATCTGGGGCCTTAAAACCTGAGGCTCACAATGCATTTATTTTGATATCAGCTGTATAGGGAAAGTTGGTCTGTATCAGAGCTTTACTTATTTTGCTGAGCAGCACTGACAAAACATACCTAGTAATACAAACTAGATTCATCAGTACTCCTTTTTGGACATTTTTTGTGGATCCCATTAGATACAACACGCACGGGAAATATGGCATATTTAATTGGTAAAATAATTGACCATTTGTAGGACTTGCTTTGATATAAGACTATGTGGAATTCCTAATCTCCACAAAGGGAGGAAGGCCAAGTCTTGTGGACAGTCCATTACTTCCAATGGTTTTTGTGTCAATAAGATGCATATATTGATCATAAGTCCCAAAATGTGTCTGTTTCTAAGGTAATGAAGTTGTGAAAAGTTGATTTAGCAAATTTTCCAAGATGTTGATTCTCAATTGCAGATGGTTTACAAATATTAGCCTTCTGTAGATCACTTAGGAAGTGGGGAATTCCATATCAATAGAACAAAACATCACAACAACTCAAGCGTTACATATTGTTAAACTTTGATGCTGTCTTTTTTTCTTAGAAAGACCTTGGAAACCTTCTATTCATGTCTATGCTAAATGACTAGTTTTTGACTACCCACAAAATTATAGATACAGCAAAACAGAATAAAGGAATGAATTGTTAGAATCTTTACTATCTGGAAAGAATACAGTTTCTAAGTATAAATGATGTTGTAGGAAACTTCATCATGTCTGAGGACATTTTTATTCTCTCATTAGCTACTCAGTGTTAGTGTGAAACTGCCCTCTTTAGCATCTGAGATTTTTGCCTGGTCATTATGCTCACATGTTATTATTTCTCAATTTGTGGATCATTCACTTGTAAAAAAAACTACCAACATTTAAAAAAATGTCCCAAATGCTATTTTTACCACTATCATCCAGATGAAAGATCACTACATTACATTCCTGCTGCACGGAGGCAGCAATCTGACCACAGCCTTCTCAACACTTAAGCTAATCTGAGCTTCCATTCCAATTTCACAAAATTGATTTCAACCTCCATTTGATCTATGACTATGGTTTTCACCAATATATTGGGTCCAAAGACTCACTTCCTGACAGACCCTGAGATCTACACCCAAATCGATGAGCTCCTTTGACAGAGTTTGAAGCTCTTTTATCGTGTGTGCAAAATCAGGAGACAGGTCAGTAAACACCTATAGGCATCTGACCTTCTGCGTGAGGCAATAAGGTATGAGTGTGGGTATGTGGATGTACACACTCTGGTGCCGATCACGATCCTGTAAAAACCGGGTACGAACCGTCGGATGGAGCATATTCTCCGTCCGACGCGTACCCGGTCGTAAAAATATACAAACATGGAAGTACGATTTGCACGGAAATACCATTTCCGTACGAATCGTACAAAACCCCGACCGACGAAAATAAACATACAAATGTGATCCGGGAAAGTGCCGACATGACGTCGGGACGCACGCAGCCTGCCATTCACGAACCAGGAATTACGATTCGCACCGACGTCATCCCGCACGGACAATATTTTCCGGCAGCCAAAAACTGCCGGGAAATCAGTACGACGCGAACAAGGAGTACCTGCACGCGACGGACAGACATGGACCCGAACCTACGTGTCATCCCGGCCCTCATAGCAGTCGACCTCCTCTACAGGTTACGACGCAGACGCCGCAGAAGGTCAGAACAACAAAGGGAGGGGGGAAAGGGGGGGGCAGGACCAGGGGCAGGCCACAAAACCCCCACCAAAGTCACACAGCACACATGCCCTGGACATACCTGACCCCCAGGCCCTGGTCACTACGAGGGGGTGGGGGCGTGTCCAGCAAAGCCAGCGTCCGCCACACGGAAGTGCTTGATGACGCGAACCGGAAACACAACAATACAGTACGTCCCTTACCCACGCCTTAAGAGCGTGGGTACGAGTCGTACCCCGCCCACACCTACGTCACCCCAACAATGGCGGGACGGCTGTACCCACGTGGCAAAGGCCTGGGTACGGCCCGCACAAGCATTACATAGCGTGGGTACGGATATGTACGGACGGTACCCCCACCCCCGTATGCATGGAGCATACCCCCCACCCCAACAGTGTAAGTCCGACTCGTACCCTCACCCGCGTACGTATGGAGCGTACCCCCCACCCCAACAGTGTAAGTACGACCCGTACCCTCACCCGCGTACGTATGGAGCGTACCCCCCACCCCAACAGTGTAAGTACGACCCGTACCCTCACCCGCGTATGCATGGAGCGTACCCCCACCCCAACCGTGTATGTACGACCCGTACCCTCACCCGCGTACGTATGGAGCGTACCCCCCACCCCAACAGTGTAAGTACGACCCGTACCCTCACCCGCGTACGTATGGAGCGTACCCCCCACCCCAACAGCGTAAGTACGACCCGTACCCTCACCCGCGTACGTATGGAGCGTACCCCCCACCCCAACAGTGTAAGTACGACCCGTACCCTCACCCACGTAAGTATGGAGCGTACCCCCCACCCCAACAGTGTAAGTACAACCCGTACCCTCACTCGCGTACGTATGGAGCGTACCCCCACCCCAACAGCGTAAGTACGACCCGTACCCTCACCCGTGTACGTATGGAGCGTACCCCCCACCCCAACAGTGTAAGTACGACCCGTACCCTCACCCGCGTACGCATGGAGCGTACCCCCCACCCCAACAGTGTAAGTACGACCCGTACCCTCACCCGCGTACGTATGGAGCATACCCCCCACCCCAACAGTGTAAGTACGACCCGTACCCTCACCCGCGTATGTATGGAGCGTACCCCCCACCCCAACAGTGTAAGTACGACCCGTACCCTCACCCGCGTATGCATGGAGCGTACCCCCACCCCAACCGTGTATGTACGACCCGTACCCTCACCCGTGTATGCATGGAGCGTACCCCCATGCCAACAGTGTACGTACAGAGCGTACCCCCACCTCGTATGCATGGAGCGAACCCACACCCGTGTATGTTCTAAGCGTACATATCCTGAAATAGGAGGGGTGTGTGCAGAGTCCTCCCGGCAGTGCCCAGACACAGGAGGGGTGGGTGCAGAGTCCTCCCAGCAGTGCCCAGACACAGGAGGGGTGGGTGCCTAACACTCCCAGCAGTGCCCAGACACATGAGGGGTGGGTGCAGAGTCCTCCCAGCAGTGCCCAGACACAGGAGGGGTGTGTGCAGAGTCCTCCCAGCAGTGCCCAGTCACAAGAGGGGTGTGTGCAGAGTCCTCCCAGCAGTGCCCAGACACAGGAGGGGTGGGTGCCTAACACTCCCAGCAGTGCCCAGTCACAAGAGGGGTGTGTGCAGAGTCCTCCCAGCAGTTCCCAGTCACAAGAGGGGTGTGTGCAGAGTCCTCCCAGCAGTGCCCAGACACAGGAGGGGTGGGTGCAGAGTCCTCCCAGCAGTGCCCAGACACAGGAGGGGTGGGTGCAGAGTCCTCCCAGCAGTGCCCAGTCACAAGAGGGGTTTGTGCAGAGTCCTCCCAGCAGTGCCCAGACACAGGAGGGGTGGGTGCCTAACACTCCCAGCAGTGCCCAGTCACAAGAGGGGTGTGTGCAGAGTCCTCCCAGCAGTGCCCAGTCACAAGAGGGGTGTGTGCAGAGTCCTCCCAGCAGTGCCCAGACACAGGAGGGGTGGGTGCCTAACACTCACAGCAGTGCCCCTGCAAAGAAAAGGGTGGAGTACCCACAGATCCAATGCCCACAAATGTCAGTCAGGTGCACAAAGATCCTGCAGTACATGTACCACATGTGTGCGAGGCTGGGAGTATACACATGCATAGCGCCAAAAAGAAAACATGTACACATGAAGTCATGGCAACAGTCTACATACACAAGTACAGTGACCACCAAGGATGCCACGAATGATGCAGGTGGAGACATCGCTCAGCATGCATGGCCCAAGTCTAACAAGTCCGTCACACACCCAGCCAATGTAGACACAGCTCAGCACCACATATTGGAAAGACCCTGCAGGGAAGAAGTCAGGTTACACAGAGGAAGGAACACACCTTGGGACGATGTCACCATGCAGTAACTGCTTACATGAACAAAGTTATGTAGCCAACAGCTTGTGATGGCACACAGATACCAGGATCCACCCTATGACCAGCACAAGACTACAATTCCCACACACCCAACACATAATCACCACCCAAAATAATGGTGCCGGTCCACCAACAGCAATACCAGACAGACAGTAGTGTACTAAGGAAAAATAAATTGCTTTAATCAGCATCCAAAACTCTGTTTGTCCCTTGAAAGTTCAAAATGTACAATGCCCATAGGGCAATCCAAAGTTCGAATCCAGGTGGGGGACACAGTGGGACGCGTGTCCCCTAGCTTGCCTGCACAGTCAGACTCCTTTGTCTTCCAGAGCGGGGAGGGCATCATGTGGGGGGGAAGGACCAGGCACCGCAGGGACATGAGGGCGAAGAGTAGGCGTCGTGGGTGCAGGGATGGAGGACTCCACCACAGGGGGTGGGGCAGGGCCAAAGGCAGAGGCCAGGATGGCGCTGCACACCCTAGCAAGGTCCTCCAGCGACTCCCCTGCACCCGAAGGAACCACAGGCCCCAAGGAGGGGGGGGGCGGAGGGATGGGTCGCAGCGCCACTGGGGGAGGGTGTGGACAGGGGGGGGGACTCAACCACCCTGACCGGGGACTCCCTTGACCGCTTGCGGGGTGGTGTCACTGTGGGGCTCAGGGACAGAGCGGCCATGAAGGAGTCTTTGCCGGATATGTGGCCAGGAGAGCTGAGGGGAGGGGATTTGGAGGGAGTGGATTTGGTGGAATGCGGACTCCCACTCTGGCTGCGTGGCTTACGTTTGCCCCCCGACCCAGTGGGTGTGCCTACTTCACCCTGTGTGTGCGTGCCAGGAGGTGTGCGGTTGAACTTCCCTGCTGGTGTGGTGCCTGTGTCTGTTGTGGTGGGTGCATGCTGACATCTGGGTGTACGTGGGACAGGCATGGGAGTGGGAAGTGTGGATGGGTCAGGGGTAGGGGGTTGGACGTAGCGCTGCAGGAGACCCACTGCTGCAGTCAGTGTCGAGTCAATGGACCTCAGCAAGTTGCGTTGGTCAGCCTATGATGAGAAAATGCCCTCCAAGTATGCCTCCATGTTGTTCAGCACTTGGCTGTGGCCATGGAGGATATTAAGCATCGCAGCCTGACCAAGCTGCAACTGCCGCTGGATGTCCACAGACTCGGCATTGTCGGCAGCAGTGGAGACAGGGGCAGGGGGTGCGGTGCCTGGCAGGAAGGGGACATGTGGTGACTGGGCACGCTGGGAAGGGACACGAGCAAGTGGGAGGCGGCTGATGGCAATGGAGGGGGCGGGGAGAGATGTTGTGCCGCTGTCAGCTGCTGGTGCAGCCTCCGCCCACTCGGAGAGATCATCCTCGGACCCGTCAGCTTCATATTCTGTCGTGCAAGTGGACAGGTCCTCGGCCTCACTCTCCTCCGCCTCAGTTCCACTTGATGTGCCAGGCACGATGTCAGCGCTGGCACTGGTGCTCGGTCCCTCCGCTCCGTCTGTGCTCATGTCTCCCTCCGTGTCCCCCGACGATGCTGTGGGCAAGGTGAAGAGACAGCAATTAATCATACACCTGTATACATATGTCACATGAGTCCAATCTACATAGGTTACAGTGCATAGCTTGAAAAGTAAGATCAGTAACATCTACAAAACAAGGTACAGATGTAGGGCATGCAACACACAGTTGGTTGACCCACCATGCCACTGAAAAACTATGGAGAGCATGACACAATAGCAAATGACGTGAAATGGAGTTTGACAGAGGAGCCAGGCCCTGGGGACAATCCAGCACTGCATCTGCACCACACAGCGTTGCCGAAAATAGGGATGAGCAGGGACCATATCTATGAACTTGAGGCACATGCTGCATAGGTAATACTGAGAACATGCCCACCATGACTGGCTCACTGCACCTTAAGTGTATGTGCAGACAAACATCACACACTGGCCAGACCTAGCAAGGAGATATCAGGTTTTGACATGTAAGCTTTGCCCGCACCAACCACCCCCTACATGAGACAATTTGTTGAGACATAGGAAGCACTTACATCTCTTAGTCTGTGTGAAATACACATGGGCTGGATAAATGCAAGATTGGACACAAAATACCCAAGGTGCGCCTGTCCAAATAATCATGTACAAATGGTCATCATCAGATGATTGTAACAAGACACACAGGCACTGGCCACCGTGAGTATGAACAAGGAAAATCAGGTCAGGCTGTACAGTGGACACTTGTACTACATTTTACGTCAATATACATGGTGCCAGGGGACAATGGCACAGAGCACAACCTATGCTGTAGACACTGTAAACACACGCCTGTACGCTCACTATCACTATGGGTGTTCTCGCGTATGCGTACCCATAGTGATACGGACTGTACACACGCCTGTACGCTCACTATCACTATGGGTGTTCTCGCGTATGCGTACCCATAGTGATACGGACCGTACACGCGTGCGTACGCTCACTATCACTATGGGTGTTCTCGCGTATGCGTACCCATAGTGATACGGACCGTACACGCGTGCGTATGCTCACTATCACTATGGGTGTTCTCGCATATGCGTACCCATAGTGATACGGACCGTACACGCGTGCGTACGCTCACTATCACTATGGGTACACATACGGCAGCACTCCCATAGTGATAGGGAACGTACACAGGCCCTCTGAGCGAATGTACGGTGCCTTTCACAAATCACAGTGGTGACAGGCAGCACACAGGAAGGAATAGGGCTGACATACTTGTCCATGGATGGACATCAAGGCATTGTCTGGGCAGTACTACATGTGTGGGGCACAGGTGTGAAAGGCTGTGATGTGGCACATTACTCCTGAGTCGAGAAGGCACCAGATGTATGATGAGATGTGTACAGATGTTATGTGTGACGGTGCAATGTGTGCCAGGCATGTCCTTAACTCCTTTGACATGTGTGCATGTCGTACTGCACACTTGGGATGAGCGTCACTGGCATGGCACAGTCAACAACACACGCAAGTGTCCCCTGATGCCCGCTACAGGGGTTACCACACCAGACATTTGACTACCCAGGGTGCACGATGTGTCTATGTCATGTATGTGTGGGGTGTTCCCATTAGCTTGATGTTGGTGCTCCCTCAAAAGCATCAGCTGTTGCAGCAACCAACATGTGTCTGTGTGTAGATGGACATGGCACACTGTTACGCACACCAGGCCACATGTGGTATCGGATGTGAGGTGCATATGTATGCATGGGACACGGAGTAGCGTAACAAGGATATGTCTGCATCCTCTCAATGAATGTGTGGTGATTCATTACATGTACACCTTATTGGCAAGGTGTGTGGGCTATCCTAGTGTAATGTCATGTGACCTGTGGCTCTAGTGTTCCGCTACCAGTCTCTGAAATCGACATCCTACTTCTGCTGATGTGTCGATGTATGTCACTCCTGTGTTGCGTCTGGCTGTTCACTTACACTGGGACACAGCTAATCCCATGCCATGGCATGTGGAGGTTCACAATCTCCGTGTGTAGCTGGGTCTTGGTAGGAGTGTCACCTGGCAGCCATATGTGTCCAGGGCATGTGGCACATACCTGACTCCGTATGTCGCATATGTGTATTGACAGATTAACATGTGCTCAGTACAAATAAATTGTTGTTGTAGTGCACTCACTCTTCCTTGTCACTTCAAATTACTGCAGAGCGCCGCCTCTTCCCCGACCAATTCCGGACTTGGCTGACATGCAGGAGAATGACTGTCTCCGGTGCTACCGCTTCCCCCAACCGTTGATTGAGGAGTTGACAGCGAGGCTGGCACCACACCTGCAACCGCTGCACAGGTATCCTACGGCACTGACACCCAAGCTGAAGGTAATGGCAGCCCTACATTTTCTTGCCACGGGTACCTTTCAATATACCATAGCTCATGTTGGTGGCATGTCCCAGAGCATGTTCAGCCGTGTGCTGCATGATTTCTTAGAGGCCATGTTGCTTCACCTGGATGAGTTCATCCATTTCCCAACTCCTGAAATGTTGACTGGGGTCAAGCGTGGATTCTGTGCCCTGGGAGGGATGCCCCATGTCATTGGGTCCATAGATGGGACACATGTGGCTTTGGTACCACCAAAGGCACAGGAGGTAGCGTACAGGAATCGCAAGCACTACCACTCCATCAATGCCCTTGTGGTGTGTCTGTCCAACATGGTGATTTCACATGTCTGTGCTCGTTTTCCAGGATCAGCACACGATGCCTACATCATGAGGCGTAGCAGGGTGCCTGAAATGATGACGCAGCTGCGCAACGAACGAGCATGTGTTGTTGGTGGGTACACTCTGTCTGTCCTGTATTTTGCGTAGACTTCCAGCACGACCGCTTCTCCTGTCCTACTTATGTCCATGTGGTTTCCATGTAGGGGACGCTGGCTATCCCAACATGCCATGGCTGATCACACCTCTCCGCAACCCCATCACGCCGGCCCAGCTCCGCTACAACACCGCCCATGGCCGGACAAGGCGAGTGATAGAGAGGACATTTGGCCTCCTGAAGAGCCGATTCAGATGCCTCCACAAGACCGGCGGCGCCCTCCCATATGCCCCGGCGAAGGTCTGCAAAATCTTCATGGTCTGCTGCATGCTGCACAACATGGCAGTTGAGAAAGCTGTGCCACTCATCCTGGATCAAGATGATCAGGACCATCCACCCGTGGAGGACGAAGGTCTTGGCAATGGGGCTAGTGATGTGGAGGATGTGGTTCCGCAAGAGGACATCCGGAGTCGGCTCATACGCGACTTCTTTGCTTAGTGGTGAGTACCAGTGTCTGTGTGTGCACGCATTGGTCCCCGTGTGGCATGTGTTGCGATGTGTGTGTCCATCTGCATGTATGCCACGTGAGTCAGAGGTGTGTGTGGATGTGTCACTAAAGTGATGGTGCCAGTGATGAGTGTATTTCCCCAGTCATAATTGTGACCTAGCATGTTGTCATCCTTACATGTGTCGAGTACATGCACATGCAAGTGGATGTGCTTTTTGTGGCTGACTTCTTGTGTGTCTCTCATCCCCAGGTACGTGTGCATGCCGTCTGCTGGTTGCATTGTTGTGGCACTGCTATTCCTCATGGACACGTCATCGTGTGCTGACTCAGCGTTACACGCACGGACAAGTTTGGAAGTCTCCTTAGGGTAAGGGATGCATCAGGGGTGTATTGGGTGTGGCAGTTGTTTACGATGTGTGCACACTGCCCCTGTCGATGTTTGGTTCCTCTGCAGATATGTCGCATCACCATGGGACACATGACATGCAGCTGGGTACACCTGAATAGATGGTCAGACTTGTTGACAGTCATCAGTGATGGGATTGTGGATTGTGATGGTGGCATCAATGTGTGTTACACTGCCCTTGGACACATACGGTTTCCATTGGCTTGACATGGTGTGGGACTTCCACATCAGAGGATCAATGGTGTATGGCAGCCTCTCCGTGAGCAGCAGGGGGTGTTTAGCTGTTAGCCGACACTTGTGTGCCAGATCCATGGCTATCACGCATTTGTGCTGCAGAAGGGGGTTCCAGTGTTGGACCCACATGTTACTCCACATGACCTGCTCATGTGTACTCCGAGTTGCCTCTGCATTCCCGAATACATGAATAATAAAGGTGTCCCTATGCCTCCAAGGTGCCTCTTCTCAGTCAATGCTGGTGTGTTGCCACGGTGCATCCGGCATGTCTGGCATGGTTTTCCGTGGTAGTGGCTATGTGTCTATGTGTAGAGTAGCAAGATGCTAGCTGTTTGTGTGGGATTAGACTGTGTATTGTGCATGATGTCCATGACTGTGTGGGTATTGTGACATGTGCCATCCCCATGCATCCAACGTTGGCCAGGCCACCATTCTCTGCATCCACCTGACTCAAGCTTGCAGGACATGGTTCTGCAACCTGTCCACACATACCTGGGTGCCCCACAGGACACTCCACATGATCCCTGACCTCTGCGCATGGCTGTCGCTGTACTCAATATGTCTGTCGGCACGGTTGTGCGGCCACCCCCTCAGCTGGTTGGGCCCATCACGGGTGTGTATGGTGCTCCATGTCTGTCTTGCCTAATACAATGTGACCCATGTGTGTCCTGTGCCAGACTCAGGCCCCAGGGTGTGGATGGTTGAAGTCAAATGAGAACTCAGGCATGGTTAGACTTTACAAGACACATGTAAGGTAATAATGCAAAATGTAGGCATCTTCTCTTTATGGTGTAACTTTTTATTTTTGTTGGGGTACGTGGGGGGTTATGACATGAGGGGCTTTCCGGGTGTGTGGAATCCAAAGTTCACTAGAGGAGTTGGTGTCCTTGCCATTGGAAATCCTCAGAGTCCATGCCACAGTCTTTGTCAACATTGGTCAGACAGTGACCAGCAAGTCCATGTGGCAGAGAATGTCTTTTGCTGCTGTGCTGCTGTTGGTCCAGTGGGCCAGGTGCCAGGCCAGGTGTCCTGGGAGATGGTGCTGTTGCGCTGACCCTCACGGTCTTTTCCGTGGACGACCCGCCCTCCTGCGGGGACCCTCAGAAGCAGGCCGTGACGATGTTTGGGATGCTCCGTCGGATGTCTCCTCCTCCTCCTCATCCCTCCCTGTGGGTGGTGATGTTCTACACCTGGCGGCACAGGGAGGATTGCCCATGTTGTCGGCTATCCGAAGGAGTGTACTGTGAATTCCCGTGAACACCGTCACGAGCTCAGCCTGTCTGTCCTCCATCCGCCCTTGGTGTCGCAGTAGACAGGCATGTTGCTCCGCATGTTGCTGGGCCTGCTGGGTCTTGATCTCCTCGAGGATGGACACAACCTGGGCCATGCCGTGGTGTCCTGCCGTTATGTGTCCAGGATGTTTCTGACATGGGAATATACCGGTTCCGCAGCCAACCGGTCAGGCTCGCGCATCCGCCGTCCTCCACTCCCACCACCCCTGCCCACTTGCACCTGGCCTGCCCTTGTGGGCACATCGGGTCTCCGGGACCCCTGAGGGGTGGCATTGGCGTTGTCGCCTGCCTCCTCCTGGGTGCCCGGTACACCGTGTCCCTCCTGGCCAGCCTGGCTGCATTGTGGTGGTGGGGCAGGGATCCTGGGTGTCTCCTGGGATGTGGCAGGAGTGGGGGTGGTGGTTGGCCCAGTTGTACCTGACGCAGGTGCTGCAGGTGGTTGGACACCAGAGGGGCCATGTTGGTCGGGGTCGGGTTCGTCCACAGAGTGGTGAAAGTCGTCGCTGCCGGTGGGTCCGTCATCCCGCCGAGCCGGGTCCTGTGAGTCTTCCCCCCCAGTGTTGGGGGGTGATCCACGACGTTGACCTGCGTGTGAGAGAGACAATGTTAATTTTGTTCCATACAACATCCATGTTTCATTCGTTTCTAAGTTGGCACATTTCCTCTGGGAATTTGGATATGTCTTGCATTCCACTCACAGTGCACTTGTGCATGGGTATGTCCCTTGGCCACAGCTTTTGCGACTTTACCTATGTGTGGCACAGTCTTACTTGCTGCGTCAATTGTGACTGCAGTCAGCAGTGGAGTGAGCAGGTGTGGTGAGCCATGCATTGGCGCCTTCCGTGTTGCACTGTACGTGGGCACATGAAGTTCTTCCACACACTTAGATAATGCAGGTAGGTGGCGTTGTGCTCGTGCACAGGTTGAGACATGGCCCAGTGTTTTGCCATGGAGAAGAGGGGGGGTTCAGGCACTGGCCACCCTTGTCTACATGCACGCAGTCCACCTGCTGACGAGCAGACATTCCCACACCCCCCAAGGCTGAATTGGTCTCCCTGTGTGTCCCTTTCTCACTCCCTCTCTGTCCCCCTCTCCCTCCCTCTGTGTGTCAGCCTCCTCCCTCTGTCCGTCTCCCTGTGTCTCCCTCCCTCTTTCTCCCCCTCTCCCTCCCTCTGTGTGTCACCCTCTGTCACCTCAGCCCAGCTTCCTAGGCACACACTTTTTGCAGATCTTTGAATGGCCCTTGGCTTGTTGATGTGAGTTTGTTTCTGATCTCCAGGCACCCATTGGGTGTAGTGTATGTGTCTGCGCTGCTGCTGTGGTGGTGTGTGCTGCCACTCTTTCACAGTGTTGGCTGTTCATTAGCTGCTGTCATGTGCAAAAACGTGCCGTCACCCCCATGTGTTAATGCAAGGCATCCGCCATTTGCTGGCAAGTCTTTCCTGTGTGGGGACACACTGTTTGTTTGGCTGTGACCTAGGCCATATGGGCAGGGGGCATTGTTGTCTGCTTCTGAGTTGCACTATGTGAATTTTGGGGTCCACACTCCCACCATCCGGCTTACCGTGTCTTGTGTTGGTGTTTTCTGTGGCCTGTGACTTTGCATTGTCCAGCTGGGTGCATGGGGCATGGTGGCGCCAGTGGCATGTGCGTGTTCATGGAGTGTGGTTGAGTCATGCGATAGCTTGGGGTGGTTGCGTGCCTGTTTGTGAGTTTGGTTGTGGATGACGTTCCCCCCATGTGAGGTGAGTTGTTTGTGTACTCACCCGGGTCTCGGAGTCCTTCTAATCCGTCCACTGACACCACCGGCAGTATGGCCATCACCCTCTCCTCCCAGGGATGGTAGTGTACGGGTCTGCGGGGCGGCCCTCCTCCAGTGACGTAGGCCTGGTTGTGGTCGTCGGTCATTTTGGCTCGGACCCTCCTCTGCAGATCGTACCACCTGGCTTGGCATTCATGCCTGGTCCTTCTGGTGGCCGCAACAGCATTCACAGCATCGACAATCCTCTGCCACATGGCTGTTTTTTCGGACATGCAGGTCTGTCTGACCAATGTTCCAAAGAGGTGTGGCTCGACTCTGAGGATTTCGTCGACAAGGAACTCCAACTCTCGGCTAGTGAACTTTGGATTCTTGTTAGTGGGCATGGTGAGGGGTGTGGGTGTGGATGGTTGGGGGGGGTGTGGATGGTTGTGGGTGTGTGGGTGTGGTTGTGCAGGTGTGTGTGTGAATGTGATGAGGGGGTGTTTGTGAAGGTGTGTGTGTGAAGGTGTGCAAGTGTAAGGTGTAGTAAAGGTTCAAGTATGGTGCTGTAGGTTGTCTGTGGGGTCTGGCAGCAGTGAGTCTGTTGCAAAGGCTCATGGTTTGTGTGTGTGGGCCCTTTTTATTGGTCCATTGGTGGGTGTGGCTGTGTTTGAAGTTTGGGTGGGTGTGTTATAAGGAGTGGTTGTGTTTTGGGCCTCTGTTTGGGATTTTGGCAGTTGCAGGTCAGTGAATGTGTTGTTTTTGTGCTTGTTGGACATGTTTTGTGGCTTTGTGCCATTTGAATGGCGTATTATTGTGTTGTTTTGCTTTGTCCTGGTAGTGTGCGTGCGTTTTTAGCGTGTGTACGGTGTGTACTTCGGGAATTTTGTTGTACAGTGCTGTCCTTGTGTCTGGCTTGGTACGACTCGTACATGCACGATGTTGTGTGAAGGTGCTGGTGTTGGGGCCTGGGGTGCGCTCCGTACTTAGAATGTTGGGGTGGGGGTATGCTCCATACGTACGCGGGTGAGGGTAGGTGTCGTACATACACAGTTGGGGTGGGGGTACGGTCCGTACATACACGGTTGGGGTGGGGGTACGGTCCGTACATACACGGTTGGGGTGGGGGTGCGCTCCATACGTACGCGGGTGAGGGTACGGGTCGTACATACACTGTTGGGGTGGGGGTACGCTCCATACGTACGCGGGTGAGGGTACGGGTCATACATACACGGTTGGGGTGGGGGTACGGTCCGTACATACACGGTTGGGGTGGGGGTGCGCTCCATATGTACGCGGGTGAAGGTACGGGTCGTACATACCTGGTTGGGGTGGGGGTACGGTCCGTACATACACGGTTAGGGTGGGGGTACGCTCCATGCATACGCGGGTGAGGGTACGTGTCGTGCATACACGGTTGGGGTGGGGGTACGGTCCGTACATACACGGTTGGGGTGGGGGTGCGCTCCATATGTACGCGGGTGAGGGTACGGGTCGTACATACACGGTTGGGGTGGGGGTACGGTCCGTTCATACACGGTTGGGGTGGGGGTACGCTCCATGCATATGCGGGTGAGGGTACGTGTCGTACATACATGGTTGGGGTGGGGGTACGCTCCATGCATACGCGGGTGAGGGTACGTGTCGTACATACATGGTTGGGGTGGGGGTACGGTCCGTACATACACAGTTGGGGTGGGGGTGCGCTCCATACGTACGCGGGTGAGGGTACAGGTCGTACATACACTGTTGGGGTGGGGGTACGCTACATACATACGCGGGTGAGGGTATGGGTCGTACATACATGGTTGGGGTGGGGGTACGCTCCATGCATACGCGGGTGAGGGTACGGGTCATACATACACTGTTGGGGTGGGGGTACGCTCCATACGTACGCGGGTGAGGGTACGGGTCGTACATACATGGTTGGGGTGGGGGTACGCTCCATACATTCACGGGTGAGGGTACGGGTCGTACATACACTGTTGGGGTGGGGGTACGCTCCATACGTACGCGGGTGAGGCTACGGGTCGTACATACACGGTTGGGGTGGGGGTACGCTCCATACATTCACGGGTGGGGGTACGTCTCGTACATACACGGGTGTAAAAACACGGGTGGGGATTCGACTCGTACATAGGAGGGCTGGGGGGAGTGTTGGGCGTGTATGCGGGCACATGTCTCCATGGTTGCTATGGGAGTTCGGTGCGGACGGTGTTTTTTCCATACGGTTGTAACATCGGACGCACGGGATGGATCGTACTTCCGCGGTCGGACTTCACTTTTCACATTTGTACGGTAAATCGTCCGAGGACGTGTCGGACACATTTTCCGACCCGAGGACGTGTGGGGAATAATTCCCAATGCGATTCGTAAGGACTTTTTCCCATGCGAATCGTAGTTGGCAGTTTGTACGGCACTTGTACGATTCGTACGGTAAAAAGACCGGATACGAGTCGTACGGGGAATTTTTTTACAGGATCGTAATCGGCACCTCTGTGTGCATATGAATGCACATGCTCCTTTCAGAACATCTTCTCTGGCATGTGAGCCTTTTAGTACAACTAGCCTTGATCTCAAGTTCCTTTTATGAAAAATGAAATTATTGCACAATTGTTGTCATTTTTTCCAATCAACACAAGAGGAGAGTGTGTGATAAATATACCACAGAGAGCATAAAAATCCAGATTCATTACAGATTCCCAACCCAATATCAGCAAACCAATAAATCAGGTCTAACAGCATTATAATACATCATAAACGAATGATAGTCTCAAATATATAATCAAGTATATTCAACCTTGATAAAAATAGACAGGGTCCTCCCCAACATTATTCTATATACAGAATAAACACACGGGGTAACCAACCAGCTTACCATAGTAAATTTCAAGTATAACCGTGAGTGGAATAAACAGAAACAGTGAGTACAGGAACACCCTTTATATATTCCCCTACATGCCAACTCTATCAGTCTTGCTGATCCGTTATCCATTCTATTGAGGGAGCCCAAATTTGGTTACATTTCTTCCTATTGGGCCTTGAGCCAACCATATTATCGCTACCACTTGGGGGGATAGGTTCTAATATGATTTATTGGAAGGTATGGATGCCTAGAGATGGAAAATATGTGATAGCAAGTCATAACTCTTTGCCTTTTGTGTGTTACCACTCCACTCCTAAGATACCCTGATGTAAAAGTTCCTTTTTCATATTTTTTTATTATTTGGAATGTTATAAAAAATACAATTGCAGTAATTGTGATTATATACATTGATAACAATTATAATATTAATTATGATTATATTAGGTACACCAAGTAAAATTTAAAAATGTTTTAATTTATTTATTTTTCCAGAGCTGGTGATGAATGACAGTGCAGCATCATGAAGAAGACTGAACCAAACACAACCTGTTGCTCTGATCCCCTGTGTATAATTGACTTATGGTCAAATTCCGAACATGGAGTTACGTTGACAAGCCCGCAGGACTACTCATTATGGAAACCTTTGCTAGAGGCAGTTCAAGTAAGGAATCACATTCCACTGTTAGACACTGAGAGAAATGTGGAAAGCAACACAGTTCCTTAAGTATTTTACCACAGGAAGTACAGGAACCTGTTTACTATGAAGAAAGATTTACTGACTATTAAATGAAAAGCTGAAGCAAGTGCCAGGGATGATGCTGAAACAAGTGAGTGCACACATAAACGCTTAAACAGAAAAAAATCAAATGTGTATGCTGAAGAATATATATTTTTTGGAAAGATAAAAAGCTACAAGGGAACATCAATGTGTGAGAAATGTATCAAGGCCAAAGAGCTTAGAGTTGACAAAAGGCTTGGAGGGTGTGCAACCATTAATTGTAATTCAAAGATCTTAGCAGTTTGTTGTAGGGACATAATGACTGCAGAATCCCATTATCATGCATTGTGTTGTAGGACCTATACAAGGGTTAAAGCAAAGGAGGAATATCATGCATCTAGTATTCAAACTGATTGTCACTACAAAAATATGAGAGATAAAGCATATGATGAACGATTTCAATACATTCGGACTATGATTATTCCTGATAAAGCGGTAATACGTGTGATGACTCTCACTGAGGAGCTTGAAACCCTCATGACATGCAATGGGATATGGGGAATAGACAAATAAATCAATATGCATATTAGAATAAAAGTCGACTCCAAGTTCAGGGAAATCCATCACATATTCCCTGACAACCCAGGAAAATTATTGTCCCAACCTGATAGTGTCATGCTACAGGACGTTGTAAGAGAAAACCAGAGTTTGAAAAAATATTCATCAGTTTTAAAGGTTGAGGCAACAGACATGAACAAGATCATTGATCAAACATCATTGCACATAAGAACAATGATTAAAACAAACTTGACATTAGTATCATGGCCATATCATCCATCAGACATTGACAGTGATTCATTTACAGTGCCTGAATACCTTAACTGGTTCCTATTAGGGCTTCTGACTGGAGATACAGCAAACACAAAGATGGCCAAAAGGGTTGCCTTACTTATGGCATCATTTAGTCAGGTCATTATATATGCAGTGACAAATGGCCAGCAGAAACCCCCCAAGCATACTTCATAAAAATGCTTACAGGCTATGTGGAAATCATTTGCACTCCAAATAGACTTGGTCACGGGATTTCATACTCACAACTGGAAGAAAATTAGACCGCCTGTGTCTTCAGAAACTTGCTGCCACCTTAAATGTGCAAATTCTTCTTCCAGGCAACATTCACCTCATGTATTCACTAACTTAGCATGGGATAACATTGATAGTCTGGAAGAGACTCTTACTGGTAAGGGGACAACTCACTGAGTCAACGATATAGCTGTGCAGCCCAATATGTTTCGACCACAACCTTTTAAAGCTCCTCTCCCAAGCATTGAGAAACAAAAGCATTGACCACCACAAATACTGAAGAATTGTTCATGTATGTTTCTGGAGAACGAGTTAGGCCTCAGCCATTGATGACAAGTCATGCTGAAATGTGTTGCCCAATTGAAGCTTGCACAAAATAAGAATCTAATCTGGGTTGTTACAAGATAAGAAACGATCATCGCACAGATAATACCAAGTTGGACACTATTTAACATTAGTACTAGAGACCTAGTTAGTGTATCACAGGATTCCATTGGGTACTTTTCCACCATTAATGCCCCTGCAACTGAGTTGACAACTCTTTCTGAAATGTTCAAACAGTTTCAGTTTATAAGGGAATCACTGCATTTAGCGAAAATTGTAGTGGTCATGGATCAAGCTCTTTTGCAGAAGCAACTGAGATCGTGTAGAAGCATCAAACAACATATGACAGGCTGTGCAGACAACGTATTGAGTAAAAAATATTGAGTTGCACAAATATCGAGTAATAAATATTGAGGTTCAGAAATATTGAGAGCAAGAATATTGTGGTCAAGAATATTGACTTAAGGCAAGTAATATCGATTTGAAAAATATTGAAGTGTTCAATATTGTTTGCAAAAATATAGGTGCCGATTCGGATCCTGGAGAAACCGGGTACGAACCGTCGGTCTGAGCGTTTTCTCCGTCTGACTCGTACCCGGGAAATAAACATTACAAACATGGAAGTACGATTCCCACGGAAACACCATTTCCGTACGATTCGTAAAAAACATCGACCGACGAAAATATACATACGAATGTGATCCGGGAATGCTCCGACGTGACGTCGGGACGCATTCAGGCTGCGGTTCACGAACCAGGAAGTACGATCCGCACCGACGTCACCCCGCATGGATTATAATTTCCGGCTGCCAAAAACTGCCGGGAAATCAGGACGACTCGCACAAGGAGCACCTGTATGCGACGGACAGCCATGGACCCAAACCTACGTGTCATCCCAGCCCTCATAGCAGTCCACCTGCTCTACAGGCACCGACGCAGACGCCGCAGAAGGTCAGAATAACTCCCAGGGGCAAAGGGGGGGCAGGGGCAGGACACATAACCCCCACACAAGTCACAAATTACACATGCCCTGGACATACCTGACCTGCAGGACCTGGTCACCTCGAGGGGGTGGGGGCGTGTCCAGCAACGCAAGCGTCCGCCACAACGGAAGTGGATGTTGACGCGAACCGGCAACACAACAATACCGGTACGTACCGTACCCAGGCTTTAAGAGCGTGGGTACGGGCCGTACCACGCCCACCACTACCTCACCTCAACAATGGTGGTACGGCCCATACCCACGCACAATATGCCTGGGGACGGGCTGTACCAGCATTGTTGGGGTGATGTAGGGGTACATGTGGTATGACCCGTACCCACGCTCTGAAGGGCTGGGTACGGTGCGTACCCCTACGGCACCCCATTGGGGGTCTGCACCGCACCCAGGCCCTCAGAGCGTTGGTACGGGTCGTACCACGCGTACCCCCACATCACCCCAACAATGCTGGTACAGCCCGTACCCAGGCCATTAGAACGTGGGTACGGGCCGTACCGCCATTGTTGGGGTGACGTAGTGGTGGGCGTGGTACGACTCGTACCCACGCTCTTAAGGCCTGGGTACGGTATGTACCCAGGCCTGCAAATCGTGGGTACGGGAATGTACGGAGCGTACCCCCACCCGTGTATGAATGGAGCGTACCCACACCCCACCAGTGTATGTACGGAGCGTACCCTCACCCGTGTACGAATGGAGCGCACCCACACCCGTGTATGAATGGAGCGTACCCCCACCCGTGTATGAATGGAGCGTACCCACACCCCACCAGTGTATGTATTGAGCGTACCCGTGTATGAATGGAGCGCACCCACACCCGTGTATGAATGGAGCGTACCCACACCCCACCAGTGTATGTACGGAGCGTACCCACACCCGTGTATGAATGGAGCGTACCCACACCCCACCAGTGTATGTACGGAGCGTACCCACACCCGTGTATGAATGGAGCGCACCCACACCCGTGTATGAATGGAGCGTACCCACACCCGTGTATGTCCCGACCGTACATGCCCAGACATAGGAGGGGTGTGTGCAGAGTCCTCCCAGCAGTGCCCAGATATAGGAGGGGTGTGTGCCTATCATTCCCAGCAGTGCCCAGACATAGGAGGGGTGTGTGCAGAGTCCTCCCAGCAGTGCCCAGACATAGGAGGGGTGTGTGCAGAGTCCTCCCAGAAGTGCCCAGACACAGGAGGGGTGTGTGCAGAGTCCTCCCAGCAGTGCCCAGACACAGGAGGGGTGTGTGCAGAGTCCTCCCAGCAGTGCCCAGACATAGGAGGGGTGTGTGCCTATCACTCCCAGCAGTGTTCAGACACAGGAGGGGTGTGTGCCTATCACTCCCAGCAGTGCCCAGACACAGGAGGGGTGTGTGCCTATCACTCCCAGCAGTGCCCAGACATAGGAGGGGTGTGTGCAGAGTCCTCCCAGCAGTGCCCAGACACAGGAGGGGTGTGTGCAGAGTCCTCCCAGCAGTGCCCAGACACAGGAGGGGTGTGTGCAGAGTCCTCCCAGCAGTGCCCAGACACAGGAGGGGTGTGTGCCTATCAATCCCAGCAGTGCCCAGACACAGGAGGGGTGTGTGCCTATCACTCCCAGCAGTGCCCAGACACAGGAGTGGTGTGTGCCTATTACTCCCAGCAGTGCCCAGACATAAGAGGGGTGTGTGCAGAGTCCTCCCAGCAGTGCCCAGACATAGGAGGGGTGTGTGCAGAGTCCTCCCAGCAGTGCCCAGACACAGGAGGGGTGTGTGAAGAGTCCTCCCAGCAGTGCCCAGACACAGGAGGGGTATGTGCAGAGTCCTCCCAGCAGTGCCCAGACATAGGAGGGGTGTGTGCCTGTCACTCCCAGCAGTGCCCAGACACAGGAGGGGTGTGTGCCTATCACTCCCAGCAGTGCCCAGACACAGGAGGGGTGAGTGCCTATCACTCCCAGCAGTGCCCAGACATAGGAGGGGTGTGTGCAGAGTCCTCCCAGCAGTGCCCAGACATAGGAGGTGTGTGTGCAGAGTCCTCCCAGCAGTGCCCAGACACAGGAGGGGTGTGTGCAGAGTCCTCCCAGCAGTGCCCAGACACAGGAGGGTGTGTGCAGAGTCCTCCCAGCAGTGCCCAGACATAGGAGGGGTGTGTGCCTATCACTCCCAGCAGTGCCCAGACACAGGAGGGGTGTGTGCCTATCACTCCCAGCAGTGCCCAGACACAGGAGGGGTGTGTGCAGAGTCCTCCCAGCAGTGCCCAGACACAGGAGGGGTGTGTGCAGAGTCCTCCCAGCAGTGCCCAGACACAGGAGGGGTGTGTGCAGAGTCCTCCCAGCAGTGCCCAGACACAGGAGGGATGTGTGCCTATCACTCCCAGCAGTGCCCAGACACAGGAGGGGTGTGTGCCTATCACTCACAGCAGTGCCCAGACACAGGAGGGGTGTGTGCCTATCACTCCCAGCAGTGCCCAGACATAGGAGGGGTGTGTGCAGAGTCCTCCCAGCAGTGCCCAGACACAGGAGGGGTGTGTGCAGAGTCCTCCCAGCAGTGCCCAGACACAGGAGGGGTGTGTGCAGAGTCCTCCCAGCAGTGCCCAGAACCAGGAGGGGTGTGTGCAGAGTCCTCCCAGCAGTGCCCAGACACAGGAGGGGTGTGTGCAGAGTCCTCCCAGCAGTGCCCAGACACAGGAGGGGTGTGTGCAGAGTCCTCCCAGCAGTGCCCAGACATAGGAGGGGTGTGTGCAGAGTGTGTGCCTATCACTCCCAGCAGTGCCCAGACACAGGAGGGTTGTGTGCAGAGTCCTCCCAGCAGTGCCCAGACACAGGAGGGGTGTGTGCCTATCACTCCCAGCAGTGCCCAGACACAGGAGGGGTGTGTGCAGAGTCCTCCCAGCAGTGCCCAGACACAGGAGGGGTGGGTGCAGAGTCCCCCCAGCTGTGCCCATGGAAAGAAAGGGGTTGAGTACACACAGATACAATGGCCACAATTGTCAGTCAGGTGCTCAAAGACCCAGCAGAACACGAAACACATGTGTGCGAGGCTGGGAGTACACACATGCATAGTGCGGAAAAGGGAACATGTACACATGAAGTCCTGTCAATATACTCCAGTCACAAGTACAGTGACCCCCAAGGATGACACAAATGATGCAGGTGGAGACCTTGGCCAGCATGCATGGCCAAAGTTGAAGGGGTCCATCACACACCCAGCAAATGTAGACACAGCACTGCACAAATGTCTTCACAACACCCTGCAGGGAAGATGTCAGGGTCCACAGAGGAAGGTACACACCTTGGGACAATGTCACCATTCAGTAACAGCTTACATGAGCAAAGTTTGATAGCAAATACCGTGTGATGGCACACAGATCTCGAACAGCACACTACAACATATCCCAGACACCTAACACATTATCGCCACCCCAAATCATGGAGCAGTACCACCAACAGCAATGCCAGAAAAGCAGTAGTGTGCCAAGGAAAATAAAATCGCTTTATTCAGCAATGTTCTAAAATGAATTGTATGAAGAGTTCCATATGCACAAGGCCCATAGGGCAGTCCATAATTCCAATCCAGGTGGGGGACACATTGGGATGCGTGTCCCCTAGCTTGCCTGCACAGTTCAGACTACCTTGTCATCCACAGTGGGGGGGGGATCATGTGGGGGGGAAGGACCAGGCACCGCAGGGACAGGAGGGGCAAGGGTAGGTGTTGTGGGTGCAGGGACGGACGACTCCAACACAGGGGGTGGGGCGGCGCCAAAGGTGGATTTGAGCACGGCGCTGCACACTACTGCCAGGTCGCCCAGCGTCTCCCCTGCACCCGAAGGAACCACAGGCCCCAAGGAGGGGGGGGTCACAGGGATGGGTCGCAGCGCTACCGTGGGAGGGTGTGGACAGGGGGGGGACTCAACCACCCTGACCGGGGACTCCTTTGACCACTTGCGGGGTGGTGTCACTTTTTGGGCTCAGGGACAGAGCGGCCATGAAGGAGTCTTTGGTGGAATCCTGGCCAGGAGAGCTGAGGGGATTGGATTTGGAGGGTGGTGGTCATGAGGAATGTGGACTCCCACTCTGGCTGCGTGTCTTCCATTTCCCCCCGACCCAGTGGGTGTGCCTACTTCACCCTGTGTGTGCGTGCCAGGAGGTGTGCGCTTTGCCTTCCCTGGTGGTGTGGTGCCTGTGTCTGGTGGTGTGCGTGCATGGGGATGTCTGGGTGTGCTTTGGACAGGCATGGGAGTGGGAAGTGTGGATGGTTCAGGGGTAGGGGGGGGACGTAGCGCTGTAGGAGACCCACTGCTGCAGTCAGTGTCGAGTCTATGGACCTCAGCAAGATGCGATGGTCAGACTGCGCAGCTGAAATGCCCTCCATGTATGCCTCCATCTGGTTGAGCACTCGGCTGTGGCCATGGAGGACATTAAGCATCGCAGTCTGACCAACCTGCAACTGCCGCAGGATGTCCACAGACTCGGCATTGGTGGCAGCAGTGGAGACAGGGCAGGGGGTGCGGTGCCTGGCAAGAAGGAGACACGTGGTGACCTAGCACGGCGGGAAGGGACACGAGCAAGTGGGAGGCCGGTGATCGGAATGGAGGGGGCGGGTAGTGATGGAGTGCTGGTGTCAGCTGTGGGAGCATCCTTCGCCCCCTCGGAGTGCTCAGCCTCGGACCCGTCTGCGTCATAGTCGGTGGTGGTTTGACTGGACAGGTCCTCCGCTGCACTCCCGTCGGCCTCCGTGTCACTCGATGTGCCAGCCAACTCAGCACTGCTGGCACTGGTGCTCGCTCCCTCCTCACGGTCCGTGCCAGTGTCTCCCTGGTAGTCCCCCGACGATGCTGTGGGCAAGGTGAAGAGACAGGAGAAATCAGACACCTGCATACATATGTCACATGAGTCAACTCTACATAGGTCACAGTGCATAGCCTGAAAAGCAACAAGAGTAACATCTACAATACAAGGTACATATGTAGTCCCTGCAACGCACAGTTTGTTGGCCCACCATGCCACTGTTAACATATGGAGAGCATGACACAATAGCAAATAACTTGATATCAAATTGTACAGAGGAGCCAGGCTCTGGGGACAATCTAGCACAGCATCAGCGACACACAGCGTAGCCAAGAAAGGGATGAGCAGGAACCATGTCTATCAACTCTTGGGACATGCTGCAAAGGTAATACCGAAAACCATGGCCAACATGACTGGGGCACTGCACCTTGAGTGTTTGGCCACACAAACATCACACACTGGCCAGACCGAGCAAGGAGACTTCAGGTTTGTACATGTAGGCCTTGCCCGCACCAACCCCCCCCCTACCTGAGACAATGTGATTGAGACAGAGGAAGTACTTACACCTCTTAGTCTGGGATGAAAACACATGGCCTGCAATTAATCCTGATCGCACACAAACTACCCCTGGTGCGCCTGTCCACATATATCACTGACAAACAACCATCATCAGATAGTTGTACCAAGACACACAGGCACTGGCCCCTGTGAGTATGCACCAGCTAAATTAGGTCACCCTGTACAGTGGACACATGTAGCACAGTATACGTGAATACAAATGAGGCCAGGGTACTATGCCACAGGGCCCAAACTATGCTGAAGACACAGAGAATGTCCACATTGTCTGATGACACACATGATACCTAGGAAAAGGTGCCCCAGGGGACTGTAGTGGCCACACTACTCCATGGCCCTGGATGGATATGACTGGAACACAAGCCACCATCCCTGCACTATGCATATCTCACACTCAAGCACATCATGTCAGAGGGCACAACATTCGACATGCAGGCAGTAAGGCAGTACAAATGAAACACACACTCCCATGTCGGGACTCAGCATCAGTGCCAACTAACATGGACCCCACAATGACAGAACTGGCCAGGGCACAGGCAAGGTCTCAAAACCTGTTACACACCACCCCCACACATGATGCTGCAAGCATTGGGCACTTGGAGTAACTGCCAGCCTAGATGACCTTGTTCAAGAGTGACTACACACAGACCAGGGAACACATGGCAAGGAGGGGAAGGGAGGAAGAACAGCACCGCTTTACTTTGGGGAACAGGATATGCACTGCACATTTAAACCCTGGCAGTGTATCCATGCAACTGCGCACTTCCAAAAGCTGGTCACACACAACAAACACACATGTACCTACCCCCTTCCTGCTGCTGCTTCTCCGCTAGGTGCCTATCCAAGTCAGGGAAGACCACCGCCAGCACACGCTTCTGGATGTGGGTCAGACGCCGGTGCCCACAGTTTTTGTGGCTCACAGGTGAGTCCCCCAGCAGGACCCGTGCGATCCTCCGCGTCCAGCACCGGATGTCCTGCCAGCGTTTCCTCACCTGGGCTAGGCGCCGCTTCCGACCATCCGTCCTCCTCACGGCACTGACGGCTTGCTTCCAGATCTCCCCCTTGGCACAGACGCCTACCTGTGAGGATGCAAAAGTGACAATACATCAATCCACCTTATCAATGATACAGAGACACACATATTACAAATCATGCATGTTAGAACTGGCCATAGTATGCAGCCAACTCATTGCACCTTTGTCATAGTGACATCATCCTCCTGGGAATGGGCAAATGCAGTAGGTGCCATTGAAAGTACACAGGTGGCATGAGGGGTGCAACACAATCAATGATGCAGGCTCACGCTGTGCATCCCAAGCTACAACAGGAATCTGAACAGTACCCCTAAGCAGTCACATGCCCCAGCCCACTTACGCTACCTCAGCAGAGTACACAGACACACACAGGCACTGAACAATCACCTGGCATTGGCAACTGCCGCTACAAACCTCACTCTGCACATGTGCCACTAGACTGGGGGTGTCACAGATGTGGGGCTGTCTCAGCATGGCAGACATCCAGCACAGCTCCCTGCTCACATCAGATGGGCAGGGTGTATCCATCCCACATGCAGCTGGGGTGCAACACTCCACATATGCACACACCCACATGACAGGGGACTCACACACACACACACACCAATGTCCAGGGGACAACCACATCATTTGGACACTCTCACCACAGTTACACTGAACAGACACACATCTGTGGGTCCTGGCACCTGTCACCCTGGGGGGAGCACAGACTCACATCAGGACTATAGAAACAACATTTCCAGGAGGATTAGGCAGTCCGAAAGCGGCATGCACCATGCAGTGATCGTCACAGTAAGCACCATGCTAGTGCGTTGTGCACACAGGAACTACAGCATGCTCTGCATGGGAGACATGAGCCCTTCCCCCCCCCCCGGGAACCACTATGAAGAACCCTGCATGTCTGTCACACCTGGACACAATGCCAGAAGTCACAGTCACAAAAAGGGGCACAGTTTAAGCTAGTGGAGTCTGCACTCACCTGCTCCCCTGGTCGACCATACAGCATGGTGTACTGTGGGAGGATCACATCCACCAACGCCATATTCTCCTCCATGGTGAATGGCTGGGCCCTCTCCACAGACCTGGACATGGTGCCAGAGGAATGACAAGCAGCAGCAGTGTTGTGGAATGAAAGGATGTGCAGGCAAGTGCTCTCTCAAGGGACCTGGCTGCCTTATATCTTCCTTGCTGGCCTGTTTCATTTACAGGAGTACAGAGTGATTGGCTCAGTCACATTTGCATCCTACGTGTCCTCCAATCATTTTAAAACTACCCCAGTGACAGGCTTTGCATGGTTTTAAAATTGAGCATGATGTAATGTCAACAACCACATTGCAACAAAGTATATTGTCTCCAACCGACTTCTGCTGGCCACATGATGCAAAATTCAAACCTGAAACTCGGTCTCCATGACAACCAGCATGCATTTAGGCCCCAATACTTGTCCCTCATGTGTCCCCTATGTCAATCCTATGTCACAACACAGGTACGGTGCGTTCCACAGCCCTAGGGCACCCCAAATGCATTGCAACGGACCGTACACGCGTGTGTATGGTCCCATTCACCATGGGAGTGCTGGCGAATGCGTACGCCATAGTGATACGGACCGTACACGCGTGTGTAGGGTCCCTATCACTATGGTGGTGCTGGCGTATGCGTTCGCCATAGTGATAGGGACCGACCCTACACACCCGTGTGTATGGTCCAGACTACTATGGCGTACACGTACGCGAGCACCCCCATAGTGATAGGGACCATACACACGCGTGTGTACGGTCCGGACTACTATGGCGTACACGTACACGAGCACCCCCATAGTGATAGGGACCGTACACACGCGTGTGTAGGGTCAGTCCCTATCACTATGGGGGTGCTCGCGTACGTGTACGCCATAGTAGTCCGGACCGTACACACGCGTGTGTACGGTCCCTATCACTATGGGGGTGCTCGCGTACGTGTACACCATAGTAGTCTGGACCGTACACACGCGTGTACGGTCCGTATCACTATGGCGTACGCATACGACAGCACCACCATAGTGATAGGGACCCCACACATGCCCTCGGAGCGTATGTACGGTGGGATTCACACCTGACAGTGGTGACAGGCGGCACACAGGAATGAATTGAGCTGTCATACATGGCCAAGACTGGACATCAAGGCATTGTCTGTGCAGTACTACATTTGTCGGGCACAGGTGGGTCAGGCTGTGATGTGGCACCATACTCCTGAGGTGTGAAGCTAATTACAGTATGATGAGCTGTGTACACATGTCACGTGTGATGGTGCCCTATGTGCCACACATCCCCTTCACTCCTTTGACATGTGTGCATGTAGTACTGACTTGGTGGGCCATGCGTCACTGGCATGGCACAGTCACCGACACCCGCAAATGTCCCCTGATGCCAGGTACACGGAATGTTACCCCTGACAAGTGAATGCCCGCGTTGCACGCTGTAGCTATGTCATGTGTGTGTCATGTGTTCCCATAGGTTTGCTGTAGGTGTTTGGTCAAATGCATCTGCAGTTGCTGCAACCAACATGTGTCTGTGTGTAGATGGGCATGGCACACTGTTACGCACACCAGCACACATGTGTAATCCGACGTTAGGTGTGTATGTATGCATCGACACGGAGTTCCAAAACAAGGACATATCTGCATACTCTCAATGTATGTGTGATCAGTCTTGACATGTAATCCTTCATGGCAAGGTGTGTGGTCTGTCCTTATTCTATGACATGTGACCTGTGCCTCTAGTGTTCCGCAACCTGTCTGTACAATAAACATCCTTCTTCTGCACATATTTGGATGTCTGTAACTCCTGTAATGCGTTTGCCTGCTCACTTACACTGGCCCACAGCTAGTTTCATGGCATGGCATATTGAGGTTGAGAATCAACGTTTGTAGCTGGCTCTTGGTAGGAGTGTCACATGCCTGGCATACGTGTCCAGGGCATATTGCACAGACCTGACTCTGTATGTAGCATATGTGTATTGCCTGTTGAGCATGTGCTCTGTACATTGACATTGGTGGTGTACTGTACTCACTCTTCGTTGTCCCTTCTAATTCACTGCAGGGCTCCGCCTCTCCTTCGACCAATTCCGGACTTGGCTGACATGTGGGAAAATGACTGTATACGCCGCTACCGCTTCCCCCAACGCTTGATTGAGGACCTGACGACACGGCTGGCACCACACCTCCAACCGCTACACAGGTATCCTACTGCACTGACATCCAAGATGAAGGTGATGGCAGCCCTACATTTCTTGGCCACGGGTACCTTTCAACATACCATTGCCCATGTCGGTGGCATGTCCCAAACCATGTTCAGCCGTGTTCTGCATGATTTTTTAGAGGCCATGTTGGAGCACCTGGATGAGTTCATTAGATTCCCAACTCCTGAGCAGTTGACAGCTGTCAAGCGTGAGTTCTATGCCCTGGGAGGGATGCCCCATGTCATTGGGTCCATAGATGGAACACATGTGGCTTTGGTACCACCACAGGCACAGGAGTTAGCCTTCCGTAACCGCAAGTATTACCACTCCATTAATGCCCTTGCGGTGTTTCTTGCCAACATGGTGATTTCACATGTCTGTGCTCGTTTTCCAGGATCAGCACACGATGCGTACATCATGAGGCGTAGCAGGGTGCCTGAAATGATGCTGCAGCTGCACAACGAACGAGCATGTATTGTTGGTGGGTATACTCTGGCAGTCCTGTATTTAACGTCATCTTCCTGTCTTACTGCTTCTCCTGACCCACTCTTGTCCATGATGTTTCCATGTAGGGGACGCTGACTATCCCAACATGCCATGGCTGATCACGCCTCTCCGCAACCCCAGCACGGCTGCCGATCACCGCTACAACAACGCCCATGGGCGGACCAGGTGAGTGATAGAGAGGACGTTTGGCCTCCTGAAGAGCCGATTCCGTTGCCTCCACAAGACCGGTGGCGCACTCCCATATGCACCGGTGAAGGTCTGCAAGATATTCCTCGTGTGCTGCATGCTGCACAACATGGCAGTGGAGAAAGCTGTGCCACTCATCCTGGATCCAGATGAGCAGGACCATCCACCCGTGGAGGATGAAGGGCTTGGTCACGAGGCAAGTGATGTGGAGGAGGAGGAGGCGGTAGAGGACATGCGGAGTCGGCTCATACGCGACTTCTTTGCTTAGTGGTGAGTTCCAGTGTCTGAGTGTGCACGCATTGGGCTGTGTGTGGCAAGTGTTGCAATATGTGTGTCCATCTGCATGTCTTCCAAGTGAGTCAGAGGTGTGTTTGGATGTGTCACTCGAGTGATGGTGCAATAGAAGAATGTTTTTCCAGAGTCATCATTGTCACCTAGCATGTTGACAACCTAATACGTGTCGAGTACATGCACATGCATGCGGATGTGCTTCTTTTGGCTGACTTCTGGTGTGTCTCCCATCCACAGGTACTTGCGCATGCTGTCTGCTGGTGGCATTATTGTGCTCCTGCTATTTCTCATGAACACAGCAACATGTGCTGAATCAGCGTTACATGGACAAGTTCGAAAATCTCCTTCGGGTAAGGGATGCAGCACGGCTTTTTGGGAGTGGTATTTGTTTTGAATGTGTGTGCACTGCTCCTGTTCATGTTTGGATACTTTACATACATGTAGAATCACCATGGGGCACATGACATGGAGCAGAATTTACCTGAATTGATGGTCAGACTTGGTGACAGTCATCTGTAATGGGATTGTGGAATGTGATGGAGCCATCAATGTGTGTAACACTGCCCTCGGAAACATACGGGTTGCACCGGGTTGACATGGTGTGTGAATTCCCCATTAGGGGCTCAATGGTGTATAGCAGCCTCTCCGTGAGCAGCAGGGGGTGTTTAGCTGTAACCCGTCACTTGTGTGCCAGTGCCATGGATTTCCAGCATCTGTGGTGGTAAGGGGGGTGCCAGTGTTGGTCCCACATTTTCATCCACATGACCTGTGTATGTGTTGACAGAGTTGCATTAGCATTCCAACACACATGAGTAATAAAGGTGTCCCTCTGCCTCCAAGGTGCCTCATCTCTGTCAATGGTGGTCTGTTGCCACTGTGCAGGCGGCATGTCTGGCATTGTTGTCAGAGATGGTGCATATGAGTCTATGTGTAGAGTAGCAAGATGCAAGCTGTTTGTCAGGGATTAGATTCTGTATTGTGCATGATGTCCATGGCTGTGTAGGTATTGTGGCATGTCAGTCTCCAGGACGGCCACTGTGCTGCATGTGAATCCATTGTGTGTGTGTGCCATGTTGAACCAGACATTCCTTCCTTGACATACACCTTTTGCATAGTTCCTTCCTGAGATCCTTGTCTTTGTGTGCTACTTATGGCATTGTTTCCTTGACATGGCACATGCTGCTGCAGGCCCTGCAGCAAGGGCACCCAGTGTCCACGCAAACGAGCTGGTGTTCATCATGGATTGCTTGCTGACATGTGCTATGCTGATCAGCAGCATCTGTGCCTCATGCGGCAGCACACTCTGCATTATGCACAAGATCCCCAGTTCCATCCACCTCAAGGCAAGAGGGAGACCATCCCCCAGGTCAACTACGACATCCGTGTCTAATCCTACCCTGCACTCTACGGACATGTGCGTTAGAAATCCCATGATACTTGTCCACATCCAGGGTGCATCTGCACAGCTCTGCTACTACATCCGGCAACCAGGCCACATCAACGTCAAACAGAGATGGGGGGAGTGTATCACTGCCAGCTGCAGGATGACCTTCTCAATCCACGCACACACTCAGGATGTAGCCCACAAGCACAACACAACCTTGTGGCACTGTGATCCAACACCCAATTGTGCCATCTCCATGCATCCAACCTTGGCTGGCCCACCATTCTCCACATCCGCCTGACTCAAGCATGCAGGACATGGTTCTGCCACGTGTCTACACATACCTGGGACTCCCACCCCAGGGCACTCCACATGATCCCTGACCTCTGCGCATGACTGTTGCTCTTCTAAATAGGTCTGTAGGCACAGTTGTGCGGGCACCCCCTCAGCTGGTTGGGCCCATCACGGGTGAGTATGGTGCTCCATGTCTGTCTTGGATGGTACATTGTGACCCATGTGTGTCCTGTGCCAAACTCAGACCCCAGGGTATGGATGTTTGGAGTTACTTCAGAAATCAGGCATGGTTTGACTATACAACACACACATGTAGTGGAATAATGCAAAATGACGGCATCATCTTGTGATTGTGATGAATTTTATTCGTGCTGGGGTACGTGTTTGGGGGGGTGACAAGAGGTGCTTGGCGGGAGTGTAGAATCCAAAGTTCACAGGGGGAGTTGGTGTCCTTGCCATTATAAGTCATCAGAGTCTGTGCCACAGTCTTTGTCAACATTGGTCAGACAGTGCCCAGCAAGGCCATGTGGCAGAGAATGTCCTTTGCTGCTGTGCTGCTGTTGGGCCAGAGGGCCAGGTGCCAGGCCAGGTGACCTGGGAGATGGTGATGTTCCGCTGACTCTCATGGTCTTTTTCGTGGACGACCCACCTTCCTGCGGGGACCCTCAGAAGCAGGCCTTGACGATGCTAGGGACGCTCCGTCAGATGAATCCTCCTCCTCCTCCCTCCCTGTTTCTGGTGCTGCTCTACGCCTGGTGGCACAGGGGGTGTTTGCCAGGCTTTGGGCGATCTGACGGAGTGATTGGCTCATGTCCCTGTGCACTGCCAGGAGCTCTACCAGTCTTGCCTCCATCCTGGCATGATGCTCAACCTGCAGGGTCTTCATCTCATTGAGGGTCCCCACTACCTGGTCGATGCCTCTGGAGTCACGCCGGTATGCGTCCAGGATGTTTCTGACGTGTGACATAGCTGGGTCCTAAGCCAACTGGGCAGGTTCGCGCCTCCGCCGTCCTCCACTCCCACCACCCCTGCCCACTTGCGTCTGGACTGCCGTTGTGGGCACATCAGGTCTCCGGGACCCCTGAGGGATGGCATTTGCGGTGTCGCCTGCCTCCTCCTGGGTGCCCGGAGAACCTTGTCCCTCCTGGACAGACTGGCTGTGTTGTTGTGTGCGGGCAGGGCTCCTGGGTGTCTCCTGGGATGTGGCAGGAATGGGGATGGTGGTTGGCACAGTTGTACCTGACGCAGGTGCTGCAGGTGGTTGGACACCAGAGGGGCCAGGTTGGTCTGGGTCATCCACGGAGTGGTGAGAGTCGTCGCTGCCGGTGGGGTCCTCTTCACGCAGAGCCTGGTCCTGTGAGTCTTCCCCCCCAGTGTTGGGGGAGATCGACGACGTTGACCTGTGTGTGAGAGAGACAGTGTTAATTGTGTTACATGCGACATCCATGTTTCATTCATTTTTGATTTGGCACAGTCACTCTGGGTGGTTGGATTTGGCTAGCATTCCTCTCACAGTGCACTTGTGCATGGGTATGTCCCTTGGCCACAGCTTTCGATACTTTACCTATGTGTGACACAATCTTAGTTAATGCATCTTTTGGGAACGCAGTCAGCAGTGTAGTGAGCGGGCGTAGCAAGCCATGCAGAGCCGCCTTACGTGTTGCACTGTACGTGGCCAAATGTTGTTTTTTCCATGCTATTTGAGAATGCAGGTAGGTAACTTAACAATTTGTGACAGGGTTCTGACAAACACAGTGGGTGGGTATACTGGGTGTAAGGTTCTGTTTGGGCCTGCAGCACGGATGTACTCGTGCACAGATTGACACATGGCCTAGTGTTCATCAAAGGTTGAAGGGGGGGTTCACGCACTGCAAAACCTTGTCTACATGCACACGGTCCATCTGCTGACGAGCGGACATGGCCACACCACCCAAGGGTGATTTGGTCTCCCTCTGTCTCCCTTTCTCCCTCCCTCTGTCAGCCTCCTCCCTCTGTCTGTCTCCCTTTCTCCCTCCCTCTGTCAGCCTCCTCCCTCTGTCCGTCTCCCTTTCTCCCTCCCTCTGTCAACCTCCTCCCTCTGTCCGTCTCCCTTTCTCCCTCCCTCTGTTAGCCTCCTCCCTCTGTCCATCTCCCTTTCTCCCTCCCTCTGTCAGCCTCCTCCCTCTGTCCGTCTCCCTCTATCTCCCTTTCTCCTTCCCTCTGTCAGCCTCCTCCCTCTGTCCGTCTCCCTCTATCTCCCTTTCTCCCTCCCTCTGTCAGCCTCCTCCCTCTGTCCGTCTCCCTTTCTCCCTCCCTCTGTCAGCCTCCTCCCTCTGTCTGTCTCCATTTCTCCCTCCCTCTGTCAGCCTCCTCCCTCTGTTCGTCTCCCTCTATCTCCCTTTCTCCCTCCCTCTGTCAGCCTCCTCCCGCTGTCCGTCTCCCTCTATCTCCCTTTCACCCTCCCTCTATCAGCCTCCTCCCTCTGTGCGTCTCCCTCTATCTCCCTTTCTCCCTCCCTCTGTCAGCCTCCTCCCTCTGTGCGTCTCCCTCTATCTCCCTTTCTCCCTCCCTCTGTCAGCCTCCTCCCTCTGTGCGTCTCCCTCTGTCTCCCTTTCTCCCTCCCTCTGTCAGCCTCCTCCCTCTGTCCGTCTCCCTTTCTCCCTCCCTCTGTCAGCCTCCTCCCTCTGTCCGTCTCCCTCTATCTCCCTTTCTCCCTCCCTCTGTCAGCCTCCTCCCTCCCTCTGTCTGTCTCCCTGTGTCCACCTCTGTCTCTGTCCCCCTCTCTGCCCCTCTCCCTCCCTCTATGTGTCACCCTCTGTCACCTCAGCCCAGCTTCCTGGGCACACACAGTTTGCAGGTCTTGCAAAGGCCATTGGCTTGTTCATGTGGGTTTGTTTCTTCTCTGCCGGCACCCATTGGGCGGAGTGTCTGAGTCTGCGCTGCTGCTGTGGTGGTGTGTGCTGACACTCTTTCAGTGTGCTGCGTCTTCATTAGCTGCTGTTATGTGCAAATTGTGCCTTCATACCCATGTCGTCCTGCAATGCGGCCACCATTAGCAGGCAAAACAGTACTGTGTGGGGACACACTGTTTGTATGGCTGTGCCCTAAGCCATATGGGCTGAGGGCATTGTTGTGTGCTTCAGAGTTGCTCTATGTTAGTTTTGAGGCCCACCCTACCGGCATCGGGAACATCCTGTCTTGTGTTGGTGTTTTGTGTGGCCTGTGACTTGGCATTGCCTTGCTTGGGGCATGGGGCATGGAGGCGCTAGTGGCATGTGTGTGTTTTTGGAGTGTGGTTGTGTCCGGTGCTGGCTTTGGGGGGGTTGCGTGCATGATTGGTATTTGGGTTGTATATGGCTTTCCCCCCATGTGAGGTGAGTTGTTTGTGTACTCACCAGGCTCTCGGACTCCTTCTAGTCCGTCTACTCCCAACGGCGGCAGCGTGGCCATCACCTTCTCCTCCCAGGGATGGTAGTGTACCGGTCTGCGGGACGGACCTCCTCCAGTGATGTTGGCCTGGTTGTGGTCGTCCGTCATTTTGCGGCGGACCGTCCTCCGCAGATCGTACCACCTGGCTTGGCACTCATGCCTGGTCCTTCTGGTGGCCCCAACAGCATTCACAGAATTGACTATCCTCTCCCACATGGCAGATTTTTCGGATATGCTGGTCCGTCTGACCAATGTTCCAAAGAGCTGTGGCTCGACTCTGATGATTTCGTCGACAAGGACTTCCAGCTCGTCCTTTGTGAACTTTGGATTCTTGTTGGTGGGCATGGTGTGGGGTGTGGGTGTGGGTGTGGATGGTTGTGGGGGTGTGGGTGTGGATGGTTGTGGGTGTGTGGGTGTGTGTGTGTGAATGTGATGAGGGTGTGTTTGTGATGGTGGTTGTGTGAAGGAGTGCAAGTGTAAGGTGTATTGATGGTTGAAGTATGGTGCAGTGCGTTGTCTCTGTGGTCTGGCAGCGGTGGATCTGTTGCAAAGGATCATGGTTTGTGTGTGTTGGGCCTTTTTATTGGTCCATTTGTGGGTGTGGCTGTGTTTGAACTTTGGGTGGGTGTGTTATAAGGAGTGGTAGTGGTTTGGGCCTCTCTTTATCTGTTTGTCAGTTGCAGGTCAGTGTATAGGATGTATTTGGCCTTGTTGGATATGTTTTGTGGTCTTGTGTGCCTCGAATTGACTCTCCTTGTGTTTTTTTGGTTTGTCCTGGTTCAGTAGGAGTGTTTTTTGCGTCTGTACGGTGCGTACATGGGCCATGTTGTTGTACAGTGCTGTCCTTTGCTATGGCTTAGTACGACTCATACATGCCCGATGTTGGGTGAGGGTGCTGGTGTGTGGGCCTGGGGTAGGGTGCGTACGACCACGGGCAGGGTGTTGGTCCGCACCGTCCATCGGTGGTGGTGTTTCGCACCGTACATACAGGGGGGCCTGGGTGTAGAATCCGTACATACACGGGTGGGGAGTTGGTACGCTCCATGCATACACGGGTGGGGGTACGGTCCGTACATACACTGGTGGGGTGGGGGTACGGTCCGTACATACACTTGTGGGGTGGGGGTACGGTCCGTACATACATGGGTGGGGAGTAGGTACGCTCCATGCATACACGGGTGGGGGTACGGTCTGTACATACACGGGTGGGGTGGTGGTACGCTCCATGCATACACGGGTGGGGGTACGATCCGTACATACACGGGTGGGGTGGGGGTACGGTCTGTACATACACGGGTGGGGTGGGGGTACGGTCCGTACACACACGGGTGGGGGTACGGTCCGTACATACATGGGTGGGGAGTTGGTATGCTCCATGCATACACGGGTGGGGGTACGGTCCGTACATACACGGGTGGGGGTACGGTCCGTACATACATGGGTGGGGAGTTGGTACGCTCCATGCATACACGGGTGGGGGTACGGTCTGTACATACACGGGTGGGGTGGGGGTACGGTCCGTACATACACGGGTGGGGGTACGGTCTGTACATACACGGGTGGGGTGGGGGTACGGTCCGTACATACACGGCTGGGGTGGGGGTACGGTCCGTACATACACGGGTGGGGGTACGGTCCGTACATACACGGGTGGGGTGGGGGTACGGTCCGTACATACACGGGTGGGGTGGGGGTACGGTCCGTACATACACGGGTGGGGGTACGGTCCGTACATACATGGGTGGGGAGTTGGTACGCTCCATGCATACATGGGTGGGGGTACGCTCCATGCATACACTGGTGGGGGTTCGGCGCGTACATCCGCGGCCGGGGGGAGTTTTGCGCGTACATGCGGGGTCTGTGGTGGGGTGTTCGGCGCGTATGCGAGCACGTGTCTCCATGGTTGCTATGGGAGTTCGGTCCGTACAGTGTTTTTTCCATACAGTTGTGAAATCGAAAGGACGGGAGTGATCGTACTTGCGCGGTCGGACTTCATTTTTCCGATTCGTACGGTGAATCGTCCGGGGATGTGTCGGACACAATTTCCGACCCGAGGACGTGTGGGGAAATTTTCCCGATGTGATTCGTATGGAGTTTTTCCCATGCGAATCGTACTTGGCAGTTTGTACGCTACTTGTACGATTCGGACGGAAAAAAGTCCAGATTCAATTCGGACGGGGGAAATTTTTCCAGGATCCGATTCGGCACCATAGTTGTTAAAAATATTGTTTTTTTAATCAATGTTATATATTTTAGTATATATTTTATATGTATGTGATGTATGTTTACATATTTTTTATTATTAATTTTTTGTTAGTTGATATTAATTAAATTAATTAAAATGTTATGGTAATTGTGTAATTACATTTAGGTGTGTGTTTTGGTGTTTGTAGGAGTAAAGGGTGGGAAGTAATTTGTGTTTAATTAATGAATATATTGTTGTTAATTAATGTTAATTATTTGATATTTGTTTTGGGTAATTATTTATTTTTGTGTGTGTTGATTTTACTTTTAATGGGGAAAAGGGTGGGTATTAAGAACATTTTAATTACTTTATTATTAGTTGTTAATAGTAATCATTTTTAATTTAAAATTAAGTTTTAATTGTGTTTTATTATTTTATAGTTTCATTTAGGTCTGTTTTGTGGATATTAAAGTGTTAAAGTGTGTGTTAGCAATTAATGTTAATTATTTCTTTTATTAATAATATTTTTTTAATTGATTATTAATTATGTTAATTATGGTAGTACATTTAATTTAAAATGTTCAAGTGTTTTGTTTTTGTTGTGGTGTCATAGGGTAGGAAATACAATTAATACATGTTTGCATTAATTAATTTCTTGGGTTGTAAATATTATGTAGTTTACATTTTTTATAAATCTATTTATTATATTATTTTATATACTATTTGTAGGTTTTTGTTATATGTAATTAATATAATATGTTTTCTTTTTATATATGTACTATATTTGATTTTTCATTTTTTAAATATTGTTTATTTATTTTGTTTGATTTTTTTAATGTTATTTTTTTTATAATTGTTTAAGTGTGAATAATATTTTTTGTCTCTCCGCTATCCCACACTTTCCGTAATGTTGCATTCACTGGAGTGGGAATAATAATTTTTACCTCTCCGCTAACCAGCAATTTCCCTACTGTTGCACTCACTGGAGTGGGAATAGTCATTTTTACCCATCCACTATCCAACATTTCCCCTACTGTTGAACTCACTGGAGTGGGAATAGTAATTTTTATCCCTCCGCTCTCAAGCACTTTGCCTACTGTTGCAATCACTAGAGTGGTAATAGTTAATTTTACCCCTCCGCTATTAAACACTTTCTCTACTGTTGCACTCACTCGAGTTGGAATAGTAATTTTTACCCCTCCGCTATCCAACACTTTCCCTACTGTTGCACTTATTGGAGTGGGAATAGTCATTTTAACCCGTTTGCTATCCAACACTTTCACTACTGTTGCACTCACCGGAGTGGGAATACAATTTTTTACCCTTTCGCCATCCAATACTTATCCTACTGTTGCATTCAGTGGAGTGGGAATAGTCATTTTTACCCCTCCGCTATCCAACGCTTTCTCTACTGTTGCTCTCACTGGAGTGGGAATAGTAAATTTTACCCCTCCGCTATCCATTACGTTCCCTACTGCTGCAGTCACTGGAGTGGGAATAGTAATTTTACCCCTTTGCTATCCAGCACTTTCACTACTGTTGCACTCAGTGGAGTGGGAATAGTACATTTTACCCCTCTGCTATCCAACATTTATCCCACTGTTGCACTCAGTGGAGTGGGAATAGTAATTGTTTCCCCTCCGCTATCCAACACTTTCTCGACTGTTGCTCTCACTGGAGTGGGAATGGTACATTTTACCCCTCCGCTATCCAACATTTTCCCTACTGTTGCACTCACTGGAGTTGGAATAGTAATTTGTACCCCTCCGCTATCCATTACTTTCCCTACTGTTGCAGACACTGAATTGGAAATAGTAGTTTTAACCCGTTTGCTATCCAGCACTTTCCCTACTGTTGCACTCAGTGGAGTGGAAATAGTAATTTTTACCCCTCGGCTAGCCAACATTTATCCTACTGTTGCACTCAGTGGAGTGTGAATAGTAATTTTTACCCCTCTGCTATCCAACACTTTCGCTACTGTTGCACTTTTTGGAGTGGGGATAGTAATTTTTACCCCTCCCTCCATTATCCAACACTTTCACTACTGTTGCACTCTTTGGAGTGGGAATAGTAATATTTGCCCCTCCGCTATCTAACACTTTCCCTACTGTTGCTCTCACTGGAGTGGGAATAGTAATTTGTACCCCTCCGCTATCCAACACTTTCCCTACTGTTGCACTCAGTGGAGTGGGAATAGTACATTTTACCCCTCCGCTATCCAACACTTACCCTACTGTTGCACTCAGTGGAGTTGGAATAGTTATTTTTACCCCTTTGCTATCCAACACATTCCCAACAGTTGCTCTGATTGTATTGTGAAATTTAAGTTTAAATTTTAATGTTTTAATTTATTATAGATTTTAGTTTTTTACATTTCAAATCATTAATAAATATTTTTATTTTTTATATTATTTTAAACTTTTAATATAAATTAAAAATTACAGTTTATTAATTGTTTAAAAGTAAATATATATGTATAATTTTTTATGTTTGTGTGTTTATTTTTTCATTAAGTTTATTTGTTATATTTTAACATGTATATTAAATGTATTTTATTTTACTAAAATTATATTTAATATTTAATATATTTAACATTTATTATTTTATTTTATATTTATATTAAAGTCGATATTTTATGCATCTATATGTTTTACATCGATATTTGTTATTCAATATTTTTGTACTTACTTGTTTAAGTATAGGAGCCGATATTGTTGTTGTCTATATTTTTTACTCAATATTTTTTTGTCTATATTTTTTACTCGATATTTTTAACATCGATATTTTTTACATCGATGTTGTGTCAGTGAACCCTATGACAGAATCATTCTTCGAATAGGCACCTTTCACACCATTCACAATGTCATTCCATTTTTGGAAAATGCTTTCAAGACGCTGGCCTTCACGACCTTTGTATTGAAGCAGACATAATAGCAGAAGGATCAATATTATTAGTACTAGAACGTCGTATGTACAATTGGGCAGTTCGAGTACACAAGTGCGTGTATGAAGCTATATTGAGACTGACTTGGTTGGAATTCATCCACTGGGTGGAAAATAATTACGTAGAGAACATTTAGGTAGTCTACTCCTTCATGGAGGATGTCAATGATTTTGCAAAAGGCCTATGCCAACAGAGATTAAATGACCTATTGCAGAATGCTTCCTTTGCCAACGTAAAACAGCTCTGGGACGTATTCCTGGGACATTACCTGCAGTGAGACAGCCAGAGATACAGCACAACTTCATCAATGGATGCTTTTCAGTTCAATCATCAAATGTTAATCCATTAGGCCAAATTCCAGTCGATCAAGCAATAGAGGTAACAGTCAACAAAGACACGAAGCCTCCGGGTTGTATGACAAGGTTCAACCTCCACGTGGATGCTGTGAAAAGATTTTATATGACAGCTGAACACTGAAGCAACTTTTTGGGTCAGATAAGGGAAAGGTTCGTAACAACAGATCAGATCTTGCTCACGTAGACCTACATAAGTCACAAATTGAAAAAGACGAAGATACTGTTACTAGAGCTGTTAGTGTGGATCAAAGCTGGATAAACCCATTTTTTGGGCCACATGATCTCATTAGTCTCTCCATGGCAAAAAAGGCACGGCAAAACATAGTATTCGACATAATGAAGGCACATGAAATAGGTGAACAGTGCAATAAGCAAGAGATGTCTTCTGAATGATCCACAGACACCTAGTCGAATTAGGAGACAGTAGAAGTTGGAAAAACATGAACTAGCAGAGCAGCTGGTAATGGGCTGGGTGGAGGGGCAGTCAGCATCTCAGGCTGTGTTAGATCCACTAGCTTGCAACTGGATTAGGAACTGCAAACTGCACCAATGTGTAAGCCATCTAAATTACCTTAAGTGTACTGACTTGCACACTTCCTGCCTGTGAAAATCAAACAGACCCAGAGAATTATGACACCTATTCAGAAAAAGATGATGACGATGAATGTGAATGATAAAATTGTGTTTATGTTTACTCATGACATACATTGCCTATGTTAGATTTAACAACTGTTATTATTTGAAATTGTTAGTGAAAATTATGCATATAATCTACATCAATATATGAGGAATACAATGACGTTTTATTGTTATTATTTTAAGGACTATATTGTTATTATTACAAATAATAATCTTAATTATTTTTAAATCATATTGAATTTAGCAATCTGGTGGAATTAGATTTATTTTTCCAAATATAATGAATTTGTATGCTATTTATGAAAAATATGTAAACTGTTATTTGTTTTCAGCTCTGGTTGCTAATCCAATTTTATTAGAAAAAAGGCAAAGAGTGATGACTTACTATCATACATTTTGCATCTGTAGGCATCCATACCTTGCAAAAAAAGCATCTTAGAAGCCACCCACCGAGTGGTACCAATGGCCTAAATTTGGGCTCCTGGCTCCTGGCCTATCCTGCCTTTTCTACACTTGTGAGAACATAGCGAGAGCTCCAGATTGTAAATTGCCAATAATCGCACTAGCCATTGATCAAAAGAGGGTGGAGATTGATTGAGGAAGGCTGGCACAATTTATAATCAAAATACACCCATGGGGACAAACATAAAAAGCTGGGCTGAACTAGGGACCTCACCCAGGCTCGAGTGAGGGCCAACTATCATACATATGAACCAAGTCTGCCCCAAAACATTGACATCTTGGACATCTGGTACCTGTGCCATAACCCCCCCCCCCACTATGGGGCTCATTATGATGGCGGGCGGAGGTAATTTTCCGCATGCCAGCAGCGGTCCTCACGCCCGCCATATTACAATGGGCAAACATAGCCTATTTCCCATCCGCCTCAGTGTGGCGTGAACCGCCATAATAATGCACCCGCTACTGCGGTGGAGGGAGACAATAGATACCCACCATCATGCGGAATGACATCCCGACCGCTGTACAAATCAGGATGCCCCAAACAGCCCATCACCCCACAGCGGAGAAACCACCCAACCGGAGGCGGTGGAAGCATGACAGCGGAGCGCCAAACCAGACTCCCAGTCCATTCCACCCGGTCCCGACTGCAATGGATCCAGCTTTACATGCCTGTCCGGTGCTGTACCTGATCCACTACCAGCAAGTAATGCACCGTCACAGACAATGCCGCAGGTACGCAATCACACAACTCCACACACAACCACAACACACATCTTCTGGGCTGATATACGGTTCCTGTCCGCACCAGACACTCTGGAGGGGACAGGAACACATCCACAAGTGTACCTACACATGTCCTACCTGTCACAAAATCACCCCTCTGCTTCCAAGTCACCAATCAACCGCGAAATCACTGCAATCTCCTGGTCACATTACCGCAGCGGTGAAGACGCAGGAAAACCTGCGCACAATGTAGTAGGCAGGACCAGCAAAAGGACACAGTTAATCTGTTTTTAATAAAAATCATGTATTTAATATTATGATATGTATTGAGAAGCATATAAAATTCATTTGAATAATGTTAACAACTTTTGAAAGAATTACTGTAAAAGATATGGTTCTCGAAATACTTGTGTTTGGTTTTATGAAAATGTGTACAATGATATGTAATGAAAAGTGTTTTTAAATCGATACAATACTGCTTAAATTTTGATAAAGATGCAAACAATAAAATAACAAGAATATAAATTTAGATTACATGTTGCTATATTTGAAATTTATGTACTTTTTCTTTGGTTCACTGTAGTATGTATACAATCTCATTTTAGTAGTAGGGAACAACACAAAATGGATACTTTTATTTTTAGTTGTGTTATGATACCCAGTCCCTTTTGGTATAGCCTGGGTAACTTTTTTGTTTGGACAAGTAGGCAGGACCAGCGCCAGGCATGGGCAGTCCTCAAATATCATAGGGCCACACCTCCACCATTCACACAATAGGCCCCCCACACCCATAAGCGGACATGCTGTGTGCCCCCCCTGCACAATTAAGCAGCCAGGTGTACCCAGACCCTGCACCACACACACCAAACACCCAGGGAGCCTGTCTCAGAAGGTGGGGGTGAAGAGGAACACCCTGCACAGAAGTTCAGGGGCAGGGCAACCCTCCTCCTCACACCTACCCTCCACTCATGTCAAGCAAACTGAGTCCAATCACAAAATGAACACTCACACTGAATATGAACAACCACTTAACTGTACACACTGCCTATCAAGTCACCCAGACACACCCCACACTGATACACAGCCACATACACATACCAGATGTCAGCAGCAATGGAGGACAATAAATGGGATAGCCAAAAGTGAGGTGGACAGTGCTGGAAAGCCACAGAGCAAGCCACAACGAATGTATATATCAAGTGCAAGAGAACAAACATATCACAACACCCTTAGGCCATCAAATCAGACATGGCTGGCACAGTGAGTGAACTTAAACCACAGTGACCTCTGTGCAACAACTCAGGGAGACAGCAAGTCAAGCCATGCATAGGCACAGGGAAGATAGGAAGTGTCTGAAGTCAAACAGTGACCAGCCACACATCAGTCTCAACTTACTTGACATGTGTGTGTCATCAGCACAACACACATGGTTCATTGTCACACTCCCTGACTGTCAAACACAAGTTGGATCCTTCACACATATCCCTCCCTCCTCCACCCACCTCACACCTGCACCACTCAACATCAGTGTTAAACACACATAATGGTGCAAATAATGTACTGTGAGTACACTGATAAACAATCACACTCCCTGGGGTGCATCCACTAACATCACACACACACTCAGAGGTGCCTGAACCAATACTGGCACAAAAACAATAGCCAAACACAAACCTCACAAACAACATACACAGAAGTCCAACAAGCCCACATATCACCAGCCAAACAATGGAAAGGCAAACGGACCCCAGACAGAACAGGAGTACACAACATTGTCACTCTGGACCAATGCACAAACGCCATACCTCAACACAAACAAGAAGTGCATCATATCCAAACATTCATGGACACAAACTGTGATCAATGGGACAATAAGCTAACACAGACAGACATACCACACCACCCATCTAGTCAACATAGTGTACCACATGCATGCACATGCACAATCCTGACAAGTGACAGGTCAAAAATAGGAGGAAACACCACCAAGGTGCACTCAAAACAAGTTCAGGAACAATAATCCACCTTGCTGCATGTGACAGACACACAGTTAATGCACACTACACTTGCAACACACATCTGAATGTATCACAATGAACAAACAACTCACACACAATGTCAAGTAAATAGAACATCACACACAGAGCATCTGTCAGCTGTAAGAGCCAACTCAGGCCACACACTGCATACATCCACAATAAAAACACAACAGATGCGCATGCCAATCCATCACATTGCAAACTCAGCTGGACATCGGGGGATGCACACCAAGCAAGTACAAGGCAACATACACTGGCAGAACTGCATGTACAACAAGCAGTGTGTGCACACCAACCAAATCAGTAGCACACACATCTCAGTGCCACATCACACTCAGGAAGGGTAGCAGTACCTCAGAAAACACACATACAGCTAACCCAACACCCACAGATGCACAACTCAGCGACACCCAGGTGCAAACAACATGACCAGAGGACTGTGCAGCACAAACAGTTGCACTGCACATGAGCAAACATGACTGCAAACAAGTACAAGAAAATTGCACATAACTAATTGGGAAACTGTCGTGAGTGGCACATTGTTCCTGTGCACAGATCAGCACCACAAAGCATAGTTTAACAAATGAATTGGTGGGGAGGCACACACACTGGCAACCCAAGGGGATAGGTGACATGAGAGTGAAGTGGTGTGTACAGGTCAGGAGTGTACAATACACATACATGGAGGAGTCACTCACAATGGGTAGGCATCAGAAGCAAAGCTAGGGGATGGTATAACTCCACATCCCCTCATACCATACTGGAGCCAAAAATGCATAAAGTGACAGCAATGCATGAGAAAACTCACCCACAATGTCAGTGTGGCTGAGCAGGTCTGCACAGACCACAAACAGTAACAAGACACATGGCTGATCAACAAAACACAACACAGACTTGGCTGTCACACACTCTGCATACTCACAACTGGCAACAACAATAAGTAGGTGTCCCCCAGGAGTGCAAGGACACACCAACACACTGCACAGTGCACAACCTACAACTCCCCCATGTGCACACAATCACAAGCACGGGGTTGACAAATCAAACTAACAGGTACTCAGTTCCTGGGTGACACATGTGTGCAGTTGCCATTGCAGGGGCACACACACATCAACACTACTGACCAAGCCACCCCTTCACACTGCACACTTCTTGACCACCCAAGTCCACACATTTAAATGTACCCATGTGACTAGGAAGACAGGCCATCACAAGATGAGCATACACCAACACTGCTGTTCACACATCAAGAAAGATCACACAGACATGATGGACCCTGGCCAGCTTGTTTGCAATCCTGTGAATAGAATCCCCCCTCCTTTATTTAGCAAGGGCACTGACAAAACAGACAACAGGAGTAACTGTCTTTATTACATATTACACCGATAGGCATCAAAAGTAGACAAGAGCAAGACTAGTGGCCAGTCCACAGTTCAAAGTAGGCACGTGTGTGCATTAGAAGCTGCACAGGGAATGGACATCAAAAGTGATGAACAGCAAGGCCATTGGCCAGTACAAAGTGCAAAGTAGGTACATGAGAAGCTGCACAGGGAATGGACATCCAAAGTGATGAACAGCAAGGCCATTGGCCAGTACAAAGTGCAAAGTAGGTACAGAAGAACCTGCACAGGGACTGGGCAAACACAATAATAAAAAGCAAGGCCAGTGGCCAGTCCAAACTTCAAAGTAGGCACATGTGTGTATGAGAATCTGCACAGGGAATGGGCAAATACAGGAATGAACAGCAAGGCCAGTGGCCAGTCCATACTTCAAAGTAGGTACATGTGTGCATGAGAACCTGCACAGGGAATAGGCAAACACAGGAATGAACAACAAGACCAGTGGACAGTCCACAGATCAAAGTAGGCACACGTGTGCATGAGAAGCTGCACAGGGAATGGGCATCCAAAGTGATGAACAGCAAAGCCATTACCCAGTACAAAGTGCAAGGTAGGTACATGAGAAGCTGCACAGAAAATGTCCATCCAAAGTTATGAACAGCAAGGCCATTGGCCAGTACAAAGTACAAAGTAGGTACATGAGAACCTGCACAGGGAATGGGCAAACACAGTAATAAACAGCAAGGCCAGTGGCAAGTCCACACTTCAAAGTAGGCACATGTGTGCATGAGAACCTGCACAGGGAATGGGTGAGACTGTGCACTGCCATGGGCAGCAACACAGCTAGAGGGATAACAATGAGCAGTCCAGGCACCACTGTGGGAGAGACAGGTGTGTGAGGGGAGATTTGCCTCAGACTTAGCTGTCAGTCAGACTGGGAGGTGGCTGAGTGTCGGGGCCAGTTAGAGGACTGGGCCTGGGGGAGAGAGGACCAGCTGAGGTAGAGGCATCAGTGGCTTTGGGTGTCGGAGGGCTGCTTGGACCGGGTGGTGTTGTGGCACGTGGAGGCGGAGACATGTTGCCATTAGACACAGTGTGGGTGGGAGAATGTGGAGGGGTGCCTTTACACTTCTTGGGGACTCGATATTCAATTTTGGTCTTGGTAGGAGTGGAAGGTGGGGCGGGCACAACAGGCACTCTTTCCACCAAAGCTGCATCAGGTGCAGCCGTTTGGCCCTCCTCTGGGGAACTGCTGGATCCGGCGGTACGCTTTACCTTGCCTTGCATTTTCTCCTCCATCCCCAGTTGACCATGTGAACCCCCTACAGAGACCTCCATTCCCTGCTTCACAGGGGTGTGGATGGGAGTTGAGGTTGTGGGTGAATCTGCCTTAGAGGGCTTTTTCTGTGGACTACTAGCAGGCACCAGCTTCACAGCAGACATGGCAACGGTCTGCTTTTCTTTGAGAGATGCTTTTGGGATGGGAGTGACCTTGGATGGGGATGCTTTTGAGGCATGTGAGCCTGAGTCCTGCTTCTTGACTTGATACCCCTCAGTGTCACCTGAAGGGCTTTTGCCTTTGCTCTCTGGGGTGACTTTGGTTTGTTTGGGGGAAGGTGTCTGCGCTCTGGCCTGCTTGGGGTGCTGATGTTGTGTGCTGCGTGTGGTGTATCTTGAGCCTGAGGTCTGTTGTGTGTGGTCACTCGTCAGATGTAGCCACTGGCAGGGGGGGTGGCAAAAAGGGGCTGGAGCCTGGAGCCTGTGATAGCTGAATGGCTGCCGTCATTGTGGAGGACAAAGACTGGACAGTCCTGTGTAGCCCACCCACGTCTGAATGAATGCCCTCCATGAAGGCAACTGCCTGTGCCAACTTCTTTTAATAGTCTAGGAAGGCATTCAGGAGAGTTGTCTGACCCACACACAGCTGGCGCAAAAGGACCACAGCCTCAACACTGAGGGCAATAGGGAAGACATGGGCAGGGGCAGCGGTGCCTGGGGGGAAGGCCACTCTTCCCTTCCTAGGGCCACGGGCACGTGCAGCTCTAGTGGAAGTAGCTGGGAGGGTGGGCACTGGATACTGTGTGGTGGAAGAGAAGGCAGAGTTCCTGCTCCCTGTGCCTGCCAACATAGAGGAGTCACCACTGGCATCAGATGACGTTGAGGTTGGTGTCTCTGGCTGTGATTCCTCAAGCAGACTTCTGTCCCCCTCCGAGGCACTGGTCACATCACTGTCAGTGTGCTCATGTGTAGCAGTCGTGCCTGATGCCTCACCCCTGGTGTCCGTCCCCTGTTCTTCTGTTCCCACGGTAGATGCTGCAAGAGACAGAGACGTAGGTTCAGTTAGTGCCATTCACACAAACATCCTATCCAAGCAAAGCACAAAACAAGATGATGATACCCCCATGTTTCACACCACCCTGTGCAGTCACATTGTGCAACCTTAATTCCAAAGTCAAAAATTGCATGGCATCATGCAAACTTGGCATAATTGACCCATGTGATGCCCACACAGCCAAATAGCTTGCCCGTGCCTCCGTGTAACCAGACATACATATCCCTCTGAGCATACTTAGGTCCCTGTGGGTGGAAAAGATGTTGGTACAGTCACATATGGAGTTACCATAAGGGGACAACACAGATACAGACTCCAAAATATCAGTTCGCAATGGCCATGAGCTCATGCCATCCACCATGTCGTACTTTGGGGCACAACTACAGTTGCACATTGGTGTCAGATGTGTAGTTCTCACAATGTTGAGGTCAAGCACTGCACACATTGATGAAAGCACACTCAGATGAGGCACACTGCTGTTCACTGCCATGGGATGTCCCTGACTCCCCCAATGCAGCCGATGCCATAAGGCCACAACTCAGAATGCAAGGGACATTACATCAATGACATGAGAAAGTACATGTAGCGATAATGTATGACAGCTGCACCCAACACAGAGGCCACTTGCAAGCCATTGCATCACACTAGCAACATCACAGAGCTCAGCACTGGCTCAGGCTTGGAATACATGCAGTCACTCACAACCAAAGTCACCCTTCCCAGAATACTCACCCCCAGCTTGCTGCTGATGGTCCTTCAACCGTGCATCCAGCTCTGGCTGTGTCACTGCCAAAATGCGTGCCATTAGTGGTGTCATGCTCTGGCACACCAACCTACCAGTCCGAGGGAGCAGCCCCAGCGTCATCTCTGCCACGTTTTGCTCAGCCGGCAGATGTCATCCCACCTCTTGTGACAGTGTGTGTGTCTTTGGTTGGAGACACCCAGAGCCCACACCTTGCGTGCAATGGCCCTCCATACGGCCTTACTCTGGTGGACTTTGAGCTGTAGGCATGGGAGACAAGAGGAGGAAATTTCAGTGACACTGGGTTATGTACCACTATCTCTCAGTACAGGAGCATGCACAAACTCATCACAACTTCACAGATTTGTTTAGCAGAGACAATACAGCATGACATGTAGTACATAAGCATGGGATAATCATACCAAAATGCATGCAGGTATGAGGATGGACACAGTACCTGCTCATCTCATGCACATGCTGAATGCCAGCACAGAAAGCAATGTGAAGGAGGCCCACATCTGCTATCCAGCTTTTGAGTGAGCAAGACATACATTACATTAGAAATGATGTGGCGGGGCAGATTCACTGTGTCCAACACTGCACACCCCTCAATGTCATTGCCATGTGAATGGCTCACTGTGTCATGGAGGTCACATTTAGGGACATGATCTCACAATCTCACACCCTTCGAACAAGGTCTGTCTTGTGCAATCCACAGGCCTTAGATAGCCCATTGATTGATAGGGTAGCAGACAACCCATATGTCTCACTCTGTCCATTCAGTGATGGGTCCTTGTCAAATTGGGCAGTGACTGTGCAGGCCAGGGTGGCTCGCACTGAGGTTTAACATAGGGCATCAGAAATATCACATGCAGGGACAATATGAGAGGGCAAACAGTGCCTACACATGCGAGTCAGTGCACATAATGATAAAAATGGAAGGGGGACGTTTCAAAAGTACAACAATCTGCTGTGTCATAGGTGAATTTCCACCAAGAGTGTCACCATCTGGCATTTCACTCATGTGCATAATGCTGACATATCCATGGTGTAACAGCAAACTAATGATGGACGTAATGCTGACAATGCAAACATTCTCCCCCAGTCAAAAGACCTGGGTTAAATCCATCGTTCTTTTGCCCACTACGCCACCCCAGTTTGGACCCACCCATATGCAAATAAGTCTTGACCCTGTGCCCCATGGGAACAGTCCAGACCGAACTGCCAGGCCAGGTCCTCCCTGGACCGGAAAGAAGCATCCTGGGATCGGTTTCAGGGTATGTCACCCTTCTTCAGGTGACTGCGGAATCCCAGGACCCCGGCTGAAGTCTGCTACAATGATGCCCATGGGAGGACACGTCGTGTGGAAGAGTGTATTTTTGGTCTCCTGAAGTCACGATTTCGATGCCTGGACAATACCGGAGGTGCACCGATGTACTCGCCCAAAAAGGTGTGTCAGATTGTAGTTGCATGCTGCATGCTCCACAATCTGGCCTTGCTCAAGGAGATCCCCCTGCTACTGGACGCTGACGAGCAGCCGAGGGCCCCACCTGCAAACCCACACATGTCCAGTGACGAGGATAGTGGAGAGGAGGAAGGTGTTGACCTGCGTTAACAGCTCATCAACCGCTACTTCCCTTAAAGGTGAGTGAAAACGTACAACGGGGCCATTGTCTGCTGATGTTGTTGGTGAAAAGGCCTAGGATAGCTTTGTGACTGCTGCCTGTTATTGCCTCTGTGCTGGATGCTAATGGTTCTGGGACAGGGCAGTTGTGCACAGCTACAGGATGTCTATGTCGGTACTGTTGCTCATTGTAATGTGTGCAGATTGCAGTACCTTGGTGACAAGTGTTGTGTAATGGCTGTGATGCCACCGCCTGGCAAGTGAATATTGTTGCAATTCGTGCTCCTGGTACATTGCAATCATGGTCACCATTGTACATCCTGTGATAAACATGGGGCAGACAAGAAAACATAGGTGTGTAAGGAGTGTTTATTTACAATGGGTATATGTGACAGGGAAGTGAATATTTACAAAAAGGTGAATAGGGAATCAATGAGTTGTCAGTAACGGAAGATGAGACAATCGAATAGTCACCACATTGATGTGGTGACCCAGTTCAACAGATGAATGTTATTAACCTGGCAGTGTGGGGAACGACAGTCAACAAAGTCAATGCAATAGTGAAGAGGGGTGCCATCATGGCTGGCTCCTCAACTGGCGTTTGGCTGGCGCTTTGCCGCAGGATCCTCCCTGGGATTTCCTTGGACGGCCCCTTGATCATTTGGCGGGGGGCCTCTGCTGCGGGCTCAGTGGGGTCTGAGGAATCCCCCCTCTCTGTGACCACAGGGAAGGTTGGGGAACTGTCATCCTGCAAGCCACTGGAGGGAGGTGGAGCTGTTGTTTGGGCCGGAAGGCCTGTCTCTCAGAACCGCCAAAAGCTGGCCCAAGAGGTCCATGATTTGACCCATGCGGGTGTCTATGGACCTCAGCAGCAGGCGGAGCTCACGGGAATCTTCCAGAGCCTGGCCTGTGTGTCACTGGGCTCATTCATAGAGCCCAAGGACTCTGGCGATGTTGGCCAGGGCTTCAGTCTCAGTGTCCGGTTGTGATTGACTCCCACTTGTCCTCCCACCTGCCCTGCTGTCATGGACCTGTGGTGTCACCACTGTACGCAGCCGCCTACGCTCTCTGCCCTCCACAGTTGGTGGGGTGGGGTGGTCATCCGCTGAGGCAGGGAGAGTGTTGCAGGCAGCACTGGTGGTGGTGGTGGTGGTGGAGGCCGCACAGGCCGTCACAGCAGGGGTCAGCGTAGTTGTTGCTGATGTGGTGGCGGGGGGACAGTGGGGTCCTGAGACCTGTTGCGCCCTGGCATGCCTGATTGGCCGGCTTCTTGCTGCGCATGCTCGAAGACAAGGGAGTCATCATCAGAGAGTCCATGTTCCGGGGAGTGAGACTGGCTCTGCAGGTTGGTGTTGTCATCCTCTGCTGTCAGTTCTTGGTCACCTGTGGGACAGAGGAGAAATGGTCATTGACATGCACCCTTTAAGCTTGGTGTTAGATTTATCTTATTTACTGGTTATGTACCACACAGTTTACTAGTTCTCACATTGTATGTCTGCACAGTACTGTGCATCATGACATGATGTGGAGGTACATACATTACTTGTCCATGGTGTGACATGTCAATAGATACCATGCGCCACATGCAGATTTTGTGATTACAAGGACATGTTGTCATCTAACGACTAGCGGCACAACAATTTTCTGTGAAGCATCTTCTTTGATTACTCTGCCTGGCAGACGTTACATCTGGGCATGAACTAGCCTTTGTTATCTCATGCATACCTTTGTCATGTCATGTGCATTGCTTTATTTGCACTACAGACCATGCTTGCTTTGTTTTCATATGGTCCTTCTAGCTCTGCCCCCATGGCACTTACATTCAGTGCTGTGCATAAATTGTGCCCTGAATTTCTTCAACATGTGATTTGGTGAATCACACTTTGGTTGCTGTGACAGTTACATACGCTTAGCAGTCTGCACACTGTAAGTGGCTATTGGATCTGTGTCAAATTTGGTGTGATGTGAGGGCTGGTGTTGGCATTTGGCTCCATGCATTTTGAGAGGAATAGTGGGGTGCATGCCCTGGGTGCTGGAGTGCTACATCCTCCTCAGGGTTGGGAAAAGGGGGCCTGGTGGGAGTTGTATTGCAGGCCTCCCATCCCCAAACACCCCTCCCTGGGGAGATGGCTACCTACCTGTTAGGTAACGGTGAACAAAACAATGGCTGCCACATGCTTCTGGGTGTGGTGGAGTGCTACATCCTGTGAAGATGGCTACCTACCTGTAAGTTTGGTTGTTGTAATACAATGGCTGCCACATGCTTCTGGGTGGGTGAGTGCTACATCCTGCTCAGGGGTGAGACAGGGGGGCCTGTTGGGAATTGTAGTGCAGGCCTCCCACCCCAAACACCCCTCACTGTGAAGATGGCTACCTACCTATTAGGTGAAGTTGAACAATACAATGGCTGCCACATGCTTCTGGGTGGGGGAGTGCTACATACAGCTCAGGGGTGGGACGGGGGGCCTGGTGGGAGTTGTAGTGCAGGCCTACCACCCCTAAACACCCCTCCCTGGGAAGATGGCTACCTACCTGTAAGTTTGGTTATTTTAATACAATGGCTGTCATATGCTTCTGGATGCGGGGGAGTGCTACATCCTGCTCAGGGGTGGGATAGGGGGACCTGGTGGGAGTTGTAGTGCAGGCCTCCAACACCCACACCCCCCTCCCTGTGAAGATGGCTACCTACCTGTTAGGTGAAGGTGAAGGTGAACAATACAATGGCTGCCTTATGCTTCTGGGTGGGGGGAGTGCTACATACAGCTCAGGGGTGGGACAGGGGGGCCTGGTGGGAGTTGTAGTGCAGGCTTCCCACCCCTAAACACTCCTCCCTGGGAAGATGGCTACCTACCTGTAAGTTTGGTTATTGTAATACAATGGCTGCCATATGCTTCTGGATGCGGGGGAGTGCTACATCCTGCTCAGGGGTGGGACAGGGGGGCCTGGTGGGAGTTTTAGTGCAGGCCTCCCACTCCCAAACACCCCTCCCTGTGAATATGGCTACCTACTTGTAAGTTTAGTTGTTGTAATACAATGGCTGAAACATGCTTCTGGGTGGGGGGAGTCCTACATCCTGCTCAGGGGTGGGACAGGGGGGCCTGGTGGGAGTTGTAGTGCTGGCTGTCTATACACATGCAACCCTGGGAATGTTGCTGGCTACCTTTGGGGTGATTCAGATGGAGTGAATGTTACATCTGTGAGACATGTGTTGGGGAGTGTGTGGTGCAGATGAATGGAATTGGGCCTAGGAGGTGTAGCTTTGTAGTTGTGCAAGACAGTACATAGCAGTGTAATGGTAGACATTTGTTTGTACTTACCAGCCTCCACTCCCCCGGGGACTCCTGTGAGACTCTCTTGATGCAGTATGGCAAGCACCTTCTCCTCCAATGCAGTGAATGTTGTTGGTGGAATGGGAGGGCCACCACCAGTCACCAGAGCCAGCTGACGGTTCTTGTAGTTCTTCTGTTTCACTATCCTCGTCAGGTAATGCCACTGCTTCATGATTTCCTGCTTGGTAAGCGGGGTGGACCCAACTGCATTGTCCTTGTCGACTATCCTTCCCCACATTTGTGCTCTGGTGGCTAATGGTGTCTGTTGGACCACATGACCAAACAATTGTTGTTCTACTCTGATTATCTGATCTGCCACGACTGACAACTCACTGTCAGTGAATGTGGGCACTTTCTTTGGTGCCATGGTATGTGATGTGCAAATGGTTTGAGGTGCAGATGTGAGGGTGGTGGGGGTGGTGTAGGTGGTGTGTGTGTGTTGTTGTGCTGGTGAGATGTGTGGTGTTTTGCCTATCCAATGTACTGCAGCGTTTAGTTCCTTCAGGGCTGGAGTAATGCAAAGGATTCTGGTCAAGAAGGGGCTGGTTTTATACTCAGCTATGTGGGTGCGTCAAAATGGATTATTGCTGTCAGTTGCATTGTGTGGGTTGTCCTGGGCTTTGTATTTTTTAAGTTGCCATGGGGGTGTGTCATTGGGGTGTGTTAGGCGTTTTAGGGGCGGAGCTAGTTTGATGTGTGCACTTGCTGGCCTTGTTGTGTGTTTTTTTTTGTCGACCACCATATTTGCCACGGAACGCCCACGGCGGTGGCTATGCAACAGCCCTTCTGCCAGCTCTCCCATTCATCACTGTTTGTGATCACGGCGTTCGGAAACAGCGGATCGTCCCGCTGTCACCTCAATTAAATCCTAATTTTACGTGCGGTCACTCCGCTAGCATAGCGGCAGATTTGTGTGTTTCTGCCGCAAATCTGACTGCTGCGGATGGATTTTCACCAGCTCCGCCTGCTACCGGCGGTCTTTCATGGCATCATTCCGCCGCGATCAGAATTTTACCGCAGCTGATCCTAATCAGACCGCCGGTTTTGCCGCAGTACCAGCGGGCGGTTAATTGCCGCCACCATGGCGGTCGGGATGGTTTTCCAACCGCCATCCTAATGGACTCCTTAGTGATCTTACCAGGAGTATAGCATAGGTCATAGATGGTTTATAGTATTGTGATGCTAAATTAGCTGACAACAATATCAAATGAGCTAACTCAGGGGATTCCAAAAAAGAGCTGTCTGTGGTCTTAAGTTTAGTTTGCCAATTCAAAGATTGCCTCTCTCGGCCATCCTGGGAGAGGAAATATAGTACCCCATATATCCGACCAGTGGGAAAGTGTAGCCCCCCCACTAATAAATCCACAAGCTCTACTCAGATACACTGCCTTCTCCACCACCAGGATATCATTAAGCTGGAAATTACTGTTAATGACCACTTGGGTTTTATTCCAATTTAGAGAGTACCATGAAAATCTATCAAAGAAACCCGCCTCTTCTTTGATTTCTTTCAGCGCTGTCACAGGGTCAGGAATCACTATGGCAACAGCATCAGCATACGCCATTACTTTTGTGTCCCATCCGTGATACAGCATAGGTGGAATTACAGCATTGCTGTCCAATTTCCGTATTAATGGGTTTATATATAGGGTGAACAACAATGGGGAACAGGGACACCCTTGCCTTGTACCACGTTGGATCTTAATCTGTTTGGATTGTCCCCCAATTTAGGCTATCCTAGCAGTAGGGATTACAATACAGTGCTTTTACTGCTTTAATATACCCAGACATGATACTAAACCAATTCATGACACTCCATAGATACCTCCAGGAGACGCTATCAAATGCTTTTTCAGCATCTAATAATATCAGAGCCATAGGGTGCCTTTCCCATGAGAGAAGCATCTAAAAGAGTAATATTCCGTCAGATATGATCTGTGGTCCCCCTCCCTGGTATAAAACCATGTTGTCTAGGGGAGACAACCGTACCAATTATACTCGATAACCACATGTCTAATACTTTTGAATACATTTTGGTGTCACAATTAATCAATGTTGTAGGCCAATGTGACCCAAGCTTAAGGAGAGGATTATCTTTTTTGTGAAAAACTACTATGTTTGCTGTTGACCAAGACGCTGTGTGGGGGGTAAGGCTCTCATAGATGCATACAAGCAAGTCTGTCAAGAATGCCTCTAGCTGGGAGGAGAACACACTGCAAAACACAATGGGAATCTTATCTGAATCAACCGCTTTCACTGAATGTAGGCTTTTTTTATAGCTATCTGAATATCTTCCCATGTGGGGGCAATTGAGTAATTCTTTATCTTCAGAATTATATTTCAGAGAAGGGCTCTAAAAATTGTATTATATCCCCATCCCCGGGACCCTCTTCTTCACTATAAAGATTTTGTTAACAAACAATGGAAAATCTCCAATATTCCCCACAGAATCCCCAGCAATACCTTAATTTGAAGTTGTAAGTTCTCTTATCTCCCCTTGCGGTGATTTTTGCCTAATTCAGATAGTGAGGAGATGGCCTACCCACTCGCTATGCTAATAGCAGTCTTGCTTCCAAGTGGCACACTTCTCAGTCACCTTCCTTGCAGATATCTCAGTGATTGCAGCCTTAGCCAGGGCAACATTGTGCTGTGCTTTCTCAAATTCAACCCCATCAGATGCTGCTTGTATTAATGTTACTTCAGCTTTTGCCAAAAGGTCATATTGTGCCAGCATTTGAGCTTTTCGATTTTTTGCCGTTTCAAGCTAAACCTAATTGTCTCCCCATACTTAAAGGCATCCCATATTACCCCTACAGGGGCACTCCCCCTATTATCTTCCATGGAAATCGGTATCCAACCGTCTGTGTAATGCCCCCTCAAACGTCCAGGTTGATGCTTTCCTCACCAGACCCTGGGTTGTTAGCTCCAATACCAGAGGGTAAATTTGGAGCAAACCATGGGAAATATAAAAATGATCTCAGAGAGCATGTTTTCTGTGTGGAACAGAAAAATATGTAAACCCTCAGTCTTTTACCATAGCCTTGCTCCAGACATCAATTAGCACATGGTCTCTCCCCATAAAGTACAAGGCTTTGCACACCCGGGCTTATGGCCTGTGTACAAATTAACATCATCATCCATCGCTCCTCCCCTTAAGTGTACATTAAAATCCCCAAAAATGATGATCGGGGTAAGCCAAAGCACCAACTCTTTGTACAACGTATCAATAACCCAGGGATCATCGGTGACCGGTTCATATACTGAGCACAATGTGAAAACCCCAGTTGAATAACAACACTGCATGATCACCCATCTGCCAAAGCTATCAGCGCAAGTTTGCTTAAACCTGAGAAGATTCTTTTGTGCCAAAATGGCTAGCCCCCAGGTCCTTGCCTCGTGGCTAGTGGGCAGTGTAGCCAATCACCTGGTAACCCACTGATTCCAACAGATGTTTCCTTACCCCATCTATGTGTGTTTCCTGCAAACATCATATGTCAGCTCATAGTATCTGCAAATCTAAGGCAGCCTTTTACCTCTTGAGACTGTCTTTCATCCCATTAATATTCAGGGTAACTATGCAGATCTTACCCATGACATAATATCTGACAAATCACACCCCAATTACCCCTTTCTAAGCTCAGCACTTAGACCAAAGCTGATCAACAGTATACTCTATTGCTCTTTGTTTCCCCTACACGTTTTAGAAATATCAGTAATAACACCAGCTTTCCCACATTTATAACTCTCACCTTGTGTGGAAACCAACACACCCCATTAAAACCCCACAAAACCCACTTTCCCTCCCCATCATTCCACCCCACACAATCCATAATCCCCCATCCCCACCCCCACCCCCCCACCATGAAGCAGTCAGGTTAACCGTGACCTGAGTGATGTCTCCTGCTAACATTCGAAGCACCCTCCCCCAGCAGACAAACCAGGACACCCAGGAGAGAGGGAGGATGTCTCTTTCATTATAATAGAAAACACCAAAAGGAGGTATAGGAAAGCGTGCAAGCCCCACTACTTTCCCTATAGAGAAAGAAAAAAGAAAGAACTTAGCAGAAAGTGCCCCTAAAACCACAAACCCCTTCCACAGACCCAGTATAACCCCACCGAAGAGAAGACAGAGAGGTTAACATAAGACAATCAGGTTTAGAGGGTAACCTAAACTCAATATTCTGCAATTGACATTGACTCTACCTACTTCACAGTGGTTTGCTCATGACCTTAATATCTCTACCGCTGCCCCTGAAGAGGATTCTTGCAAGTAGCCCTTGGCTCCTTTTTCGGAGGTAAATGTCTGAGTTGTTTCTCTGGAAATAACTTTCAGGTGAGCTGGATTCATTAGAAACACTTCACAACCAAGAAGCTGAAATGACTTGATGAATTGCCTCAGCCTCCATTTCCTCTTCACTGTAGCATGACAGAAATCAGTCAAACAAAAAAGATATTACTATCATAGCTTCTTCAAGCATCTGGGCAAGCTTTTTTAAAAATTGCTTGTTTGAGTAAAAAGTTGCCAAAATACACCAACATAGCTCAGGTCTGTCTGGTCATCTCATGACTTTTTCAGCATCAAGGGAAATCACTGTACACGCTGTACCTCCTAATCTCAGTTCCATGTTGAGAGGACCGGGAAGACCCCCTTCAACAGTTTCAGCATTAAAGTTCTGATATCGCTTACTTCCACTACCTCTGCAAACCCCAGTAATCTTAAATTATTTCTCCACTGTCTGTTTTCAAAGTCTTCTATTTTCCATATTATGTCTATCGGTTGTGATTCATAGGCATCACTCTGGCCTTACCCATCTCCATTGCAGAAGTTCGCTCCTCTACAGAAGCAATCCTGTCACCTATTTCAGAGCACGTTTTATTGATTTTCCTAATAGCCCTCGTAATGTTTTTTAAGGCACAAGATGTGTTTTCTATTTGGTTTAGTCTTGCTGGCTACTCTGATATGAGAGATATTAGTATCCGAGTTCTAACTCGTATCAGCATGACATCAATAAATAGTATCGGACCTAATGACATTCTAATGTGCATGAAAAAAGATAACTGGATTAACATGTAGATATGATACGAGTTAGAGATAAACTCCATTTCCCAACACTAAAAATGCACCTCGAGGTCTTTCTCCTTTCCTCACTTGTTTTTCCCCTTTTTTCAAATTCTTTCCACAAAGTTCCATTATATAAGCATTGCTTTCTATTATTAAGAAATAATATTATCACAAGGATTAGGCCACATAAGACTAAACCAAACTGAAAACACATCTGGTGCCTCTTAGGTCTCAGACCCGAGAGGTAGGACTTTAAATATTCTATGTGCTCCTCCTAAAAATATGCATATATTTATGTTTTAGCCCTGATGAAGTTTGCTGTTACAGTTACAGCAACAGATGAAACATGTGTTGGCAAGTGGCAAGTTCAAGGACAAGGGCATAATTTGAATACTGAATCTAATACAGAACTGTTGATAGCATGACCTAAATGCTAGAATGTTTTTGAGTGCTCTGAGAACCCTCTCAATGTCATTTGGAATACTTTCCAGTAGACGAAGACCATGCAGCTCTTCCTCCTCCTGAGTACCATACAACTTGTGGACATTTACCTGAAGAAGACTGATTAACTTTGTTTACTTGTGATTAAATTAAGTTGTGTTGGCCTATATTCCCAGCCACCTTATTCACATTTTCCATTGTTTTCCTGCAATCTTTTAATTGCTAAACGGGCTTTTCGAATGTCGCTACAAGACTCTTTTTGTATTTGCTTTATAGAGTTGCAGATGAGACCCAGCAAGGGCTCCCCAGTATCTTCTGATCCAGCTCCAGAGAGTCGTCCAACCCTTTCTGGCATTGTCCCGTGCCCCTCATGCTGGTAAGAATAAGCATGCTAGGTTGACAAGTAATACTATTTCAGGGTATGTGCATTCTGGGAGATTTTCTTCATTGCCTGCCCTTTGAGCTTTCTTTCTACGTTTCCTTTGTGGCTTTGAACAGTGCAGCCCAACTGCCAAGGCCTGGCTGATAAGTGATGTTTCCCCGAAACCGGTCCCAGGATGCTTGTTTTCGGTCTAGGGAAGACCTGGCTTGGCAGTTTGGGCTGGAGTGTACCCATGAGGAACAGGGTCAAGACTGATTCGTATATGGCTGGGCCTGAACTGAGGTGGTGAAGTGAGCTAAAGAACGATGATGGATTCAACCCAGATCTCTGACTGGTGGTAAGTGTCTGAAAAGTTTCAGCGCTACGTCCATCATTTCCTTGTGTTTGCTTTGTTCTCCCAAGTTAGCAGGGTATACCAACATGTAGATCCCTTCCTCACTTTGCCACTGGATTCAAGCTAGCCTGGCAGATGAGGTATGTTTCCCTGAAGCCGGTCCCAGGATGCTTGTTTCCGGTCCAGGGAAGACCTGGCTTGGCAGTTTGTGCTGGACTTTTCCCATGAGGTACAGGGTCAAGGCTGATTTGCATGTGGCTGGGTTTGAACTGGGGTGGTGAAGTGAGCTGAAGAACGATGATGGATTCAACCAAGATCTGTGACTGGGGATGAGTGTCTGAAAAGTTTTAGCGCTCGGTCCATCATCTCCTTGTGCTTGCTTTGTCCGCCTTAAGATGGCAGGGTATGCCTAGACGTGGGTCGCTTGCTCACTTTGCCACTGGATTCAAGCTAGCCTGGCTGATGAGGGGTGTTTCCCTGAAACCGCCCCCAGTATGCTTATTTCCGGTCATGGGAAGACCTGGCTTGGCAGTTCGGGGTGGACTGTTCCCATGAGGAATAGGGTCAAGACTGATTTGCATATGGATGGGTCTGAACTGGGGTGGCGAAGGGAGCTAAAGAACGATGATGGATTCACCCCGATCTGTGACTGGGGGTGAGTGTCTGAAAAGTTTCAGCACTCCCTCCATCTACTTGTGCTTGCTGTGCTTTCCTTGCCTTTGTAAACAGCTCATTTGGAGCACTATTAGAGCTGTCGCCTGACCCCCAGATATGTAGATCAGTTTCAGACTCACTGCTGTTCATATCTGGTGTTCCTGTCTCCTCTGTGAGAGAAAATAACTTTTCTACATGATTGAGGGAACCACTGAGCCTCCAACATTTGCTTCAGGAGGGTCCTCATCTTGGCTAGTAGAAATGAATCCCAGAGCTCCAGAGGGGGTAGAACTCACATTGCTAATAGTGCCAGTTTGTATTATTTTGGGAGGTTCAGTTACATCATCTAGTGCTGTTTAATGGTCATTGTGGGCCCCCGATGCATTCTCCTTTCCATGCACTTTCCCCACACTATCATTCTGCATAATAGTTGAAGTTCCTGCAGTCTTAACCTCTGGATTCTTGTCAGAAACATCTAGCTCTGGCCTGAGCTCATGAGGTATTTCAGATCCTTCAAGGGACTGTAAAGGGGGTAAGCTCTCTGTTATTGCTGTAATTCAGGGTCCACAAGCTCGCTCTAGTACCACTGTGCACTCCACTGCTGAATCCACTCTCCTCTCTGCATTGAGAGGTTGTGGGGCTGACGCCGAGAATCCAAAAAAGTCTAAAATTGAGGATTGTGGCTGGCTGGCCAATTAAACTGCATTGTCCAATCCGAGTTTCTTAGTGGCCGACCCCATTTTTGCATCTGTGTTTGACCCCTGGGGTGCGAGCTCTTTCTGCTCTCCACTCTCCTGTTTGTTCCCTCCGCCTGTGGTTTTCGAGCAGACATGCCTGGTAGTGTGTTGTGGGGCTGCAATGACAGTCTCTGTCGGCTCCTGGACCTGCCGATACTTTTCGGAGGCATGATTTCCACCCCCAGTATACGCTGTCTGATCGTGCCTCTAACAGCTCAAGAGCTAGTCATAAAATCCGGGAGGTAACAGTGATTACCACAAACCAAACCCGGACAGCCGGAACTCATGAGTCTCAGTGTAGAATTCTGGTTTTCTGATAGGAATAGCTCCACATGCCTCAGAGGTTGCTTCATTTCACATAATTCCTTTCTTGCAGCAATGAAACCATTATGACTGGGAGCAGTCGCAGGTGGGGGGGCAGGCACAGTGGAGGGGGCGATTGTCACGCAGGAGGGGGGATCGCAAATAAAAAAATTTTTTTTAAAAACTTACCTTGAGGCCAGGTCCTGCGTCTTCTGGGCTCCTGCTCTCCGACAGGAACAGGAAGCAGGCAGCCAGGCTACCTCCCCTAAGCCAATCACAATGCTGCAATGTCAGCTCCTCCCTTCCATCTGCCTCAAAGCCTTGGAATTGTCAATGTCTTTTCTGGAGCCTTTCTAAAGAGTTTCTTGGTCCCCATTTCTAGACCTGTATGGAGGGCTGGGGCTGCTGTGTTTGTTTGTTTACATAAGGCACCTTTGTCCTATCCTAGCAGGAGGTGATTTCTTAAGATTTCTCGACTCTTTTCATCGCCTGTACATGCTCACTCTCCTCACATCTGCGTTGTAACTTTGAGAAACCACATTCTTAGAGTGGGAAAATTGGCTTATTCTCCAGCCTGTTCGGAATTTGCAAATTATCTAACCTCGCTGGCCAGCAACAGCAGCATTGTTCATTACTTTCCCTAGTTCAGCAGCAGGAAACTACAGTCATATTTACAGCTTCCCGATCTGTTCTGCTTGTTTCTGTCCTGAAATGTAATAGGCATGTGACAGCCAGATGTGCTTTGAGTGCAAGAGGTAGGCACTGCAGTCACACACTGCATAGATTGTAGCAGCCATCTTTTGAACCACCATGATTTCTCTAAGTGAATGATCAAACTTTTAATGCTGTGTCCCCCTACTGTATAGAAATGGTATTGCCACACTCCAAAAATAAAACATATCTTCTCACAGTTATTCAATACAGTGTTAGATGCTGCAAGCAGCTAAAGAAGTTAGGACATCATGATACACCCTCTAACAGCAATAGGCAGAAAGATGCTAGTGATGGCCCATTACAGAGCGTGTATAGCTTCTCTGTTTTCTTTTACTAATGCACAGCATTGTTCTTCAGTATAATGTTTGCTGCACTCCCCAGGGACAGATAAATACTCTCCTTGGCCAGAGCCTCGCACCCACATTGACATGCATTTTACTACCCCAGGGGAGCCTGCCCCAGAGATTGAAGAGCACATCTCTCTGTTGCATGTAGGGTGACGGCCTGGTCTTTCCTGTGGCACAGTTCACAAAGAGCATCTCTCTGCCTATGTTCAGTACAGCATGCTCCTCTTCCGTTGCCTAACATGCTCCTGCACTCTGGAGTTGAGTGTTAAATAATTTTTATTGAAATATTAAAGACAAGAAAATTAGCAACAACTGAAATACAACATCAATAGTAAATAATAACAAGTAGAATGCAAAATAGTGAAATAGTTCAGAGGACGAAAAAGAGCAGTATAAGTCAATAAATATATAACAATTATGTTTTTGTATTATGCAAAGTGACAGGAAAGAAGAGCTAAAAAAAGGATGGTATCTAAGATATATGTGAGTGAGCAGAAAGATAAGTAGTGAAAGGTAACCAGAGTAGATCAGATGTTCATCACAAATAAAATCCCTTCATGTTAATATAGATAATTTAGGTGTCTTTCCAGCAAGAAAGTATCACCTTAACCCCTTCAGTGCTCATGACGAGATAGTCTCGTCATGGAGCACGGTTGCGCTGTGCCCATGACGAGACTATCTCGTCATGAACCCCGCCCGATAATTCAATGCCCGGCACAGGGCGGGGAAAGGGCGGGGCACTGAAGAGGTTAAATGCAAGAGCAATAAAATGATTAAATAACATACACTTAGGAGAAATACTGTCAAAGTCTGGTGAGGCAGTTCCAAGAAAAATATTTTGCGTTGATAATGGAATATTACATTGAATTTTTTTTAGACACTTTAACCTGATAGATTCCTAAAATTTCAACACGTTGGAACAATAGTATAATAGACGAATTAAAGTCCATTTGAAGGAAGAACAGGTACCAGCATAATGGAGAGGAGATAGGAGAGAACTTAGAGATACATTCAGGAGTAATAAGAGCTCTGTTATAAATAAAAAATAAAGACTGCGTAATATGAGCGGATTTAGATGTTTTAAATGAAAAAAATTTAAGCCACAGTGCATCCTAAGCAGGAGTAGGAAGTGAGATGGATAAATCAGTTTCCCATAGTAGCTCAATAGCAGTTTTGGATCTTTCAGGAATAGGTGAGAGATGTTATGTAATGGTGTATGGAGAGCGGGTGATCGAGTATCTGAAGGAAAATTATTAGCTGTTAAATATGACTGAAGAGAAGATGATATTAAAGGATATTCATAGAACAATTAACCTGGGAAACTTTATTTTGTTTGCAGTTGGGAAAAGGGAATAACAGAATTATGGTGGACAAGCTGATAAATAAATAAAATACCCAACTCTTTCAAATGTTTATAAAAGAATGATTTATGCTGAAATTTGATAAATTTGTTATACCAAAAAGAGGAAGTAAAGAAACATTGATGAGCATCAAAGCCTGTAGAAAATACATTATTTACCAATTGTGATTACTTCAGTATCAGATTATTTGATATAAATGTGCAATTAGACATATAAATTACATCTTCAAATGAGAAACTCTTCAATAAAGAGCATATCACAAAATTCATGAGTTAAGGCAAAAAATTGTCTAATTAAAAATGCAGAATTATTTAACTTAAAATCAAGAAAACGCACACCACCCGCACCCTTGTGACGTTTAAGTTTAGCCAAAGCAATGCAGGAATGTTTATTATTTCATACATAGAAATTTGGTGCAGAGTGAATTGAGTTGAGAGAAATAAGAAATAGGGATCTTGAAAGGTAACATAGATAGTGTATAAAGGACATGTGGCACAATCATCATATTAATTGTATCCAACTTACCCCACCATGATAAGTGAAGGGGAGACCATGATGAAAGTAATTTCTGGAGTGCGGTTGTAAAAGCGTTAAAAGTACAACTAATTGTGTTCAAAACGTAAAAGAACCAAATTCCAAGATATTTTATTTAGGTAGGGTATCAAGTAAAATTAGTATTAGCAAGCATATATTGATAGCATGAAGAATTTATTGGTAAAATTTCAGTTGTAGAAAAGTTCAATTTATATCCAGAGATACTAGAGTATAAATACATTTTGTGTAGAAAAGGAGGTAAAGATGAAAGGAGACTGGATACATAGACTAAAATATCATCAGCATAAGATGATAGTTTAGTTTTAGTGGAATTGTGCTCAAAACCTGAAATGAGTGTATTGGAGCAAATACGTTCAAAGAAAGGTTCTAAACAGAGAACAAATAGCAAAGGGTAAAGAGGACAACCTTGATGTGTACCTCTATGCAACTGCAAATAATGATGAAAATACTAGTATGTTGAGCAGAATATAACAATTTTACAAATGAAATGAATTTAGGGCCAAAACCATACCATTGGAGAGTGGCAAACATAAATTGCCAGTTAATACAGTCAAAAGTCTTTTCAGGATCAAGAGACAATGCAGCTAGGGGAGAGAACATTTTAGCATTGTCAGCGGCCAGTTTGCCCTTAACAAAACCAGATTTACCAGTTTGGACTTGTAAAGGAACGATAGTCTCAAGATGGGATGCTAGGATTTTGGCAAATATTTTGCAATCATAATTAATTAATGAAATAGGATGGTAATTGTTTACAAAGGTTGTGATATTTATCAGATTCGGGAGTAAGGACAAATCAAACCTTCTGGAAAAGAATCAGCAGCCTTCGACTACAAGAAAAGGATTAAAAAGTTCAAGTAGTTTAGGGGCAAAAATGGAAGAGAAAGAGGAGAAAAATTCAATAGAAAGGCCATCTGGACAAAGATCCTTGGCTATTTTAAGGATCTCATGGCATCTGTTGTTTCCATAAGAGTTATTTCAGCTTCTAATTGATCAACGTTATCAAGCATAGAATGAGGATAAGGTAGGCCACTAACAAAAGTGTGCATTTTATGTTCTGAGGGGTTGGTACAGATGTAATTGTATTGATATGTTCTTTCAGAATGGGGCCAATATTTTTATGTTCAGATCTGATTTTTAAGAAATTAGCCAACATCTTGCCTACTTTATTTTGACCTTTATGATACTTAGATTTACCTTTAAGAAGGATATTACAGGCATCAACAGTGGCAAATTTGTTAAGAGCAGACTTGACTTTAATTAACTTGTGTAGGACAGAAGAGGATTTAGAGAAAAAATAAGTATTGTATTCGGCATCATTGAGTTTTTATCCTCCTTGCTGAGTAGGCTATGGTAAAGGCCTGAAAGGAGGCCTTAAAGGCATTCCAAGTATTAGGAATATATGTGTCAGAAGGTTGATTAAATTAAAAAAACAAGTTAATAAAGGTAGTAGCCTCTGTCAGGGAAATTATCGGAGAGGACAAAATTATTAAATTTCCAACAAGCAGTTATAGAATTATTTGGAGATAACTCAAAGGAAGAAAAAACAGGGGCATGGTCAGAAATAAAAATAGAGCGAATCTCTGAGGATTGAATAGAGGGAAGTAAAGGTTTACTAAGCAAAATATGATCAATTTTACAACGGCATGGTGAACATTGGAGAAAAATGTGAATTCAGAGAAATCAGGGTTACAAGTTTCCCAAACATCAAATAATGGACGAGTGGCAATGGATGATTGAAATGCTTTATGGGATTTGTCAAGATTAAATTTACATTTAGACTGTCTATCATTGAAGGGATCTAACCATTGATTAAAATCTCCTACAATAATAATGTTATGATTGTCCATAGTAGCTAATATAATCTTGATGTTGTTTCAGAAATCTGGGTCCGGTTTAACAGGACCATAAATATTAAATACAGAGATTTTTCTGTTATGAATGACAACCTTAGCCAATACCCATCCTCCATCATCCCTCATTATTACATTGAGTTGATAAAATGTGTGCATTCAACAATTTATGAAAAATAATAGCAACACCACCTTTAAGATTAATTACAGGAGAAAATACAACTTGGCCTACCCATTGTCATTTCAATTTAAGAGATTCAACATCAATACAATGAGTTTCCTGAAAAAAAGTAACATGTGAATTAAATCTGTTCAAGCGAGAAAGTACCTTTTCGCTTTTGACAAGATGTCCCAAACGATGAACATTCCACGAGACAACGTTAAACATTTTGGGGAGAGCAGTGAAACATACAGGAATACAGATGATACACTGCGAAGACACTGCAGGAAATAAAAAGACACCACTTATTTAAGAAATATGTAACATATACACAGTATAAAAAGAGAAAAACAAAAAACGAAGGAGCACTCACCAAACAACTAATAAGAACTGATAAAAATGTGATAGTAAGGTAAAACAAATAGACCAAGGAAAGAAATCCAGATCTAAAATGAAGAGTAGAAGAGATGAGCATAAGCTGCAACAGCACCAAGAGCAAGAAGAGCAGCAGAAGGAGAGAGACGAAGATACAAATGAGAAAACTGCCATGTAGAATCATAGATGTAGATAGAAGAAAGTAGAAGGAATGTGAGAGTAACAAGAGTTACTTAGAATTATTTAGGAGCGCTGGACAGAAGTATCCATAGAATGCTGTGAACTACTCTGGAGAAAAGATTTCAATTTGACAGGATCTTCAAAGGAGTGTGTAGTGCCCTCATAAGTGATTTTACATAAACAAGGATGCAAAATGCCATAACTAATGTGTAATTGTCTCATGAATTGTGGATGAAGAGCAAAAAAATCTTTCCTTATGGCAATAGTAGCATTAGAGAGATCTTGAGAGATATAAATGTTGTGACCAGACCATAAGACAACATTTTACTTTTGCTGCCTTCAACACACAGATCAGGTCTTTATATTCCAAGAATAACATTTTAATTCCTCTGGGTCTTGTAGAGTGAGGTTGGAAGCAACTAAGACAATGTGCATGTTGAATGTTCAATGGTGGATCATGCTGCAGATCCAAAAGTTCAGGCAGGAACTTTTTCAAGAAGATAATAAGGTCCGGGCCTGCCAACTTTTCTGGTAGGCCATATACACGAAGGTTGATAAGTCTGTTTCAATTTTTAAGATCTTCACTATGCAATTTGATCTGTTGGATTTCTTGTTTTAGTATATGAATCTTGGTAGTAGCATCATGCAAATCACTTATGCTTTGCCCATGCCAAACAATTTTGCTTATATAGTAATCCATCTATCCTCAATTTGTTGGAGTTTTTCATTAGTAGCACTCATGAAGGAATTTAAACCCTCATCGAGGATAGTGTCAAGAACAGCATTGTGCAATGACATAATGGGTGAGGGGGGTCATTTTTCACTCGTGTTGGTTTAGTACCAGAAGAAGAAGGTTTAGCAAAAGCTAAAATTTCACTGTCCATTGTAGCATAATGTAGAGGGCGATGTATCAGCTTTTGTGACGGTCTGAGCCTGCCCATATGCTGTGTGAACAGCACGTAGAAGTATGCAGGTGTGGAAAAAAATATGAGCAGACTGCAAAGTGAAGATAAAAATTATGTATCTAATTTGAGCACAATATGAGCTATCCATAGCGAAGAAGGCACTCAAAAATACTCAAAAACCCAGCATGAGAGAAAAATAACAGTATCTATGTAGAAAATGGCGTGAGACTGGAGCAGCATTTTAAATGGCATTTATAAAAAATCAATAGGTCAATTAAGAAAATACCATAATAACCTTTAAAATATTCAATTCACAAAGCATTACTGAAACAGTCCCAATATATTGAGCAGGCAAGAAAAGAAGAAAAACACCCATGCAGAAACGTTGCTGGGCGATTATTTGTACCGGTATGGCTCAACAGGGAGCCATGTGATGCGAGCGGCATGATTATAAAATGGTGGCCACTCGCTTCTGAGGAGAAAAACTCGCGCCACAGCTCCGGATCAGGAATGCACAAAAGATGAGTCGGAGCAGCTCAGAATGCTGAGCTGACCAACAAAGACATTCCAGTGAGGAGTCTGCATGAAGAGCGGAGCTCAGCCGGTCGCCGCCATCTTCCTCGGTGCACCGACCACACCCCTGGAGTTGAGTGTTGACAAGTGCCAGCAGCAGGACATCAGCAAACCACCAGTATATTTGGGTCTAGACAACTTACTCCATGTCATTCAGTTTTTTAAGTGATCAGTAGAATTTCTCAAATGGAAGACGTGAAAACCTAATTCTTTACATTATTTCAGTTCATAACATACTGAATTTAAATACATGCACTAACACTGTTAACTACTTAAAACAAGCATTGGTAAAGCCAACCAGTCTATTATTGGCTGCCAACCTTTTTGCTTGGTGAATACTTATTTTGTTTTGCTATGGTTTGTATTATACTTTGTTGCAGGAGCTACCAGGCCCTGGCCAATATTCAAAAGAAAATTGATAATGCCAGAAGTTTTTTTTCGATCTCAAAAAGCATACATTGCTATATTAGTCCCTGGAGCCACTTTTAAATACGTATGTGCATCATGCAAATGCGCAGAATGTTATCACTCAGAGTTAAGTTAGCAAAAGGGTGAAGTGGCTGACCCATTCCCTCATGCTGAAGTCTGTAGTAGCCAGAAGAAATGGATGAAGAGGACTGGATGAAAACCTCTATATGTAGGTAAATTATATACATCTACTTTTACTAAAAATCTGAATGTCTTGGCTAGCACCAGGACTTAAAATTGTAAGTACTTGGGGCCTCATCTGTGGCATTTTGGCGTTGGGCAGCACAGCAAGGCACAGTGGTGCGCTGCCTTACGCCAAAGTGAAAGGGCAGGAATGCACCTGTCTTTAAGCAATACAGTGCATTCCCGTCCTTTCTACCTGTGTTAGGGCCGTTTTTGCATCCTAGGGACAACATAGGCACCCTTGCACCATGGTGCAAGAGTGCCTCAGTTGCAAGCAGGATTGTTTTTGTGCAGGAAGGGGCACATCCTGCACAAAAACATTCCTACCAGGCGTTTTCCTCCTTCTATGTGTGCTGCAGAATGCAGCACACATGGGAAGAGGTAAAAATTAGGCAAAAACACATATATTTTCTTGTTACGCCTCACCTTGGGAGGTGTAAGGATTTGATGCTTCCTCAGGTTTACATTATTTTGTAAATCCAGGCCATCGTGAAATTCCATGGGTGTTGCATGGGTAAACCCACTGCAATGTCCATTGAATTCATCCCGGGTGCAGAGTAAGGGGAGGCAGCGATTTGTGCTGCATTACCTTACTATTGATTTATGAGGCCAGTCCAAGTGATGCAGGATGGCTTTGCGTGGCTTCAGAAATTCATTGCCCTAGTTTTATCTAGGCTAGATTATTGTAAGGCCCTCTATTTGGGTATTAACAAAGGGCTCATTCATCGTCTGCAGCTGGTACAGAACGCCGCAGCCAGACTGGTGATGGACCTTCCTAAATTCCTCTCAGTCTCGGCCACTGTCAGTGAGTTGCATTGGCTTCCTTTAAACCAGAGAATCCCGTTTAAGGCTCTTTGTCTTACTCACAAGGCCTTCTACAATCTAGGTTCAGAAGGTATTAAAGGTCTCTTCCGTCGTTATGTTCCTACCAAGCTGCTTAGATCAGCCAAAAAAAATCTGTTTGCAGTCCCCAGGTTTAGGAGAGTCAGATGGAGGGGCAGAGCCTTCTCTGTTGCCGCTGCCAGGCTCTGGAACTCCCTCCCCTCTGTAATTTCGGACAAGAGTCTCACCCTCTCTTCCGCAAGGCTTTGCAGACCTGGCTCTTTACCAGTCTATCAGTATGAGCCCTACAGGTACCATTGTCTGATGGCCCTTTCGGCAGCACCTTGACGCCTCCGGGCAAAATTTGTGCTTTAGAAGGCTAATATTCAATCATATTTATCCCTGCATCATAAATGCACCACTTAACGTGGTGCAAAAGTGATGCAGGGCTCTCATAAATAAGCCTCTTTGCATAGAAACATGGGGCCTCATTTATAAGAGGCCTGCGCTACTGGAGCACCATTTTTTGTGATGTTCCAGTGGCGCAGATCTCTCAATCAAATGGATAAAGCAGGACAATTTAGCTTGAAATATGTGCCTTAATTTGTGCAAATATTAACATGGGAATCCCTAAGGAATGAAATAATAGAAAATGTGTCTTTTTTAAGACGTGCAAATTAACGAGTAGCATGGCTTTTTTTTGTAGAAAACACCCATTTCTATCATAATTACATTGTAAAGTCAGACTAGGCCTCATTTATTTTTCCTACTTCTGTCTTTCCTTTCTATTACCCTCATTCTTAAATAAATAAATGCCTTTTACAGATGCTGCACGGTGCTGTATTAAAAAAACAATTCTTGTTTGATGTAACTAAACATGTCATCTTTGTAGCATGCATGTCATCTTTGTAGAATACATGCACTTAAATAAAAAAAACTTTCTTTCCTTCCTAAGCTACATGCTCTCATCATATTTAGTACAACTTTAGCTGCCACTTACTCACAATAATGAACACTAAACAGTATTTTAAAAAAATGGTTTATGCGGGAGAATGTGAAGCTCATGGCTTAAAGCCTTATTTATGAAAAGTGTTGCACTTTTCAGTGCACCATCCTTGAGACACCATGGATGCACCGTATTTACTGTACGGCACTCCATGTCGCAAGGATTTACAGATACATCAGGAATCCTGATGTATCTGTCAGTGCAAAAATGGGGCATTGCTGGAGTGTGTCTGGAAACAGACGCAACTTCAGCAATGTGTCATTTCACATGGGGCAAGCCTCATGGGTAAAGGCCAACATCACCTCTTACGCCTGCTTCAAGCAGGCATAAAGATTTGAGAAAGTGATGCCAAAGAAGTGGCACAGTGAAATCTCATAGATTTCACAGTGCCACTTCTGCGAGGTTTTTCTATGTTGGAACAGCCACCCTGTATATATTATACCTGTCGCAGGTATAATGTAGTGCAGGGGTTTACAAAGTGACACATCTGGCTACATGCATCAATTTGTAAATATGACGCAGTGTGGCACATTTTTTATGCCGTCACAGTGACACAAAAAGTGATGCACCGGCGGCGTACGGGTCTCATAAATGAGGCCCTTAATTTGTGGGAAGTTACAACTAGAATGTTTCTGCATTAGAATAGTTCATTGTCATGCAGTGGAGTTCTGAATAGCAAAGTAATTTAGACTGCAGGGTTTCTCTTGAGAACTCAGAGTGAATCTAACACATATGAATGTTAGCAACTAAGTAGACGTTCTGTAGATAATACCTTGCCTACTTCATATGTTTACCATGGGAATGAACAAATAAGCAGCAGACCATCAGAAGATCCTTTTTCAGTGGTTCAAGATGACCTAAAACTGGCGAGGATGGATACATGTCTTTCTGTGTTTAATATACGTGTTCCTAGTTAGATTCTAGAGAGAGCTCTTCCATTACTTTCCCTTAGAGCACTTTCTGAGAGCCTAATGCTGCCCAGACTGGTCCAGGCTATTTGTTTTATGTCTGTCCTTTTTCCTTAGCCTTTTGCCCTTTTTGCCGAGAGGTACTGCTGGCGGTGATTTTGTGTCACAGACGAGTTTCCAGAACTACTCTTCAGGAGGAGTGCAACTAAAATCTGATTCTGCTTCAATGCTCCTGAAAATGTTTGCGCTTTTCTAAAAGGACTCCTTATGGGTTCTGGTAGGTTAGGATTCGATTGAGTAGAATAGGGACTTAGTTAATAATTTCATTTGTAGAACACGCTGTAATATCAACATTGCTTGTCTCTAACCATTTATTTTTCTTGATATTTCTTTAAACGGGTCTATCTCATTTCTAATTTTTTATAAAGATACCAAAAACAAAATATTGAACTTTATGACAAAAAGGTTTTTTAACTAGTTCAAAATGCTCATTATTGACTGAACATAATAGTGTTTATTGAGATGATCATGACGTATGCTTCATTCTAAAATGGTGGCAAAGATCCAGTCGACCTGAAGAAGAACAAGGTGCGGAGTTGGAGACCACCTTTGTAAGTCAAGGGTTGAAATGTTTTAATGAAAAAATATATCCATGCCAGGAGTTTCAGGTAGGAGAGATATGGTTCACAGCCTGCATGGAGCTATAAAATAATTTCCCAAGTCAGATTAAAATTCCTGATTCAAGAATCGAGTGTAAAGAACATGAAGATCTGACAATGCGGCACTAGAAGGAGATTGCAGTTTTGAAGGTGTGAGTATTATTAGGGTGATTGTGTTTTTAGTTTAGACAGAGGTATTGTGAGTATGAATGAGTGAAAAGAAATAATAAGAAGGTGTTGAAGATAAGTGGTTGAAGAATTCAGGTTGTAGCTGGAAGATCCCAGGGTATATATACATAAATTGAATAAGAAGAATTATTTGCAGAATAAGGTGCAGTGTGTGAGGCACCATCACTTATACCATTGACTTTGGTAAACTAAGCATTGTTGTGATTGGTTAACATCGATCGGTATTAGTGGAACCTAATTGCGCAAACGGGTGAATGTGCATTGTTTTAGGTGATTTCGCGCTAGTCGAGATGTAACTTGTGGTTGCGGAAAATATTCTTAAGTGATTGAGATACTGTTATTTCTATAGTAGAACCAAACAAGAAGAAGTTTAGGGGTTTATTGTCAAAGCTGTGTGAATGCAAGGAAAATTGTAAATGAGGGTGAACTGCTGTAAGAAGTGAGATAGTACGTCATATTGATTCGCACTGGGATTGGTCGGTTGGTGAGCTTTCTCGCTAGGATTCGTTGGTGACGTCAGAGTGCCATGCTGGTATTGATTTACTGGAAATGAATAGCATATTTTGATTTCACAAAGACAATTGGTAAACTATTAGCTCAATTTGGATTGATTGATTGAGAATTGACTTCTATGGAACAAAACAATACTATTGTACTGAAATTTAATTTCTCTCATTTTATTTTAAATGTGAAATGTTTTCAGAATTTTAGAGTTTAGCAAGAGGGGATGTTAATATTCCAGTACGGAAAGGTTAAGAGGGTCTTCCTGAGGATATGCCTGCACATTTTATTACAACTGAGCATGGGTTACACACTTGTTCTTGGCATTGAGAATGGAGCAGAATTACTGAGAAAGAAGTGCATTGAGCTTTCCTAGATATGGGACATTTAATACTAATATTCTTGACAATTAGAAAGGGAAATTGCACACGATGGGACCACCACTGAAAACCTGCTCAATATGAAGCTTTTCATGCATGGGAGAAGGTGCGAGGGAAAAGTAGAGATACAAAATACCAGAGAAGGACAAAGCGAGCAGTGCAAAATTATGCAGATCCTCGATGGTATGAAGAACAGCGTAGATAGAGAAATGCTATCATAGAGGGAACCAGATTATTTCAAGCTATTACTACCCAACCAGTTAAACAGGGAGGTGAGAAAGATCACCAAAAGAAAAACAGGAATGAGTCGGATACAGATTCAGGCGATGAGATTTTAGAACAAATGTTGGCTTCAAGACCTCCATCATTTACGACTCCTATTGATCACAGAGACTCTAGTGCTGATACAAGTGGCATATTGGCAACTGCTCCTATAGATACAAGTTTAGCTCAGATTGAAAGACCTGTACAGACACTCCAAATTATCCCATCAGCTACAACTCCTACTGCGACCAATATGACCGGGAGGCATACTACAGCCCAAATAACTACTGCCCCGATTTTGCCCAGAGTTGTCACAACTGCTCCTCCAAATGTAGATCTAAGGCCAGAAGCTCCACAAACCACAAGGTATGCCCACTGCAGGATAATTCTCAGATTGTTGTGTGGAGACCCCCACAGACAGTACGAGCACTGATAGATGTAGGGACCTCAGGCTTCACAGCTCCTGTTGCCCCTGGTAACATGAATACTTCTGTTGAGGGGAATGTACCAATATGATTCGAAGAAGCAGCAAGAATTAGAAAGGCAGAGAGCACCAAGATGGTAGAAAAGCAAGACAAGGAAAGGGAGAAAACATTAAATGTAGCCCAATTGAAGATGGAATTAGAAAAAATAATAAGGGGATGCTTAGAATTTGAACATCAAAGAAATTAGTTAATTTAACTGTGTAAGGAGATCACATGAAGAGCAGCTACAGAATATGATAAACTGACAGACCTTGCCCAGAAATGCAAGATTGATCTTGAGAAAATTATTCACATGCGAAGAAGCTTTAGAGTTCAATTAGATGATCAGCATTGGAAAATATAAACATTTCAGGAATGTGATTACACATTTCTGAAATAGTCAAATCCATTAGCAAATGGAGTGAAACTGAGAAATTAGAAATTAAATCGTCAGGCTTCCTCCACCCCTGGCCAATTCTGGGGTGAGGCGGAGCAGTGCGGGCATAAAGCCGGTTGGCATTAGCGGAAGAGCGCTTCACATTCTAGTTGATGCACTTGTTTCTTCCACCCTGATTTCACTTACACCTTTCTCTTCCGGGTCACGACACATCGCTGTCTTCATTCTCGTCGTGCTGCAGTGCAACACCTCTCCTTGCTCCTGATTCCTGGTCTCGGTCTCCACGGGGGATATGCTTGAGACTTCTGTTCCTCGGAAAACTGCAACTAAATAAAGAAAGGTGCAAAGAATCAATAAAGTATCGACCTCTGCTTCTGAGGCGGTAAAGCGCCTTGTGCTGGCTAAGTTATGTTGGTGATACTTATCTGATAATTGTCCCCAAAGTGTTTTGGAGATTCCATTCTCATTTGTGCATTCCTGTTGAAGCTGTAAAGATACAACAGACTATTCATTTTCTCCTGAGACTTAAGGAGACGTTTATTATTTAGCCATGCACATTTTTGTGTTTTTTATGTTTTGTTTTGACTATAGAGGAGCAATTCAAGTTGTGATTGACTCCTCTTTTTCTCTAATGGATATATGTTTTTTGGGGCTTTCCTCTGACTCCATGCTATACAATGCTTTTAGGTGTGTTTTAACACTTTTCCTTGTTTATTACTTATATATCTATCTTTACTGTTGTTCTATGTATACAGAATTATTCTCTTTTCTATTTTCATAGATTGTACACTGCTCCTGTATATGTGGTTACTTACTTATAAATGGAAGAGGGGAATTAAACAGGTAGCTACCCCATTAATTCATTTTACTAAGGCACTAAAAAGGTTTCTATTTAATCTTCCTTCTAGGACAAGCCGCGGTACCGGGAGGGAATATCCCCCGGTACCTTTCTTCTTTACCCTAATAAAATCTTATTACCAATTCTATGTCTCTATTACTATTACAGGGTGTGACTACAAGCCCCTCTACCCCTGCAGATCAGGAGGCAGATTTCTGCCTAAACAAAAGTACTTGTTACTTGTTTACTTGTTATATGTTCTCTGTCAAATGGTGTCTCTTTTTCAAGAGTGTTTTCATTCAGTTTATACATAATCACTTTTCCTCACAAGACATTGTGTGTGAAATATTTCTTCCATGACTGATGATCGCACAAAATAGATGATAAGTACACCCACTACATAGGAGTACTTTGATCGAGACAAGACACCGCATGTATTTAGGGCCCGCCAGCTTGGCTGGTAGGCAGACCATTTTAATTTCCCTTTTGCTTTATTTCCTACAGATATGGCGTGTCAGTGTATAACCGTATGTATTAAGTGTTAGGTGTATACACATTAGGGGGTCGATTCCGATCCTGGATTTTTTTTTCCCGTACGACTCGTATCCATATTTTTTTACGTACGAATCGTACAAGTCCCGTACAAACGGCGAAGTACGATTCGTACGTGGAAAATACATACGAATCGCCTCGGGAAAAGTCTACGAGACGTCCCTGGACAGGTTTACTTACAACTCGTAAAACTGAAGTCCGAGCGCGCAAGTACGATCCGTACCGCCCGTCCGAAAACACAAGCGCATGGAAAAGGCCCCGTACGGAGCGAACTTTGTTCGACCCCTACCCCGAGTACACTTGTGCCCGGGGTACGAGTCGTACGGCCCCCCCAGCCTACCACCCCTCCCGCGTCTGTCTGCACCGTACCCCCCACCCCCGTATGTACGGACCGTACCCCCACCCACGTATGTCCGCACCGTACCCCAGGCGTACCCCCCACCTGCGTATGTACGGACCATACCCCAGGCGTACCCCCACCTGCGTATGTCCGCACCGTACCCCAGGCATACCCCAATCCTCACGTATGTACGGTCCGTACATACGCGAGGATTGGGGTATGCCTGGGGTACGGTGCGGACATACGCGGGTGAGGGGTATGCCTGGGCTAAGGTGCGGACATACGTGGGTGGGGGGTACGCCTGGGGTACGGTGCGGACATACGCGGGTGGGGGTACGCCTGTGGTACAGTGCGGACATACGCAGGTGGGAGGTACGCCTGGGGTACGGTGCGGACATATGGAGTGGGGGGTACCCCTGGGGTACGGTCCGTACATACGGGTGTGGGGGGTACGGTCCGTACATATGCAATGTTGGGGTACGCCCCGTACATGATGACACGTACGATGTGGGTGATGGCGTGTACGTCGCGTAGCGGGCCCCCTTTTCTTCGTGCATCGCAGCGTACTTAGCTTTTCCGGCACTTTTTGGCTCCCATAAAAATATAGCCGTGCGGAGTGCTGTAGGTACGAATCGTACTTGCTGGTCCGTAAAACAGTGCCTGACTCCATGCGGACGTCGCCCGCACGCTCTGTCCAGGATCGGAATTGTAGGTATTTTTTAGCCGTACGGTGTTTTTTACGATTCGTATGGAAATGGTATTTCTGTACGAATCGTACTTGCTGGTTTGTACGGTGGAATTCCCGAGTACGAGTCGTATGGAGAAAACGCTCCGTACGACCATTTGTACCCGAGTTTTACAAGATCGGAATCGGCACCTAGGTGTGCACCTCATGGTTTCCTATTCACAAGAGTCATTAGGAGTGGTACGCACGGGGCTTGTCCTCGTGTGGTCCTGAAGAAGAGCTTGTAGGGGACTGCTCGAAACATGTCGACCCAATATTAGGGACACCATACTCATCACAGTTAGGTCTTTCCCTAATATTGACCCCTGATTTTAAAGCATACCGACTAGGAGCGGGAATAAAACATTAGCTCAATAGCAAGGTAATTTTAACTTATTTTTTTCCACTCCACATCACTGCACCATACATAATTTCAAATCTAAGTGCTCCTACTTAGTTCGCAAGTCACAGCACGCCTCAATCCGCAGCAGATTGAGAAGACCCCGCTGATGAAGCATGCCACCTAGGGGCAACCCTGATGGGTGAGGGGACTCTAGAAAAGATTTTTTCTTTCTGGAAAGAGGGTTTTCCATACATGTTCAGTGGATTACCTGTTCTCACTATGGGTAGGTTTCTTATTCTGGTATTCCGGATGTTGTGGAACAGCTACCCCATTAAGACATAGATACATTTATAAAGAATTGTATGTTATATCTGATTGGAACCCTTGCTCAGACACTAGCAATCATATTAATTTCTTTACATGCAGGGAACACATAGGAATACTTTAAACCTTACTTTCTTCCCTGAGTACACTGTTGATGTTTGTCTTTCCTTTTCCCCTTTTTCCCCTCGTACCCCATCTCACCATTTCAAGCTTTGACATTGTTAGGCATTCTTGGTGGGTGAAGGAAGTTGGGACCTTGCTTCGTGACTTGCATAGTGCTCCTGCGGAAACATCAGGTGAAATCTCACAGAATCGGGCAAAGATACATGAAAAGAAAAAGAGAGAGGCAGCTGTAGCAAAGATGCAAGATGAGGAAAGCGAGGAGAGATGACAGCATTCTTACTCAGAGTAATAGCAGGAGGAATGTATGCCCATGTTCCTTGACGTAGATGTGATTTGGCTGCATTTACAATCAATTTCCCCAAATTGAGAGACAAACTGGAGCAATGGTATGCACAAGTTGAGCAGTTCTTAAAAATTTCTAAGGTGTTATGGACACATGTGAATATGTTTTTTGACATAGTTGTACCTGATGATTTGTGGGCTGAATGTAAGACTGATGTACAGTGGCCAAGCGAAGACTGTGGGGGAGACTAGAACAAAAGCCCCATCTCCTGTAGTGATAGAGAAATATGAAGCAGTGATGACATTCCTGGGCATAGTGCCGCCAAGAGATTTAGATTGGCTTAAAATTAAAAGAGCTACTCAAGAGCCAAAAGGGACAGTGAATGAATATCATGAACTGTTGTTACAGGTGTTTCAGCAGCGCAGTGTACAAGAGGAAAAGAAAATGAGGATTTTTGTGTCACAATTTGTTTTAGAACTAAAGCCAGAGATCTGTTTGCAGATAACCCAAAATGTGATCTGTTGGCAGAACAGATCCCTTGATGAAATGTTGAGATATGACAAGTATTGCAGCAATAAGTTAGAAATTAAGCAGAAAAAGATTAAAGAGAGTTTATGTTGGCTCAGAATGGTTTTCAGAGTCCTTCTTTTGCAGGACATCAAGGGAAAATGCAAGGAGTTGCTGTTCCACAGGTTGGTTTTCAGGGACACCAAGGAGAGTTTAACATGTTTCAAGGGAGAGGTGGAGATGTTCCTGTGGGTACAGGTTCTAGAACAGATATTGTTGCAATGAAAAAGATCACACCATGTCACATTTGTCATAAAATTGGGCATTGGAAAAGAGAATGCAGGTATAATTCTAATAATAATGTTGGAAATGTACACATGCAAAAGGAATGCAAATGCAAAATGTGCTGACACAAAAGGTTCCAATGCCTATGCAAGTTCAGACTCCAATGACGTCAACCCCGCCAGTCCAAATGCATTCCCAAAATATGGGAAGTTCTCGATTAGATTTAAACCAGTTGCCAAAAATAAATACAAACTCTTCAAAATTCCACGCTCCAATTCCAAAATTCGAACCTAAATGCTTTTCAACAATATAATTTTTCTGAAATTGATGATTCAGATTCTGATAACTCCCAATAAAGGTGCCTGAGAGAGGAGGAAGATTGAGTAATTGGCACAGTCTTAGAGGTAAACCAGAGTGGCCCATATGTAGATGCTGGAGTATGTGGCTACCCGTATAATTTTTGATTGATACTGGTGCTACCAGATCCACTGTAAGAACCGTGGAAGTTCCAGATCTATTTCTCTCAGGGAAAACAATCCAGGTTGTAGGAGTTACAAACGTTTGTGATTCCAGACCTGTAAATCTGTTAGGAAGAGGTTTGCTGCGCAAATTCAATTGCACCCTTTATTGCCCACCGGATGGATCGCTATCAAGACCCATGATGAGGATGTAGACTTCAAGTCTGTCTGCTCGTGCCAAACTACTAAGAGGGTGAGAAGGGGTTCTCTAAGGGCGTAACTCTCTTACCCTGTCTAAAAGCAAGGGTCCCTACTAGGACAAAGACGCAAACCAATGCCAATTAGAGACCCCCATTTCGAACAGTCTTTCATTTTACAGAAGATCAACCTAGGACCAAGTGAGCAATAGAAGAATAGGGATAGCATTTTAGAAGAACACTGAGTAGGGTTAAGGATTGTACATTTACTAACCAAACTTTAGAAATAACTAATAAAGAAAAACAAAAACAGAATGAACCAAACAGATGAACTCACTAAGCATGAAACTGACTCAGAGAGAAATGTGTTGCATTAGAAATACGTGTATTTAGATATCGTGTCCAATTTTCTTAATAATAGCAATAATGATTTCAATAGTACTAATAGAATTTTATCTGACACCTGAGAATAAAAACAGAATTCTACTAAGCTGCATAAATATATTAGGATAGAAAAACAAGTTAAATATTCCTTTGTGAGCTAAATGAAAGATGATTTCTCTACTAACATTTACTCAAGGTTAGTTCAAGAATACACAAATTCTATGAATGCAAAATACTGTTATGTGTGTGCACACTTTTCCATATCAGTTTCAGAAGAAGTAACATACTACCATATGCCTTTGTCTTATGCTATTTCATGTAGTCTTTTACTTTCCTTAGTTTATAGAAGAGGACATTTCTTTTATTTGTATTCTAATCATGATCTGATACATTCTGATACTTTCTAGTGTGAATTTACACCCGCAAGAGAAATTAATTGATACTGCCAGGTATTATTTCTTCACACATTGGTCTATGGAAAGTGTACAGGCTTACCAAAATAACGTAACCAGGTTAATGAGGCCAGTGGCATAAATGTATATGATGGTTTTAGAGGAAAGATACACTAACATAACAAACTAATGATAAGAATTTGTGATGTTTTAGAAAATGCCTGGAAGAAGGAAGAGAATGAATTTAGAAAGAAGATGTTCTATGCTAGATTGAGATTAGAAAGTCAGCACAAAGGGAAAATTTGCGTATACCGGAGAAGGACGCCTATGCAAACTAGACATGTAGGAACCAGTAGCTGCAAACACACTTTTGACCCAACAGGGTGATTTAGCAAGGGGATGAGAATGCAATTCCTAGGGTTCACTATATTTGTGGACTAAATGCTTATTTCTTGTTGACAACACACTGGAAAGGTATTTGTTACTTTGGCATACTAATCCCTAAAATATATCACGTGCTAGATGCATTAACAGTGACACCATCACATAGTCAAAAACGAAATGCTGAAACTGCAACAGGTCTAACCTGAGATATATTTAGAGCAATCATTTCACCTGTGGGAGTAATTTTAAATGGTGAAAAGATTAGAAAGTTAGCTACTGTTGCGGATAAAATGGCAACGAGTACATTTGCAGCTGAAATGGACTCACATGGGAAACAAACTAGTGTGATGGTTAAGAGAAAACATCAGATGGAGGGATTGATAAAGCAGGAAAATTCAGCTTGAAATGAGTGCCTTCATTTGTGCAAATATTAAAATGAGAATGCCTCAGGAATGAAAAAATAAAAAAACATGATTTTCTTAAACACGCAAATTTACGTGTAGCATGATTTTGTTTTGCAGTAAGCACCCATTTCTTTTGTAATTACATTGCCAATTCAGACTAAGCCTCATTTATTTTTCCTACTCCTGTCTTGCCTTTCTACTAACCACTTTGTTGAATAAATAGCCTTAATATATAGGCCCCCTGGCCCTGCCAGGATTTTCTTTGAGTCGATTAGTGACGCAATAGCACCGTTAGTCCCTAAATACAAGCACTTCGTACTTCTGGGGGATTTTAACATTCATATGGACAAGGCGTTAGAGCAGGAATCCATATCACTATGGGAGTCTATGGCAATTTTCAATTTGCTCCCTTATGTCCACCATCCCACCCACAACAAGGGGCACACACTTGATCAGATCTTTTCTAACATAGAGATCCAAACAGAGGTGCCTCTCCCTCTTGTATGGTCTGACCACTATCTGCTGTGTTTTAAGGTGTGTAAATCACTTAGATGCCTTCAATCATATGGAAAGCATCGCTCTATTGCCTCTAGATCCTTCCATCTAATCACCCCGTCAGCCCTGAGTGAAGCGCTTGCCCTACGCCCGCTATCCTTCAGTGGAAACCTTGAGAGCGATGCTCACCACTTGGAGAATTGGCTCCAGCAACACTCCCTGGCACTCGCTCCTCCATCCACTCACTCCCCCAAATCCAATAGGAGTTCGGCCCCTTGGTTCAACGAAGTTCTCAGGAAGAGCAAAAGTAACTGCAAACGACCGGAGAGAGCATGGCAGAAAAATTTCAATTCTGAGGACAAAGAAATCTATAAGCATGCTCTAAAGGGCCACTAAAATAAAATGTATGTCGAGAAAAAAAATCTTCACAACTAAAATCGAGTCAGCTGACAATCACAGTAAAGAAATTTTCAAAATAGTGAAAAATTTCTCCCCCTGACTGCGGTCACCAGAGTTTTCACCCCTACCAGCGAATGGACAAATCAACCCGCTCTATACTTTTACGATAAAATTAAAACTATCCAGGTTTCCTTTGCAGAATTCGTCTGGACAAAGGGAGGGAGCCTAGTCCCGCTACCCTCCAGTGTCCATATCGGGGGTCCCTCTCTTACAGTTTCCCCCATCCCTTTGGAGACGTCCCTTGAGATTTTGGAAGGCCTTAAGTAAGGCTCTCCCTCTGACCGTTGTCTGGCCAAAGTGCTGGCATCCATAGCAGAGATCATTAACCCAGCTGGCAACATCGTCCTCAACTCCTCGCTGGAAACTGGCCAGGTGCCAGGCAGATGGAAAAAAGCGAAAATCCTCCCACTATTAAAAAAAACCTCTGTCTACCCCCTGGTAGCTTCCAACTACAGACCAATATCTCTCCTTCCTTTCTTCTCCAAAGCCCTCGAGAACTATGTGAATACAGTGACCACAAAATACGTGGATACTAATAATTTGCTCCACTACAGCCAATCTGGCTTTAGATCGAACTTGAGCACAGAAACTGCCTTGCTTGAAATCTCAGAGTCTATTAAGGAAATATTAGACAAAGGGGGCATGGCAGTACTGATCTTGCTAGACCTCTCCGCGGCCTTTGACACCGTGCCCCACAACCGTCTCCTGCACAGACTCCAGGAGTGTGGTCTGGGAAGCACGGTGCTCAAATGGTTCACCTCCTTTCTGGAGGATAGACACCAAGAGATCTGGTCCCCTCCGTTTGATGCTCCCATTCCCCCCATGCAGGTGGGTGTCCCTCAGGGTTCCATCCTGAACCCCACACTGTTTAATTTATATATGGCCCCCCTTGCCCTCCTGGCGGAAGAAAGCGGCGCGACAATAATTTCATATGCTGAGGACACACAGCTGTTGTTCACATGCAACAAGGGCAAGGACTTCATAGGCAAGAAGATCAATAAATGCCTGACGGGGGTCTTTACTTGGCTCAGGGAGAACCAATTAAAATGTAACCCTAAGAAATCCGAAATAATTTTGTTTGGCTCCTCTCTTCACAACGACTGGCGACAGTGGCGGCCATCAGACACGCCATCTCCTTCAACCCCAGTTAATACATTTAAGAACCTGGGGGTCAAGTTGGATGACACCCTGTCCATGAAAGCTCAAATTCAGGCAGTTGCGGGTTCCTGTTTTGTCCTTCTATGAATTCTAAAGAAATTTCTCCCCCTACTACCTATTACCCACAGGAAGACCGAGGTCCAGGCCCTCATTGTCTCCAGGTTGGATTATGTAAATATTCTGTACCTGGGTCTCCCCGAGTACCTACTAAGAAGGCTTGAAGTGGTCCAGAATGCGGCCGCCAGGGCAAACTTCATGTTGGGACCCAGAGCTCGGATTTTGCCTCACCTGAAAGCTTTGCATTGGCTTCCCATCTGGAAGAGAATTCGCTTGAAGGCCTTGGTCTTGGCTTTCAAGGCATTTCATGATATGGGTGCTCATTATATCAGGAAGAGAGTCCTACACTATGTCCCTGCCAGAACCCAGAGATCCTTCTTTCGGCATCAGGCGATTGTTCCTACGTTTTTTCGCACCCGCACCGGGGGCCGCTCCTTCCAAGTTCAGGCTACCCGTGTGTGGAACCTCCTGCCGTTATCACTCAGACAGGTACCTGGCTTAGTTACCTTCAGAAAGCAGCTGAAGACGTGGTTATTTCGGCAACAACCTTAAACCTTCCCCCTTCTCATTAACAGTAACAGTCCTGCCTTGAGGTCCTAAGTGCCGGGACATTCTTCCTGAGTAGCTGTGCGCTCTAAAAGTACCCATTAACATAACATAACATAAATAAATGCCTTTTGCAGACGCTGCACAGTGTTGTATTAGATAAATAATTAATGTTTGACTCAATTAAATATGTCAATTTTGTTCGAATGAGTTGACTTTAAAAATGTATTTCTTTCCTTCCTAATCTACATGTTTTCATCAGTTTTAGTAAAACTTTAGCTACATCATATTCACAATATTGAATAATAAACAGTATATTAAAGCATTGGTATATAAAGGAGAATGTGAAGCTCATAACTTAATTTCTGTAAAAGATACAACTAGAATGTATCTTCTTTAGAATAGTTCATTGTCATACATTGGAGTTCTGAATAGCTAAGTAATTTACACGGCAGGGTTTCTCACGGGAACTCAGAGTGAATTTAATGCATATGAATATTAGCAACTAGGTAGACCCTCTGTAGGTAATACCTTTTAGACTTTGCACGTTTATTGTGGGAATGAAGAAAGAAGCAGTAGACCATCGGACGATCCTTTTTCATTGGTCCAAGATGACCTAATACCAGCGTGGATGGATACATGTGTTCTTAGTTCGATTCTAGAGAGAGCTCTTCCATCACTTTCCTTTAGAGCACGCTCTGAGAGCTTTAAGTTGCCCAGACTGGTACAGGTTATTTGTTCTGTGACTGTCCTTTTTCCTTAGCTTTTTGCCCTTTTTCCTGTGAGCTACTGCTGACGGTAATTTCGAGACTCGTTCAAGTCTCCAGAACTACTCATCATGAGGAGTTCAACTAAAATATGATTCTCTTTCAATGCTCGTTGAAATTCTTGGTCTTTCCTAAAAATGACTTTTTATGGGTTCTGGTAGGTTGGGATTCGATAGAGTAGAACAGGGACTTAGTTAATAATGTACTTAATAGAACACGCTGTGATATCATTGCTTGTCTGTAACCCTTTATTTTTCTTTATGTTTCTGTAAATGGATTTATCGCATTTCTAACTTTGAATACAGATACCAAAAACAAAATACTTTAATGATGAATAAAGGTTTTTGAACTATTTCAAAACTCTCATGTTTGACTGAACATTATACATAATGTTTATTGAGATGATGTTGACTTATGCTTCATTCTAAAAGGATGGCAAAGATGCAGTTGACCTGAAAAAGAACAAGGTATGGAGTTGGAGCCCACCTTTGTAAGTCACGGGTTGAACTGTTTCAATTAAAAAAGTATTTCTGCACCAGCAATATCTATGAGGTGACACAAAGTCACCCTGCGTGGCTTTACATGGCCTCATAGATATGGAGTAAGCCAAGGCAGCTCAAAGTGCTGCCTTGTCTTACTCTGCATCAAGGAGGCGTTCCATGGGCGGTGTGGTGGGTGTTCCCAACCCAACACCCATGGGCTTTGACACAGTCCCAGATTTACAATGATCTGTGAACCTGGGAATGTGTCAAAACTGTGCGCCTCCCCTGAGGAGGAGAAATGAGAAGAAATAAATGTATTTAGCCTCGTTTTCCCCTCTTTCTAAGTGTGCTGCGTTCTGCAGCACTGCACCACACAAGGAAAGAGGACAACACCTCCACTGATTGTTTTTGTGCAGGAAGGTGTCCCTTCCGGCACAAAAACAATTGTGCCAACAACGCAGGCACCCTTGCACCAGGGTGCAAAGGTGCCTGCGTTGGCGCTAGGCACCAATTTGTGGGCAGGCAGAAAGGACAGGAATGCGTAATATGGTACATTTCTGCAAGCGGTTAATTTGTAAAAAAATAAGTGCCGGGGCTCTCGTCAGGAGGCAGCTTGCACCAGCCATTTCTCCTGTTAGCGTGGCCGAAAACAGAACCAACTATTAACCATGAAAGTGGGAAGAGGGTATGGCGTAATGGTCAGAGTTGCTGACTTTGGAGCTGGGGAACCATGTTTGAGTCTCAGCAATGGCCCAACATCCAGTGATTCCGGGCAAATCACTTAATCTCCACTAAATGAATGTGTCCTTAACTGGTGCTCATGAAAAGCGCTGGTGGTGATGATTAAGTGTCGGTGTTGCGCACCGGAACCCACCGTCTCTTATTAAGCACTGATTCCTGCCCTTTGCTTTTCACGCAGGGCAGCGGAGCAAGAAGCCTTGCGGTGCTGCCCTGTGCCAAAAAGTTGTAAATGAGGCCCATAATACCTGAAGAATCAGTCAAACTTTCCCATCTGGGTTTCTTACTGAGAAAAACAAAAAAGCAATTGATGAAATGGGATCACAAGGAAACAGACACACATATTAAATATTATGCCTGATCCGTGAGGTCCATTTGCATACATGCCAACATTTCAGAAGAGCAAAGTGGGAGATTTTTTAGAAAAAATCGGGAGATGGGGCCTTGAATCGGGTTCAGGCGCGTAGCTAGGGGGGGGCGGTGGGGGCGGACCGCCCCAGGCGGCACTGTTTTGCGGGCGGCAGCGGCCGCGCGGCACTGGCCCGTTGTGGCGGCCTTTATAATTTATTTGGAGACACTGACAGTCAGTGTACCCAAATAAATTATAAAGGCCGCCGCAACGGGCCTGTGCCGCGCGGCCGCCGTTTCACTTACAAGCACTGCTCACGTGCTTGCAAAAAAGGAAAGGCAACAAATTGCCTCCTGCAGCACACGCACCACGTTGCCAGATTAGGCTATTTGGGCGCGCGGTGAAACAAGCTCCGCCTCCAGCGCGTGCACCGCCGCAACGTCGAGCAGCCCAAAACTTCCGGTGCAGCCAGGGAGAGCGCGTGCAGGGGTTGGGATGGATTCCTGCACCCCACCACCATTCCCCGATGACGTGGATGAATCGGCTATGGTGCCTGACACCACTGGATGGGACCCGTTTACCAATATAAAGTGTACTTTTACTTTAAAGGTAGGAGAGCACAGTGTGCGTGTGAATGGGCAGTTTTTCAAACTGGAGTGTAGTGCAAGCCCGGTTCTAGGGGGTGGGCCTGGGCAATGGCAATGAATCTGCAACCAATGTACAACAATAATACAAAATGTTCAGATAACTGGTGATTTATGATCTTGCTGGAGAGCAATCATTTGTCTGTTAGTTTTTAAACGCAGATAAACTGTATTTTATGTGGGTAGCTCGGTGGGTTACTGCCTTTGTCACAGAGATCCTTGTGTTACTTGCCGTTCAGAAGTTACAATCCTAAAATAGGACAGTACTGTCATCAAAGAGCTGCATACAAACTTCACCTTTTTTTGTGTTGTGATATAGTTAGAACTTCTCCAGTCTTTCATTATTCTGATGTCGCTAAAAAGAGTTTGTTTGGGAAGTCATACATTTTTATCAGTAAAGCCAACCCCCAACCACTGGAGTACTCTTTAAATCCTGAGTTTGTGCTTCTCCAGACCAAAGCCTAGTAAAATATATTGCCCACCAGCATGGATGACATGTGACTCCTACACTTGTAATCCTCATTGGCCTATGTGACATTCCCCGTAGACTGATTCATTCTCTCTGTATAATGTGTGCTGTTATGTAAAGTACTGTGACACCTTACACTGATATGAGTAGCGCTATACAACAAATGGAATGCATATGAGAGAGGGGCAACAGAGATGAGGGGCACTGGTTAAGGGTGGCAGTGAGGGAATACGAGGAGCTGGTCATGGGGTGGGGCAACTACCGAGAGATGAGGGGTACTAGTGGAGGGTGGCAGTGAGGGAAGCCAAGGAGGAGGTCATGGGGTGGGGGGGGAACTACAGAGAGATGAGCGGCACTAGTGTAAGGTGGCAGTGAGGTAAGCGAGGAGGAGGTCATGGGGTACGGGGGCTACGGAGCGATGAGGGGCACTGGTGGAGGGTGGCAGTGATGGACTCTGAGGAGGAGGTCATGAGGGGGAGGGGCTGCGGAGAGATGAAGGACACTGTTGGAGGGTGGTAGTAAAGGTATCCACGGAGAAAGAGGTCATTGTTAGGGCCCCAAAAAAGACTTTTGCACCAGCACTAAATCCAACCCTGTCATGGCCTTTCTGTTTTCGTATATTTAATTAACAGTCGGGTGATTAGGAAAACTGTAAAGTGCATGCTAATTACATTTACTGCTATATTCAATGCTTCAAGTTTGAAGGTGATTTTACTAATGTTTTTTTACCAGGAATAATGAAAATGCAACTGGATGGTGGCTCATATGGGGCTGGGGCCCAAGGTCAGCTGTGAGATAAGATGCACTGAAGAGGGGTGGTAGAAAAGTGGATAAGCAAGCCTGTAAGGGAGCACGCTGCAAAGTCTGGGGTCAGGTGGAGGTAGTAATGAAGAGGGATTCTTCCTGAAGGTCGCACGGAGGGAGCCTGAGTAGTGTCACTTGCCTGATACTCCCACCTTAGAAATCTCCTCTTCCCATCAAAGGGACATATCATGGATAAAAAAAACACTTTTTGAGAGTAATAACATTTATAAAGAGATTTGGAAAAGAGTGTGTTTTACTGGGCCTTGGTAGACTAAGAAGAGCTAAAGGAGGGCTGGAAGCAGGCCTGGCTAGACATATAAGTGACAAATCGGGCCTGTAGTGGCCCACCCGAATGCACCCTTGGCCCACCCAAATAAAAGTTCCTGGAGCCGGGCCTGGTGTAGTGTGTGAGTTTTGGTGATATAATGTGAGGGTAGAAGGAGTAATTTAAAGGTTGTATAGTTTAAATATAGGATGGGTTAATAAAAGGCAGAGGTAGTAGGAGTATGGAGTAGTTTGGGTGTTGAAGGGGTCATTATGTTTGTGTGCATTTAGTGATCTAGCACGTTCTAAATTCAGTACACTTGTGAGCAGATTTACCAAGATTCACACTATGCAACTATGTGCAATAGTCTCCCTTGCACAACCAAAATTAGCATTGCATTGTATTTACTGCGCATTGTGCCACAATGATGGCATCAGCCACACTCATGCAAATAACTCTGTTATTTGTGACAAATATGATTTTTAATTTATGCAAAGACAGAGAAACAATACTTTGTATGAGTTTTGTGTTTTGAGTAAACCCTCAAATGTAATTCTTTTGTGCAGACGGACTCCTAAGGGTAAATTAGGCACTGTGTGTAATTTTAGCAAATATCACACCTAATATGCTTTGAAATATTTTGGCATTTCCCATTGTCTGTTGTTTGTACTGGGCTACGCTAGTTTGTATGGCTTTAGTTAGGTTGATATGGCTTTGTTTGGAGTTCTAGGCCTGTTGGTGTGATTCCTACCCCATTACACCCACTTTACAAGAATTCTAAGGGGTTTTGTGCTACGCGACTAGAATTAGATTACTCAACATTATGTTGTTACATATATATTATAATTTATGGAATAATAAAATGTAAGAGGAGAGAGGGTGAATTTCAATATCAGTAAATAAGCCCAGTTCTAGAAATCCTTGTTATAGTGAAAGGGAAGGGGCATGGGGTATTGAGGCTGACTTTGTGACATCGAAGATTTGCTCAGGTAAAATGGGTCATGCTGAGTGCGCAGGGTAAGTTGATACTGGGAGACTGAGGATAGGAGTAGTAGGAAGTGGGGACAGTTTGAAAGTTGGAAGTATTTAGAGGTCAGGAGGGATGTGACAAAATATAGGGTAGCTTCGGTGCTGGGGAGGAAGTTGGAAGGGAATACTTTACAACTGGAGGTAGTTTCAGCATTGGAGGGGTAGTTTGAAGGTGGAGTTCGCATGAAGGTAGGTGTAGTTTGTTAGAAGTGGTGACTTTGTTCTAGAAGGTAGTCAGTGGAGATACTCTGACTGTAGGCAGAGTTCTTTGACAATAGGAAGTAGTTTGAGTGGAGAGGTAGTCTAAAAGTATGGGGTAGCGAGAAGATGGGGTAGTTTTGTTTTTGGAGAGGTTGTTTTGGTGCAGTTTGGGTGAAGGAGGTTAGGTTGAAAGGGGGGGATCATTTGAGCATAGAAGTGCTAGATTGAAGGTAGAAGGGGACAGTGTGAGGGAAGATTGGGATATCTGATGATTGGAATAGTTTAAGGGGAAGTATCGGGTAAAAGTGCATTAGCCCTGGCTGTGTATTAGTGCCATTTAAAATTAGTTTTAGCCACACTGCAAAGCATCTGCAATGCTGTACAGCATGGCTACAAAGCATTGCCAAATCAATAGCTCTCAGAAGCAAGACCTTTTGGCTTTGCCAGTGCTTGTTTTTGATTACAGCGTCAGCTCAGCAAAGTAAGTCTGTGCTGAAGTGGACATTTACAGCTGAAGAGTGAATGTGGCAAGCAACACCTGCGTGTTCTTAGTAACACACACAAAAAGAGCGCGGGCGATATGAAAGTGCAGAGACCTTGGCATTACTCATGTGCTAACAAGAGATGTTTGTGAGGACTGGCACATACCAGGATATCAGGACTCACATTCAATTACTTTCCTTTCTAAACTTTCAGGAATATTGAAACGAGGCACCTTGGGTGCAATTCATTTTAATATTACATTGGGAAACTAAACTGTTATTAGTATACATTGCCACGGTTCCTTCTGCAGATTCCGTTGGTTGTCTCCTCCTAGTATACCCTTTTCCCCCCACAAAAATAGGAAAATATTTCTATAGATTTTTACATCTTTTTTGCGGGCATGGGGCTGTCTGTAGTGACAGGTGCAGGGTCAAGGCTGTCTCTTCGCTAGGCCACGGGTCAGATCCCCCTTCTGGCCTGGTAAAAACTGAATTTTTCACATTCTACTGCATTCTCTGGCCTGACACTCCAGCTTATTGAAATGCTTTCGGAGCACTGACAGTCTTTAAAAACTCACATTACTATACTGTAGTGACCGTAGGCGACCCTGAGTTGGTGTTGAATGTTCTCTGTTTGGCGGGAGGGAGGAGTAGAACGGTTACACTGCTCTCTCCTGGGATGGGTGGGGTCAGGGTATGTAGTTCTTCTGCGGCTGTGGCAGTGGATGGCTCCACTGCTCTCTCCTGGGAGGGGCACGTGGGATGGCGTCTACTGAGCTCTCATGGGGGGCTTGGGTGGAGTGAGAAGGCTTTCACTGCAGGGCTGGTACTGCCCCAACTACAGAACTCAAGTTAGTCTAGTGATCAGGTGCATTGGACTCACCTGTAGTATCCTGAAGGTCCTGCCAGGGGAATCGTGGTCAAACCCAGTTTGGTGGACCGGTCTGCAGACATTGCTGAGGTCACGGACGTGGTAGATAGGGGACAGGGGACAAGGGTCCTGCACAAGCTGTGATTTTATGAGTGAGATGTCACAAGCAGAGTAGGTAGAACTGATGTAAGTTTTGGGTTTCCTTCTGCTTTTCCTTCAGCGGCGTAGCTAGGTGGGGGCCGTCCGCCCCAGGCGCTAATATTTTGGGGACAGGGGCTGTCTAGCCCTGGACCGTGTCATGTATGTGCATGTAACTTGCATGATCGAGGTAACTATTAGCGGCGATACTACGTGTGTCTCTGACCTCTTTCAGGTGCTCGCCATCCTTTTTTTCCAGCACCCCCCCAGGGGGGCGGCAATCTGAAGGATAGCCCCGGGCGCCACAAGCTCTAGCTACGCCACTGATCGGGTTGCTGTCATGTTTGGGCTTTGAAAGTGTGCTGCTACAGGATCGGACATTTGAAACGCAAATGCATGTTTTTTTCTTACCTTTCAGAAGCATGGAGCACAGTGGCAGGCAGAGAGAGGGTGACGCAAGTGTTGTGCACTGGCCTGGCAGGTTGCTGGCAGTGCATACACCAAACCCCCCTCCGCCCCCCTCGTGTGTGGCAGCCCCGGCTGAAACAGCTTCCCGGGCCCACACACACAACCGCCCCCGAGTACTTCACAGGTCTTTTAAAAGACCATTCGCTTGTTAATGAGGCTTTGTTGTTTTTTCACCCCTTCTAGAGCCCCTGCATCGCCACTCTGACTATTGCTGGAAGAATTTGCACGTTACACAATACCAAGCCCTGTCAGCTAAAACCCCGAGGAATCGGGTTTCTGGATGCTTGAATCGGGAGGCGGGAGACTAGCCTTGACATCGGTAGTCTCCCGCCTGAATCGGGAGGGTTGGCAACTTGGCATGTCTGCATCTGGGATCCCGAATCCACACTGAGCCATGGAAACCACGCTTCTCTTACAGCATCAGAGCTTAAACTTTCAAGCAGTTCAGCAGTGAATATGGCATCTAATCACAACGCTTCCTTAATGTCCTTCCTTTGCTAAAATGAGACAGGGGGTGGGTCCTTCACAGTTAGGAGCCCCAAACTGTGGAATGCTTTGCCTTTTCATTTACACACGCAGAACTCAGAGCACAAGTTCAGAAACACGTTAAAAACCTGGCTTTTCAAGCAGGCGGAATCGCAGCTCGTGCCTTCAATCTCTCTAGTCCACTTTGCTAATGTTGGGACACCTCTGCTGAGGTTGCCGTGTGTTCTACAAATGGACTATAATTGATTGATTGATTGATCTCTCAGATCTTGCAATAGCCGGTGTGATGACAATAAGAAACTGAAGCGTATCTGAAAGAATCTTGACAGATTTCATCCACTGGCTCTGACGGTGCAAAATGGACAAGTGTCCCCTCATGGCCAATTCCCACTTTGTCAATGGAGCATTGCAAACAAGGACATTTAAGTCTGAGCCATGGACTGCGGGCGTGTGTTCATAGCCCTAGCACTGTCCTCGTGCCAAGAAAAAACCCCATGTGGGATAGAGTTGGACGATTACCCAACTCCCCAATAAAATGTGTGTTTATTATACCAGCCCCTTCCCCTAATACCATGGAGACAGCTACTGTTTGCATCGCTGTTACCCGATTTATGAGCTTATAGCAGAGCTGAATGTATCTCTTTGTGCCAGAGCAAATGCTGACCCCTGCTAGCTCTTCCAGTCTTTTATTCATGTGCACCGTCAGAATAAATATTGAAATAACAGGAAAATATTGCGTTAAAAGTGGGCAGTAACTTTTTTTGACAAATCACCCACAAACTGTAAGCCCATTGTTTTAAAGTTAGGCTACCTCAACTCATATTTTTTAATTTAGATCAGCCGTATTCTGGTATCTGTCAAACCTTAAGTAAATTGCTTTATTTGTATATGTAAATCGGGGTAAACATGCTGTGTGGGGAGAAGATTTACACTGCATGTATTCTGTAATGAGGCGTAAGTGGGCATACATATTAAATTCCCGATCGTCCCTCGTTAATCTACCTTTCGCCTTGTTTTGGAACCTCTCCGAAATTTTGGCTGTTCCACACATGGCATTTGCCACTTAAAGACAATATTTGAATATTGTATGCACTTCAGTAAGTGTAATTCAATAACTTTGTAAAATGTTAACGCAACCCATGTCTGTGCGTTTCAACCCGTATTTTAACAGTGCTGCTTGATCCTGTAATTGGCTATCCCTTTTAAACACTCATCTTAAGTGCATTATAATCCCATTCTCATTCTTCTTGAACTTCATATACCGCAGACTTTTATGTGGATATTGTGTATCACACTGGATCTTTGTGTGGGGCTCTCATTTTGTGACTTTATGCGTAGCCTTGCGAATAGGAAAAGATGAGGGATGACTATTTGTGTCTTGTGATTGCATGGTGTTCCTGAGTGACCCATCCCGGTTGTCAATATCCAGTGCCAAGCCTCTCAGCTACGTATATTGTGTTTTTCTCTATGTCATGGACATTCATTGGTTGCTGAACAGGCACTGTCATTCAAGACAGATGTCTTCGGGACTTATATACTATTGAACTCCAGTTGTACAAACAAGTTACCCTCCTGGTACACTTGTGTGTCAAAATGCGATTTCGGTGGCACATGTCTCACTGCTGGACTGAGGGCTCCTAGTGCATGTCTGTTCCGGGGCCGTTGCTCTCTGGCGTTTGGAAAATGGGCAATGCAGCTTTCATTGTGGACATATCTGTGTTGGGTCTCCTTCACAAAGCCATGCCCTTCTTGGGATTGCCTGCTGGTACAGACACTCAGGGGCACATTCTCAAGGATCTATCGCTGAGTTATCGGCACTTTATCGCAGCCAAAGTCGCAATAAATGTATCGCCCCATTTACAAGCTGATGCTAACAGCCAATATCATCCGTTTACCTGCGATACCATCCGCAAAAAACATCGCCACAGATAACCCTGGCAACTATCACTAATGAGATGCAGAGTAGCTGTTCCCGAGCAAAAAGCCGTGACAACACCACTCCGCAACATTCTCAACGACCAGATCAATCAGCGATAAGATCCCAAAACATGCAATAAGGCGCGTTAGCAGCAGGAAATTAACACCTGATCTGACCTGGTGCAAAGTCGGACGACAACCTGCACCAGTAAAGGGAGCCCAGCCCACAGCCACACCTGAAAAACAACAAATGCCGTGGAGCTACTCATCATGCAGCTCGGAGCCCCAACAGGGCCACAACTCCCACCGCCACCACCCCCAGGCCTGCCACCCCCCTGGGCCCCCTCCGCCCCCCCTCGCACCACCACAGAGGCAGCTCAGACAAAGACAGCGGACCTCCAGGAAACGCACCAGCCTCACAGACTTAACACCACAGAATGTCATTGCCCACTACAGACTCAAAAGGACAACCATCCTCCGCATCCTGAACATCATTGCCCACAGGCTGACGGTACCAACACAGCAGACAACCAACATCTCACCTCAGACAAAGCTGCTGGCTGTGCTGCCCCTGTTGGCCTCTGGGACATTCTAACCAACAACCACCAGAGTTGGTGTAGTCTCACAGCCAGCCCTATCCAAATTCCTCACACCTGTCTTGGAAGCCATCATCAGCTTGGTACTCCAGTACCTATACTTCCCCCACAGGGTGCAGGAACAGCTGGAGACTAAGCAAGGCTTCTACGCCATAGCTGGATTCCTGCACGTGTTGGGGGCAATTGACTGAGCACATATGCTACTTGTGCCCCCTGCCGACACTGCACACAATTACCACAACAGAAAGCACACACATTCCATCACTGTGCAGGCAATAGTGGACCACCGGGGACTCTTCACCAATGTCGTCGTCAACTACCCAGATGGTGTGCATGATTCCTACATCTTCTGACAGTCCATCATCAGTCAGCGCTTCCAGGATGGCACCTATGGAAATGCAGTGCGCGTTGGTAAGTATCAAATGAACACACCACAAACCTCAACTCACAACTCTGGGAATGCACATGTTACAAACTCACATACAACATGCCAAATAACATGCACACCCACCATACACGACAGCACAACGTACTGCAGAAACCTGGGCTAGCCATGTACATGAGCCATCAATGGCATGGTACCTCAGCCACACAATAGCAGAATGTGGGGAGAGGTGGGAACCAAGCATGTGCGAAGGAGGCAAGTGACCCTTGAATGAGAATGCACACAATGTCAAGTGTGGCGTAGATGTGCTGGCCAGACTCCAGTTTGCAGACCACAGACATATCCATGTCGACATATACTGCTGGTGGTGGTAGTGTTGTGGACAGTGGACGCAACCATGTCACCCCAGCCAGTGGGGAAGATCTTGGAAATGCAGCTCGTTACGTTCCCCCTGTAACCCTTTGCAGAGTGGGCTGGCCTGGCGTACACCAGGCTATCGTAGGGGTGTGAATAAAAAGCATGTAGCCATGGGCATGGTTCTCTTCCGGAATGGCCAATGTGTCTGCCAGGGTGGCGCCTCTCACCCCGCCACGAGGCCGACGCCGTGAGCGGTGTTGCCGTCGATCCTGTGCGCCTGCTGCACCCCAGGCTGCTGGTCCCCAGACCTTGTCTTGCTTGCACCTGCACATCCAGGCCTCACTGCTCACCTTCCGACACCGGCGTGACTCCAAGAGGGCAAACCACGTTCCGGTGCAAGCTCCAAGCCCTACGTCCGCGACCTTGGCAGCCTCCTCAGACCATCACGGCCTCCGCGAGCAAGGCCCCCAGTACTCCTTTCTCGTTGACGTACTCGACCGGCATACACAGCGGACAAGTAGGTCACACATTTGGAACTGAGTCTTGATTACACAATGGCAGACAACATTTTTTATGGCTGTGTTTATGTCACTATACTCCCTTCGCTTTGGTGCCACCAACTCTGTGCATAGCATTCCGACCACATGTGTCTGTGGGCCCATGCTGACTTCTGCCTCCGGCCTACACTGCGGTCGAGTATGTCACACATTTGGAACTGAATCTTGATTATGCAATGGCAGAGTATACATCATTGTATGCAAGAAGAGGAGTAAGAGGAAGACGTGGTTCAGTCCTGAGGAAAAAAGGATCCTCGTTAGGGAGGTGATCGAACACTGCCAACAACTGCTCTGGTGCCACTAACTCTGTGCATCGCAAGCCAACGACACGCATGCTGACTGCTGCCTCCGGCCCACACTGCGGTCCCGTAGATCACACATTTGGAACTGAGCCTTGATTTATTTATGGCCGAGTTGATCTCATTGTACAGGCCTCATCGCAGACTGCATCCCCTTCCAGCTCTGGTGCCACTGACTCTGTGCCACAGGAGTCAGGGACACTCTCTGGTTGAACTTTGGTGGCATCTGAGTCTATAACCTGGGGGTTGTCTTCATCATCATGTAGCTGATACTGACATGGTGGGAAAAAGGAGATTGTAGCATTTAACTCCTCCATATTGCCTGTTTCTGCTTGCTTCTGCCCTCTCCACCATGCCTTGGAGGGACACCTTCCACTGTCCCCGTAATATTCCGCGGCATTCTCCTTGGACATCAACGAGGACCCGCTCAGCTCTCATGGCCCTATCTCAGTGCACCGCACTTGCGGGTGTGCCTGTGCTGGCCGAGGTGCATACGGGGCCACTAACTCTAGGCAGCTCAAGTCACGGACCCTTGCTGTTTGTACTTTGAACTTCTGATTGTCTGATCACTGTTGTAGTTGTTGCGAGCACCAACTAACCCCTGAGGGGTGGCTTACACTACCCAACACCCATCCAGCACAGGCGTCACTGAACATGTGACCCTAGCAATAAAAGGTGCCGGGCGCCTGTGCCCGTAGCCAGTTCCACAAACTATCTCAGTGTGTCCGAGTGGTCATTATGAGGGCATGAGGACCCCGTGCCATACCACATTACATTGTGCTGTGTACAGCGGGGGCAATCTTGTCACCTCCGCCAGTGGGGTAGACCTGGGACATGTAGCTGTGTTAGACCCCCTTGTGAGCATGAGGGAGTGGACCTGCGTGCAGCAGTATGGCATAGGGGTGTGGTCATTCAACACGTGGCTCTGGGCGTGGTTGAGTTTAGGCCTTCCCAAGGAAGTCACTAATGCGTGTGTCTCTGGTGTAGTGTCAGCGCCACCCGTCATGCAATATACAATGTTGCTATGTAGCATGCCCCCGGAGTGCGGGCTCGACCGAGGGGTTCATGAGGGTGCGCAAGCCCGCTCGGGGTCAGGGATCAGACATGCCAACTGTTGTGTGTGTCACTATTTCCGCAGCATAAGCCAAAGGTCTACCCTCAACCGCATGGCGGGTTCAGCCAGGCATGAACTCCACATCTGTGTCCGCCTTGTCCTTACCATAGGCCTACACCCACGTGGCCGCCCACCTTTAGTGCACAACATCAGCGTGTCGTTGTCAGGTTTGTGGACATGCGCAGACAGGCATGACAATGGTGTGCCGTAGGGGTGCAAGTGATGCAACCGCGCCATGCACACTACTGAATAGGCTCGGTGGTAGGGAGGAGCAGCAGTGAGGCTACAACTACACATTGATGCCGCTCATTTGCAACAAGCAGTACATGTCATACAGAAATCACAAAGTCACACATATCACACACCAATGAACCAGGGAGCCTGCCAATACATCATGCAGAACCAGCTATTGACTCATGTCTCTCTGCACTGTCACAGGTGTTCAAGGATATGCACTCTGTGCTTGGATGATGACACCCTTCCGAGCCCCGAACACACATGCCCAGAGTCAGTATATGCGGCCCACAAACAAACCAGGAGCATCGTGGAATGCACATTTGGTGTGTTTATGTCACGTTTCAGGTGCCTGGACATCACAGGTGGAAGTGTCCTGTACAGCCCAGGCATCGTGTGCAAGATGATCGTTGCATGTTACGTGTTGCACAACATATGTGTACGCAGCAATGCCCCATGGATACAGATGCACCGGACGATGATGATGAAGATGAGGCAGGTGGACCATACCCCACTGCAGCCGCAGCAGGAATAGCCCGTAGGAACATCATCATTGAAAATTTCTTCACATGAGCACGTCACATTGTAACAGTCCTTAGCAATTATGGGACAGTACAAAATGACCACAGGCACAGCATATGCAAATAAATGCATTCCAAAAACACATTCCCTGAGTGCAAGTCACTCATCTTTACAGGCACATCACTCAGACAGGTGTGAGTGCGACATGTGGTGATAACATTTTTATGATTTGTTCATGGATGGTGGGTGTGGGTGTGTCACCTCTGTGCAGAGAGGCTGTTTATGGTGTCATTTATTTGAACTGCCAGTTCTGTGTGTCACAGTTAGTAGGGAATCCCACTCTTCGGAGTTTCACATGTGTCCCAAATCATTCAATTTTGTGACCTGCAGGTGACAACAGGTTTCCCTTTCGGGTCAGATATGTGCCTCCATGATGCAGGGATGTCCCCTGTGACTCAAATCCCACAACATGGGCAACATGTACGTAAGTGGGAGTCACTGCCCCTACATTCGTCCACGCTTTCATAATTGATTGATCATGGTCATGACATGTCTGTGTGCAGGAGGGGTGGCTTGTCCCTCTGCAATGTGAAGGGGAGATGCAGTTTCACAGTGTGTTCCATGCATGTTTCAGCATTGGCACAGTTTACATGCAGACTGCATGTCAATGTACATTGTGACTGTGAGGAGATGCCTATTTGATGCGGGACAATGGTCATTTGTTCTACATCACGGATGTGGGGTTGTGCTCGTACAATGTCATCTCACCGTTTTTTTACTCTGATTTTATGGTGCATTTTCCTGCATGACACGTGGGATTAGCAGGCCTGTCACTAGTTATTGCTGATTTGTGTTTCGCAATTGGCCTCATCGCACCTTTTGTGGCGTTCGTGTTTTGCCTTTTTGCGGCATCGTGTTGATTTTAACGCGGTCATTTGAGGCGTTATCTTGGGACTATCGCATGGTGCCAACGTGTTGAGAATACTACGTTAACATGGTGTTGTTTTCCCGCGATAGACACGTTCTTGAGAATATGACCCTCAGTTCATTGTGCTGTGAGGGGGTTAGCTGAGCCAGAAGATAAACCAGGTGCATGGGTTCACTGTGGCATTGCTTTTGCACCCCTTGTTGAAATGCATCCCTGAATATGCCTGGCTTTCTTTTTCCCTGTCTGTGATATCCACCTCTGCATATACTATCTAAGGCACAATGCAAAATCCTCATGACTTAATTATTTTCTATAGATCATTTCCTATTCATAATTACCTTTTTACAACATTTATACGGAGACTTTGATTCTAAGTAAATTCATTCTGGTACGTTTTATTGATAGGATCATTGCCTATTATTTTTTGCCCCTATATTTTTTAATATTCTTGCAGTGGAAGCTCCTGCATAGTGGGTGTTAGGGCATTGCCCACTCATTGCGAACCGCCACATGAATACTACATATCTTTTTTACCTTATACATGCCAAGTCTGAGCTAAATCTGCTTAACAATCTTTTATGCTTTTGGGTAAGTAGCAGGGCAGGTCCCAAAGTCCTAGTGGTGTAACTAATTTACTATTATTCTACTTCTGGTCTGATATATTTAATGATTATGAGTGAGCTCAGGTGGCATGGATGTGGTACAATCATTTTGTAGATGTCAACTAAAAGCTTGGCACTGTGTAAGTGGTTCTTGCTGTCAGAGGGATTGCTGCATAGGCTGTTTGGCTAGGGTTCTGATGAGATCTAGGGCTAGGGTTTCCTATTGGACTCAGGGATTAGGGCTTTGGTTTTGATTGGCTGCTAAGGCTGTGATTGGTTAATACGGCCAGGTCTCCCATTGGCTCTAGTGTTTAGGGTTAGGGTTCTGATTGGTTAGTGTTCCATTGGCCAATCGGTCAACTTTAACCATAGGGCTCAGGGCGTCTCGCCCCATGCGTCGAGGCTAAGGGTGGCGAGGACAAGGGCAGTCGCCTGTTTGGGCCTGGTCCGATCGGGCCAATGGCCAGTGTTGCTGCCCAATTGTTACTTACGAGCTACCACCTTCAGTCCTCCACATTAACCAACATCCAAACACAATATCAGCATAGGTATTCTACTCATGCACCACAAACAAACCTCATACAAATCTCAATGTGTATTTGACCACTACACAACCCCTCAAAGCACACCTACACACAATTCTACCCCAACTACAACACTATGGCACCTGCATTCTCACACAAAACACAACTCTGTCCTATACAACTAACACATCAACACATAACCAACACAACACAAAGCCACATTACACATAACTTTAATTCATCCAGAAACACACTCCCTGTTCATACAAAACACCAGCTCTAACCTCTAATTGCTCCTAACAGATCCCCTTTTTTGCATGACAAAACATATACTCAGCCTTCCATCATACCATTCACCAACACCCACCACCTATTTTTACCAATTACACACAACCATAAAATCCTTGCATGCCACTCCACCACATAAATGACATATTCCTGTGATCAAATCTAACACAAACACTCATAACTCTTGTCCATCTCTCTTACATACCACATACTCTTCTCCAAAACACTTCACCACCCCTGTACTATTCAAATACCACTGACCAGCAGTACTGCACATACAAATCTTTCACAGAAAACCACTACATCAATATCTCCTCTCACTACTCCACAAAAACAAAACAGACACATCTCAATATATTATATTTCTTATACATATGTTGTCTTACTATGTAATCATCTACCAGTATATTTAATATTTTAGTCCTATTGTACAAGAAAAAACAAATCGCTCTCTCGAAAGCTTTACTCTGTCCTACCATCACCCTACACCTCTATCAATGTATCCCCTATCTTCACTTTCTCTCAGTGCAAACCCTTTCTACTACTATGATCTCCAAAATAACCTTTCCTAGACTCCTCCCTCCTTTACACCTCTTGGTTCACCACAAACAACAGTTTACTACTATGATCTTCCAAACAACGCTACTAAATTCTCCCTGTTGTTTTCTCTCTATTGACTCATTCCAAACCGCATTTTACTACTGATTCTCTTTCTCCCCAATCCCTTTCTACAGGTTCTTCCCTCCTCTATCTCTCCTTTACTCATCCAAGACCAACTTACTACTATGATCTCCCAAATACTGCTTCTGGGTTTTTCCCCTCTTCTATCCATCCATTACTCTAGTCAATCCAACTAACGGACTCACATGTCCTCCGCCCAAATTAAATTGTATCTCCTATACTAATACTATACTCATATTTCCCTATACTATTCCACCACTAATCATTTTTATTTCCTGAGTAGCGTGCTACTTGCCAACAGTGCTTCAACACCTCATCAGGGGTAGTAAGCACTATATAACTACAATTACAATTACAGTTAATTGAACAATTATCCTTTTCCCTGGATGGGCCCTAACATTCTACTCTTGGTTTGCTTGCTAGGGCATCATTGAGCTGATGCTGGGTCAAGTAACAAGTGCCTTGCTGTGCCAAGTCTGATATGCACAGTTCGACCTCCACTATCTGCACTGACAGGGAGCCGGGGTCAGTACAGACACCATCCCTTGGACTCCGATGAACCATTAGTTTAACCTGCCCTGCCAAATCCTGGTGCTACTTTCATAAATAGCATGAGAGCAGTGTCTGGATTGACTGGTGCGTAGTACCCATTGGCCCGGCGTGCACATGACAGGCACAGCAGCGCTCATGTGTAATCAATGTATGGCTTTATTTTGATGCCACTCAGTGACTGGCCATATTTCAGTCTCTTGGTGTGCCGGTATGTTCTTCCCTCCACATGCAGTGCTAGTGACTGCACTGTAGGCAGGGGAATGTAACTGTTGGCAGTCCATCACACAGTGTCTTCTGTCATTTCTCTGGCTGACAGTTATGTCATGGCATGTGTATGTGCAGAGCCTGCCTAAGGTAAGACAATCCTGCTCTGGACCTGGCTGGTTACTTGGCACTAGGGTTAGTACAATAGTTAAGATAGAAGCAGTTTACGTTCAAGTGTCTAAAGTCTCAAGTCTTAAGTAGTTTGATTTAAAATAATTGTCATGATAACCTTTATCACAAACTGCTGTGTTACATGATTTGCAATGAAATTCACCTTTTAAACATCAGATATAAAAATTGGCCGAAAGAGATACTTATCACCCATGAGGGTCTCCAGGCTCAGGGGATGGATGTTTTGCTGCTCCGAGCAATTTTTTGAAGAGCCAGGCTTTCAGTCTCTTTTTGAACTCCAGTAGTGTTGGTGCTGATTGAAGAGGTAGGGGGAGGTCGTTCCAGAGTTCAGGGGAAAGGTGAGAGAAGGAATGGCCGCCGCTCCTGCTTCTGAGAATTCGAGGGGAGTGGACGAGGTGGAAGCTGTCTTGTGGGCTGGTGGAAGTTCACTCTGGTTGAGGTAGTCTGGACCCTTATTGTAGAGGGCTTTGTAAGTGTGGGTGAGGAGTTTGAACTGGTAGTGTTTGTTGACAGGGAGCCAGTACAGTGCTATGAGAAGGAGGATTCTTAGGCCTGTGTTCATGTATATGTTACCATCAAACCTTTGTGAACCAAAAACGGTGCTTAGACAAAATATCTAGTTGGAAATGTCGACTTACACAAATATCGATTTGGAAATATCGACAGCAAGAATATTGTGGTCAAAAATATCGAATTTAAGGTAAGAAATATAGTTTTTAAAAATATAGAAGTCATTAACATTGTTTGCAGAAATATAAATGTTTGAAGTATCAATTTTTAAATGAGTGTTATGTATTTTAGTTGATTTTTAAATGAATGTGATGTATGTTTTTTTGTATAAGTACTGTTTATGTTTTTTCATATACGTGTTACATTTTTAGTAGGTATGAATTTTATTTTAATTAAATTCTGCATTGTTTAGTTCGTAGCGGATTGTGGGTTTATAGGAAATTAGGGTGAAAAGTAATTTAATTATAATAAATTGATGATTAATTTTTATTTATTTAATTTAGAGTTTATCGCGTTAATTGTGGGAAGTAGTTTATTTGTAAATAATTATTAATTGGTTGTTAATTAACAATAATTACTTAATTGATAATTAATTATGGTAATTGTGTAATTTATTTTTAGGTGTGAGTTGTGGGGTTTATAGGGGTAAAGGGTGGGAAGTAATTTATTTTTGAATAATTAATTAGTTGTTAATTTATACTAATTAGTTGATTCAAAATTAATTGTGGAAATTGTTTTATTAATTTTAGATTAGGGTGGTGAGGTTTATAGGGGTAAAGGGTGGGAAGTAAATTATGTTTAATTAATTAATAATTAGTTGTTAATGTATATTAACTAATCAATTGATAATTAATTATGGTAACTGTGTGATTTTTTTAGGTGTGGGTTGTGGGGTTTATGGGGTAAAGAGTGGGAAGTAATTCATGTTTAATTAATTAATAATTTGTTGTTAATTAATGTTAATTAATTAATTTATATTTAATTAGGGTATTTTTATTTTTTGTGTGGGGGTTTTATTGTTATAGGGGTACAGTGTGGGCAATAACTTAATTTTACTTACTTTATAATTAGTTGTTGAATACTATCAGTTTTTAGTTGAAAATAAGTTTTAATTGTGTAACTAATTTTTTTATAGATTAATTTTATCTGTGGGTTGTGGGGATTATAGGGTTAAAGTGTGGAAAGTTAAATAATTTTAATGAGTTTTAATTTGTTTTGCAATTAATAATATTTTTTAATTGGTAATTAATTATGTTAGTTGAGGAAATACTTTTTCTTAAATTTAGATGTGGTGTGTTAATTGTGTGGTGTTATCGGGTAGGAAATAAATAAAGTAAATTTATGTAATAATTAATGTTTATGTTTCTAAATAATTTTTTATTAAAAATATTTATTTGTTTAGAAATTATTTTTTATTTCATTTAATATAATATTTGTCTGTATTTGATATCTGTATTTAGCATTATAATGTTTTTTATTTATTATTAAATATATTTGTTAACATTTTGTTTGCTTTCAAATTTGAACTGACTGTGGTGAGAATATTAATTGCTACCCCTCTGCAAACCAACACTTTCCCTACTGTTGCACTCACTGGATTGGGAATAGTAATTTTTACCACTCCACTATCCAACACTTTCTCTACTTTTACAATTATTGGAGTGGGAATAATATTTTTTTTCCTGCCACTATCCAACACTTTCTCTACTGTTGCACTCACTGGAGTAGGAATAGTAAAGTTTACCCCTCTGCCAACCAACACTTTCTCTACTGTTACTAGTGAGAATAGTCATTTTCACCTCTCCGCTATCTAACACTTTCCCTACTGTTGCACTCACTAGAGTGGGAATAATAATTTTCAACAAAGCTTGAACAGAATGTGCGCACTTGCGCTTAATCATGAGGTATTTAGAGTTTGACATTGGTCGTAGGTGCAAGCGGGTAGATCCCCCTGAGTCGGGATGCAAGTGTAGCTAATTACGTGTTCCTGTGTAGGAGCGTGTCACCCACGCTGCACTCAGAAAGGAATTTAATCCTCCACTTCAATAAAGTAAACAATGGTATTGCTCAAAAGTCGCTTCAGTTTATTGAGCCTTTAAGTTCAAAAATGTCTGTGAACTCATGTACATTCCAAAATTGGTTTCAAGTAGCACTTGTTTTCAAAAATAACCTGGATGCCCAATGCATTTCGGGCTATCAAAGCCCTTCATCAGGTAAAACACTGTGAATGGGAGGAAACAAGGAATCAGCCTGAGTTATAACAATATAACGTGGATTGAATGTGTATTGTTGTTTATGATGGGGGAATCAAACGTGATGAAACATAGTGAACTAAAACAGTGACCCTCGGTGTACTAAGGTTAAAAAAGAAAGTGGAAAGGGAGTGAATACGTGCAAAAGATGGTGCTTTAGCAGTGAGGGTTGTGCGTAGGTACTACGGATGTTCGTGAGCATTGCCGGTGATTCAATGTCAGGGTATCGTACAAACAAGAGGTGAAAACGCGATCATAACAAACGTTATACATTAGTGTGGGACGGAAAATCCATGATACAAAGAAACACCGTGAGTTAACAGAATGAGAATGAACAAATTAAGTGACTGAGGTGCCGCAAGCAACGTAAGGGATCTGAATGTGAACCTACGGATAAGAAGTCTGGGTTCAATGTCTTCAGTGTACGAACGAATCACGACGTAACTGGAAGTGTGAGCGCTATCTGGCGTGTGACTACTTATACCCGAAAAACGCGCGAACGTTCAAAAAAGTTGGAGAATGTTGAACTACAAGGAAGAAAGACTCGTAGTTCAGTGCTTCAGATCTCTTAGCAGAAAGGGAAAAAAATAAAAACCAGTGCATGTGGTAAAGGCATATATGGTGTCTGGGGAAAATAATGTATGGAAAAGTAAAGAAAAGCGGTGTGATTTGGGTTGCAGTCTGTGAAACGTGAGTGTTGCGGAAAAAAGGACTGAAAAAGAAAAACGATGTGAAAAGAACAATCAACATGTATAATAAGTATTGCAAGCCGTGGGAAACAAATAAAACAGGAATCTAGAAAAAGTAATGAAACAATAAAACATACATTATGATTAAACATCACAATTGAAAGTAAGTAACAGGTATCAGAAAATATATCGTGTTCCAAGAGGAAGAATAAACAGAATAGTAGTACTAGAAAATATCGTTGGTTACAGTCAAAGTGACTGGTTACAAAAGGCAACCGAGGTCATAACGTTCATTGAGACCTTTTGGGTGAATGGAATGCACTTTGTTTATCCAAAATATTTCCCTTTGCAAGAGGAATTTGGTATTATTACGTCCTTTAATGATGGGTGTCTGTTCTAAAATTAAGAAGCGTAGTTGACAGATGTTGTGTTGAAAAAGATGAAAATGGTTGGCAATCGGAGATTTAGCCTGTCGGGTTCGGATGTTGCTTTTGTGTTCATTGAGTCTTATACGAACTTTTCTTTCAGTTTTACCCACATAGACTAAGCCACATGGGCATTTTAACATGTAAATTACATTTTGACTATTGCACATGGCTGTTACCTTTAATTTAATCGAGTAACCTTTGTGGGGGTGTTGAATGGCATTTCCTTTGATGATAGAATTACAGTTACCACAATTCAAGCACGGTGTGGTTCCTTTGAAATCAGTAGTAGTAGGCATACTGGGAGTGGATAGGATTTGTTTAAGATTACGCGATCTTTGGTAGGCGAATCTGGGAGGTGTATCAAAAATATTTTTAGAATCCGCTTCGGTACTCAGCATCGGCCAATATCTTAGAATGATTTTTTTGATATGGTAACTTAGCGCTGGGATGCTCTCTGAGTTACTACGCGCTTTATAAAACTATTAATTAAATTAAATAAATTGTGTTGAAAATTTAGAAACAAATACATTTCGAGGTTCTGTCTTTTTCAAAGGTTTTTGTTGAAGTAGCATCTGTCGTGCTGATTTGTCAGCTTTCAAAATAGCATTTTCCAAGATCTGTGATGGATACTTGCGTTGTCAAAATTTGTCAATGCATGATTCTTTACTTGTTTCATATAAGTCATCAGTGCTTGATATTCTTTTCAATCTGAAAAGTTGAGAGTACGGTAAATGCTTTTTGAGTGATGGCTGGTGGAAACTGTAAAAATGAAGTAAATTGATACGATCGGTTGGTTTAGTGTATACTTGTGTGATGAGATGTCCTTTGTTATTCATTATGAGAGTGTCCAAAAATGTTATTGAGTCCTTGCTTATAGAGTGAGTGAATTCAATACGGTGATCTACTGTGTTGAGTATATTGATAAGAGATTCTAGGCGATGGGTTGGGCCTCTCCACAGGATAAAAATATCATCAATGTATCTCTTGTAAAGGATAAGGTTTTCAGCCCATTATAGTTTGGTCAAAATGTTATCCAGTTCGAATCGATACATGTAAAGATTCGCGTATGTGGGAGCGGCACAATTGCCCATAGAAGTGCCAGAGCATTGGATATAGAATTTCCCGGACCACTCAAAGTAACTGTGGTATAATGTAAAATGAATGAGTTCCATAAGGAAAACCTTTAGATCATTGGGTTTGTCCGTGTTTAAAAGAAATGATTCAATGGCCTCTATGCCTTTGTCAAGAGGTATTGACGTGTATAGCGATTTGACGTCTATAGTACAGAGTGTTGTAGCAGGGGTTATTTGATCTTAAATGGATTCAATGATGTTGAGAAAATTGGTGGTGTCCTTAATGTATGTAGTCATGAACTGAACTAGCGGTTGTAAATGTTTGTCCAGATATCTTCCAACGGGTTCATGTAGTGAATTGATGGTAGAGACAATAGGTCTGAATGGAGGTTTAGAGGCGTGTTTGAGAGTTTTGGGTAGCATGTAAATGTAGGGTATTGATGGATTATCCTTGATTAAGTACTTTTTGTCCTCCTCGTTGATGGTTCCATTTTCAATTGCGGTATTGATGATGGTCTTAAGAATGTTGATGAATTCTTTAGTGGGATCCGATAATACCGGCATGTATACTTCTGAATCTTTAACATGCTCATTAACATTATGTTCATAAAAAGATGAATCCATAATGACCAATGCTCCTCCTTTGTCAGCTTGTCGTATGGTTATTTCTTGCTTTGTGGCTAGTTGTTTAAGAGTTTGTTGTTCTTTTTGAATGATGTTGTTGAAATTCCTTTTGTTGTGATATGCGATTTTTCTGAGTTCTTTGCACACAATGGTTTCAAAGGCGTCCAGTACTTTGTGGCTGATAGGAGCCATGAAGGACCCACAGCAATCAGCCACTGAAGGTCCTTCTACCAGTGATACCAGGCAACATTTTTTAGGGTCAGGCCCAAAGCCACTAGGAGATCCAGGAGGAAATAAATAAATAAAAAAGGAAAACTTCTATAAAATGAAGTTAAGAATGTTGTTTTTTGTGTTGAATATGATGACAAATGTTCATACTTACATCAGTTGTAAATTTGGACAAAAATACAATAGCAATATGTATATGTGTAGCTATAGTAAATAGTTTTAACTTTTCCTTGATTCTAAATTATACCAATTTTGTTTGTATGGCAGCCCTGAAGAAGCGCAGTTGGCGCGAAACACGTGTTGGCATTACTGTGATACCTCTATGTAAATTTGACTTCAAAGAAAATAAGAATAAACATCAAAAGACGAATGAATAAGAAGACTCATTTTATTATCAATGCCTAGAATATGATAATGTGGTTATCTCAGATTTGTTTGTGTTGAATATAAGAATAACACTGGTGGGGACCAGTGTCTGAGATTATCGGGCGCCGGGCAACTAACCTGTAACCCATTTTGTATTATAATGTATATATATATATATATATATATATATATATATATATATATATATATATATATATATATATATATATATATATATATATATATATATATATATATATATATATATTATCTACTGGCGGTCGCCAGTAGATAGTTATAGTTAGGACCGAGTTTCCATAGGAAATCTCAAAATTCTATTTTGAATAACTTTGGCGCCGGTTGACGAATCCTCGCGAAATTTTCAAAACTAATGGGGCGCTCCGTTCAGCTCCTACCCTGAAAGTCTCGGGGTGATTCGTCAAGCGGGGGCCGAGAAAAAGGGGGGGTCCCAAAACGCGTTTTCCCCATGCATTTTCCCATAGGACCTTTAGACACAGCTACAGCCCGAACGGCTGAACAGAATTACTTGAAATTTGGTAGAGAGGTAGCCATAAGGTCAAAGAAGTGCCTTTTGCAGGTCTGGTGTAAATCTGTTCAGTATTTCTTGAGAAAATAGCATTTAAAAGCATATCAATATCTATACGCGCGTACCGTGCGCGCACTGAGCAAGCCCTGTGCGCGCACCTTGCCGTGCGCGAGCGTAATTCTGATTGGTTGTTACATGTCAGTAAACATTCGAATCGGTCGAAATCAGGAAGTGTCGGCCGCCATTTTGTCTGTCGCATAGGGGGGAGGGTAGGGAGTTCTTGACCCCCTATCCATTGTAAGGGGGTCACAGTAGGACCACGAAGGGCAAAAAAAATAGATTTTAATTTTTTTTAAAAACATCGCGAGGTGCGCGCGCCCAGCGCGCACCCGAAACAAAACATTAAAAAAATAGAATTAAAAAACAAGTTTAAGTGTTTAGATATTAGGTGGCTCTAAAAAGAGCCCTTGTGTTTATGAAGTGTTTTTCGGTACCTACAAGTAAGTACCGATGCAGAGTCTAAAGTTCAAGAGGAAGACTCTGTTCCCTTCATCATTGAAATGTACACCGTCCCCTCTATAAATGTCTTGCATGTTTTAACGCAAGTTGTTGTGGTATATAGAACCCATACCATAGTCTCTGAGAAAAGCAGAAACAGACTTATTGACGTGCTTTCTTGCTTTGTCAATTTGCGGACAAAATTGGTTGGACCAGTTCCACTTTTGCCTTTGGCATATATTAGAATATACAAAGGCAGTTCGTGGAAAAAGTGACATTAATTGCAGAAAGGTGTCCTTAATACGCATTTCCAGACCTACCCCAGTTAAAGTGCCTAGGTCATTACCACCACAGTGCACAATAATAAGGTTAGGCTGTGGGAGATGTAGAAAGGTTTTCACCAAAGGCATTAATTGGTGCCACTTTAACCCTCTCTGACCAATCCATTTAATGTCTACATTTGGCAAAGCAAGGTCTCTCACCATACCTCTTTTTTTCTGCAAACTTTTCACTCCAGAAGACATAGCTGTGACCTATAATCCACACTGTGAACATCTTCCAAGGAGAACAGGATGCACTCAGGAGGTGTCTTTCAGTAGAATGGCAATATGAAATGAAAGACAGTTGTAAAATGGAGGCATACATATTTTTTTTTTAATAAGAAGAACTCATTGGCTGTTTCAAATCATTTTACAGTTAAAACTAGGCTGTATGTGTACATTTTTAGAAGCATGTTTTGTATTGGTTCAGAAAAATGTGTTCCCACAGAACATTACTTTGGATTTGCTGTTAGGTTTGAAAAGTCAAGCACTCTTGCTCTTTGGATTTGAAACATTGTGTGGTGAACTACTGACCTCTCTGCTCACACCAGTGTTCCATGACCTGTTGCTATGGTAGCAGGCAGAAGTCATGTTGGGGGAAGGGATGATTTGAAAAAGGGGTTGAAAGTTGCAACCAATAGAAATGTGTGATTCCATTTGAAAAAATGTGGGAAGGACTGTGATTTGAAATGAACATGTATATGTGTGAAAAAAGAGAGGGAAACATTGCCATTTACTGGTTCTGCTGAGAGGAGAGAGGTGTACAGCTCTGAGATTCTGGCTCTGATAATCTGCTGTTTGAGTGCCATATTTATTTCTCAACTAATTAATATTAAAGGTGAGTAATGAGTTTGAGAGGGGAAGTATGTGGTGTATTTTGATATAAATATTAGAAATGTCATTTTTCTTTTAAAGTTGAGTTTTACATTTTGTGGTTTAGGAGATATTTAACTGTTTTGAACTTGTAAGATATTATGGAGTATGTCTTCACTGTAAGTTAAGGTGTACTGCTATCATTGAGGAATACTGTTTTGTGCCTAGAATCACATCATGAGTCTGTCTGCACGCAGGATTTGTTGTCAGAGATTTAATTTGTGTTGCTTTTGTTCTGTTAGCCTTGCACTCGCAGAAAAGGGGTAGTTTGTTAACTGAAAGTGTGATGGTTAGCATTCAGCAGAAATCAGTTACTCACAAATGAGAGGCAAATGCAAACACATTTGAAAATGGTATGGTACATTTTCCTACTACTTTAAAAGTTGTGTTTTTCATTTTATGTTAAGGAAGATATTTAAGTGGCTTGAACATGTTATATATTATGGAGTATGTCTTCACTATAAGTTAAGGTGTACTGGTATCATCCAGGAATACTGTTTTCTACCTAGAATCATACCATGAGACAGTGAGCACACAGGAAATGTTATCAGAGATTTGTTTTGTGTTGGTCTTGCTCTATTACCCTTGCACTCGCAGGAAAGGGGCAGCTTATTTTTTGTAACACATGGTCATGGCCTCAAGGAGCTGTTAGGACATGTGCTCCTTTCTGTCTGTGTAAACTATAAGAAAAATGTATCAGGCTGTCATAGTAATTATCACTTGCTCTACCACAGTACTAAATGTGCTTTCAAATTGCCAAAGGAAATATCGCTTTCTGTCTAGAATCACACCATGACTCTGTGTGCTCACAGGAATTGTTGTCAGCGTTCCAATTTGGGTTGCTGTTGTTTTGTAAAACTTGCATATTCAGGAAAGGGCCAGCTTGTTTTCTTCAAATGTGTTGGTTAGCACTCAGCAGAAATCGGTATCTCAAAAATGTGAGGCAAATGCAATAACACATGTGAAAATAGCATGGTAGATTTTTCATCAATTCTGGCAATGGCTGAGGTGGTTCCTACATGTTGAAAAGTATAATTAACCCTTACCACACATGTAGTCTTATACACATGTCTGCACTCTTCATGCAGTTGTGGAAGTCTCCATGCAGATCTCTGTTGCAGCTGACAATACCCAGTTTCAAGAAACACACTCTTTGCACACACGCAGCAGCTTCTCGTACACTCCCATGTATAATAGTCAGCTGTGTGTGGTGTTTTAGATAGTAGTGTGTAACGCAAACAGATTCAATGTCACCAAGGCTCATTTCCTTTGCTCTAGTCTAATCACTCACCCTGTAACACATGGTCATGGTCTCAAGGAGCTGTTAGGACATGTGCTCCTTTCTGTCTGTGTAAACTATAAGAAAAATGTGTCAGGCTGTCATAGTAATTATCACTTGCTCTACCACAGTACTAAATGTGCTTTCAAATTGCCAAAGGAAATATCGCTTTCTGCCTAGAATCACACCATGACTCTGTGTGCACACAGGAATTGTTGTCAGCGTCCCAATTTGGATTGCTGTTGTTCTGTAAAACTTGCATATTCAGGAAAGGGCCACCTTGTTTTCTTCAAATGTGTTGATTAGCACTCAGCAGAAATCAGTATCTCAAAAATGTGAGGCAAATGCAAACAAATAGCAAACACATTCAACGTCATCAAGGCTGATTTCCTTTGCTGTAGTCTGATCACTCACCCTGTAACACATGGTCATGGTGTCAAATAGCTGTAAGGACATGTGCTCTTTTCTACTACTCTAAAATATAAGAAAAATGTGTCAGGCTGTCACAGTAATTATCATTTTCTCCTCAACAGAAGTACATGTGCTTTCAAATTGCCAAACAAATATCGTTTTCTGCCTAGAATCACACCATGAGTCTGTGTGCACACAGGAATTGTTGTCAGAGATTTAATTCATGTTTCTCCTATTTTGTAAGACTTGGACTCGTAGGAAAGGATCAGCTCATGTGATAGGATTTGAAAAGTTGAAAAAAAAAATTGAAATGAATTAAAATTACATAAAGGTATTTTTTTTTAGTTTTTTGCAGGTATTGCTGAGCAACAGTGAAAAAATATAAAGATGCCTATAAAGTCAAGAAAAAGAAAAGGAGTGAAACAACAACTATATTTAAGACGACTGGTAAAAAAAAAAAAAAAGGCGAAGCGTGTGTTGGAAAACAGAAAAAGTCTTCTGGTAAGCAAACTAAAGAATTTTAAAAAAATATCTTCAATAAAAAAAAAAATGATCGAAAGATAAATTCAAACAGTGTTTCAAGTACAAAACTACAACAGAGTCGACAGCAAAAACAAAATGCTAATATAGACTCAGAAGTTAGGAAGAGTGACTTAACACGGAAAATAGATTTTAAAAACATCAGTCGAAAAATGTTTCAGAGAAGAGTGATTGTGAGACCGGCCTCGCGGCGTGGGCCCTCCCGACCAGCAAGCTACCCTGCAACCACGCCGAACCTCGATGTCACAGACTTCCGGCCCTCGTGGCCCAACATTCCGAGGGCCGGCCAGATCCCCTACACGCATGCCCGGCCGAGGGAGAGAGGAACCCCCCAAGCCAGACCGAGAGGCGCCGACCCTGTCACACCTCTGGTCTCTTCCCCGAGGGAGGTTTCGATCAACCACCAGGCCCCCGGTGAGCGGCCGCCTCGCCTGCTGGGTTTCTGGAGTCCCTCCCGGACCCACCTGAACAGATCAAAGGGTCCTAGCGACAGGAAACCCCGACACACCGCCCCCAGGCACCAGACCACTCTCCGCGAGGACTCCGGACTTCAAAGAGGAGGGGGAGTATAACAAGGGGTGCTGAAGGGATGGGAGGCAGAGAAGACCTGAACTGACGAGAGCCTGCTGACCTGGTCGCGGCTCGATCGCTCCCCGAACCGAAGAACCCTGAACCATCTGAGCCCTGCTGACGCTGTCGCGGCTCCCCGAACTCTGAACCATCTGAGCCCTGCTGACGCTGTCGCGGCTCCCCGAACTCTGAACCATCTGAGCCCTGCTGACGCTGTCGCGGCTCCCCGAACTCTGAACCATCTGAGCCCTGCTGACGCTGTCGCGGCTCCCCGAACTCTGAACCATCTGAGCCCTGCTGACGCCGTCGCGGCTCCCCGAACTACGAACCTCCGGTGCCTGCTGAGTGACTCGCGGCCCGCTCCTCCAAGAGAATCGGCAGAGATTGCCAAGAGAAGCAACATCCCCTCAGCTCGAGGATTGAGAGCTGTGCGCCGGATACTCCGCATAGACACTGATTCAAAGACTGTCCCGCTACCCCCTACCCCTCATCACGAGATCGCTGCCGCTTGTGGCACTAATTCTGCACCTGCCTTCCGGATCATAAAGATCCCTGACAACTAACGATAAAGTCTATTGTCTCGCAAAGAATTCCTGTGTGGTGTCCCTCTATCCGAAAAGGGTACGTGTAGCGTGTGCGATCCTAGATACGAGACCCTTCCAGGAAGGGCCTCCCCGCTCTTGCTCGGCCTAACTCTGGGCAAGGTGGGCCTCCGGGTGGTCAGGAAAGTATTCTGCAGCCTCCCCGGGGGACGCCTTCCAACAGTGATGTTAAATTTGCTGAAGGATGTGAAAAAATATAAGAAAAAAACAAAATTTTATAAGAAACAGAAATTAATTGAAAGTATTGTTACCAAGGCATTAGAAATAAAAAGAAAACTCTTCATTTTAATTTTGAACAGGATGCGTAGATTAGATAAATTAGTCAATGCAATGAAGTCACAAAGCAAAAATATGGAAACAATTGATGAAGATACTTTGGAAACTGAACCATTAGTTATTCTGGTTAATGGTGTACCTACAAAGAATAAGAAAATTTGGCAGGAGCTGGTGGATGTACGAAAAGTACAAAGAGCAAATTTGTATTTGAAAAAAAATAATAAATGGTATGAATACCAACTGGGCAACTGGGCAACTTGAAAAAGTGGATAAGTCAAAAGAAGAAGAAATTTATGAACATTTCCTCTTCATTCTAAAGAAGTTATGGGAAATGCTATTGATTTGTTTCAGATGAAGAAAGCACAAGGAACTCCCGTGAGTGTATGGGAAGAGAGCTTGGAAGTTCGTTGTTTTCCACAGCTGTTTCCTACAGGAGAAGGAGGACGATATGATGAACGTCCAGTACAGATTCCTGCTTCGGAGTATCGGACTACAAGATTATATGCAGAAGATCCTAGATTTCGTCAAAGTATTCCTTATTTGTTCCATCTTTTATTTGAAAGTGACTTGTCAGCACTATCTTATGCAGTAAATCACATTTTGAAAACTGGAGTACATCTACGTAATGTGACTGCAAATGATTTTATGAACAAAGTGCAACAGCGAGATGATCATTTGGAATCTCAATTGATCGATTTGATGGCTTGTCAGCGTGGGACTAATGAATATTGGTACCGACGCCATGGAGAATTGAAGTGTATGTTATGGAATTTAGGAACTCCTACATGGTTCCTTACCTTAAGCTGTGCTGAGTACGCTTGGGATGATCTTCTGGATTTTCTTCTAGAGGCAAATTCAAATATTGAAAACATCCAATACAAGACAGCAGGAGAATTGTGCTCATTGGATCCGGTTAATGTTTGCAGATATTTCAATCATAGATTTGAGGCTATGATGTACTTCATCTGCAATAAAAAAAATCCACCTCTTGGAGAAGTTGTGATTTTCTTTTGGAGAAAAGAGTACCAAGCCAGAGGTGCTCCTCATATTCATATGCTGTTGTGGATCAAGGATGCCCCAAAATTTGGAACAGATTCTGATGATGCAGTTTTAAGTTTCATCGAAGGATATGCAACATGTGCTATACCTAAAAGCACAGAAGAGAAAAATTTAAAAGAGCAAGTTTTACGTTTCCAAAGTCATCGGTGTGGAAAATACTGTCGACGAAAGTACAAGAGTAAAGATAAATTCTACACAAAATGTCGATTTGGATTTCCACGACCTGTTCTTTCAAAAGGAAGAGTAAACAGTTTTATGTCAGCTGTGCGACATACTATTACAAGAAAATCACCTAAAAATACCTACAATCTAAGAAGAAAAGAAGAGTCAAAATATATAAATGACTACAACCCAGTCATTTTATCCATGTGGAATGCTAACATGGATATACAGTATGTGGCTGACAATTCTATTGCTGTTGCTCGCTATGTCACATCTTACATCACTAAATCTGAGAAAACGGAATTGAAGGAAATGTGGGAAGAGATTTCTCACGAGAAGACTGTCAGTAAAAAGCTATATAGTTTCAGTTTAAAGATGTTATCGCATCGAGAAATTGGATCCTACGAATGCTCAGATAGGTTATCATCTGCAAGTCTGTACTCAAAATCCAGAAGAATAATTTGGGCAAGTTTAGGTCTTGCAGGAATGCGAAATCGGGTACTGAAATCTATTAAAGAAACTGAATATTTAGCACAGTTCGAACCAGAAAGTACAGACATTTTAAGAACAAACATGTTGGGCACATATTATCCACAAAGAAGTCATCACCTTGAGAACATGTGTCTCTATGAAGTGCTGCAGAACTTTATTTGTAAACGGAATGCCACAGAAGATATCAACAATGGAAAATATAAAGTCATTGGTGAGGAAGGATGTTTGGTGAAGCAAACAAAAGGAAGTTTGATAAATCACCGGAAGCTGAGTTGCGACACTCCTGACAAAAAGGAATTTTACTACTTCGCACTTTTGCAGCTGTTTAAACCATGGCGTTCAGAGGACGAACTACTTGGAGAATTCCAGAGTTATGAAGATTCCTTCAATGCTAGCAAAGACAGCATAGAATGCAGTACTTTCACAACTTATGTTCAAATGTTAAATGAAGAAATTGAACAAGAAGCAACAATTGCAGCTGAAGTAGCTAGAGACAGTTCTCAAGACAGTCAAAGTTCTGGGACGTTCAGTCAAGATCCTCTAGGACAACCGATCGTCGAAAATGAAGCAGCAATAGCTATGAACGAAGTGGAAACAGCTATGAATCAAGCTCAGGAAGATTTAGTAGACTTAACATATTTGGAGGAGCAACTGAATGAAGAACAAAAACAAATTTATGAAGAAGTCAGACAAAAAATTGATCACGGATTACTACATGAAAATAAAGAGTGCTCATGCACATCTTTTGAACCTATCAGAATGTATGTAAGTGGACAAGCAGGAACTGGAAAAAGTTTCTTAATTAATGTAATTAGAAGCTACCTACAGAAGAAAATGGAATCCATTTTGTCTTGTGTTGTTACTGCTCCAACTGGGTTAGCAGCGTATAACATCAAAGGAGTTACCTTACATCGTTTGCTAATGTTACCAGTAGAGCACGAGAACAAAATACAGTACCACAAACTAGCAGGAGAAGCATGCTTGGAAGTTTCAAGAGTATTGAAGAAAATGAAAGTACTCATTATTGATGAAGTTAGCATGGTATCAAACTTAATGCTTGCCTTTGTGCATTTAAGAATGCAGCAAATTCTGAAGACAGACTTTGACGTGTTATTTGGAGGAAAACACGTCATAGTTTTTGGAGATCTTTTGCAACTTACTCCAGTTAAAGGACAACCGGTATTCCATACTCTTACACATGAAGACACGAAAAAGTCGATAGGAAGTATAGGCAATGTAAATATTTGGACATATTTTGAGTATAAGGAACTCATTACCAATATGAGGCAAGCCAATGATGAGGACTATGCAAGTATTCTGAAAGATATAAGAATTGGACTACTCACAGAACATGGCAGAAAAGCATTACAGAGACGATTGCTATGTAATTTGTTTCCAACAGAAGAAATAGTTCCAGAGAAAATATACAAGAAAATTGCGGAACAAAATACTGTAATCTGCTTAATGCCAACACTACATGAATGCTCTGTATTCAATCAAGAACTTTTGAAATTGGAAAATGGAGAGATCATAAAACTGGAAGCTGTGGATAAAATAGAACATGGACGAATAACTATTATATTGAGAGGCAAATTGGGTACTAAATTGGATTCTCTGGAGAAAAATATTTCAAAAACAGCTGGTTTGGAAAAGAATCTTTATGTGTGTATGAACTGTGGAGTAATTTTAAGACGTAATTTGGATGTAGAGAAAGGTTTAGTGAATGGAGCTATGGGAAGAGTTGTGGGTCTTGTTAATTACCAGAAAAAAGTTGGAATTGAATGTTTAAAAATAAAATTTGATCAGATACAAGAGGTTAAAGACATTTGTCGTTGTTCAGTTCGTTTCTTGCTTGTGAAAGACTTATATGTACGTAGGAAGCAGTTTCCGTTTTCTCTAGCCTATGCTGTAACTATTCACAAATCTCAAGGATTAACTGTTGATAGTGCTTTTGTAAACATTGGATCTACTGTGTTTAAAGAAGGTATGGCATATGTTGCTTTGTCACACGTGAACAAAATATCTGGGTTATTCATGATAGACTTTGATGACTCAAAAGTTAGTGCTGATGCAAACTGTGTAAAGGAGTATAATAGATTTAGAAGAAGCTATGCTCCTCATTTAGGTCAGTATCCTGTGTTTGAAAAACGGGCTGTTTGTCGGAAAAGGAGAATTGAGAATATCTGTAATGAGGATGTACAGAACAGAAAACAAAAGGAGAGTGATGTGACTGCAAGCAAAAAGAAAAAGGACAGTGTGGAAGAGGTTGTTGGTTGTCATTTTGAAAATAGCTCTGGTGTCAACTGCTACGCAAATGTAGTGCTGAATGTTGTATTTTATCTTGATTTTTTGCAAGAGCAGATAATACTAAATCATGAAAAAAGATTCTGTTCTTTCCTGAGTCTCCTTTATGAGAAGCTGAGTAATGATAAAACTAAAATAGAAAGTGCTTCTGATGTTAGAAATCTTTTAGATGTATGTTCTGGACGTACACAGTTTACACAAAATGTCCAGCAAGATGCACAGGAATTCTTGATATATATCCTGATGGTACTAGAAGATGAAGGGGTAGAAGTAGAACATTTATTTGGTGTCTCTTATAAATGGGAACATTGTTGTGATAACTGTATGAACACAAGCAATACTAATGTTGATTCTGAAAGGTTCATATATTTACCATTACCAGAGAGTAAAACAGTGACTTTTAGTAAATTAGTTAAAGATGCTAATCACAACATGGAATGTTCTGAATGTAAATCTGAAATGTTGTCAACGTTATTTTTAAAGAAATATGGACAGCATTTAATTTTAATGGTGCAACGTTGTAGAGCTGATGGAACAAAATTGGAAACTTTACTAAAGAAGTTTGTTGGCAATCAAGTATCTATATCTGGAAAAACTTTTGTAGCAGTTGCAATAATTTTTCATGATGGTCCTTCTATAACTTCTGGTCATTACACAGTTTATCTTAAATGTGAAAAAGGATGGACACTGTGTAATGATTCTCAATTGATTTTCAAGCAACGTTTGCCTTATGATTTACCCAATTCTTACCTAATTTTTCTGAAACCCAAATTTTAAATACTAACATCATCATCGGAAGAAAGCATTATTAAAATTTAAAAGACTTAAAATTGGATATTTCGCTCAAAACAGATTTTAAACTTACCATTTGGCCTCAAGGAATGGTAAAACAAACATTTGTGGACTTCTTTGACAGATATTATTTTGGAAAATGTTCTTTTGTAACAAGGTTTACAGACGGAATTTCTTGAAAATTGTTATTGTTCTTAAAAGGTATTTTTGACATTTCTATTAAGGTATGTTTTAGTGAGGATACATTTGGGGCTTTTTTAAACAATCTTTCAGATTGTTTTTTTTTTTGCCCGCTGTTAAATGATGAATACAATTGATTTCACTATTTTCAGTGAAAATCAAAACATTCTGAAAACAGCAAAAAAAGGGCAAAAAATTGCTTTGCTAAATATGAAAAAACATGTACTGTTTAATAAAGTGTATTGTTGAATAATAATACTTTTTTTCTTTTTTTCAGAACTAGAAAGAAAATTTAGAAGATGTAATTCAGTTATCTTTGCAATTAAATAAAAACATTTAATTCTAAATTATTTATTTTGATGGTCAGGTAAGTGTAACATATCTGTATGTGTCACTGGTTTCGTTTCATGCTTCCTTTTCTTCACCTCTCCTTACTCTACTTTTCTCATTTCTCTTCCCACTCTCTCTTCCTGCTTTACTACTCTTTTCTAACTCCCTCACTCCTTCTCTACTACTCCCCTACCTTTACTACCTCCATCACTAATTTTTCATCCGTTTCTTTTTCTGTATGCATATGTCTTAGTCTTTTTAACTACCTTACTCCTTTTCAGTTGTTTGCTCTCTGTGTCTGTATCTGTCACTCTTGGTTTGTCTGTTTTATCCTTAATTTCCTTAATATCTCTAGGGCACATTTACAAGCCACCTGCGCCACCACTACGTCAATTTTCTTGACGAACTAGTGGCGCAGGGTGCTTTTCTATATTTACAAGGAGAGGATAAGCCACTCTGTATGTCTTTTCCTCTCCTTTTAAATACAGCCAATTCAAATGCAGCTCTAAAATGAGCTATTATCTTTTTTGGGTACCTATACATAAGTACTGATGCAGAGTTTAAAGTTTAATAGGAAGACTCTCTTCCCTTCATCTGTGAAATGTACACCATCTCTTTTTTAATTACTCTGCCACTCCCCTCTCTTTCTCAGGGAGTCACTGAAGGTTTACTAAAGGTGTAAAAAATGTTGTTTTTTTAAAAAAAAAAAAACCCCATTGGGTGCGCGCAGGGTGCGCACACCCTAAAAAAAAAAAAAAAGAAATAGATTCTAAAAAACAAGTTTTTGTGTTTTGATTTTAGGTGGCTCTAAAAAGAGCCCTTGAGTTAATGTAGGGACAGAGGAAGAGAAAAACGAAAAAAAAAAATAAGAAAATTATGGCCTTTCGCAAGGATGCTCCTCAAATTTTCTTTGAATGAGATCAATACTGCTCTCACCCAAAGAAATAAGAAGACCACAATCCATGCAGTGTGTACTCATCCTCCCAAAACAAGGACGAATATCCAAAGGTGTGGAAGAAGGTGAAGGCACCACTGCAGAAGAAGTGCTCGCCTGAGCTGCCGAAGATGTGCTCGGCTGAGCTGCTGCAGATGTCGTCGGCTGAGCAGGTGGAGGGTTTGCTCCAGAAGCTCGACGAAAAGTCACTGGATGCATTGCCTCAACGTGCCTCGTCATAGTATGAATACTAAAAGAGTACTTCTTGTTAGCATTCCCACGTGACAAGACGCGCTGACACAGTTTGCAGGTGACCTTTGGTGCATTCACCTTCTTTTGTCCCTCTGGAAAAGTGAAAAACTGCCATATGAAGGAGTCTTTCTGCTTCCTCTGCCTCTGTCTCTCAAGAGTGTCCTGTTCACTCTCAGAAGATGGCTGCTGCTCTGCCATTGTATCTCAAAATCAGATTAGCTCCTTCTCCTAGGGAATCAGAACTAACAATGAGGGGGTGGGTGTGATTTTGGAAGAATCTGGAACTAAAAGTACTTTGCACCAATGAAAAGTGATGTTTCTTGATCACATGACTTGCCATGAGGGGATTGGGTGTGGTGTTGTAACAATCTGAAACTGAAAGTAATGAAAACCAATTAAAGGTGTTGTTTTATTATTCACATAACCCGAGGTGCGCGCACTGAGCAAGCTCCGAGCGCGCACGGTGCAATTACGCATGCGCTAACGCGTATGCGCGCATGCGCTTCCGTACTATGCGCGTACGTAACGCTCATACGCAGCACGCGCGTATGCGTGAACGTCAGCGCGCGTACTCTGCGCGTATACGGAAGTGTACCGCGTGGAGCACGTACGACGCACGTAAGCATGCGTATGTACGCATGCGTACAGGGTGCGCGCTCCGAGCGCGCACTAAAACGTATGTATGCATACGTAAATAACGTACGCCGGAATTCATGAAAAACGTACGCAAACGTACTAGGTGCGCGCTCTGAGCACTTCTATAAAAAAAAAAAGTGGACATAACTTAATAGAAGATATTAACTATGCTGTTCAACTTTATCTTAATTAAAACTTAAAAAAAATATGAGCCACACCAAATTAAAGGATACAGATAATATATAAATGTATACATAGGGACATTTTTGAAAAAGAAATATTTAAAAAATATAATTAAAAAATACAAAAATTAGCATTTAAAAAACCTTTGAAATTCACTGAAAAAACCATAGGTTTCACACATGTTATAGTTAGGAATTAGCATTTAAAAAACCTTGCAAATTCACTGAAAAAAACATAGGTTTCACACACGTTATAGTTAGGATTTAGCATTTAAAAAACCTTGCAAATTCACTGAAAAAACCAGAGGTTTCACACACGTTATAGTTAGCTGGACATTCCGCTCGTAAAAAACCAATGAAATTCCCCCGTTATAGTTAGTTCAGCTAACTATAACTCGCGCGCCCGCAATCCACTGCTGATGACGTCACATATTACATCACTCATGACATGGTCAGTGACATCACTCATGACATCACTGATGACATCTCAAATGACATCACTGATGAAGTCATCCATGTGAAAAATTACCACATCTTCACACACCCTAATATAACCATTAATACACCGACTAAAAATTTAAGAGTTCCATTCTCAAAACCATACATACTGCAATACCAATAACTACATACCCAATTATTAACTCTTAGGTCTACATACACCTCCACTCATTCACCTGTACAGTCACTCATACTTACAGTCACTCCATACAAAACTATCATATGCATTTATACACCTATATAAACACTCACACACCACCAATCATCCATGGAGGTACTCTCACACCTAGTCAGTCATGGAAATAATCACAGTCCCATTTATTCACTTATGCAGTGAAACACACTCAAGTTCACTTACTCATAAAATTAGTATCACATTCTTACACTCTTATAGAATCATTGATACAAGCACACTCTCATCCATACAGTCACTTTCACAATCACACACTCTCATATCTACTCACTTATATACTCTTACAAGCACATATACTGCCTTTCACATATGTAGTAAGTTACAAATGTACTACTGAGAAATACATTCAATCCCTAACACACTCAAACAAACACTCACTCAACCATACAGTTCATCACAGATGCAGTCTTAAAACCATGCACCCATAGAATCACCCACTCACACATCTATGCATAGAGTGACACACACCCTACCCGCACAAACACTCATGAACCCATACAGATACTTAGACAACCAATCAATTACCCATATAGAGACTCATATAGCTGTTCTCAAAACCATGCAGCCACTTATACACCAACATACAGACACATACGCATATTTACACAGTTTAGTCACTAGTCTGCAGTAAGATACATTTAATGACTAACTTAAAGAATCATGTTATGCACCACAGAAAATCATCCATTTACACACTTGCACACCCACTCATTCTTAAACAGGCCTTTCCCTATATATATTAAACATATTGAAATTTTTCAAAAACACATACTCACTGGATGATGTCATCAGTGATGTCATCAGTGATGTCATTTGAGATGTCATCAGTGATGTCATGAGTGATGTCACTGAGCATGTCATGAGTGATGTAATATGTGACGTCATCAGCAGTGGATTGCGGGCGCGCGAGTTATAGTTAGCTGAACTAACTATAACAGGGGAATTTTATTGGTTTTTTACGAGCGAAATGTCCAGCTAACTATAACGTGTGTGAAACCTCTGGTTTGTTCAGTGAATTTCTAAGGTTTTTTAAATGCCAATTTCTAACTATAACGCCCCTGAAACGTTTGTTTTTTTCAGTGAATTTCAAAGGTTTTTTAAATGCCAATTCCTAACTATAACGTGCATGAAACCTATGGTTTTTTCAGTGAATTTCAAAGGTTTTTTAAATGCTAATTCCTATCTATAACTTATCTCTGAAGATATCATGAAAAGCATTCTTTTTTAAAAGTAGGGTGCACATTAGTTTTGTGGAAAAGCATCTTTGTGATTGGTTAAGAAAAAGCAGTTTCAACGTGGAGTACATATCATAGGATAAAATTTGCTCAGATCAACCACACCTGCTACTTGCATTTGGAAGGCACTGTTCGAACTTAAAACAATCGTCAACTTTTAACCTGCACGTGTCGTTAAATATTCAAGAAAATGTTAAAAAAAAATATCGTTAAGTTTTAAAAAATTGATGAACTTTTAACCTGCGCCTGTTGTAGAATATTCTAGAAAGTGTGTTGATAGAATACGTTGCACTTCTGACTTCTATGTGTTGTTGAATATTAAAAAAACGGTTCATATGGAAAATCAAAAATAAACCAATAGAGAAGTTTCGAAACCTAAAATATTAAACAAGGAACTATTCCAATTTATTCTTTACATGTATTTATGTGTGCAGCAACAAAATTATAGACACAACAGCACTAGGAAGAGGAAGAAGCAGGGAGTGGGGGGAGGGGGGGATGGGCAGAATGGCACACATGCACAATTAAGTACAACACACATATAGACTAACAATGGCCAAAATGAAACACACCAACAAGCACCACAAGTCATACAACCCGCCAACATCACACCACTGACCGAGCATAGAAGTTAAAACCACACTGCATTCATACAGGATGTGTACAAAGGCCAGTCGTTGGTGTTGTGGGATGTCTGCGACCGTGGACATCATGGATGAGATGCCCAGCATGTGGCACATGGTCGAGTTCACTGTGTGTTATGTTGCCAAATGGCTGCACCTCCCTCCCACGAGCCCCCACACTTTTGTACGGTGCGCTGTTGTATCTCGTGCACTTGTACGGCACACCATTGTAATGCCTATTTGCGCATGTCCTGCTACATTCTAACTACAACATCACAGTGCCGTTTAGAGGTGGTGCATACCAGTTTACAACATCAACAGCTGCAGCTCTTGTAGCAGGCCACACCAGAACACAGAGATACACTTACCACACTTCCTGTACACGGACATGTCCGAGACACCCCGTTCCCCTTGCCGGATAGGCACACCCCTGCACCGACCTGTGAACCCCAGACCAGCACACGCCAGTTGTGCATGCAGGAGGATGCGTGCGTAGCTACACATCCAGGCTCACTGCCAACGCTGAGGTGACAGCACACTGTGATGTTGCAGGGCTCGTGCCTATCATGCTAAGACAATGACCACAGGGACACACTTACTAAGATGTGGGTTTGGGGGACATTGGCGGTCCTGGAGTTGTTGAGATGAGTCTTCTGGCCCTCATGGGTATCCGTGTATCATGCTCATTGACTCTATGGTACCTGTGGGTGTTCTGGTGTGGCTCTTGGCTGTGTTCCCTTTCATGGTGCAGGTAGTTGTCCTGCTTAACACCAGCAGAAAGCAGGTGTAAAATCCCTGGTGCTAACGTGTCTTATCGCCGGAATTTGTTTCGCATTGCAATTGGTGTGAAAGTTGTGATGTGATTTTTTTCGTGTGCAGAACAATATACGAACTGAGCAGTGTATCTCATCAAGATCCAGCACCTGACGCACTATTCCCAATCAATATAAATATAATGAGATTTCTTAATAGATTTTGTGTGTACACTGTAAGTGCAGCCAATACCTCAGTGCAATTCAATACAGGATTTTAGTATTTAGAATAAATCGGAAAGGTGCACCTCGTGTCTTTATGCACGGGAACGGCTACTCTCCATTTCATTATCAGCACTTTAACGGAAGTAAAGTTGAGATAAATATAACACACTATTCAGAAATTGGTGCAAACGGCAGATATCACCAGTATTCCAGCGATAAGTGCCCCAAAATTTAACACCATGGTGGACTCCATCATATAACAGTAATAAGAACAAGAAAGAGTCACACAGCAGTTAAGAGAACAACCCAAAACGTTATTAATCTTTTTTTCAAACTTTATTTTTTATAATAATAAATATATAAACGAAAAACTATTTTCAAACTTTATTTTTTTATTAACATATATCTGAACAATAAACTATAAACTAATAAACATAATGTAACAACAATAATAAAAAACAACAAGACGGAACACTACTGTGGGGATAATGGATGTCGACGACAGACCTGGAAAATAAGAAAGATTGTTAAAAAAAAACAACATGGTATTCTCAACAAAATACCACAAGAAACAAATCACAGATATATAAAATGCATACATCTAACAACATTTTATAAGTTTAACTTACAAAAACTGTAATTTTTGCCGCTTTAAAATATTTACCGAATCTGAAGAAAATGTTTTGCAGAAGGCACCACACCAACAACGTTTTTCTTCAGTGGTGAGGAAATTTTTTACTTTTTCCAAGGAGCAAACAAAGACCAATGCCACCTTTGTCACTCGCAAGATTTGCCAAAGAGTTCTGTTACGAGGAGATCCTAACAAAAAATACTCATGCGGCACACCAAGTATGATGAAACACCTAAGGACCCTTCATCCAAACAATCTTGCACGAGAAGAGTGCAAACAGATGAGAAACACTCCTGTTCTGTATCTGTGAAAAAGAATCACAAATAAATGTATATTAATAACTTTCAAATTTATACTATTCCATTACTGTACAAACACATTTTATATAAAAACTGACTATGAAACTATAGCCCTGAACCACAAGTCTGACGATCATTAAAACACTACATGCATAGTGCATACTACTTTGAAGCAGTTCATGCCCTAAAGCCTACCTCACTAAAAGACTACATGCTAACTGACTAAATGATTACAGTACTATAAGGAGACACACTGGGTGACTCACAGGGTGTTTGCTAGAAGAGTATGCATACTATCTAGGGAATAGAAGGTGTGAAACACAGCTGTGTAGGTGATTAGAGGACTGCATCCATACTGCATAGGCATTTAAAGCAGTCCATGTGCTAAGGCCTGGCTCACTGCATGACTACTTGGGTACTGACTGAATGATTATCGTACAGCAAGGAGAGTGCCTAGGTGAATTTATAAGTGCTAGGCTTTTCGCACAGGGAATAGATTAGTACTTGGTACTGAATGGGTCATTAGAGGAGTGCAAAGGCAGTGACAAGTGCTGGACTGTATGGCTACTGACTAGGACATTGAAAGTGTGAAAGACAAGTGTCTAGGTGGTTAGAAGACTGCATGCATAGTGCATAGGGGTTTGAAGCAGTCCATGTGCTAAGGCCTGGCTCAGTGTATGAATACTTAGGCACTGACTGAATGATTAGAGTACTGCAAAGATAGAATCTTGGTGAATTTATAAGTGTTTGGGTTTTAGCACAGTGAATGGATTAGTACATGGTGCTGAATGGGTCACTAGAGGACTGCAAAGAGAGTGACAGGGTATTTCCTGGAAGTGTATGGATACTGACTAGGGAATTGAAGGTGTGAAAGACAATTGTGTAGGTGGTTAGAGGACTGCATACATAGAGGATAAGGGTTTGAAGCAGTCCATATACTAAGGCCTGGGTCACTGGATGAGTACTTGGGTACTGACTGAATGATTAGAGTACTGCAAGGAGAGTGCCTGGGTGAATTTATTAGGGTTTGGCGCTGTGAATGGATTGGTACATGATGCTGAATGGGTCACTAGAGGACTGCAACGGCAGTGACAGGGTGTTTTCTGGAAGTGAACGGATACTGACTGGGGAATTGAAGGTGTGAAAGACAAGTGTGTAGGTGGTTAGAGGACTGCATGCATAGTGGATATGGGTTTGACGTAGTCCATGTGCTACGGCCTGGCTCAGTGCATGAATACTTAGGCAGTGACTGAATCATTAGAGTACTGGAAAGAGAGTGTCTAGGTGAATTTATAAGTGTTTGAGTTTTGGCACAGTCAATGGATTAGTACATGCTGTTGAATGGTTCTCTAGAGGACTGCAAAGGAAGTGACAGGATGTTTCCTGGAAGTGTATGGATACCGACTAGGGAATTGAAGGTGTAAAAGACAAGTGTATAGTATGTCAGAACACTTTTATTTGAAACAATCTATTTGGTACTTAGAAACTGACTAAATAATCAGACTACTTCTAGGACAGTGCTTAGGTAAAACTTTTACATTTTCAGTTCTGCCACAGTGAACAGAATAGTACATGGTACTGCACCTTAGTGTCAAACCCTGACTCATTTTATCAATGCATAAGCAAAGACTAGCTTCTAATGCTACTAAAACTTGACAACATGAGAGGTTTTAAATTAGTTATCTGTCAGCAAATACACGATGTTACCAAATGCTTTTCTCACAGTGGTTCTCAAATGCACACAGACTCACAGTGTAATTCTAGACAACAACCACTATACCTAGGAGTTTACCAAAAATCATTTACTACTGTGGAAGTTGTAAGCGAACTGCACACAATCTTCATATTTCAGGACTGCACTTTTGTGTCAAAGCCTGACTCATTTAATCAAAGCATAAGCAAAGACTGGCTTCTAATGCTACTAAAACTTCACAACATGACCAGTTTTAAAACAGGTATATGTCAGCAAATACACGATGTTACCAAATGCTTCTCCTTACCCAAATGCACACAGACTCACAGTGTGATTTTAGACAAGCAACACTATCCTAGGAGTTTACCAAAACTCATTCACTACTTTGGAAGAGTTAATGGTACTGCACACAATCTACATATTTAAGTACACCACATCAGTGTCAAAGCATGACTCATTTAATCAACGCATAAGCAAAGACTGGATTCTAATCCTACTAAAACTTCACAACATGACAGGTTTTAAAATAGTTACCTGTCAGCAAATACATGATGTTACCAAATGCTTCTCTCACAGTGATACCAAATACACACTAACTCACAGTGTGATTCTAGACAAGCACCACTATCCCTATGAGTTTACCAAAACTCATTCACTACAGTGCAAGTGGTAAGGGAACTGCACACAATCTACATATTTCACAACTGCAATTTACTGTCAATGCCTGACTCATATAATGAAAGCATAAGCCATAACTGTCTTCTAATGCTACTAAAACTTGACAACATGACATGTTTCACAACACTTATCTGTCAGCAAATACACAATGTTACCAAACACTTCTCTCACAGTGGTTCCCAAATACACACAGACTCACAGTGTGATCCTAGACAAACAACACGATCCCTAGCAGCTTACCAAAACTCATTCACTACAGTGGAAGTGGTAAGGGAACTGCACACAATCTACATATTTCACAACTGCACTTTAGTGTCAATGCCTGACTCATTTAATCAACGGATAAGCAATGACTGGCTTCTAATGCTACTAAAACTTGACAACATGACAAGTTTTAAAACAGTTTTCTGTCAGCAAATACACAATGTTACCAAACGCTTCTTTCACAGTGGTTCCCAAATGCACAAAGACCCACAGTGTGATTCTAGACAAGCACCAGTATCCCTAGGAGTTTACCAAAACTCATTCACTACACTGGAAGTGATAAGGGAACTGCACACAATCTACATATTTCACGACTGCTCTTTAGTGTCAATGCCTGACTCATTTAATCAACACATAAGCAAAGACTGGCTTCTAATGCTACTAAAACTTGACAACATGACAGGTTTTAAAACAGTTTTCTCTCAGCAAATACACGATGTTACCAAATGCTTCTCTCACAGTGGTTCCCAAATGCACACAGACTCACAGTGTGATTCTAGACAAGCACCAGTATTCCTAGGAGTTTATCAAAACTCATTCACTACACTGGAAGTGATAAGGGAACTGCACACAATCTACATATTTCACGACTGCATTTTAGTGTCAATGCCTGACTCATTTAATCAACACATAAGCAAAGACTGGCTTCTAATGCTACTAAAATTTGACAACATGACAAGATTTAAAACAGTTTTCTGTCAGCAAATACACGATGTTAACAAACGCTTCTTTCACAGTGGTTCCCAAATGCACAAAGACTCACAGTGTGATTCTAGACAAGCACCAGTATCCCTAGGAGTTTACCAAAACTCATTCACTACACTGGAAGTGATAAGGGAACTGCACACAATCTACATATTTCACGACTGCAATTTACTGTCAATGCCTGACTCATATAATGAAAGCATAAGCCATAACTGTCTTCTAATGCTACTAAAACTTGACAACATGACAGGTTTTAAAACAGTTATCTGTCAGCAAATACACGATGTTACCAAATGCTTCTCTCACAGTGGTTCCCAAATGCACACAGACTCACTGTGTGATTCTAGACAAACAACACTATCCCTTGCACTATATCAAAACACATCTAGAAGTAGTACTACATTTTAGTATAGAAACATAACATAACTCATTTCACAAATTCATAAACAATGACTGGTTTCTAATTCTAACAAAATATAAAAACTGCACAGTAATCTGTCTACAAACACATGAAAAACACAAATGCCTATCACAGAATGGTTTCCACATGCACACACATTGTAGAGCAAAAAAGTACTCCCTACACTTTAGCGGGAAAAATACATTAGTCTGATTAAAATAGTCTACATACATCCCCTCACAATTAAATAACTCATCTTTCAAGTTCTTTTGTAGATTAAGGAGTATATCAATCACTCACCATATTTTCTTTTACAGAATCTCTGCACTGTGCACCTCTCAGCAAAAGCAAAGAATGAAAAAGTTTCCCTTTCATTTTCCACACATATACATGTAAACATCAAATCACAATCCTTCGCACATAAACTCAAAAGCAAACACACATTTCTATTGGTTAAACATTTCAACCCTTTCCAACTGAAATACATTTCAACCCTTCCCCCAATCTGCCTTCTGCCTGTTACCATAGAAACAGGTCATGGAACACTGCACTGAGCTCACAGGTCACAAGTTCAGCACACAATGTTCCTACACAAGACAGGAAGTGTGCTTGACTTTTCAACATATCAGCTTATCATATATAATGTTCCTTACAATCTGTTTTTGTTAACCAATAACAATCATACCTTTAAAAAACTAAAATATACACCTTACCTTTCAGTGTAGAAAGTTCTTATACAACCAATGATTTCTTGTCGTTTTTCAAAAAATGTTGCCGTGGATCCGCGCACCCACCGCGAGAGAATCTGTGCATCCAATGCGATAGGATACGCGCACCCTGCGCGCATTTCACCGCTTTTCTTTTTTAAAAAAAGGGGGGCCACAGGGGGTCCTTCTGGGACCCCCTAAGCAGATCTAGATGGTCAGAGTATCTCCACTCTGCCCCCTTTATATCTTTTACACACTTATTCCCCTTCTATCTTCAGCCTCGCTTCTACCGAGGCAGAAAATGGCCGCCAACAGTTCCTGTTTTCGAATGTAGAGAGACGCTCGACAGCCAATTAGCATTCAGCGTGCGATCGGGAGGGTGCGCTTACGGTGCGGGTACGGTCCGCGGATCCTCCGCTGCCATAGATATCACTAACTTTTTTACCCTAATTTTCTCAGGAACTACTTAACAGATTCACACCAAATATGCAAAAAGCACGAGTCCGAACTGAGGACTACCTCTTTGCCAAATTTGGTGTCATTCCGTTCAGCGGTTCGGGCTGTAGCTGCGACAACAGATCCTATGGGAAATTACATGGGGAAAACGTGTTTTGGGACCCCCCCTTTTTCTCGGCCCCCGCTTCACGGATCACCGCAAAACTTTCAGGGTAGGAGCGGAGCGGAGCTGGCCAAAAGTTTGGAGAATTTCGCGAAGATTTGTCAATCGGCGCCAAAGATATTCCCAATAGAATTTTGCGGATTTCCTATGGAAAATAGGTCCTAACTATAACTATCTACTGGCGACCGCCAGTAGATAATATATATGTGAACAGGATTCGCCACCAACAGCTGCTTCACGCAGAAAGGACGAAAAGCGGACCCAAGGTTCTTTGTGCAAATCAAGTGGCTTTTATTTCGTGCCCAGCAAGTCCGCCATTATGCGTTTCGACCCCTACTTGGTTCTTGATCACATGACGCGTTGCCTATGGTTTGGTCGACATTTAAAGTGATACATGCAGGAAATGACATCAATAGTTCAAAGTGCAAATGCATAGTAACTGAAGAGTTACTAAAAGCAGCAAGAGTAGTCTGTACGTGTGCAAAACTTTACGCATTCAAAATATGGCAATAAATATATAAATATATAAATATAATCACAAATACTATCGTTAATATACAAATGTATATAAAATAATTAGTTTGATAAAAAGTGCGTAAGAGCAAATGGAAGTCGTTTTTGATAAAAACCAATGTTGTTAATACTCAGGATGACAAAATGGCATTTAAAATCTAATAAAACAATCCAATGGATTTGTGCAAAGCTAAAAATGCCTACTCTCATTTAGTAAATTTGCCAGCCTGGTGTAGACTCCATTATGTCAGACAATTTATAATTTGCACATAAATTCATGTAATTATACTCTGCCGCAAAATATAGTTGCAATCAAGCCCTAGTGGGCCATCGAGAAGTATACTTCAGTCAATAAATACCCTGCATAAAATCACTCAGTCGCTCATTAATTAGTGCAAAATAGTGCTAAAACAAGGTGTGTTAAATACGAAAAACATTGATAAAAAACAGTTATATTCTTAATTTTATATGTACACGAGGAGATGTGCCCTACATAACACATTTGTGGATAAAAACAAATTATTGTAAACATAGCAGCTGATTTTTCCACAACGTACACTTCTTAACAGATTATCAAAAATTAATTTCATCAGAGACAAGTGTAAAAATCTTCGCTGGCGTTCAACCCTGATGGGAACTTAGTATCCAACTCCAATATGTAACGTGTTTCCAGGAGGCGCAATTTCGCATCACGGTTTCCTCCTCTTTTGAGTGGTAAGATTGTGTCTATTACAAAATACTGGAGATGTGTAGGGTTGCTCTCATGTTTTTCCTCGAAGTGACTAGCAACGGGATAGGCTTGATCTTTACCACTGATTGCTCTTATGTGCTGGAGTATCCGTTTGTGGGCCGGCAGCTTAGTACTGCCGATATATCTCAGCCCACAAGGACACTCCAGCACATACACCCCAAAATCAGTTTTGCAAGTCAATTTTTTTTTATTAGGATTGGATTTGGTTTGAATGTGCTGCTATAGTGTGTTTTGTTGCACCCAAACTTGCAAGCTTTGCGGCTAGGACACTTTCTAAATCCCTTTCACAGTGCCATCCAGGTAGTCAGTGACAGCACTTCCGTACTACGCCTAACTAGGGCATTACTCATTAATTTAGATTTCCTAAAAGTCAAGCCAGGCTTAGTTGGTACAAGACTGCCAAGAACTGGATCACCCTGTACCAGGTTCCAATAATGATAGAATATTTTTCTAAGTTTCTGGTGTTGACTATTGTAGGTAAGTATGATCCTAGGTTGGAGTCCTGCAGTGAGTATGCTGTCTGAGATCTGCCTTGGTTTTGATATGAGTGCCTCCCTTCTAGAAAGGTTCCTAGTCTTTCTAATCACACTGTCTACGACACTGGGGGCATATCCTCTTGCAATGAATCTCAGCCTACTTAACTCCTGCGCAGTCTCACAGTCAGAGTCTGTACTATAGATACGTCTGATATGCAGCATCTCCCCATAGGGGATGCTGCGTATCAGGTGATGCGGATGGTGACTACTCGCATGCAGGACTGTGTTGCCTGCGGTAGGCTTTCTGAATAGTCTAGTAGCAAGGATATCATGGTCCACAAAAACCTCCACATCTAAAAAATAGACTGACGTTGCACTTATAGTTGATGTAAAGTGGAGGTTAAAACAATTGTTGTTGATTAGGCACACAAATTATTTTGCACTGGTTTCTGATCCTTTCCAAATTAAAAACAGATCATCTATGTATCGTAAATAGATTACTGCATGTAGGTCCATTATCTCTTTGTGCTGCCCCATGATGACCTGCTCCTCCCACAGCCCCATATGCAATCATGCATAGCTGGGGGAGAAGCAGGCCCCCATCGCCACACCCCTGATCTGCTGAAAGATCTGGTTGTCAAATGAGAAAAAGTTATGATCCAAACATGACGATATCATTGAGATCAACATTTTGTTGTGCATCTGTGTCTCAGATTCAGATAATACTCAACAGCTTTAAAGCCATCACAGTGCCGAATGGAGGTATACAGTGATGTTACATTTAGAGTTATTAAACGCATCTCAGAGCTCCATACAACATGATCAATTTTGCGCAGGAAGTCAGATGTGTCCGGTATATAGGATGCCAACCCTTTAACCCAATCCTGCAAAAAATAATCCACATATTTGGACGTGTTTTCCATTATGCTGTCGATCGCATAGATTATTGGTCTCCCAGGAGGTTTACTAGCACTTTTATGGATTTTTGGGATGAGATACAAGGTGGGTATGACCGAATGCTCCTTTTTCAGGAATCGATACTCATCATCTGTGATCAACCCCCCACTTTTCCAGGCCAATAGTTTACAATAGTGTTCATTCCAAGCTGTCCTAACAATATGAATGTTGCTTTTCCTGTAACACTCTAGGTCAGCCAATTGTTGTCCAGCTTCCTCCATGTAGAGTTGGCGCTGCCATAGAACAACGTTGCCGCCCTTATATGCCTGCCTCACGATTCTGTTGTTGTCAGTTTGTAATCTTTTTATCAGTTGCATATAACAAAGCTTTTGCTTGTTCATTCCATGGCGAGCTTTATTGGTTGCAGTGTTCTTCAAGTCCCTTGTGACTAGATCGAGATACACATCCAAATTATCATGCAGCATAATGGGCTGAAACACTGATTTTGGTTTGAAAGGGGTTTTAATTATACCGCTGAATTCTGAGGGCTCTAAGTCCACAGCAGAGGTTTCCATCAGTTGCTCGTTCTGTAAAGCCCAGACATCCTGGAAGAGGCTCAAATCACCAGCCGTTAACAGTGAGGGGCTACTGTTTGTTTCCTCTGTGACGGGTACTTTTTTCTTTTTTGGTTGTAGAAGGTGGAATTTGCTAAGTTTAAGCTTTCTTACAAACCTAAAAGTATCCATACGGGTCTCCGCATAGTTGAAATTGCATGTGGGACTGTAAGAGAGGCCCAAGCCAAGTATTCGTTTTTCTGCAGTTGGCAATTGGAGGTCAGTTAAATTCACTACTGATTCTGCGCTTGGGTTTGATTCCGATTTTGATAGCGATTCCATCTTTCCCTCACAGATTTTTTGCCGGTTTGTTTCCCTTCTTTTGTGGCACTGTCTTCTTTGGCTGCGTTTGAAGTTATTTCTTTAGTTTTTGGGCCAGACTGTCCTCGGGGTCTCAATGTGACCCTTCGATCCTGACACAGGCAGTCTACTTCCTGAGCAAGGGACAGCTTGGTAAACCCCAAGCCAGATGCCCTGGATGTCTCTACTTCCGGTTCACTGTCCGCCACCGAGCTTAAATCCGAAACCGAGGTGAATGCTGTAGTCACCTTACTAGTATTTCTTTGAAAAGCTCGGTTACCTCTTGCCTTTACTGCATTATATTTCCGGGCGAAAGTGAACACCTGCCCATTTTGATAATCAGCCTTGTCTCTTTCAAACTTAAAGGCCTTCCGTCTTTTAATAATATCTTCATCCTTGTGTAGGCGTGCAATCATGTCTTCCCTGAGCTTCTTAATTTGTTCTGTCTTTTCCAATTTATCAATCTCTGCTTCCAACATTTCAACTTGAGTTTGCAGTTTAGCACGGTCACTTTCCGCATACTTCACCAATATCCTGACAAGCCTGCTCGAGGACTCCAGGATTCCACTGGAGGTCTCTGAGGTGGGGTTGATAACTAACAGGGCATCGGAGATATCCTGTGGCTTGATGCACAGAACAAGCACTGCACTGCACAGAACCAGCGAGTTCCCGGGACTGTCCCATGCTCCACGGAGTCCACTACAGACATTATCAAGGAACTCTGTCTCATACATGCACAGACCCGCAAAGAGTCCACAGCAGCAGCGCGCGCGTTATGCACGGAAGATGACAGCCATATATATATATGCTCGGTTTCCGTTAATCCTTGGAAAAATTAGGCACTCGCGGGGGATTTGGTTCTATTCGGTTTTATTCTGTTAGCAAAACATAATGCGTTTCGGCTAGCGCCTTCATCAAATGTTTCGCATGCATGCCATTGCTACGGCATTTTTTATACAAAAAGTTCAACATTCAAAGCAGATCACATCACATGATTTCCGGGGCATTGTAATCAACGATGGATAATTACTGCCTTCAAAGGGGACCCACCATCTTTCAATGGACAATGTATCTATTTACGTTAAAACATTTGATTTTAAAACATTCATCGTGCACAATATTTTATCGGCAGGAATTACTCCTTTAGCCTTATTGGTCACCTCATTGTACTACACATGCTTATCTTGCCGTATATCGGCTTCTGCAGGTTCTTTCATCCACGATGGGAAAAAGTCCTCCCCTCGGTTTCCATACATTTGTGCCGTGTATCAGCTTTTGATAAAATGGTCCATATTGTACTTTATGATCACTGAGGTATCTCATAACTGCTCAAATGCTGTTATTGCCAACTCATGTTAAAAAATGCGATAACTTTCTTCATGTGATACACATTAATGTAAGGTGCTAGAAGTTCATAAATATTGCTTTAATGTTCTTCATTACTTCAGAGCTTCTATTTTTGTATTATTATGTATCTAAAGTGCTTCCATGTTTAGCAGCCTATATGATTTGTGAAAAACAATACTCCATTATGATAAAGTGCCAAGTGCTGTGCAAGCGAATATATATGTATGAAATGCAGAAACAGTTTTATTGACGTGTTTCTTGGATTTGTCTAATTGTGAACAAAATCGACCACTTCCACTTCTGCCTTTGGCAAATGCCGAAGAACACCAAGGCAGTGTGAGGGAAAAGTGCCACTTTACCAAAAGAATCCTTGATTAGGATTTCCAGTCCTATCCTAGTAATTGTGCCTAGGTCATTTCCACCACAATACACAATCATGAAGTCTGGATGTTGGCAATCCATAATGCTTTCAACAGAGGCAGCAATTGATGCCACTTTAATCCTCTCTGGCCAAGTCATGTCTACATTAGTTAAACTCAAGTCCCTGCCAATGCCACTCTTTTTTAGCACTCATTCTGACCCAAAACACAAAACTATGGCCAACAATTCACACTCTAACCATTTTGGAGGCAAACTGGAGTAGCACACAGGAGAAGGCTTAGGCTGAGTGACATCGTTTTCAAAATGAAGAGCAGTTAAAATGGAAGACAGCACCTAAATTAGAAAATAACAATTGATTGGATGATGTAACATGCAGGTAGGTAAAATCAGGTAGTGGTTTTGAGACAAAATTAACTACATCTGTGATTGGTTTTTGAAAAAATGTTATGCTGTTTGCGATACACCAAACAGTGAACCACACATGCTACAGGTCAATTTAAAGGTATTATGGTGGTCACAGAAAGGGTTGTGAACTTTTGACCTAGTGCTAGCAGTGAGTGTTGCATACATGGTACAAAGGGAAAGGAGGAAAGAGGGTGTGGGAGAGAGGGATTAAAAAAGAGCAGACTATTAATGTGAAAAGGAGAGCTCATTAGAGAGTTTTTGGGTAGAAAGCCACTACTTTTTACAAAATAAACTATAGATGCCATGATTTAACAGTAGATTGATAAGTGGTTTTACGGGCTCCTGTGTCGATTCATGAATCCACCACGATGTTATACGGAGGTCACGCTGAGCACCACAGCGGATTCGCAAATCCGCTCAAAACCACTATCAAATTGGGATTTCCACAGGAGACTTACAAAGGGTTAAAAACAGTGACCATTCAAAAGTGGTATTACAAAAGTAAAATGTGAAAGAATAGTTGTGATTTGCTTATGACATCAGTATCCCTGAAAGCAGAGTGGGAAGGGTTGCCATTGATGGTTCCTTCGTACTGAGAGTGGTATACCATTCCTTTACTAACAAAATTGTTGGAGAACAGCAGAGATATTTCACAGGTAGGTCAATTCGGGTGAATTTTTTCAAACATACATGTATATTAAAATGTATGAGTATATATAAGGTGCCATAAAATATGTTGGTTACACACAACATTAAAACGGAAAATAAAAGGGAGGGTAGATGATGATATTAAGGGAAAACATTGTAAACAGCAGAGGATTAAAAATATGTGAAGAAAAACTATAGTTATTTTATCAAGCTGCAATGAATACGAGAGTGACATAAATAAAACCATTTAGACACCCATTTATTTACCTATACATCTACTTACATAATCATTCTCACAGGTATGCAGCCACAGTTATTTCATCTCATATACATATATAGATTTTCATGTACCCAGTACTCACTCGGTTAGACTGAGATGTACACATCCATACACTCAGTTATATATGCAGTTGCCCCCACACAGCCATTCATATTCCCATGGAGAAAACTTTACAGCCATTTTCACACCCAGTCAGACAGTGACAAAATTACTCACACATTCAGTGACACAGTACTTATGTATGCACTACTAAAAGAGCCACTTGCACACACAGCTAAACACCCAAACAACCACTTATTCAGCAGGTTACCAATCCACACAGTCACTAACATACCCATTTAGACTGCCATACAGTAACTAAGACACTGAGTCACCTACTGAGACAGACAATTAGTCTTAGGAATCTGAGCAGTTTGACACTGCTAGATAGTGGTAAATTATATGTGCCTATCACCTAAAACATGGTTTGATTGAATTAACAACAATTTGGATATTTAATTGATCTGCAAATCCCTACTAGAGTGCACTACATAGGCACACAGATGTGTCAATTAAATGCTAGCAGTAGGCCTACAGCACTCACACTTTAAGATTTGTTTTCCATTTTATTTTTGGGAAGGAAATAAACAAGGTATTAAAAGGGGTAATGGAAGGCAACTGGGGAGAAGAAACTGACTTCAGTCTGTCACAAATATGACGGTTGAATGTGGAGAAAAAAATAATTAACATTGGTGATTCTTCGCTGTTTGCAGCTATGCAGCCACAGATGGCATCGTTAGAAGCCATGTGCAATTAGCATTTACCACAGTGAGTGACAATATCAGATAACTTCTTGCAAACTTCTGGAACAGTTATAACAGCCAATTGCAATGATTCCACCAAGGCTCATGCAGATGATGATTGTGCTCCTTCACCACTTGCCTTGCCCTGCATCAAGCAATTATATGTGTTTTCGTGGATGGTTTTAAGATGCTTCCAAATGGAATTTGTGCCATGGAAATATTTCTTTCTACTCTCTTGATAATAGCTTGCCACAGACATTGTACCCTAAAACTTGACACTATTGTTTTTGTTGCCTGAAGGCTAATTGAAATGTTTCCAAATATCACTACTTTTTTTCTAGCCAGCATCTGGTTCTCATTTCTTCAATTTGATCCTTTTAATGTTAGAGTTTGCTCTTCTTAAAAGCTCATATAAGTGAACATCTGGACACTCTGCAGAACTGAGGGTTAAAAACAATTTGGTTCTCCTACATTTCACAAGATACAGCTAAGCTCTCCGTGAGAATGATAGCAATAGATATTCATGCCAGGTTGGCATGCTACAACATTTATTATTGGGGTGTTTAGTGTAGCCAATGAGAAGTTAAAGTTTGGTTGTTTTACTGTATTTGTAAACAGTTAAATACGTAATTTTTAGTTTATTTGTAAATTGGTAGGTTTATTTTTTGGTTTAAATTGCATGTAATGATCTAATAAAATGTATTTGTAAAGTTATAAAAATGTTTATTTCTCATTAGAGCTTAAGGGTTACAAACACGGGCATCTGGCATTTTGCACAGTGTGTTACCATGTCACTTAATTTGTCACAGAAAGCTGGAAGGATAATTTGTTGCACTGTTGATGCTTCTCCCAAAGCTTTTGCCGATGACGAGTGGCCACCTTCTGCATTTGCTTTTTCCCGCATGAGATGATTATATGCATCAAGCAATTGCATGTCCTTTCATGATTGTTTTTTATATGTTTCCATTTGGAACTTGTCCCTTGCAAATACTTCTTCCCAGTACCTCTTGATAAGGCTTTTGTGCAGATGTTGCATTACACAAATGTTGCCAACACTTTCTTTTCACCGGATAAAGTGGTGAAATACTTCCAAGTGTCACTCTCCTTCTTGGCAAGGGGCATGTCTTTCTCCTCATCAATGTAAATAGTGAAATAAGCTATTTAATATTTATATGTTAATATTTTATTGTTTGGTTTCAATTGTATTGTAATGTGTTAATTAAATGTATTTGTAAAGTTATAAAAATGTTTATTAATGAATTGAATTTACAGGTTACAAATACACCCATAACGGTACTCAGAAATTAACTCACACACCCATAGAGACACTCACACAGGTAATGACACACCCAAACAGCCACTCATACACCCACTCAAAATCCCATATAGTCACTCATGCACCCATTTACACATGCAAGCAGCTACTGACATAGACTCATACAGCCACTCACACACTGATATAGCCCCTCACACACTGAGCCATACACTGATACAGGTACTGACACACCCAGTCACACACTGATACAGCCACTCATACACCCAGACATACACTGATACTGCCACTCACACACCCAGCTATTCACTGATACAGCCACTCACACACTGATACAGGCAGTCACACACCCACTCGCACATCTGTACAGCCACTCACACACCCAGCCAAACACCAATGCAGACACTCACACATTCACTCACACACTGATACAGCTAATATACCCACTTACACACTGAAACAGCCACTAATATACTCAGTTACACATCCATACACCCACTTGCACATTGATTTCCATTTTAGTATTCTAGATGGCATTGCAAAACATGTGCTAATGTCTTCTTTAATACTTTATAGGATTATTCCCCTTTGTGAATATTAAACTAGTCACATGTACTATTTTAATTTCACTTATACAGGGTGTGACATGTACATATACAGAAACTACCAAACACTTAAACACGCAATTGCACAAAAACATAAAACACATTGATAGCTCTTTCTCTGACTATATGTAGTGGTTCTGAAAAGAACCATTTTTTTTAACAATTTAATATTTTTTTTGTTATTTGCTTTTTGGGGAAAAAGAAAAGCAGGGTTGTAAATTGGATAAAGGAAGGCAACTTGGAAAAAGCAACTGGCTTTAGTCTCTCAAAAACATAACGGTAAAATGGGGAGCAAAATAAAATTAACAATGATGATTTCCCACTGCATTTAGGTATGCAGCCACATATGTTATTTTAATACCGATGGGCAACTGCCAATTTGCACAGTGTGATACCATGCTTTATAACATTTTGCATTCAGCTGGTACCCTTATTTCTTCAAGACTTGAAGGTTCCCTCAAGACTCCAGCAGACGATGATTGTGGTCCTCCAATTGCCTTCTCTTGCATCAAGCAAATGTATGCTTATTTGTGGATAGTTTGCAGATGTCATTAGTGATGTCACTGACCATGTCATGAGTGATCTTATATGTGAGGTCATAAGTAGTTCATTTTTGGGGCATAAGTTTTAGTTAGCTGAGATAACTATGACAGCTGAATTTCTATGGTTTTGTGCGTGTGAAATCTCAGCCTAACTTTAACGTCCCTTTAACCTTTTGTTTTTCTCAGTGAATATATATATATATATATATATAAAGACTCCAAACTTTTCTTGTACGAAAGTAAACACGGACTCCCAGGAGATTTGCAGTTTCTAAAGCTTGTTTAATAGACTGCACACAACACAACGCGTTTCAGCTTTCGCCTTGTTCACGCTAAAGAAGAATTTGTTTCAATAAAGTTAAATACAATTCATAGTGCGCAAAATAAACAACAGACTCATCTCGACCACATACTATTACAGGGAAATGGCCAAACCTACAAACAATTGAAAGGCCTGACAAAAAACATCAAACCAAGAATCCAATGAAGCTGAAAATGAAATCAAGAGCTTTTTAGACAAGGCTTGCTCAGTTAACATTCTCTGGGTGAAATCAACTACCTACCCCACAATGATTTAGCAGCCCAACATGATCAATTGAAACTAAAAGAATGCAGGCTACTAGAAAATGTGATTGTCCCCAACACAGTCTCGAATCGTTTGCTTTTCTCTCCATTAGTGTTGATACCCGAGGCAGAGCTAGCCAAACAGAGGAGCCAGCTTTTGGACAGACTGCTTTATTAGTGACAGGTACAAGGAGATAAAGAAAGGTATTAGATCTAAATATCCCATATATCTAGGAACAGGAAATAGTCTATGAAAAATACTTCCTGAATACAAACTTTTCTATGCCCGATCAGAGGCAAAGAACTCAGAACTTTGATGCAGAATGCAAGGGGTCTAATATTTATCAACATGCAATACATTTCCTTTGGGTGCTGTATAGGATCAATCCTGGTTTCTTGTGAGACTACATCTGGATTCCCCATGTGCGATGTAGATTGAGGAAGTGAGTTCAGGTGTCACCAAAAGACCTCACTGTACTGCTAAGTCAAACCTTTCGATAATGTGAATTACACTAGACACAGCTTCCCGAAAGAAGATAGTTTCAGAGGTACCAGATCAGGTTTAATTGGTGCATTACTGATACAAAATGCTAGTGCTAAAGCTCTCTATGTGTGCACAAAACAAGCAGTGTATATACATGTCCAGAACTCCTTAACCCTCCTCAACCTAATAAGTCTTTCTCTTTTTCCAGGTTACACTATAGTCATAGCTATGAAATGTAACATATCAACACAAGTTGCAGAAGTTTATTCTAAGAGTCTATTTACTGCTTTTTTTCATGTCCCAAAGATTTTGCTGGCTGCAAAGATAATATGTTTCACCCGCCTCTTAGTTCCTGTCAGATTTATGGCTCTAGAATGAGGAAGGCAGAGTATTTAAGAACTGACTGCAGGCACTTGACCTGGTGTCCTTTGTAGTATCTCAGAAACCAAGAATGCATTTTGTTGAGCTAGCGCCGGGCAGAGGTACCTTGTGTTATTTTATTGTTACAGCAATTGACACTCAGAATAGACATACTACAGGGAAAAAAGAAAATAGTAGCACATGCTGGAGTCCATATTCTTCTTCCATCCACATATAGAACAGAATACAGTAATGGCCAAGAAAGAAAGTGAGTCACCCCTATTGTTTGAGGATTAATGTTTTTGGGAATGAAAAGGACTGCTAACTGGGATGAATTGACAGACTGTATTGTGATAGGATGTGGAAACAGCAATTTACAAGACTTCCTAAGGAGTCAGAATGCACTTTTCTTCACTTCTAACATTTAATTAATTTTGTCTACAGGTCTGCATGTCAGTCTCCGAAAAGCAAGTTTTGCTTGACCTACATGGGTAAGAATATGAACCTTCACAATGAGTGTGAATGTTATTTAATGAAACCTACGACCTCATTTCAAGGTTGGATATTGGACTTCTAAAAAAACTGAATATTTTCCATCTGTCTACCTTGCGGTTTCTCCTGTCCATATCACAGGTTTCCAAAGATGGAGTTTCAGCTGGCTCAGCCTTAGAAAACCCTTTTCCTAATGGCCTGTCCACCTCTCAGCCACTTACTAATAGTCACAGTTGTCGCTCACTATTTTCATAAATGTAAAGTTTAACTAAGGCCTGGACCAACTTTGTCTATGTATTATATGCACTGTGAGCCAGTTAACTCAAGCAATCCCCACATGCTACCTTTATATATCTACTGGTCTAGCATTTCTAAAGCTACTGATCTCAAGAAAAGTAGGTTGTATGGAGCTACCCACCTTATTAAGGCCAGGCTGTAATTTGTCATGCACATAGCTCATGTTTAAAGCAGGTAAGGACATGGTATTGGGGAAAATACGCATGAGTAGATATCACAAAGCACTTCAAAGAGACAAATATCACACTTCACCTTGCAAATAGTAAAGATCGCCTGACATTTTGTCAGATGCAAATAGAGAAAATTCATGATACCTTAATACAGCAATCCTTAGTCTTCGCCTACCCAGTCTGCACTGCTCATTGTCTTCCTTTCTGCTAATGAACCAAAGCTATTCCATTAGATCTGCAATTAACAACTAAGCATCCATCATGCTCACAAAAATGAGTAAACAATTTGGGAGGGGTGTTTCCTTTATAGTATGAAGTATTTACCCTGCAGCCTAGAGACAACTTAAGAGACTCATCAGTCTGGTAATTCCTTTTAGAAATGACAGACAAACACATATTTTAGAGCTCATATTGTAGATTAAGGGTCTGATTTGGATCTTGGCGGAGGGAAATACACTGTCACAAATGTGACGGATATCCTGACCGCTGTATTACGATCCCATTATATCCTTATGGGGATCATAATGGGGGGACGGGATATACGTCACGTTTGTGATGGAGTGTTCTCCCCACCGAGATCTAAATCAGCCCCAAATTGTACTTGCAAACAATTTCAGAACATTGTGACACAATCTTTTGTTCACATTGTCTTATGTAAAAAGGTACTGAAGATGAGGAGGAGCAGTGTTTCTCAGTGATTAAACAGTAGCACACCTTCAAGATCTTCTCTTATGTTCAGTTATCAGATCCAAAATGCCCTGTGGAGAAGAAAAGGGCACAGTTAAAGCTGTCTACAAGTCCACCATTACCATCCGTTCCGAGATTCTTCCCCAATTGATGATGTTGTTCATAGAAGAGCTTTCATGTGGCCGCTTTTAATATTAGATGTTTGGTAAGCGTAGGGCCTAGAAGAGCAAACTTACTATTTGAAAGATAAAGCTAACAATTTGTACTCAAACGTTTTACAAAAATTCCATGTTTTCTGACACCATTAAAATTAACAGCATAGAGAAGGTTAACTTTCGCTTCTCTGGTGCACATGTTGTAACTTTGGCAGCATGAGCCAAATGCTTTGTAGAGATCCATCATGAGAGGAAGAAGGAAAAAGTAGCCTTAGCTTACGTAGCTTCTGCATGCTTGTTCAAAGGGAAATTGTATGCATGTTTTTAGGTCGAGCGTCAGCAGCGCATGCTCTGGTGCCGATCACGATCCTGCAAAAACCGGGTACGAACCGTCGGACGGAGCACAATCTCCGCCCGACGCGTACCCGGTCGTCAATTTTCACAAACTAGGAATTACGATTCGCACGGGTACACCATTACCGTACGAATCGTAAAAAAGCCCGACCGAACAAAAAAACACCTACCAATGCGATCCGGGAAAGCGCCGACCTGACGTCGGGACGCTCGCAGCCAGCCATTCACGACCCAGGAATCATGATTCGCACCGACGTCACCCCGCACGGTGAATATTTTGCGGCAGCCAAAAACTGCCGGGAAATCAGGACGACGCGAACAAGGACCACCAGTACGCGACGGACAGACGACGACGCGAACAAGGAGGACCAGTACGTGACGGACACACAGGACGACGCCACCAAGGAGGACCCGTACGCGACAGGACGACGCGATCAAGGAGGACCCGTACGCGACAGGACGACGCGAGCAAGGAGTACCAGTACGCGACGGACAGACATGGACCCGAACCTACGAGTCATCCCTGCCCTCATAGCAGTACACCTCCTCTACAGGTTACGACGCAGACGCCGCAGAAGGTCAGAATAACTAAGGGAGGGGGGAAAGTGGGGTGGGGTGGGGGTGGCACGACCAGGGCAGCCAAAAAACAACCACATAAGTCACACACCACACATGGCCTGGACATACCTGACTCCCATGCCCTGGTCACCACGAGGGGGTGGGGGCGTGTCCTGATAAGCCAGCGACCGCCACAACGGAAGTCCGTCACCACGCGAACCGGCAACACAACCAGACAGGTATGTCCCGTACCCACGCCTGAAGAGCGTGGGTACGAGTCGGACCACGCCCACACACGTCACCCCAACAATGGCGGGACGGATCGCACCCACGTGGCAAAGGCCTGGGTACGGGCCGCACAAACATCACATAGCGTGGGGACGGACATGTACGGACCCTACCCCCACCCCGTATGCAAGGAGCGTACCCCCCAGCCCAACAGTGTAAGTACGACCCGTACCCCCACCCGCGTATGCATGGAGCGTACCCCCCATGCCAACAGTGTAAGTACGACTCGAACCCTCACCCGCGTATGCAAGGAGCGTACCCCCCAGCCCAACAGTGTAAGTACGACCCGTACCCCCACCCGCGTATGCATGGAGCGTACCCCCCAGCCCAACAGTGTAAGTACGACCCGTACCCCCACCCGCGTATGCATGGAGCGTACCCCCCATGCCAACAGTGTAAGTACGACTCGAACCCTCACCCGCGTATGCAAGGAGCGTACCCCCCAGCCCAACAGTGTAAGTACGACCCGTACCCCCACCCGCGTATGCATGGAGCGTACCCCCCATGCCAACAGTGTAAGTACGACTCGAACCCTCACCCGCGTATGCAAGGAGCGTACCCCCCAGCCCAACAGTGTAAGTACGACCCGTACCCCCACCCGCGTATGCATGGAGCGTACCCCCCAGCCCAACAGTGTAAGTACGACCCGTACCCCCACCCGCGTATGCATGGAGCGTACCCCCCATGCCAACATTGTAAGTACGACTCGAACCCTCACCCGCGTATGCAAGGAGCGTACCCCCCAGCCCAACAGTGTAAGTAAGACCCGTACCCCCACCCGCGTATGCATGGAGCGTACCCCCCAGCCCAACAGTGTAAGTACGACCCGTACCCCCACCCGCGTATGCATGGAGCGTACCCCCACCACACCAGTGTAAGTACGACCCGTACCCCCACCCGCGTATGCATGGAGCGTACCCCCCAGCCCAACAGTGTAAGTAGACTCGTACCCTCACCTCGAATGCATTGAGCGTACCCCCACCGTGTATGTTCCAAGCGTACATATCCTGAAATCGGAGGTGTTTGTGCAGAGTCCACCCAGCAGTGCCCTGAGACAGGAGGGGTGTGTGCAGAGTCCTCCCAGCAGTGCCCTGAGACAGGAGGGGTGGGTGCCTATCACTCCCAGCAGTGCCCTGAGACAGGAGGGGTGTGTGCAGAGTCCTCCCAGCAGTGCCCTGAGACAGGAGGGGTGGGTGCCTATCACTCCCAGCAGTGCCCTGAGACAGGAGGGGTGTGTGCAGAGTCCTCCCAGCAGTGCCCTGAGACAGGAGGGGTGTGTGTGGAGTCCTCCCAGCAGTGCCCTGAGACAGGAGGGGTGGGTGCAGAGTCCTCCCAGCAGTGCCCTGAGACAGGAGGGGTGTGTGCAGAGTCCTCCCAGCAGTGCCCTGAGACAGGAGGGGTGGGTGCCTATCACTCCCAGCAGTGCCCTGAGACAGGAGGGGTGTGTGCAGAGTCCTCCCAGCAGTGCCCTGAGACAGGAGGGGTGGGTGCCTATCACTCCCAGCAGTGCCCTGAGACAGGAGGGGTGTGTGCAGAGTCCTCCCAGCAGTGCCCTGAGACAGGAGGGGTGGGTGTGGAGTCCTCCCAGCAGTGCCCTGAGACAGGAGGGGTGTGTGCAGAGTCCTCCCAGCAGTGCCCTGAGACAGGAGGGGTGGGTGCCTATCACTCCCAGCAGTGCCCTGAGACAGGAGGGGTGTGTGCAGAGTCCTCCCAGCAGTGCCCTGAGACAGGAGGGGTGGGTGCCTATCACTCCCAGCAGTGCCCTGAGACAGGAGGGGTGTGTGCAGAGTCCTCCCAGCAGTGCCCTGAGACAGGAGAGGTGGGTGCCTATCACTCCCAGCAGTGCCCTGAGACAGGAGGGGTGGGTGCAGAGTCCTCCCAGCAGTGCCCTGAGACAGGAGGGGTGTGTGTGGAGTCCTCCCAGCAGTGCCCTGAGACAGGAGGGGTGGGTGTGGAGTCCTCCCAGCAGTGCCCTGAGACAGGAGGGGTGGGTGCCTATCACTCCCAGCAGTGCCCTGAGACAGGAGGGGTGTGTGCAGAGTCCTCCCAGCAGTGCCCTGAGACAGGAGGGGTGTGTGTGGAGTCCTCCCAGCAGTGCCCTGAGACAGGAGGGGTGGGTGTGGAGTCCTCCCAGCAGTGCCCTGAGACAGGAGGGGTGGGTGCCTATCACTCCCAGCAGTGCCCTGAGACAGGAGGGGTGTGTGCAGAGTCCTCCCAGCAGTGCCCTGAGACAGGAGGGGTGGGTGTGGAGTCCTCCCAGCAGTGCCCTGAGACAGGAGGGGTGTGTGTGGAGTCCTCCCAGCAGTGCCCTGAGACAGGAGGGGTGTGTGCAGAGTCCTCCCAGCAGTGCCCTGAGACAGGAGGGGTGGGTGTGGAGTCCTCCCAGCAGTGCCCTGAGACAGGAGGGGTGTGTGTGGAGTCCTCCCAGCAGTGCCCTGAGACAGGAGGGGTGTGTGTGGAGTCCTCCCAGCAGTGCCCTGAGACAGGAGGGGTGTAACACATGTGTGTGAGGCCAGAATTATCCACATGCATACTGGCTACAAGGGAACATGTCCCCATGAACTCATGTCAACAGACTCCACACACAAGTACAGTGATCACCAAGGATGCCACGATTATTGCAGGTGGAGACATGGCCCTGCATGCATGGCCAAAGTAGAAGGGCTCCGTCACACACACAGCTCATGTAGACACAGCTCTGCGCTAAACATTGGGAACACCCTGCAGGGAAGAAAGCTGGGTACACAGAGGAAGGAATACACCCTGGGACAAGTGCACCATGCAGTAACTGCTTACATGAACAAAGAAAGTTAGCCAACACCTTGTGATGGCACACAGATCCCAGGGTCCCACCAATGAGCAGTACACTACTACACATCCCACACACCCAAACCCTTACACACCACCCAAAACCATGTAGCAGCCCCACCAACACCAATACCAGCATAGCAGTAGTGTGATAATGAAAAAAAAATTAAGCTTTATTCAGCATGAGCACAATGTCCGTGGATCGCGGGCAGTTCAATCTTCACAAAGCCCATAGGGCAGTCAATGATTCTCAGCTGGATGGGGGACACAGTGGGATGCGTGTCCCCTACCTTGCCTGCACAGTCAAATGGCATCGTCTTCCACACTGGTGAGGGCATCAGGGGGTGGGGAAGCAACAGGCACCGCAGGGACATCAGGGCAAAGGGGCGGCGTTGTGGGTGCAGGGATGGAGGACTCCACCACAGGGGGTGGGGCAGGGCCAAAGGCGGAGGCCAGGATGGCACTACACACCTTTGCAAGGTCCTCCAGGGAGTCCCCTGCACCCGAAGGGACCTCAGGCCCCAAGGAGGGGGGGGGTCAGAGGGATGGGTCGCAGCGCCACTGGGGGAGGGTGGAGACAGGGGGGGAGACTCAACCACCCTGACCGGGGACCTCCTTGACCGCTTGCGTGGTGGTGTAACCGTGGGGCTCAGGGACAGAGCGGCCATGAAGGAGTCCTTGGGGGAGATGTGGCCAGGAGAGCTGAGGGGAGGGGATTTGGAGGGAGTGGACTGGGTGGAATGCGGACTCCCACTATGGCTGCGTGTCACACGTTTGCCCCCCGACCCAGTGGGTGTGCCTACCTCACCCTGTGTGTGCGTGTCAGGAGGAGTGCGGTGGACCTTCCCTGCTGGTGTGGTGCCCGTGTCCGTTGATGTGGGTGCATGCCGACGTCTGGGTGTACGTGGGACAGGCATGGGAGTGGGAAGTGTGGATGGGGCAGGGGTAGGTGGGGGGAGGTCGCGCTGCAGGAGACCCACTGCTGCAGTCAGTGTGGAGTCTATGGACCTCAGCAAGTTGCGTTGGTCAGCCTGCGATGAATGAATGCCCTCCAAGAAAGCCTCGATGTTGGTGAGGGTTTTGCCGTGGGCATGGAGGACATTAAGGATCGCAGCCTGACCAACCTGCAGTTGCCGCTGGATGTCCACAGACTCTGCATTGGCGGCAGCAGTGGAGACAGGGGCAGGGGGTGCGGTGCCTGGCAGGAAGGAGACATGCTGTGACCGGGCACGCTGGGAAGGGACACGAGCAAGTGGGAGGCGGCTGATGGAAACTGAGGGGGCGGTGCGAGGTGTTGTTCCGCTGTCAGCTGCTGGTGCAGCCTCCGCCCACTCGGAGACATCCTCCTCGGACCTGTCAGCTTCGTAGTCTGATGTGCCAGTCGACAGGTCCTCGGCCACACTCTCCTCCGCCTCTGTCCCACTCGATGTGCCAGACCCGATGTCACGGCTGGCACTGGTGCTCGGTCCCTCCGCCTGGTCTGTGTCCATGTCTCCCTCTGTGTCCCCCGACGATGCTGTGGGCAGGGTGGAGAGACAGAAATTAATCAGACACCTGTACACATCTGTCACATGAGTCCAATCTACATAGGTAACATTGCATAGCCTGAAAAGGAAGATCCCTAACATCTACTGAACAGGGTACCGATGTAGGGCATGAAACACACAGTTGGTTGAGCCACCATGCCACTGAAATACCATGGAGAGCATGAGACAATAGCTAAAGACAGGAAACGGAGTCTGACATAGCACCCAGGCCCTGGGGACAATCCAGCACTGCATCTGCACCACACAGCGTTGGCGAAAATACCGATGACCAGGGACCATATCCATGAACTTGAGACACATGCTGCATAGGTAATGCTGAAAACATGCCCAACATGACTCGGTCACTGCACATTGCGTGTGTGTCCAGACACATCACACACTGCCCAGACCCAGCAAGTGGAAATCAGGATTTGACACATAGGCATTGCCCGCCCCAACAAGACCCTACACGAGGCAAATTGTTGAGACACAGGTGGCACCAACATCTCATAGTCTGGGTGATACACACAGGGGCAGGCAAAAAGCAAGATTGGACGCCAAACAGCCAAGGTGCGCCTGTACAAATAATGAGGTACCAGTGCCCATCCTCAGATGAGTATAACAAGACACACAGGCACTGGCAACTGTGAGTATGAAGAAGGACAATCAGGTCAGGCTGCACAGTGGACACCTGTACAAAATAGCACGTCAATATACATGGTGACAGGGGACAATGGCACAGAGCACAACCTACGCTGTAGACACTGAGATTGGCCACGTTTATGATGACACATACACCACTGAGGAAGAGCTGCCCCAGGGGACAGTAGTGGGCACACAACTACATGCTACTGAATGGTAATGACTGCAACACACGTCACCATCCCTGCAATATGTGTATCGCACACTCATGCACATCATGTCACAGGCCACTACATAGGACATGCGCGCTGTAAGGCATGACACATGAGAGACCAACTCCCATGTCTGGAGTCAGCATCAGTGCCAACTGACATGGAACCCACATGCAGTGAACTTGACAGTGCACAGGCAAGGTCCCACAACCTGTTACACACCACCCCCACACATGATGCTACAGTCATTGTTCTCGTGGACAAAGCGCCAGCCTACATTACCTTGTGAAGGAGTGACTACACACAGACCAGGGAACACATTGCAAGGAGGGGAAGGGTGGCAGGGGCACAGCGCTATACTGGGGCAAACAGGATCTGCACAGCACCTTTAAACACTGCCAGTGAATTCATGCTACTGTGCCCTTACAAATGCCGGTGACACACAACAAACACACATGTACCTACCCCCTTCCGGCTGCTGCATCGCCTGTAAGCGCCTCTCCAGGTCTGGAAAGACCACCGGCAGCACACGCCTGTGGAGGTGGCTCAGACGGCGGCGGCCGCGGTTCTTGTGGCTCTCAGGTGAGTCCCCCAGCAGGAGCCGTGCAATCCTCCGCGTCCAGCACCGGATATCCTGCCAGCGTTTCCTCACCTGGGGTAGGCTCCGCCTCCGACCATCCACACCCCTCACGGCACTGACGGCGGTCAGCCAGATCTGCTCCTTGGCAGTGGCGCCTACCTGTGAGGAGGAACAAGTGACACCACATCAATACACCAGCCACATGTCACAGAGAGACATTTGGGTACAAATTAGCTGGTTACAACAAGGCATGTCATGCAGCCAACGCATTGCACCTTTGTCATAGGGACATGATCCTCTGGGGAGGGAAAAAGCAGTACGTGCCACAGTGGGTACACAGGTGGAATGATGGCAATGTCACAATCAATGATCAAGGCTCACACTGTGCATCACACCCACCCCTCCTGTCTCAGGGCACTGCTGTGAGTGATAGGCCCCCACCCCTCCTGTCTCAGGGCACTGCTGTGAGTGATAGGCCCCCACCCCTCCTGTCTCAGGGCACTGCTGGGAGTGATAGGCCCCCACCCCTCCTGTCTCAGGGCACTGCTGGGAGTGATAGGCCCCCACCCCTCCTGTCTCAGGGCACTGCTGTGAGTGATAGGCCCCCACCCCTCCTGTCTCAGGGCACTGCTGTGAGTGATAGGCCCCCACCCCTCCTGTCTCAGGGCACTGCTGGGAGTGATAGGCCCCCACCCCTCCTGTCTCAGGGCACTGCTGTGAGTGATAGGCCCCACCCCTCCTGTCTCAGGGCACTGCTGTGAGTGATAGGCCCCCACCCCTCCTGTCTCAGGGCACTGCTGGGAGTGATAGGCCCCCACCCCTCCTGTCTCAGGGCACTGCTGTGAGTGATAGGCCCCCACCCCTCCTGTCTCAGGGCACTGCTGGGAGACATCAGGCACCCCCCCCCTGGGACCCCCCCGACAGTACATGGCATGTGTGTTACACCTGGACGCAATGGCAGAAGTCACAGTCACAACATAGGGACAGTCTGTGGCAGTGGCCTATGCACTCACCTGATACCCTGGTCGCCCATACAGCATGGAGTACTGTGGGAGGATCACATCCAGCAGAGCCATGTTCTCCTTCAGGGTGAATGGCTGTGTCCTCTCCACAGCCCTTGACATGGTTCCAGGGAATCAGTAGCAGCAGCTGGGTCGACGAATGCAAAGATGTGCAGGCAAGTGCTCCCTCATGGGACCTGGCTGCCTTATATGTGCCCTTCTGCCCAGTCTCATGCACAGGAGTACAGAGTGATTGGTCACTCACATTTGCATCCTATGTTTCCACCAATCCCTTCAAACCTAGCAGTCTGTGGGTTCTCTATCGGTTTCATTCTCCTGCATGATGTCAGCCCCACAAACACATTGCAACAAAGTAGAAGAATTCCAACTGACTTCTGCTGTGCACCTTCCAGAACAATTTCGAATTTTGAACTTGGTCTCCATGACAACCAGCATGCATGTAGGCCTTAATACTTGTCCCCTATGTAATTTGGAGCATCACACACAGGTACGGTGCGTTTCGGGGCCCTAGGGCACCCCAAATGCATGGCAACGGCCCGTACATGCATGCCTACGCTCACTATCACTATGGGTCTGCACGCGTATGCGTACCCGTAGTGGTACGGACCGTACACACGCATGTACGCTCACTATCACTATGGGTCTGCACGCGTATGCGTACCCGTAGTGGTACGGACCGTACACACGCATGTACGCTCACTATCACTATGGGTCTGCACGCGTATGCGTACCCGTAGTGGTACGGACCGTACACACGCATGTACGCTCTCTATCACTATGGGTCTGCACGCGTATGCGTACCCGTAGTGTTACGGACCGTACACACGCATGTACGCTCTATATCACTATGGGTCTGCACGCGTATGCGTACTCCTAGTGATAGTGAGCGTACATGCGAGTGTACGGTCCGTACCACTACGGGTACGCATACGCGTGCAGACCCATAGTGATAGTGAGCGTACATGCGTGTGTACGGTCCGTACCACTACGGGTACGCATACGCGTGCAGACCCATAGTGATAGGGCCGTACACACGCATCTACGCTCACTATCACTATGGGTCTGCACGCGTATGCGTACCCGTAGTGGTACGGAACGTACACACGCATCTACGCTCACTATCACTATGGGTCTGCACGCGTATGCGTACCCGTAGTGGTACGGACCGTACACTCGCATGTACGCTCACTATCACTAGGAGTACGCATACGCGTGCAGACCCATAGTGATATAGAGCGTACATGCGTGTGTACGGTCCGTAACACTACGGGTACGCATACGCGTGCAGACCCATAGTGATAGAGAGCGTACATGCGTGTGTACGGTCCGTACCACTACGGGTACGCATACGCGTGCAGACCCATAGTGATAGTGAGCGTACATGCGTGTGTACGGTCCGTACCACTACGGGTACGCATACGCGTGCAGACCCATAGTGATAGGGCCGTACACACGCATCTACGCTCACTATCACTATGGGTCTGCACGCGTATGCGTACCCGTAGTGGTACGGAACGTACACACGCATCTACGCTCACTATCACTATGGGTCTGCACGCGTATGCGTACCCGTAGTGGTACGGACCGTACACTCGCATGTACGCTCACTATCACTAGGAGTACGCATACGCGTGCAGACCCATAGTGATATAGAGCGTACATGCGTGTGTACGGTCCGTAACACTACGGGTACGCATACGCATGCAGACCCATAGTGATAGAGAGCGTACATGCGTGTGTACGGTCCGTACCACTACGGGTACGCATATGCGTGCAGACCCATAGTGATAGTGAGCGTACATGCGTGTGTACGGTCCGTACCACTACGGGTACGCATACGCGTGCAGACCCATAGTGATAGTGAGCGTACATGCGTGTGTACGGTCCGTACCACTACGGGTACGCATACGCGTGCAGACCCATAGTGATAGGGCCGTACACACGCATCTACGCTCTATATCACTATGGGTCTGCACGCGTATGCGTACTCCTAGTGATAGTGAGCGTACATGCGAGTGTACGGTCCGTACCACTACGGGTACGCATACGCGTGCAGACCCATAGTGATAGTGAGCGTAGATGCGTGTGTACGTTCCGTACCACTACGGGTACGCATACGCGTGCAGACCCATAGTGATAGTGAGCGTAGATGCGTGTGTACGGCCCTATCACTATGGGTCTGCACGCGTATGCGTACCCGTAGTGGTACGGAACGTACACACGCATCTACGCTCACTATCACTATGGGTCTGCACGCGTATGCGTACCCGTAGTGGTACGGACCGTACACACGCATCTACGCTCACTATCACTATGGGTCTGCACGCGTATGCGTACCCGTAGTGTTACGGACCGTACACACGCATGTACGCTCACTATCACTATGGGTCTGCACGCGTATGCGTACCCGTAGTGCTACGGACCGTACAAATGCCTGTACGCTCGCCATCACGATGGGTACACATACGGCAGCACTCCCACAGTGATTTGGGAACATGCACAGGCCCTCTCAGCAGCAGTACGGCGGTTTTTACACATCACTGTGGTGATAGGCGACACACATGTAGGAATAGGGCGGACATACTTGTCCATGGATGGACATACTTGTCCAGGAATGGACATCAAGGCATCGTCTGTGCATTACTACATGTGTGGGGCACAGGTGTCACAGGCTGTGATGTGGAACATGCCTCCTGAGTGGAGAAGGCACCAGATGTATGATGAGATGTGTACATGTGTACTGTGTGAGGGTGCAATGTGTGCCAGGCATGCCCTTGACTCCTTTGACATGTGTGCATGTGGGACTGCGCACTTGGGGTGAGCGTCACTGGCATGGCACGGACACCAACACACGGAAGTGTCCCATGATGCCCGGTACAGGGGTCATGACACATGACTTGTCACTACCCACAGTGCACAATGTGACTATGTCATATATGTGTCCGGGATTTACATCAGGTTGATGTTGTAGCACCCTCAAAAGCTGCAGCCGTTGCAGCAACCAACATGTGGCTGTGTGTAGATTGTCATTGCACACTGTTCCCAACACCATGCCACATGTGTTATCGGATGTGAGGTGCACATGTATGCATGGGACACGGAGTAGCGTGACAAGGCCATGTCAGCAAACTCACAAGGAATGTGTGGTGAGTCATGACATGTGCACCTTCATGGCAAGGTGTGTGGGCTGGACTAGTGTAATGTCATGTGACCTGTGGCTCCAGTGTTCCGCTACCAGTCTCTGCAATCGGCATCACACTTCTGCTGATGTGTGGGTGTATGTCACTCCTGTCTTGCGTCGGGCAGTGCACTTGCACTGGGACACAGCTATTTCCATGGCGTGGCATGGGGAGGTTCTCAATCACCGTGTGTAGCTGGGTCTTGGAAGGAGTGTCACCTTGCATCCATACGTGTCCTGGGCATGTGGCACATGCCTGACTCCCTATGTGGCATGTGTGTATTGCCAGATTTACATGTGCTCAGTAGACATGAGTTGTTCTCGTAGTGCACTCACTCTTCCTTGTCACTTCCAAATTACTGCAGAGCGCCTCCTGTTGCCCGAAGAATTCCAGACTTGGCTACCATGCAGGAGAATGACAGGATCCGGCTCTACCGCTTCACCCAACCGTTGATTCTGGAGCTGACGGCGAGACTGGCACCACACCTGCAACCGCAGCACAGGTATCCTACGGCACTGACACCCCAGCTGAAGGTAATGGCTGCCCTACATTTTCTGGCCACGGGTACCTTCCAAAATACCATAGCTCATGTTGGTGGCATGTCCCAGAGCATGTTCAGCGGTGTGCTGCATGATTTCTTGGAGGCCATGTTGATTCACCTGGATGACTTCATCAAGTTCCCAACCCCTGAACAGATGACTGAGGTCAAGCGTGGATTCTATGCCCTGGGAGGGATGCCCCATGTCATTGGGTCCATAGATGGGACACATGTAGGTTTGGTACCACCACACGCACGGGAGGTGGCGTACCGCAATCGGAAGCACTACCACTCCATCAATGCCCTTGTGGTGTGTCTGTCCAATATGGTGATTTCACATGTCTGTGCTCGTTTCCCAGGATCAGCACACGATGCCTACATCATGAGGCGTAGCGGGATGCCTGATATGATGATGCAGCTGCGCAACGAACGGGCATGTGTTGTTGGTGGGTACAGTCTGTCTGTCCTGTATTCTGTATAGCCGACCAGCACGACCGCTACACCAGTTCTAACGATGTCCATGTGCTTCCCATGTAGGGGACGCTGGCTATCCCAACATGCCTTGGCTGCTGACACCTCTCCGCAACCCCATCACGCCGGCCCAGCTCCGCTACAACACCGCCCATGGCCGGACAAGGCGAGTGATAGAGAGGACGTTTGGCATGCTGAAGAGCCGATTCCGGTGCCTCCACAAGACCGGCGGTGCACTCCCTTATGCCCCGGCGAAGGTCTGCAAGATCTTCATGGTCTGCTGCATGCTGCACAACATGGCAGTTGAAAGAGCTGTGCCACTCATCCTGAATCAACATGACGAGGACCATCCACCCGTGGAGGACGAAGGGCTTGGCAATGGGGCTAGTGATGTGGAGGATGTGGAGCCGCAAGAGGACATCCGGACTCGGCTCATACGCGACTTCTTTGCTTAGTGGTGAGTACCAGGGTCTGAGTGTGCACGCATTGGTCCCCGTGTGGCATGCGTTGTGATGTGTGTCTCCACCTGCATGTATGGCACGTGGGTCAGAGGTGTGTGTGGGTGTGTCACTGGAGTGATGGTGGCAGTGATGGTAGTATTTCCCCAGTCATAATTGTGACCTAGCATGTTGTCATCCATACATGTGTCGAGTAACTGCACATGCAAGTGGCTGTGCTTTTTGTGGCTGACTTCTTGTGTGTCTCTCTTCCCCAGGTACCTGCGCATGCCGTTTGCTGGTTGCATTGTTGTGGCACTGCTATTCCTCATGGACATGACATCGTGGGCTGACTCAGCGTTACAGGCACGGACACGTTTGGAAGTCTCCATGGGGTAAGGGATGCATCTGGGGTGTATTGGGTGTGGCAGTTGTTCACGATGTGTGCACACTGCCCCGGTCGGGGTTTGGTTCCTCTGCAGACATGTGGCATCCCCATGGGACACGACATGCAGCTGGGTACACCTGAATAGATGGGCTGCCTGGTTGTCAGTCATCAGTGATGGGATAGTGGATTGTGATGATGGCATCAATGTGTGTGACACTGCCCTCGGACACATACGGTTAACATTGTCTTGACATGGCGTGGGACTTCCACATCAGCGGATGTATGGTGTATGGCAGGCTCTCCGTGAGCAGCTGTGGGTGTTTAGCTGTTAGCCGACGCTTGTGTGCCAGTTCCATGGCTATCACGCATTTGTGCTGCAGAAGGGGGGTGCCAGTGTTGGAGCCACATGTTACTCCACATGATGTGTTCATGTGTACTTCAAGTTGCCTCTGCAATCCCAAAAACATGACTAATAAAGGTGTCCCTATGCCTCCAAGGTGCCTCTTCTCAGTCAATGCTGGTGTGTTGGCACGGTGCATCCTGCATGTCTGGCATGGTATTCCCTGATTGTGGCTCTGTGTCAATGTGTCGAGTGGCAAGATGCAAGCTGTGTGTGTGTGCTGAGACTGTGTATTGGGCATGATGTCCATGACTGTGTGGGTATTGTGACATGTGCCATCCCCATGCATCCAACGTTGTCCATGACCCCATTCTCTGCATCCACCGGACTCAAGCTTGCAGGACATGGTTCTGCCACCTGTCTACACATACCTGGGTGCCCCCCAGGACACGGGCCAGGATCCCTGACCTCTGCGCATGACTGTTGCTGTACTCAATGTGTCTGTCAGCACGGTTGTTCGGCCACCCCCTCAGCTGGTTCTGACCATCACGGGTGTGTATGGTGCTCCATGTCTGTCTTGCCTAATAAACTGTGACCCATGTGTCCTGTGCCAGACTCAGGCCCCAGGGTGTGGATGGTTGAAGTGAACAGATGACTCAGGCATGTTTAGACTGCACAAGACACATGTTAGGTAATAATGCTACCAGCAGGCATCTACTCTTAATAGTGTGATTTATTATTGGGGGGGGGGGGGGACAAAGTGAGGGGCTTTCCGGGATTAGGGAATCCAAAGTTCAGTAGGGGAGTTGGTGTCCTTGCCATTGGAAATCCTCAGAGTCCATGCCACAGTCTTTGTCAACATTGGTCAGCCAGTGACCAGCAGGGCCATGTGGCAGAGAATGTCTCTTGATGCTGTGATGCTGTTGCTCCAGTGGGCCAGGTGCCAGGCCAGGTGTCCTGGGAGATGGTGATGTAGCAGCCACCCTCACGGTCCTTTCCGTGGACGACCCGGCTTCCTGCGGGGAACCTCAGCAGCAGGCCGTGACGACGTCTGGGATGCTCCGTCGGATGTTTCCTCCTCCTCCTCATGATCCCTCCCTGTGGGTGGTGATGTTCTCCGCCTTCTGGCACAGGGAGGGTCGGCCATGGTGTCGGCCATCCGACGGAGTTCAGCGTGAATCCCCTGGGACGCCGTCACTTGCTCAGCCTGTCTGTCCTCCATCCTCCGTTGGTGTACCTGTAGACAGGCTATTAGCTCCGCATGTTGCTGGGCCTGCTGGACCTTGATCCCCTCGAGGACGGACACAACCTGGGCCATGCCCGTGGTGTCCTGCCGGTATGAGTCCAGGATGTTACGGACATGGGAAAATACCGGATCCCCAGCCAACTGGTCAGGCTCGCGCCTCCGCCGTCCTCCACTCCCACCACCCCTGCCCACTTGCGTCTGGCCTGCACTTGTGGGAACATCGGGTCTCCGGGACCCCTGAGGGGTGGCATTGGCGTTGTCGCCTGCCTCCTCCTGGGTGCCCGGGACACCGTGTCCCTCCTGGCGAGCCTGGCTGCATTGTGGTGTTGGGGCAGGGATCCTGGGTGTCTCCTGGGATGTGGCAGGAGTGGGGGTGGTGGTTGGCATGGTTGTACCTGACGCAGGTGCTGCAGGTGGTTGGACACCAGAGGGGCCAGGTCGGTCGGGGTCGTCCGCAGAGTGGTGAGAGTGGTCGCTGCCGGTGGGATCGGTCTCCTGCAGATCCGGGTCCTGTGAGTGTTCCCCCCCAGTGTTGGGGGGTGCAGCACGACGTTGACCTGTGTGTGAGAGAGAAAATGTTAATTTTGATCCATGCAACATCCATGTTTCATCCGTTACAAAGTTGGCACATTTCCTCTTGGAATTAGGATCTGTCTTGCATTCCACTCACAGTGCACTTGTGCATGGGTGTGTCCCTTGGGCACCAATTTGGCCCCTTTAACTATGTGTGGCACAGTCTTACTTGCTGCGTCAAGTGTGACTGCAGTCAGCAGTGGAGTGTGCATGTGTGGCGAGCCATGCATTTGCGCCTTCCTTGTAGCACTGTACATGTGCACATGGAGTGGATCCACACACTTATATGATGCAGGTGGCTGTCCTTGTGCTCGTGTACAGGTTGTGACATGGCCCTGCGTTTTGCCATGATGAAGAGGGGGGGTTCTGGCACTGGCCACCCTTGTCTACATGCACGCAGTCCACCTGCTGACGAGCAGACATTCCCACACACCAAAGGACTGATTTGCTCTCCCTGTGTCTCCCTCCTTCTCTGTCCCCCTCTCCCTCCCTCTCTGTCCCCCTCTCCCTCCCTCTGTGTGTCAGCCTCCTCCCTCTGTCCATCTTCCTGTGTCTCCCTCCCTCTCTGTCCCCCTCTCCCTCCCTCTCTGTCCCCCTCTCCCTCCCTCTGTGTGTCAGCCTCCTCCCTCTGTCCGTCTCCCTCCCTCTCAGTCCCCCTCTCCCTCCCTCTGTGTCCCCCTCTCCCTACCTCTCTGTCCCCCTCTCCCTCCCTCTCTGTCCCCCTCTCCCTCCCTCTCTGTCCCCCTCTCCCTCCCTCCGTGTGTCAGCCTCCTCCCTCTGTCCGTCTCCCTCCCTCTCTGTCCCCCTCTCCCTCCCTCTCTGTCCCCCTCTCCCTCCATCTCTGTCCCCCTCTCCCTCCCTCTGTCCCCCTCTCCCTCCCTCTCTGTCCCCCTCTCCCTCCCTCCGTGTGTCACCCTCTGTCACCTTGGCCCAGCTTCCTGGGCACACACTGTTGGCAGATCTTTGAGTGGCCCTTGGCCTGTTGATGTGAGTTTGTTTCTGATCTCCAGGCACCCATTTTGTCTGCTGTGTGTCTGTGCGCTGCTGCTGTGGTGGTGTGTGCTGCCACTCTTTCACAATGTTGGCTGTTCATTAGCTGCTGTCATGTGCAAAACAGTGCCTTCACCCCCATGTGTTGATGCAAGGCGTCCGCCATTTGCTGGCAAGTCATTCCTGTGTTGGGACACAGTGTTTGTCTGGCTGTGACCTAGGCCATATGGGCAGAGGGCATTGTTGTCTGCTTTGGAGTCGCACTATGTGATTTTTTGTGCCCAGCCTCCCGCCATCCGGGTTACCGTGTCATGTGTTGTTGTCTTCTGTGGCCTGTGACTTGACATTGTCCAGCTGGGTGCATGGGGCATGGTGGCAGCAGTGGCATGTGCCTGCTCATGGAGTGTGGTTGAGTCATGCTATGGCTTGTGGTGGTTGCGTGCCTGTTAGTAATTTTGGTTGTGGTTGCAGTTCCCCCCATGTGAGGTGCGTTGTTTGTGTACTCACCCGGGTCTCGGAGTCCTTCTACTCCTTCAACTGCCTCCACCGGCAGTATGGCCATCACCCTCTCCTCCCAGGGATGGTACTGTACGGGTCTGCGGGATGGCCCTCCTCCGGTGGCGTTGGCCTGGTCGTGTTCCTCCTGCCTCTTGGCTCTGACCCTCCTCCGCAGATCGTACCACCTGTTCTGGCAATCCTGCTTGGTCCTCCTGGTGTCCGCAACGGCATTCACAGCATCGACGATGGTCTGCCACATGGCTGTTTTGGCTGCCTGGCTGGTGCTTCTGACCAATGTTCCAAAGATCTGTGGCTCAACTCTGAGGATTTGATCAACAAGGACCTCCAACTCTCGGTGACTGAACTTTGGATTCTTGGTAGTGGGCATGGTGAGGGGTGTGGGTGGGGATGGTGTGGGTGTGGGGGGTGTGTGGATGTTGGGGGGGGGTGTGGATGGTTGTGTGTGTGTGTGAATGTGATGAGAGGGTGTTTGTGAGGGTGGTCGTGTGAAGGTGTGCAAGTGTAAGGTGTGGTGTAGCTTGTAGTCTGGTTCTGTGGTGTCTGGCAGCAGTGAGTCTGTTGCAAAGGCTCATGGTTTGTGTGTGTGGGCCCTTTTTATTGGTCCATGGGTGGGTGTGGCAGTGTTTGAATTTTGGGTGGGTGTGTTATAAGGAGTGGTGGTGTATTGGGCCTCTGTTTGTTTTTGACAGTTGCAGGTCAGTGATTGTGTTATTTTAGTGGTTGTTGGCCATGTTTAGTGGCTGTGTGCCTTTCGAATGGTGTATTCTTGTGTTGTTTTGTTTTGTCCTTGTTGTGTACGTGCGTTTTGAGCGTGTGTACGGTGTGTACATGGGCCATTTGGTTGTACGATTATGTCCTTGTGTGTGGCTTTGTACGACTCGTACATGCGGTTGTGATGTTGGGGCATGGGGTGCGCTCCGTACTTAGGAGGTTGTGTTGGGGGTGCGCCAGGAACGTACTGGGGTGTAGGTACACGGGGGGTATGACACGTACTGGGGTGGGGGTGTGGCTCGAACGTACTGGGGTGTAGGTGCACGGGGGGTATGACACGTACTGGGGTGGGGGTGTGGCTCGAACGTACTGGGGTGTAGGTTCACGGTGGTACGACACGTACTGGGGTGGGGGTACGACTGGAACGTACTGGGGTGTACATGGACGGTGGTACGACACGTACTGGGGTGGGGGGGTGTACATTGACGGTGGTACGACACGTACTGGGGTGGGGGTACGACTGGAACGTACTGGGGTGTACATGGACGGTGGTACGACACGTACTGGGGTGGGGGGGTGTACATTGACGGTGGTACGACACGTACTGGGGTGGGGGTACGACTGGAACGTACTGGGGTGTACATAGACGGTGGTACGACACGTACAGGGGTGGGGGGGTGTACATTGACGGTGGTACGACACGTACTGGGGTGGGGGTACGACTGGAACGTACTGGGGTGTGGGTAGACGGGGCTATGACACGTACTGGGGTGGGGGTGGGGCTCGAACGTACTGGGGTGTAGGTTCACGGTGGTACGACACGTACTGGGGTGGGGGTACGACTGGAACGTACTGGGGTGTACATGGACGGTGGTACGACACGTACTGGGGTGGGGGGGTGTACATTGACGGTGGTACGACACGTACTGGGGTGGGGGTACGACTGGAACGTACTGGGGTGTACATAGACGGTGGTACGACACGTACAGGGGTGGGGGGGTGTACATTGACGGTGGTACGACACGTACTGGGGTGGGGGTACGACTGGAACGTACTGGGGTGTGGGTAGACGGGGCTATGACACGTACTGGGGTGGGGGTGGGGCTCGAACGTACTGGGGTGTAGGTTCACTGTGGTACGACACGTACTGGGGTGGGGGTACGACTGGAACGTACTGGGGTGTACATGGACGGTGGTACGACACGTACTGGGGTGGGGGGGTGTACATTGACGGTGGTACGACACGTACTGGGGTGGGGGTACGACTGGAACGTACTGGGGTGTACATAGACGGTGGTACGACACGTACAGGGGTGGGGGGTGTACATTGACGGTGGTACGACACGTACTGGGGTGGGGGTACGACTGGAACGTACTGGGGTGTAGGTACACGGGGGGTATGACACGTACTGGGGTGGGGGTATGACTGGAACGTACTGGGGTGTACATAGACGGGTGGGGGTATACATATACGGGGGGTATGTGTCGGACGTACGGGGGCTGGGGGGAGTGTTGGGCGCGTATGCGGGCACATGTCTCCATGGTTGCTGTAGGAGTTCGGTGCGGACGGTGTTTTTTCCATACGGTTGTAACCTCGGACGCACGGGATGGATCGTGATTCCTCGGTCGGACTTGGCTTTTCACGTTTGTGAGGTAAATCGTCCGAGGACGTGTCGGACACATTTTCCGACCCGAGGACGTGTGGGGAATGATTCCCAGTGCGGTTCGTATGGACTTTTTACCATGCGAATCGTGATTGCCAGTTCGTACGGCACTTGTACGATTCGTATGGTAAAAAGACCCGATACGAGTCGCACGGGGGAATTTTTTACCGGATCGTGATCGGCACCTCTGTCTCTTCGAGACATGCTGTATTCACTTACAACTTGCCCATTGCCTTTTTCTTCGTCTCTTCAATTGTCCTTCAAAAATGCTTGCTTGCTATTGGTTGATCCTTCCTCTTTGTCCCGCCCTTTTGTCTTTTGTTTCATCCCACTGTGCACCACCCAATTACTGGTCTCTTTATGCGTTTGTCTTTATGTGTTGGTTTTGGGGAACTCTTTTTAATAGTTTCCTCCTTATGTCTTTCTTCGGCACCCGTCGCTCATCACATCTCACTTAATCTCCACATTATCTTCCCGTGCTGTGCCATCCCCACACCACCACCGCCCACACGTTGCTGTTTGCCACGCTAAGCCTCTCCTCCCCCATGATCCTGCTTTAACCATTTTCTCAATAAGCGCCCGTGTTTTTACAATTTTGGCGATTTCCAGGTGGATAGGCTTCTCACGCGGTTCTCATGGCTACCGTGGGCAATATGTTTTCCGCATTTGCCGTTCATTTGTTCATTACTTTACTCAATCAGTAAATGTGTGTAGTTGTGACTTGTGTGTGCTCTTGGGCCACCTGCAGTGTGAGCCTGTGGAGGGCCTTAAAGGGGACTGTTAAATGTGGCATGTGCATAAACACAAAACGCTGTATCCACGACTACCTAATATTGACAATGGAGACGTTTGAATTATTTATGTTCCGAGTGCTGAGAATTTACATAAGATGGCCGCCAGCTTTTGTCATCAGGCTATGCTGCCGGCATCAAATAGACACATGTGAAACTTCTACTGTTAAAGCTCACGAACTCTCAGCCACATAGCCCGGTTAAGGGGGATGTTTGCTCGTGTCCTAACTGACAACAAAACGGATTCCAGCAGTGCCAACCAATATGTATCGGTAAATAATCACTCTCTCTGTTTGCTCTGTGCTCAATCACATTGCCAATCTGTTAGTTGTGGTTTTTGTGAATTGCAGCATGATCTTGTGCCATGCTTGGGATAAAATCTGGAGTCTAAAAGATAAATTCACTATATATACACAAAATGCCCTCACCCCCAAGTGCTTTGAGCTTCACCTGGTATTGCTCAGTGCATGTTTATTTTCTTACATATTGACCTTTTGAAGGGTCTTTGGTAATCAGCAACGTTTCTGATAGGACCTTAATCAAAATAATTCGCAAAACATAGGCGTTAATAGCAAAGAATTTCAGATCAGTTACAGAACGCTCAACATCAGTCATGATGCGTTGTGACTTGCCTGTGTCTCACCAGACTGTAGTTGAATATCAGCCCGCAGAGGGTGGCAAAGGAAGCCTTGAAATCACTGTGACTGCTGCCATTGTTGACAACTGTCACACATTTCCAACAATAACTGTTTTCCATTTTATGAGGATGAGTCACATTCGAAGTTTCTGGTCACCCACCAAGAGCAGGAGGCCAGGGCACTGATAAAATGTTTTGTTAGCTGGCCTTTGCCCTCTTGTCAATTTCGTTTTTAAGCAATGTTTTCATTCTGAAGCCATTTAAATTTGTAATATTTGGGCTGCCCTGTGCAGAAATAGCATTCTGCTGCATGATTATCAGCTTTTCCTTCAGAGGTTACACTGCTCGCTTGCTTAACTCTGCTTGTAGTACACCTGGTTTTTGATACTCAATTCAGTCAATTAGTCTTTATTTGATCATTTACAACCATAAAAGACACAGTACAAACATAAAAGTATCATAAAATACCATAAAAACGATAGCACCATAAAAACTTACATTCCTTAGAAAATGTAATATCAACTGTATTGAATTTCCTAACATCGTTGACTAAATTAGTAAATATGTAATTACATCCATAAAACCATTTCCTACACAATTTGACCAAGGGATGCCTGCTTACCAATAGCATAGTTAGATAGTATGTACAGATACCAGACCAGCCTCCAAATTTTTCCTTCTCAGTGCCCAAAACCAGCTAAGAAATTTCGCCATCGCGATCACAATATCTGGACTTGTATTTGATACCAAGATATGCAGAGCTGTCATTCACGATCTGGTACCTAGATTGGAACACAGTGGCTTGAGCCACCTTCGACGGGGGCCATTATAGGCCGGGCACACAAACAGTACATGGGTTATCGACTCAACCTGGGATGGACACAAAGGGCAGTTGGTATCATGAGCCTTATTCCACTTTTCAGTGAATGATCTTATGGGGAGAGAGCCTACTCTGAATTGGTGATGTAGTTTCCTATCACCAGGTTTTGTAATCAGATTCCAGTAGGCTTCTGCTTCCATTGCAGGCTTATGCTCCAGAAAGATAACTGTGAGCGAACTACTGCTCACCCCTGACAGTGTCTTTTTAGAAATCATAGCCCAGTAGAGATCTTTGTACTAATTGTTATTAGGAAATAAGTTCCCTATAGGATCTTCCCACAGATGACGAAGCCCCATGTCAAACAAATTATCCTTGATCTTCTGGAGCCATTTGATTTTAGAGGACAGATCGGCATTTCTAATATGCATTAGTGCATTGGCGTAAGACGTAAATTCAGGGGTAGTCCAAAGCCTCCTCCAGTAGGCATGGGGTCTAAATCCCGCAGCATCATCGAAGGAGGTATATCCCAGATCAGACATCAGGGGCTTGATGGGGGTTGATTGGGGAGGGTGGTCCATGTTCTCAGAAACTTATTTTGTGCAAGAACTAGGGGTGATGCATTTTCAAACCCCCAAAGTTCTGCACCATATATTATGGAAGCTCTAATTTTCCCATTATAAATCGATAAAGCAGGCCCCACCGGTTTCGTATTTGAAAGTCGATGTTCTTTAAGTAGGGCACCTGCTATCTGGTTGTGCCTGAGAACTAAAACATCTAACTGGGGTGTCCAGTTCATCTTCCTACCCATTGTCACTCCTAGATAAGTGAAGGTATCAGTCTGTTCCAACAGTGCTTTATTCATTTCAACTCTCCCTTTAATGAGTTTATGTTTATGCAGCACCATGAACTTGGTTTTATCAACGTTTTCTACAAGTTCTTGGTTGTTGCATAACTCTATAAATCTATCAAGGGCACATTGCAGACCGCATTGAGTTTTAGATAAAATTGGAGTAATGTCTGCCAACATTAAGAGCGGAACCCTTGAGCCGGCAAGAGTTGGAGCATCTGTTGGAAAATTAGTGTAATACGAAATAACCTAGTTTATAAACAAGGGGGCAGATTTATGTTCCCTGGCGCATCCCTGCAAATCAGCATGGATGCGCCAGGGAAGATGCGTCACGCAAATTTACCCTTGCGCCAACGCAGATGCGCCGCATTTACAATGCGGCGCATCGTGGCGCACGGACAAGCAGATACGTGACGCATCTGCCGGCGTAAGGTTGGCGCAGTGCTGAAGTTGCGTCGCAAGCGCGACGCAACTCCAGCACTGTTCCAACCTCCCCTATCCCTAACATGGTGCGTCAAGCCTTACGCCTGCTTCAAGCAGGCGCAGGGTTTTGACGCATCAGCGTTGGGAAAGTGACTCAGTGAAATCTTATAGATTTCACTGAGTCACTTTTCAGGGGCGTTCCTGCGACGGAACGCCCCCCTGAGTAGCAACGCCCACATGAAACCTGACGCAGGTTTCATGTGGCGCAGGGCTTTACACCGTGACGCATCTCCATAGATGCGTCACGATGTAAATGGGGCGCAACATGGCGCAGGGTTTACGCCGCCGCTGCGTCACAAAAGTGACGCAACGGCGGCATAAAAGGGGCGCAAGTCCCTCATAAATCTGCCCCAAGGAGAATAGGGTAGGATACTCCTTTCTTGAACTTTACTGCATCTTAGTATGGTCGTCTCCTCAGCTTTCAGACTCAATTCAATTCAATATTCTATTGAAGGTTTGGAACTCCTAGGAGTAAAAGTACGTGCATATTATTACAAATAATAAAACATAACAGAGCTCATTCCACAAACCATCATAAAATTATCAACAGCAAAACATAGACATTTCAACAGAAAGTAGCATGTAGAATTAGCAGCATAAGGAATGAGATAACAAAGCATATCCTAGAAAGTGCAAAGGACGCCAGTTCGTATGCAAAATAAAGTCCAAAGTTCAGTTTTAGCTAAGGGAACAATTTAGAATTAGCAGTGAGAAGAAGGGAATAACAGAGCATCTCCTAAAATGTGCAAAGGGCGGTAAGGATCGACCAATTCATATGCAAAACTGAGTCCAAAGTTCAACTTCGGCTAAAAAGTTCAATTTGCAATTAACAGCAAGAAAAAGGAATAAATAAGCATACTCAACAAACCTGTGCAAAAAGCCATTCGCAGCCAGTTCATGTATAAAATACATCCAAAATCCCACTTCAATTAAGTTTTGAAGTTAGAAACAAGAACATAGTGGGAAACAAATGCAACATATCCCTATTGTGCAAAATAACAGTAAATAGAAGCTAATCAGTGTGCAAAATGCAATTTGAAAATGGACGAGAAACTAATACTTCGTAAGATGATAACAAACGTGGGGGTTAACTACCCAATTAAAAGAAAATGTAAAAGATTTAAAATATATACATAAACTCATTAAAATAGTTAAAAAGTTTTACACACACCGCTTCATTTTTTGGACAAAAGAGATAGTCTCGGGCTGATACTACATTTTTAACACAATTTTGTAAAAACATTGGCCGAAGCCAACGGTGACGACTCAAAGCCAATACTGGACAGACAAACAAAACATGGTCCAGGGTCTGAATGCTTAGCTTACACAAGTTACAAGTTTTTCCATTATTCAAATTCTGGGACAAGTTTGCTGTTAAGTCGTTTAAAGGTAGGAGATTCATGCAACATAAAATGAGCAAACGTCAAATTCTGTGTTCTAAATTCCTAAATAAGTATTTTTGTGCAATTCTCGGTGAGTTTGTCCTGGCTATTAGCTTTAATATCTCTTTAGAATTGCTAAATTTTATATCTCTATTAAATCTAATTTTGCCACTTAAGGTTTTTAGGAGAGATTTAAATGCTAAGGGTGGGAGTGTGAACACTGATTCTTCTTGTATAGCAAAGACTTTTAGTGCCAATGAAAAATCATGGTAAAAAGTAATTACCTGCCTTAACATCGAAGATTTCATGACACATGAGACCTCTTAGTGAATCTGGCTCACTATGTTTTAGCTGATATCCCCAGCGAAGAACCCTGGATAAACCTTGGATATAGGAGCTTCTCATGCCGAATTCCAATCTAATTGCTGCCGTTGGAACTAACATGTTAAAATTACATATTCTACGTAGTATTTGACCTGCAGTCCTATCTAAAGCACTCCAGTCCTTGATTCAATTGCATAGAGCAGGGTTGGAGGAATCTTGGACTTAAAAACCATCCATAGATGTAAAAAGGGTCTTCTGCCCATGGCACTGTAAAAAATACGCAAACCATTGGCATGGGACATAGCTTTACAAGTGATGGGTTCAATATGAGGTTTGTTCTTTGAACTAGCTGTTAAAAGTTTCCCTAAATAAAGGTATGAGTCTACCACCTCCAGCTTTTCAGGACCAATTTGCCACTTAAAGTTACATGCTTTCCTACTTTTAATACTTTTCAAAATTAAGATTTTACTTTTAGAGACATTTATTTTCAAAAAGTGGTCCACTGTGTATGTCTGTAGTGATACCAGATTTCTATTCAACCCAATAGGGGTTAGGTCCATTACAACTATATCATCTGCATGAAAAGACATGCAAAAGGCCGGGTACTTATCTTTGGTGCATCGCCATCGGTTGAGCAAAGCATTTGGGTAAGTCTGCTATATATAGAGAAAATAGCAGCGGTGCTAACAAGCAGCCTTGTTTCAAACCATTTTCTGTAGGGATTACGGTAGATAAACCTTGATTTCCACCCATTAGGATCTGGCACCAAGTTTGCGAGTGTAGTGCAATAATTAAGGATAGCAGGGGTGAAGGCAAACCCATTTTTGGCAATTTCTTCCATAATAGAGGTCAATCTACCTTATCGAACGCTTTTGAAAAGTCTATGAAAGCCATGTATACATTTGAGTTACGAGAAATTGTGTATTTCTCCTCAATTCATTTAAACATAGATACATTATCTAGAGTGGAATGATTTTTTCTAAAACCTGCTTGTTCTATGGGGAGGAATTTCTTCTCCGTCACCCATTCCGTAAGGTGATAGAGGATAGTACGTGGAAATATTTTCCCCACCGCATCCAGTAAGGCTATTTGCGATAATTACCGGGGTGTGTTTTAGGGCACTTTTTGTACAGAGGGATTAAAATACTTCCAGACCAAGAGGGTGGTGGCTTCCCCTGGGAGTCGCAAAGATTACATTTTGGAGCAAGATTGGTAGCCCACAAAAGTGGCTCCTTGTTAGGTCTCGCTGTGCCCAGCGCATGCGCTGGCTCGGAGTGACATTTTGTAAGTGAATTTTCAAAGTGCTGCTGACTGGCCTAGCGCTTGTGTTCACGCGACCGTGCACGCGCAAACCGCTAGCCTTCAGCAGCACTTTGAAAACTCGTGCGTCATCGAGATCACTTTTGCTTTCAGAGCGATCCCGATGACGCACGCTTTCAATGCTTGTTTGCTTTGCGCACGCGCACACAACTCCCGCTTCTCCCCCCCACCACATATCGCGTCTCGCGGCCGCTCGCGCGCGGACAACGCTTCTTCCTATTTGCTTTTACCATATCCCGAATGTGCACTATCGTTCATCATAAGGCAACAGGAAAAAAAACTGCCAGAGGTTGCTTTTGTCCACACAGAGCCCTTTATATATAAACTGATTAACTTTAACTTCTCACCTCACTGTTAAGTTTGCAAATGGGACACCTAAAGTACTGATGCAGAGCATCTCATGCCACCCGGTTGGCAGCCAACAGAGTTTAATCAATTTCTGTCATCGCGCAGCCAACGCTTGTTAGAGATTGGCTCCCATATGTGTGTTGTAGGACACCCATTGGTTACCGTTGGGCAAATCACAGTCACCGAGTGTACGAGTAGTTTAAGGCAGGACGACAATCAGTTTTCACGGTAAGTGATTTTGTATGATCTACTTAACGATTTACACGCCCACTGGGAATAGGGCATTTTGTAATATACTTAACCAATCACATTTTGGCAACTCATATGCCTTTACCAACCATGCCTTTACAACAAAATATTCTTAGTAAAGACGTGTGGTAAAGGCATGTGCATTGTCAAAATATTTGTAGCAAATGCATGTGTGGTAATAACGCATGCGTAGTATAGACGGTGTGGTAAAGGCATGCTTAGTCATTGCATGCGTGGCTCCGTCATACAACCAAATTTAATACACATTTGGGAGCTGGTATTACATTACATTGGGTCACTCTTCACTATTTTCCGACATCCTGCTTTGACCTGTTACTGAGGGTATCTGTTTAGAATTCATTATACCATGTCTGCAGGCTCTAATTGGGCTTTTCTTTTAATATTTTATACTATATAGATTTGACTAAATCCCATAAAAGTAGCGACTGGACAGCTGAGTAGCTGAACACTCGTTGCTGATAAGTGCAGAGTTCTAGAGGTCATGAGTTTGAATGTTGGCTGAGCAGACCCATATTCTATCCATCCAAAGTGAGTAAAATGGGTAAAACTAACATCTATTATTTACAGTGCTGATAAATGGTAGAGGTCTCGTATTTAACGCTATATAAAAATAAGTTATAATTATAACTTTTCCTTTTCATTGAGATGAGCAATGCTTATTGATTATCTTACGTCTATTATTGACCACTCTAAACAGATGTTCATATTACACGCGATCGATCTTCAAAGTACTTTAGAGGTGTTTCTCTTACATCCGTGCAATACTATACAGTGGCGTAACGAAACTTGAGGGGGTCATGAAGGGGGCACAGCATGCTCCGCACCCAGTCAGGAGTTCTCAGGCCACGGGCTCACGGCCCATGCACAGTGCTGGAGGGGGCACCCTAGAGCCCCCCCCCACTGTGTGGGCTGCATGGTACTATATAAATAGTGACTTCTGACGCGCAGCGGTGTAAGTCAACTCACAGAAAACAGAATACAAACACTTCACAGAATGCTCCTCAAAGTAATGGAAAGGAGCAGGGTTTTAAGTGGGGCGGCCCTTTAAGCCTCAGAGCCAGCAGTAATTAAACACTGGCTTCCAAACCGGCCTTCTATTCATGTCCATAACTTTAGGGCTAAACTCTGATCAATTTTTCAACGACTATAAAAACCTTTAAGTTCATTTATTTGAGCAATACATTCATTTCTTCGCATTTACATATTTCACTTCCTCTTGAGTTCCCTAGGAAACTTTGCTTTGGGCGGATATTGATTCTGTATTGTTTTTCATGCAACGTATGACTCTTGTGTAGTGCATATGGTGGACTAAGACATTGCTAGGTGTTTAGGTGAGTTTAGGTTGTGGGTGGGTGTTAATGACCGGGCACAACTGAGAGTTCTGAGGTTGAGGCTGAAGTCAGGTTGAGTTCCTCACTGTGCCTGGCCGTGGGTCTTAAAGTTGTGCACCCTACCTGCTCATCCTATCCTTGGCCTCTCTGCATATATGGTCACATATGTGCCAACTGCAATTATCTTTGTATGTGAAAGTGTGTGAAGGACTCATACAGCCAAAGAGAAACTGACTTATTCAAAGAAAACGAATATGCTTTGTTTACAGCTGAGAGAGAGAGAGAGGAAGAACATTTGGTGGGTGGATAAATCTTGTCATGTCGGGTCTCTCACTCACCAGCCATTCTTCTTCATCTGCCCTGCTGCAACAGACTCTGGCCAAAGCTCAGATACTTAACAAAAGCATCAATGAAGAATCTGCCTTTCACAGGGTGTATTTTTATTCAGCTCTTCCTGCACTGTAAATAACAGATGTTAGCTGCTCCCTATTTTACAGTAATTTATATGTGGGAGTTGGAAGGCAGAGTCAGGATTAAAACTCACAACCTCTTTCTTTAAAATATGAAGGTTCAACTAATAGAGCAATCGCTCCAGCATTCTGGAACAAGCATTAGCAAAGCCAATAGGTCTGTCCTGGGCAAGCAAGTGCGTTGGTTAATTATTTATATTTTACTGTAAGCATATGTCACCAAATAAAAAATAAAAAAAACAATACATGCAATCACCTAAACTTGCCCGCCTTATGCTTGCAATAAAAAATATCATTTAAAAAGCATTCATTTATTTTCCTGGTTTACTATTGATATTTTTTAAACAACAACTTGTGCCATGCATTTATAGGTTGAGTCTGGGCAGCGCATGCGCTGCTCTGCAAGGCATGCTGTAATAGAGTATGGACTTGAAGCCCCGTCCACTTTTTGCCCATATTTTTCATTTGGCTTGTGTGATTGTCCTACATAAACGCTGGCTTCTAATTCATTAATAGTCTTGTTAGTCCCTCCTTAGTACCGCCTTGTCTTCATTTGTAACCTCCCATGAGGCCTGGCCCTTTTACTTCTGTTGTTAACGGTATGTCTTATTTAGTCTGTAAGCAATATTTTTTTAATGCATTTCTCCTACTGCAGGCACGACATGCTTTTCTGCAAAATTCAGCACGTCGTGCCCATTTTCACTTTCCAAGCAGCCCGGGACAGTGGCAGCCGCTTCTTTGAAGTGATATAGGTCTCGCATTTACGAGAGTTTGAGCTATTGGCATTGTAAATGACGATGCCTTTTATCTATGTGTTAATTATCAAAACAGATCAATAAAACGGCATTGTCATTTACAATGCCAATAGCTTACACTCTCGCAAATGCGAGACCTATTGCATTGCAAATGCTTGTGAATTACTGTCATGGGACTGTCATCAGGACCCATTGCTCCTGAGGAGCTCATGTTTTTTAATAGCTCCGGCCACTTCATTGATTGAATGTACATAATTGGATATAGAAGTATTAGACTGGTCGGGTGCCGCAATATTTAATCTGACGGAATTAAGATTCGCGGAATACAATTCTAGCAAATGAAGTTTCCATTCCTCTTCTTTTATGGGTATAGGGAGAGATTTCACTCTAGTGCCACAGCAATCGGCGATTATTTCCCAAAACCTTTTGGAATTATTATTAGAGGCTGCCTCTTTTAGCTGTATCCAAACACCGTCTTCCTTTATTTGTCTTAGGGAGCGTTTTTTCCTTCTTTCAGTCTCTCAGTGCAGCCAGACACAGACTGTAAACAATACCTAATGCATTGGGTGCTCTTAGTGCTGTCAGGAATAGACCACACACACTGGAAAAGCACACCCTAACACACACACACAGTAAAAATAAAAGTGTAGTAATTGTTTAGCTCTTCAATTCCTGGCGGCACAACACCCAGGATAATGTGCCACACGGCTGCACACTAAGAACGTCCAAGGCTATGCCAATGCTTGTTGTAGCAAAGCAGGACCTGAGTGCAACTGATTCCCTCCTCAAGGGATGAGACACCAATAACAATAAAGATATATAACGTACCTGTGTAGGGGCAGATACAGGGACTGATTGCTGAGGGACGAAGCTGAAAAACTGAATTCTGAATTTGACACAGTGACAGCATAAGGTATCTGAAGAAACTGCACATAACCTGGCAGTCTTAAGGCTTAGTAAACTAGCAAAGTCATATAAGTTAGACAATTCATGGAGGAATGGACTAAGAGTCATATTTAGGAGTTTCTTACGCCGCCGAAGCATCACTTTTTATGACACTTTAGTGGCTCAAACTTTGAAACCATATCTATGAGGCCAAACAAAGCCACTTTGCGTGGCTTTGAATGACTTCATAGATACGTAGTAAGGCAAGGCAGTGCAAATCGCTGTGTTGCCTTAATCTGCACTCGGGAGGACTTCCACGGGTGTTGCAGTGGGTAATCTCACACAACATCCATGGATTTTGATGCTTCTCCAGATTTACAAAACCATGTAAACCTTGGAATGCGCCAAAATCTTACGCCTCCTCAGGTGAGGCGTAACGAGGAGAAATAACTGAATTTTTCCTTGTTTAATCCTCTTTCCATATGTGCTGCATTCTGCAGCATACATAGAAAGGGGAACACGCATCAATGAACTATTTCTGTGCAGAAAGGTGCTCCTTCCTGCACTTAAACAATCCTGCCGAGTGCCAATGCTGGTGCAAGGGTGCCTGCATTGGCGCTAGGCTCCTGAAACGGCCCCAGCACAGGGGGAAAGGACAAGAATGTACCGCATTGGATAAATATGTTGCATTTCTGACCTTTAACTTTGATGTAGGGCAGAGCAGTAAGGTGACTTTCTGAGCTGCCCTACGCCAAAACCCTATAAATGAGGGCCTAAATGGTTTGATATGTGTGATGAAATATCATCGGGCATATCCAACATTCACTTTGATTTGCATATTATCTGTGAATTGTTTATAATGGTGCATACACAGGAGACTAGAAATGAAGACGGCATTCTCAAGAAGTCCTGAATCACCCAATACTGCTGGTTTAGAGGACTACTCTCAGAGGAATGAAAGTATTTGTGAAATGTCGATGGCTAAATCTTGCACATTGGTGTACACTGCAGAGCCCACATGGGGGTTAGCGCAAACTGGGATGATAATAGGTCAGGAACCCCTTTCTACCACCACAGTTTTAAATGAGGCTGAGTGTACAGTTTCTTTGCAGCATGGTGAGCTGGGAACACCCTCCAAGAAATAAGTAGTCCCCTCAGGGTCTTTGCCCTGTGACTCTCTATGTATGTCAATAATGCTCAGAGTATGGCACCCAGCCAGTTCGCTGAGCCTTTATTTGGGAAAGCGTATGGTTCAAATATTTTGGTTGAACTTCTGGACCCCTGGCGAGGTAGATGTTCAATACGTTAGGTTGCTTAATGAGTTGGTATGTCTTTGTCTGCTCCCTACCACCCAGGTAAGGGTAACCTTTGACCAAATATTCCATTTACATTGCAAGATTTAATGCGTGTTCCCTCCTGAATAGGTTAACATCACATTTGGCATACTGCCAATGGGTTGTTGCCCCCAAAGGAAGCAAAGCAGGGCAACTTCGGGGTAAGTTTGTAAATAACCAAATAGCTCACTATTATGTGCGTTGCATAGCTTTATGGGTATAGAGCATATATTTTATGAGACTGGGTCAGTAAATAATATAGGCTTAAGCCATCATGGAAGATGTGAAACTGTGATGATGGCACATAGTATAGATCAGGAGAGCGGTGCACTGAAAAAGCTCTGGGGCAAAGCTGAGTACGGCACACGGTGGCGCAGTTCGGATGAGCGGCACACTTTGTGAGCTCCTGGTTAGGTGGCAGTTTTATACCAACATTAGATGCTTGGGTTAGTGTGGTGACACTCATTCATTCATTATTTCTTTATTCGATTGATTTAAAAAAGATCATGAAAGCACAGAATAAATACATAATAACAATTTCATATCCATAAAATACTTCATATCCCTTGTATAAGAATAAAAAAATAAGAGAATAATAAAAATAAAGAACCCGTTTTGCCGCAACCTTATGTGAGCCACACTCTGATATACAATACAGGATAACTTTCCAAGGCCCTTAGGTGCAGGCAAACCCCCTCTTCCTTTTTCTCATGCAGGCCCAGAGAAAAGAGGCTAGTGAAAAACATGTTAAAGGGTCGTATAGGGATTTTAAAAAGAAGAGTGTAACTCGACACTGCCTGATGTTCTTCTGCTTTAAAAGGGACTTAAGATAATAATACCTCTCTTTCTTGTAGAGCCTACAAAATAAAAGCAGATGCAAATCAGTTTGTCTTGAGAGGAAACCGCATGGACATAAGCTGAGCGCCGCATGATTATACTTTTTCTCTGGATATCTTAACATTAAAGGAATCGCATTCGTGCGGAACCTCAACAATATAAATCTGTGCTGTGGAATGGTAACGTCTGCTAGGTAATAGAACCCTCTCTCTGACAATGGTGAGTTAAAGGCAGTAGGTGACGGCTGCAGCTTTTCCTTTATGGTGCTCCTTCCTCTTGCAATCCGTCAATGCAATAAAGATACTAGAGACGTTTTTCTTTGAGACCCTTCTGCACATTGAGGATTCCTTAAATAGACCATGAACTAATTCCAATAGCCAAGCCACAGTGATTTTCTGCTTTTTCCCATGCTCAAACAATCCCTTAATATAAATTGTGTGAGTGGCACTGTATCCCTGTGCCAAATTGAGTGCCACAAAAGGATTGGAGCCAAGTGGAATGCATCTTGTATATACAGGAGGCCCAATTCTTGATGTAAAATATAGTTTGATGAAGAGGAGGGGAGGCCAACCATGGACTTGAAAAAATTATTTTCAGTAGTTTGAAGGGTATTTGTTATTACCCGTCCCCATACTGCCATCCCATAGGTTTCCGCTGCCTTAACCTTGTCTTGATAGATGTTTTTGGGGGGTTTCAGAGGTCTTACACCCATTTTCTGAGCAAGGATTTTTATTGCTAAGAGGCTTCTCTCCATTCCCATCTTCCTGCCTTCAATCAGTTTTAACCAGGATGAATCTTTATCGAAAAGAACCCCCAAATAGGGAAAAGTGTCAACCACCTCCATTCTCTTTCTATCTACATGTAAGTAGGGGGTTTTGTCACTTTTCCTGGCCCCAGCTATAATGGCAAAGGACTTGGTGTGATTGACCCTTAGATCTAGGGAATCCATAAATAATACGTACATGTTTATCAAACTTTGGAGGCCGTGCCCTTTCCTGGCTATTAACACCGCGTCGTCCGCGTATGTCAAGATAGGTAGGGGTTGGGAACCAAATATAGGGATGTTACGAGAGGCCTTAATAAGTGAATTTTCAATGCCATTTGTGTAAATAGAAAAGAGAAAAGGAGAAAGGACGCAGCCTTACCTTAATCCTCTAGCAACTTGAAAAGGGCGTGTACAGTCGCCATTTTTGGTGTATCGGACCATTGCCGTTGCATTTGTATACATTTGTCTAATAACATTTATTATGGCATGGTCAGCCCCTATCTCCTCCAATATCTTCCATAGTTTTTCATGGACAACACAGTCGAACGCCGCCGACAAATCCAAGAAAGCCATGTAGATTTTTCCTCCCTTTATTGTGACATATTTTTCTATAGTCATTTCTAGGTTTAGGCACTGGTCCACAGTGCCCCTTCCCTGCTGGAACCCATACTAGGCCTGCATTCGAATATTGTTCTCCTTCGCCCAGCCCTCTAATTTAGAGAGGAGAAGCCGTCCCATCAATTTTGAGGTAGTATCCAGAAGTGAAATTGGTCTAGAATTTTTAGGGTCTGCCCTATCCCCTTTTTTGTATATTGGGATAATAACACCTGTGGACCACGAGGGAGGGGGGCCTATCCTGGCTATAATATTTAGAACGTTTGTAAGCAGGGGGGCCCATAAATCTGGTGTTTCTTGGAAGAAGTCGATGGGGACTCCGTCTGGACCCGGAGCTTTCCCTGGGATACATGAACTCAGTCCTTCCTTCACTTCATTAAGTGAGAAGGAAAGTAAGCTGAGGGTGCACTCTTCTATGGTTGAGGGAGGTGTACGTGGAGGGGTGCTAGGGGTGAATATATTTCCAAAATGAGTTACCCATGCTTCCTCACCTACATTGCTGTCAAGGGAGGGGTCCTTAGTATTTTTAAAATGTGGAGCATTCACTATTCTCCAGAACTCCGTACTGTTGCCTGTTCTGGCTGCCTGGTCAAGGTCTGCCCATATTTCGTCCTTCATGTCCTTTTCTCTATTCTGTCGAGCTAGCTTGTACAGAGCCCTTAATACCTTTATTTGGTCATGATTTCTAGGGCTTGTTTTTAAGGCATGTATCAGAGCCTTACTGGATTTGGTACATGGCGAGTTAAACCAGCCTTTACCTGCCTCTGGCTTTGACCCTCTAGGGCACATCAGCACAATTTTCACTTGCTCTATGATACTGCAAAAGGCTGTTAACATTTCCCCTGGCTCAGTATATAGTTCTAGGCATAATGATACCTTACTCCCTGTGCTTTGAACTATAGCCGAGGTCAATTTGGGTTTGTCAATTTGGGCCCACTTTAGCTGTATGCGGTTTCCTCGGACCACTAGGGGAGTGCCGATGTTTTGTTTGCAGGGAAGATTTTCTGGAAATACATTTAGCTGCAATGAGAGGATGGCGTGATCACTAAAACTTGAGAATACATTTTGGGGATCTAGTGGCCCTTTGACTAATTTGGGTGGTGATTAGTATGTAATCAATAGTTGACACAGCCCTGTTTCTCTGAAATGTGCCCAGCGGATTGCCGGTTACAGGTTCGGGGTCATTAGTCATTTCCATGTTTCTGTAGGATAATATCCTGTTTAGGGCTTCGCAGTATTTATTATGGGTGAAGTGATGCAAAGGGTTTCCCCCCAGGTCCTCTATCCCACACACAGGGTCTGTATTATATTTGCAGGGGTGTGAGTTGAAATCCCCCAGCCAGATGATATTTGGTTCCTCCTTTCTGGAATTTCCTATGATATGGTTAAGAGTCCCATCAACCTCTCCCACAATAGAATGGATAGTCGTGCCAAATCTATTATTATAGGTGTTAATCAGGATCCACTTGCCTTCTTGTTTTATCTCGAATAAGAGAATATGAAAGTTTGGATTAGCGTGAATAAACTTTGTTACCTTGCCACGGAAGTCATTTGGGATCAGGGTCAAAAGGCCCCCTTTTGCCCTTCCTGATACCGAAGGATTAGCTGGAGTTTGGAAGGAGTGATAGCCATTTACAAATATTGGTTCCGTAGAGCAAGTCTCTTGAAAACAGGAGACGTAATTTCCCTGCCAAATTTGTAGCTAGTCGTTGTCACCCAGTTTAGTAGAAATACCAGCCACGTTCCATGATACTATTTTGAGCAGATCTTTGTTGGCCTGCTTTGGGGAATTAGAAGGATGTGGGTACTCTCTGATAACAAGGCCTGGGGTGGCACAGGTATTGATGTTTAGTGGAGTATTGGTACTTGGTTTATGCAGTCAATCACATGCCTCAAGGTCAGATAGGGGGGCAAATCTATTTTCTAGGATTATATCCGGGATCCCAGGGTGGCCCCTTTGTTCCTTCCAGGCCAGGCCCTCCGTGGACGACAGTCCATTCTGGGCGCCACCCAACACGGCCTAGGGGAAGCACAATAATCTGCGATCTCTTTGATGGGCCTCCCCTTAAGGACTCTAAGAGGTAACTAACAATAGCTTCATCCTTAAAGTTTAGGGCCACACAGTCTCCTAACAGTTCTTTGTAAGCTGGCCCTATCCAGGGTATCCTTCTTGCCATAATCAGTCTGTTTGGAAGATTTCTGCAAAAAAAACATGTCTTTCTCAATTTCTGTGTCATCCAGTGTAATGCTTTAATCATTAATTGTTCCGTCATCTCCAGTTGACCCTCCTTCAGCTCTGGAACAGCCCCTAACACTAATACTAGGGGTGCAGCTGCAGGGGGGAGATGTAGGAACTGCAGTCCAGAGGCCCATTGACCAGTGGTCGATCTTTCTGTCCCTTGGTTACCAGGGTGGCCGCCCTCCCCGTTTCATGGCCCACCCTGACCCACAAGTACTGTATCGGAATTAGCGGTCCGGTAAGGTCTTGCCTCCCCGGTCCCGTTCAGGTGTTGCATCGGGGGCTGGCACTGGGCTGCCTTATTGGGGTGTGTCATCAAGTGTGTGTTCATATTGACAGAGACATTGGTATAACTGTGTGACAGATTAGACCTTTCAATGGGCATAGTCCCAGTCCCAATGTTTGGACAACTCCGTGCCCTGTACTCAAGGAGCAACGTCTGGAATAGAAACACTCATCATACCGGATGCAGCAATCCTGATATCGGGGACATATTTGGATTCCTCGGTCTTTCCCCAACATAGTGAGACGTCGCGAGTAACAGTACCCTTTTTGTGGGTTGGAATTATCACCACAAAACAAATTACTTTCAAGAAAGACATAGCCTGGGGAGGAGCCTAGCGCTTGACCAAGATGGCCGCGTGAGCTCTGAGCTCCCGAGACCCTCGTGCCCTCCGTCGTCTATCCTGTATCTAATCCTGTTTGTATGCATGGCATCGTGTAGATGACCTGTCAGGGAGGCGATTGATGCCACCCGAGGTCGAATCGCCCACCGGGAACCGGAGTTATGCATGGCGGAAGATTGAGGCCTATCTCCGAGGGATGCCAGGGGCTCGAGTTGGCAGGATGCCCGACCTCTAATTGAACAACAGCGGCCAGGCGAGGTGTGAACTGCCGGACGGAGGTCCCTATCCTTTCACTTTCACTTTCTCGCCCTTTGTCTGCCCAGCCCAGGGAGTGCTCACGGCTGCCTTATTACCATTTGGACGCTCTGCATGCCACACTGGCGACCCATTGCGAGACGAAGCACTCCTGATCTCTCTCGCTGAGGGAGGGCAGTCCTGATTGAACCGACTTGCTTGAGCCCACCATGTCGGGCAAAGCAGAGGTGGACCGGCCGAAGCCTAAGGCCACCAGGCGGGGAGCCTATACTCAAGCCAATAACATGGACCGCTATGCCCAGCAGAGGGGGTCACCGGGCGCACCGAGCCAGTCCCCGGACACACAGAAGACTGCCTCACCCTTGGCCCCGGAGCTCTCACTGCAGGATGTCATGGGTGCGCTCGACGGGCTGCAGACTTCGATTGGGAGACAGTTTGATGCCCTGGCACACAAAGTGGATACCATCTTGGTGGATGTTAATCTGATCCGCGCGGATTTGGGCAAAACAAATGAACGGGTCAAATCCCTGGACATCAAGACCACGGGCCTTGCTGATGATGTCTCGGACCTGCAGACCGAGGTCCGTAAGCTGCGGACCGAGAGTGATCTCGCCGCCCGCCGGCTGGAGGACTTCGAGAGCCGGGCCAGGCGCAACAACGTGCGCGTTATCGGGGTCCCGGAGTCATCGGACGAGACTTCTGTGGACCTGCTCGTGGAGGACTTGGTGCTCAACCATCTGCAGCCTAAGGGTCTTGGGAAGTTCTTCGCAGTTGAGAGGGCCCATAGAGTGTCGGGTGGGAGGCCCAAGGTGGGAGCCCCACCGAGGCCGATTGTCGCCCAGCTCTTTCATTTTCGAGATCGGGACGCTATCCTGCAGGCCTCGAGGGTAACGGGCCCGGTCCCCTTCCAGAACGCGTCGGTGAATTTCTATCCTGACTTCACCCAGCAGGTGCAGAGGCAGCGGCAGGGCTTCCTGGGGGTGAAGAGGAGGCTTCGGGAGAGGGAACTGAAATACGCCATGCTCTTCCCTGCCAGACTACGTGTGGTGTATGAAGACCGAACGTTCTTCTTTGAGTCGCCTGCCATGGCGGATGAATGGCTGGACGCTCTGCCTCGACGACGCACGGAAGAGGACACTGCCGTAGACGGGGACAGTGGCCGGGATGAACAAGGTTGATGTCTTCGGAACCGGACTGACTCGCACTGACTCTAGATAATGACTTGCAGTAAATACAGAGGTTGTGGGAGGACGAGGGGAGCTCTTTCCTCCCTTAGGGTACTTTTTGTAGATTTTGGGTTTGGTAGGGCGACAGGCACACTGCAAGTTGGGGGGGCTTTGTAAGCTGCAGCAGGGGTGCAGGGTGGGGGGGGTTTCCGGGATTTTGGGTTTGTTGTTGGGGGGTTTGTTTCCGCAAGGCATAGTGATTATTTCCAGAACTGTTCCATGGTGGCTCTTCGGGTGTGGGGTGGGCCTCTTTACGTTTGGGGATGGGGGGTAGGGGTTTAAGTGTTATAAGCTGGAATGTTAATGGTTTGGGGGATCGCATTAAGCGTGGGATTGTTTTGCAATACTTGAAACGGTCATTGCCGGATGTCGCCCTGCTGCAGGAGACGCATCTTATAGGTAACACGTGCTATGCTCTGAATAGGAAGGGTTATAAATTCATAGCTCATTCGGGATTCTCCTCCGGGTCCAGGGGTGTGGGCATCCTATTCAGAGCCTCGCTACCATTTGAGGTGGACTCCACCATTGTTGATGATAGGGGGAGGTTTGTGGCGGTGGCGGGGCGGTGGGAAGGAAGAACTTTGGTTTTAGTTTCGGTTTATGTTCCGCCGGCCCTGCAGGCCTCCACGTTTACAGATCTGGGTAGGGCCTTGCTGGATCTCCCGGGGGGTATGCTTGTGGTGGGAGGTGATTTCAACGCTGTTGGCTCCGGTCTGCTGGATAGATACCCGCCCAGAGACACAGGGGGGGCTCAGAAGTGGCTTCCAGACTTTCTAGACACGCTTGGCCTCATAGACTGCTAGAGGCTCCGGCACCCCACACAGAGCCAATACACTTTCCACTCCGGGGCGCATGGTAGCCTTTCTAGGATTGATTACCTACTCACTCTGGCTGCGCATGCCTCATTGGTGTCCGAGGCCAGGCACATGGCGCTTGGTATATCTGACCATTCGCCAGTGTGGGTCAGGCTGGATCTAGGTCGGGAGGGAGGGGGAAGGGTGGCCCCTATCAACCCTTGGTACTTCCGGGACCCCAAGATGCGCAGCGTGCTGGTAAAGACAGTAGATAATTTTTTCAAGGACAATCAGGGATCCGTGGACTCTGCAGTGTCGCTGTGGGAAGCATTTAAGACCGTGCTGCGAGGGGAAGCCCTCTCCCTTGTAGTGGCTGCCAAGTGGCGGAGAGATGGCGAGGTTTTGCAGGTTGAGGAGGAGATCGCGGCTTTGGAGGGAGCGTTGGAGGAGGAGGTTACAGAGGCCTCACTGCATGAGCTGTGCTTGAAGCAATCCGAGTATAAGGACCTGGTGACTAATGCCGCTAAGACCCTCAGTAGGGAACAGCAGGGCCGTATGTATGATGTTGGTGACAAGGCCGGGAAACTCCTGGCTTGGCTGGATAAAAAAGAACGGGTTAATAGAGTAGTGCCGGAGTTGACGGGAGAGGGGGGAGAGGTGATTGTGGAACCTGAGAGGATTGTACAGTGTTTCTCGGACTATTTCCGTATGGTTTATGCCTCAGTGTCGGACAGGCCGCCCGAGGACTCGCGTGACCTCCTGCGTGATATCGCATTGCCCTGTCTCTCCGATATAGATAGGGACGATCTAGATGGAGACATAACGGTCGATGAGGTGGCGGGGGCTATCCGTGCGTTGAACTCGGGCAAGGCCTCGGGTCCGAACGGCTTGCCGGTCGACCTGTACAAGCTGTTTCCGGATAGGGTCGCCCCTCACCTGCGCGCCATGTTCGTGGAGGCGCGGGGGAGTGGGGCCCTCCCGTTGGATCAGCGACTGGCGACAATTGTGGTTATACACAAAGAGGGCAAACCCCGAGATAAGTGCGCCTCATATAGGCCTATCTCACTCCTTAACGCAGAGCCGAAAATTCTGGCTAAAATCCTGGCGGCCCGATTGATTAGGGTACTCGGTGACTTGGTCCACCCGGATCAATCCGGATTCATACCGCACCGTAACACTGCGTTAAATCTTCGGCGCCTTCATGGTGTAATCGCCAGGGCGGGCACGCTGCGTGAACCAGCTATTGTGGCGTCTCTTGACGCCACGATGGCCTTTGACACGGTGGAATGGGCATATTTGTGGGCCGTGTTGACCAAGTTCGGCTTTGGCCACGGTTTTGTGAGCTGGGTGAGATTGCTGTATGAGGGACCTCTTGCGAGTGTGGTGGTAAATGGCCGGGCGTCGACTCCGTTTCAGCTGGGGAGGGGTACTCGGCAAGGTTGTCCCCTGTCTCCATTGTTGTTCGCCCTCGCCCTTGAGCCGCTGGCTGCGTGGATACGCTGGCACCCGGATATACGGGGACTTAGATGGTCGCCTGAACACGAGGACCGTATTTCGCTTTATGCTGATGACATCCTGTTGTATCTTGCCTCACCCAAGAAATCACTCATAGTGGTCTGTGACGTACTCACATCTTTCGGTAGGAACTCGGGTCTCGTTATCAACTGGAGTAAATCGTATTTATATGTTCTTAGTGGAGAGGTTCCACCGATCCCTCGAACGTGTTCGATCCAGGTCGCTCAGCAGGGCTTCGTGTATCTGGGGATCTTTATCTCCATGGACTCTGCTGTGCGATATGAGAGGAACCTGCTCCCCCCCCTAGCGCGCCTGAGGCGGGATGTGGAGGGCTGGCGGAGGCTGCCGCTCTCCCTCGTTGGGCGCGCGGCCCTGTTCAAAATGATGTCTCTTCCCCGGTTCCTCTACGCACTGCAGAATACTTTGGATTGGGTACCGGCCAACTACTTTCGGGAGGTCGAAGGCCTCCAACGAACGTTGCTGTGGGATGGGCGGCCGCGAATAGCTATTGCAAAGTTGACGCCTCCATGGTACGATGGGGGTATTGCGCTTCCAGACATCCGACGGTACTATTGGGCCACCCAGCTGAGTGCGATTAATCATGGGCTTTATGGCCCTGCCCTCAGCCCTGGGTATGCCATGGACAGGTGGTTGCTGCGTGGTGGTAACTATTACAGGGCATTGTACTCGCGGTCCCTGGACTCGTCCCTCACGGGGCCCACTGGAGTGGCGGTGCGTGTGTGGAAGATGGCAACTGACTCGCTGGGTTGGAAGGATAGGCTCACCCTCGCTACCCCGCTGTTTGAATCTGAGAGACTGGGTAGGCTTTGGCACACAAAAGGCTTTGACAAATGGGACTTAATCGGCATCTCCAGGGTCGGAGATGTGCTGATTAAGGGGAGGGTGAAGTCCTTTGAAGAGTTGCAGAAGGAGTATGAGCTGGGGCCATCCGAGTTTTTCCGCTATATTCAGGTGCGTCACGCCCTCCGGTCAGTCCTCATAGAGGGTGAGAAGGTGCCTGAGTCCTCTCCTTTGGAGGACCGGGTCCTTGATGGCCATGTGCCCGAGAGCACGATCTCGCTCATCTATAAGAAACTGATCAACGTCCGGGCGGATATGCTTCTGGGGCTGAGGGACCAGTGGACTAGGGATGGACTCGAGTTGGATGACGAGGATTGGCAGTCTGCTGTTTCCTCTCCTAAGGAGGTTGCGATCCCGTCGCGTTTGAGGCTGGTGCAGCTTAAAATACTGCATCGAGTGTATGTGACGGGGCCAAGGCTGGTCCACATGGGATTCTCGGAGGACGGCCTATGCAGGAGGGGATGTGGTATGGTGGGTACTTTCCTGCATATCATTTGGGAATGTGGTGTCATTACGGAATTCTGGAGGAGAGTCCATGCAGTGATGGGGGAGGTGACGGGCATTGCTATGCAGCCGGAAGCGCGGTGTTGCCTCCTGAATGTCTGGGGGCCCACTGACCACGATGAGGCACAGACCCAATGGGTGACTCTGGGTAACATGGTCACTAAGAGAGATATCGCGCGATTGTGGGGCTCCGCGGGGCCCCCCACATTGACCGCGTGGAAAGAAAATATGGACTGGAGTATGCTAAGGGAGAAGACGGTCTATTGCGCTAGAGGCCGCCCTCGGAAGTGGCATGCCATCTGGGGGCGGTGGAATCAATACAGGGGGGGAATATGTCTTGCCCCTGATTTGGATCCCCCCGAGGAACAGCTTTCCTCCTAACCTTCTTTCCAGCTCAGTATGGTTAATGGACTTCTTTGGCCTCTGCTGTCCCCCTTCTTCCTCTTTTCATAATACTGTAACTGGTAGATGATTGGGGTCCTGCCTCCCCTGGGGGGCTTTCACCATGGGCATTCAGTGTTCTTGCCTTGCTGGGGGTTGTTGTGTGTCTTGTGTTTATTTAAAAATGGAATCTTTGCACTCCTCCTTCACTGTACAGTGGACACGTTTCTGTTCCTCTTTATCGAAGCTGCCGAACCTCCGGGTTGTCGGCTGAATAGCTGTGTCCAGACTTTTGAAAATAAAGGTTTTAAAAAAAAAAAAAAAAAAAAAAAAAGACATAGCCTGATGAAGTCGCGGGAGTTTGCCCCTTTAGCGAAGAAACACGTGTCGGCTGTCAGAAGAACTTGACAATAAAAGAAAGAAAATCACGAGGTTTTACTCAACTCTGTTTAATTGTTGCTCACAACGTGCATTTTACTAGCTTAAATGACTGTTTACATGTGCTGGGGATAATTTACCTTTAGTGTTCATTGCCTAAGGCCGATATCTTGGGGGGATCAGTGGTGCTCCTCACCTCTACAGCACCGTTACCAATAATAACAAATTTGCATACTTAGATGACAATCTCCTGAGTGGCGCCATTATTCCTATACCCAACCACTGCTCTGCAATTGTAACTCATAGGTGGGATAATTCCATACGCCTGTGTTTTGCTTTGGGAGGCTTTTTCTGGTCTTGAGTCCTGCCTAGGGGGCAATGACTTCAGTAAGTGTGTATTACTTGATGCCTGGATTTCAAGGTCTGCTAGCTTCTCTTCGATCCGAGTTAATTTTGTTAATATAGAATTTAACAAGGTGGCCTCCAAGGTTTCAAATCTCAGCCACATTATCCTCATTTAGTAAGGGGCTCGCATTACACGGGGGACTTCGCTCAAATTTTCTCAACCATTTACATCACAAGCCCCTACTTGGTCTTCATTACCCTTTACTTTTGCTGCTCTAGGGGTTTTTGCTGGTTTGTTTTTCTGTGGGCCACCACCTCTTTTCCTGTTGCCTGGGTTCCCATTACTGGCAACCGGCGGCTTCTTCACCCCTGTGGCCCTGGATGATGACCTATTTGTTGGCGGTGCAAATTCTTGCTGCTCGGGGGCCCCACATTTCCATGCTGTTATTTCTACCTCCTGTATTAGTGGGGGGAGTTGTGTATCAGCAATATGCATGATTATATCCCCCTGCATGGTCCCTGTTAGCAACACAGGCTCTAGAGATAGGCGATGCTGTGTTAAATCAATTTCATGATTTAAGACCGATGTGGCTCTAGTTAAAAAAGAGTCAATGGTCCCCACGATTCCACCTCCCGGGCGATCGTTCAGGGTCTTGCGCGTGGACATTTTACTCGTGTCTACCACAGGCTATGAGGGTGGTGTATCAATTAACAAGCAACAGGCCAATATGCAAATAAGCAAATGCGGTGAAATGTACCTTTACAAAGTGAATGGTGTCAGTCGTCAGGGGAGCCCCCAGCCTAGCCTCCTTCGGGATCCGACGGGCCTGGACGGGCCCGCCCTTGACCCGGGCGCGTCCCCGCACGCGTCCCGCTCCGCGGGAGAACGTCTCGCTTTTGAAGTGCAGTGGGCGTGATCCGGAAGTGACAGCCGCTTGCCAGGGGAGATGGGAGATGTAGTTCTCTCCCCGGCGGTGCTCCTCGGTGCTCAGCCTCCTCCTGCAAGATCCTTCAGGTTAAATAAGGTTGCCGGTGGCCAAAACAAATACTCAAATATAAGCTAAGGCTGAAGAGCTATCTTTGATTTGGAAAGTGGTCGCCTCCAATACTGTAGGGACTCGAGGGTGGTTGTTAAGTCCCTTATTAGACAAGTCTTCAATCTACATTTAATAAAGTTTGATTGTGCACGCACACAATGCAACGCAATTGAGTGCTATGCACAAAGGACCCCACAATGTTAAGTTGGAGGGATGTTTTGTGTCGTTTTGCACTGCACGAGCACCCGCACAAAATGTTATTAAAGTGTGTTGTTTCAGACTCAGATGTATTCGGTGGGTTTTGTTCAATCATTAATATGTGATGGTCTGAGGCTGTTCTGATAAATGGATATAGGATACCTATACATGTGATGGTGTGCATACTAAATATCAAAATCAAATATCGAGGGTACTAAAATATCAAGGACAAAATATTGAAGAAAATAATTGACAGGTAAGTCTATATTTTCTATACCTGACTCCACATATATGTACATATGTGGAACATACATATTCAAGGTACATAGGTGTGCAGTTAGGAGTCTTCACTCCTAATCTTTACTTCCCTAGATGCACTTATTGTTTTATATTTTTTTACTCAATATTCTCTCCTTGATATTCTTGTTTCACGATACTCTTCATGTCGATATTCAGTAGTACAATCCAAGGAGTGTATTGTGCTTAGCAGTATTGTTTCTCTCAAATTGTGGTTCATTGCACCAAAGACTTTACATCCAGTATTTGCAAAAACATTTGTATTAATACAAATCTTAAAGTGTGCAGAGCCAGTTCTCTATTGAGCCTTTCCTCATCACTTTAAGTCATTGGATAATTTGGCTACGAGACCCATAGGTTCTTTCTGCTGGAATCCTTCTCTATGTTGGAGATCAACAAAATCCAGGGCAAGCTTCAGTGCTAGTTGTGCCGGGTGCAACAATCTTTTTTGCCACCCCCCTACAATGAATTCCTCCTTCACAGATTCCATCACCACCTCCGTTATGTATTTGTAATTGTATTTATATAGTGCCTACTACCCCTGACAAGGCATTGAAGCACTTTTTGGTGAGTAGCATGCTGCTCCCGAACCCAAAAAGGATTAGTGGTGGATTAGTATAGGGAAATATTTGTTAATTTGAGCATTCGACATATGGATCTCTTAGATGGTTTGAATATGGACGGGTAGAAGAAGGAAGGGTCTAGAAAATGTAATTTGAGAGATCATAGTAGTAAGATGAGGCTTGGGGTGAGTAAAAAGGAGAGATGGAGGAGGGAAGAGTCTCTAGAAAGGGGATACGGAAATCATAGTAGTAAAATGAGGTTTGGTATGAGTCAAAGGAGGGAAACGTGAGGGAAGAATGTTGAAAGGGTTGTTTAGGAGATCAGAGTAGTAAAATGAGGTTTTGGGTGAGCCAAGGAGGGATAGAGCGGGGAAAGGTTTGTTTTTGAGATCATAATTGATAGAATGAGTTTTGGGATGAGTCAGAGAGTGGAGGTAGAGGATATATTGAGAGCGGTATAGAGTGAGTCAGAGTAGTGCATTGGAGAGAGTCAAAGGTGCTTTTCTCTCTTCTTCTACAAAAGCATTTAAATAGTAAATATATAGATATATAGCTACATAGTAAGGGTATATATATATATATATATATATATTATCTACTGGCGGTCGCCAGTAGATAGTTATAGTTAGGATCGTGTTTCCATAGGAAATCCGCAACATTCTATTTAGAATAACTTTGACGCCGATTGACGAATCCTCGCGAAATTTTCAAAATAGGTGGGGCGCTCCACTCCGCTCCTTCCCTGAAAGTCTCGGGGGTATTCGTCAAGCGGGGGCTGAGAAAAAGGGGGGGTCCCAAAACGCATTTTCCCCATGCATTTTTCCATAGGACCTTTAGTCCAAGCTACAGCCCGAACGGCTGAACAGAATTACTTGAAATTTGGCAGAGAGGTAGTCCTCAGGTCAGGGATGTACCTTTTGCAGGTCTGATGTAAATCTGTTCAGTATTTCCTGAGAAAATAGCATTTAAAAGCATATATATATTTATAAGTGCGCACCGTGCGCGTACGGTAAAACTTACCGTACGGTATGCGCACAGTGAAAAACCTTAAAAAAAAAACATAAATACATAACATAGCATTTAAAAAACCGTACAAATTCACTGAAAAAACCATAGGTTTCACACACGTTATAGTTAGGAATTAGCATTTAAAAAACCTTGCAAATTCACTTAAAAAACCATAGGTTTCACACGTTATAGTTAGCTGGACATTTCACTCGTGAAAAACCATTGAAATTCCCCCGTTATTGTTAGTGCAGGCAACTATAACGCACGCGACCGCAATCCTCTGCTGATGACGTCAGATATTACATCACTGATGACATATGTGTCTTTCTGAAAAAAAAATATTTGTAATATATGTATAGTTAAAAATTAATGGAAGAAGACATGGGTAAATAAGTGTCTAAATACAGTGATGTAATATCTGACGTCATCAGCAGAGGATTGCGGTCGCGTGAGTTATAGTTGCCTGCACAAACTACAACGGGGGAATTTCAATGGTTTTTCACGAGTGAAATGTCCAGCTAACTATAACATGTGTGAAACCTATGGTTTTTTAAGTGAATTTGCAAGGTTTTTTAAATGCTAATTCCTAACTATAACGTGTGTGAAACCTATGGTTTTTTCAGTGAATATATATATATATATATATATATATATGAGACTGCTCCAAATGCACCAAAAAACGAGTCACTCGCGGTCGGGTGCTGTAATACGGCGGTGCCTGCCGTATAAGATTAACGCTCCAAATTCTTAGCTTGTAAAGAATATAAGCACTCACGGATAGCGTGGCAACAGGTCTTTTATTCCCGGAACAGACGCGTTTCGGCGGTCTGCCTTCCTCGGTGTTAACAACACACCGGGAAGCGCCATATTTTATACATTACATCTCCGCGTGGCATGGTATAATAGACATAGACATAGGACAGCGTAAAGTGTTGGTGGAGTCACCAGCGCCATCTTGTAATGTGTCAATATACATATATACAGTGCAAATCAACAGTATATACATTATATACAAATTAATGCATAGCGTTCCATGTGTTATTCACTAGAAATACACGCCGACATCAAATATAAATCAAACATCAAATTAATGCATCACTGAAAGATGGCTGCCATTCCACCTCTATTCATGATTGAGCCGTGTATCGGCAATGCTCGTGAGTGCTTATATTCTTTACAAGCTAAGAATTTGGAGCGTTAATATAGATATATATATATATATATATATATATATATATATATATATATATATATATATATATATATATATATATATTACCTACTGGCGGTCGCCAGTAGGTAGTTATAGTTAGGACCCTGTTTCCATAGGAAATCCGCAACATTCTATTTGGAATAACTTTGGCGCCGGTCGACGAATCCTCGCGAAAGTTTCAAAATAGGTGGGGCGCTACGCTCCGCTCCTACCCTGAAAGTCTCGGGGGGATTCGTCAAGCAGGGGCCGAGAAAAAAGGGGGGTCCCAAAACGCGTTTTCCCCATGCATTTTTCCATAGGACCTTTAGACACAGCTACAGCCCGAACGGCTGAACAGAATTACTTGAAATTTGGCAGAGAGGTAGCCGTAAGGTCAAGGAAGTGCCTTTTGCAGGTCTGGTGTAAATCTGTTCAGTATTTCCTGAGAAAATAGCATTTAAAAGCATATATATATGTGGGCGGAGCCTAACCACACATCTCATCCTGAGATCTGATTGGCTGTCAGCACTTCATCCAAGAAGTGTTGGCAGCCATCTTGGGACCAATATACATGATAGCACCTCATTAAAAAGCATTGCAGTTAATAGAAGGTTTTAAGACTTTAGTTACATTATAAATCATTTGTTGATGGTACCATACTCATTTTAGGAATTGTGGTATGTTCTAAGGTGATTTCACCATGTGAAAAAGCCTTCTGCTGGGATATCATGATTGAGAGAAAAATATTTTCTCATGCTTTTACCACAGAGGTTTGGAAGGTGATCTATAGGCTAAACTGAGAGCTTATTTTCTGTAAATTCACATTATCTTTCTCAGTCATGTGAGAATGAAGTCTGACATTCTCAGTAAAACATGTACATCCAACAAGGGCAGAGACTGTCAGTTGATTCCTTTGTGTTCTACTGCAGCTTCCCAGAGTGTTCCAAAGAACTACTAGAGCGCTAACAGTCCTACTTATGATAAACGTATGGCACACCTGAAGCCATCTTGCTTGGATTAAAGTGGTAACTCTTAAAACATTTAATTTAAAAAGGAACAAAATGAGGGGGTTCATTTTTCCATAAAAAGTATGATTAGTGCTGCAGAAAGAAAAATTAGGGCACTTTTTGAGTGACTTCTCAAATCCTCTTCTATTTCATTAAAAAATTCTGACATGCAGACTGAAACATGCACTTTCAATACCAGCAGCAGTTTTCCCTGGTGAGCAGTAGCTTTACTACAGTGATCTAATGAGCAAAAAGAGTGCTAACATTCTGAATTTACGGCAAATGTGTGACACATCTGAATGCCTTCTTGATGGAATCAAAGTAAAAAACTGAAAGTATTTCCTACTGAGGAGACTGCAGTAAATAAGGAAATTAGGAAACTTCATAACAAATAAGTCTCCCAAGATGGCCACCAGAGACAAAAGAGCCCAAATGTAGCCCAAATATCACCCAGATGTAGCCCAAGTATAGCCCAATGACAGAATGTCCCAGAATGTTCTTAAAAACAACTAGAGCGCTTACTGTCTTCATTATGACAAAAGTATGGCACACCTGAAGCCATCTTGATTGGAATAAACTGGTAACACTTAAAACATTTAATTTAAAAAGGAACACAATGAGGAGGTTCATTTTGCCATAGAAATTATGATTAATGCTGAAGAAAGAAAATGAGGGCACATTTTGAGTGACTTCTCAAATCCTCTTCTATTTCATTAAAAAATTCTGACATGCAGACTGAAACATGCACTTTTAATACCAGGAGCAGACTTCCATGGTGCAGTAGTTTTACTACAGTGATCTAATGAGCAACTAGAGTGCTAACATTCAGAATTCATGGCAAATGTGTGACATATCTGAATACCTTCATGATGGAATCAAAGTAAAAAACTGAAAGCATTTCCTACTGAGGAGACTGCAGTACATGAGGAAATTAGGAAACTTCATAACAAATAAATCTCCCAAGATGGCCACCGGAGACAAAAGAGCCCAAATGTAGCCCAAAATCACCCAGATGTAGCCCAAATATAGCCCAATGACAGAAGTGTGCAAAACACTTATTATTTTGTGTTTTTGCAGTGTTATATAGTGCAGACTTGTCAGGTATTGGAGTGCTTTACATGAGCATTGGTTACATCACACAAGAACAAATTCATTTTGGTTGTAGACATGGGGAGACTAAGTGATTTGACCAGAATCACAGAATGTCGAGCTGAAGCAGAAACTTCAACCTGGTTCCCCAGTTGCAAAGTCTGCAGTTCTGGAAGTAACACCACATCCTCTCCATAAGTGCAACATTTAATCAAGTGGTCAACTGGATAAAAAAACATAAAGATAACAAATAATTTAAAAGTGCTTTGTCGCTATTTGAAAACTCAGAAAATATGTCCTTATTTTAGTCTTTTAGAGCACTAACCATAATTTTGATGCCAATAAGACCCTCTCATATATGTAATTTCTAAAGGAAATGCTCTAGGTATTACAGTTTTGATTACATCAAGATGATGTCAGGCGTTCCACACTTTTGTAATAAATATAGAATGTTAGCAATCTAGTTGTTCATTAGGATACTGTTGAGAGGCAGAGGCCAGGGGCACGGACTCTGAAAATTGAAGGCAGGTAGGAGGGTGCAAAGGCAACAATTTAACCACACTGAGCAGGCAGGAAGGGCCGTGGAAGCACAACAGACTATGGAGGGCAGTGGAAAGGGGGGCAGGGGCAACAAACCAACAATACAGGACTTGCAAGAGAGGCTGTTGGAGGGAAGATCTATTACGGGTCAAGGAAGCTAGGGGCGGTCCCCAGATCCCCGGGAGCCACCACAGAACTGAGCAGGAGAGTGAGTCAGGGACAAAAGGGGCACCTTAATTTGAGCCGGGGTGCCTAGGAACTCTTGCTCCAAAAATGAAGAAAACAGACATATGAGACATGGAATTGGAGGCAGAATACAATGGCAGTTTAATGAGAAGATGCAACTTCAAAGAAACCGCAGAATAGAGACATAAAGTACAAAATACAGAATCCAGATAATCATACAGCTGTCATAATATTCTCTGTATCTCAATTAATGTACTGACAGAGAGAGAGAGAAAACACATCTATAAATGCATCATGAGAAACAAGTTACACCAAGGAAAATGTTACCTAGGAACACTCACGTTTACTCTTAGAGCAAGCATTCCTGCAATTACAATACAAAATCTTTTAAATGCAAAAGTAAAGAGAACAATGGTTAAACATAACATGACATTTCATATAGGTAAAATAGAATAAGATACTTCAAGCAAAGCAGAGCAAGACATTTTAAGCAAAGGAAGACAAGAGCTCCCAGCTCTTGGGGAAAACCTGCACTGCCTGTTAACCTACATACAGACGGCGAGGTAGTCCGTCGATATCTGTGGGTGCTCCTTTTTTATATCATTTTGTGGGCTCCTTTGCACGCTACATCTACCTACGTATGCTACCCAAAAGCTTCGTCTGCAGATTTTACCAGACATTTCGTCATTTACCCACTTAATGCTGACAATGGACTGGGTGAAAAGGTCAGTCTCTCAGGCCAATCGCTTATCGTAAGTTCCATAGAGCAAGCAGAAAATAATGGGTATTGTACGGGAATTCAATATATTCATGTATAAAATCTCCTCAGTTCTCCTAACTTGACGCTCTGCGGTTGCCACTTCCTTAAAAGCGGGAAACCTGCCCAGGAAGCAAGTACCAGTCCAGGATGCAGCCTACTGTATGTCGACAGCTTCAGGGGGATGTTGAACTTTGATACCGAGCACGGAGCACTCGGGTAGGGTGGGGGCTACTAGTTTGGATCAGAAGGCCTCGCAGACCTGCCTTCAGACTGCTATACACTAAAATTGCAGAGCTATGGTCAATTTAACAAAGAGGCCTACATATTGAACAGAAGGGCCTACACAGGGGTTTTATGCTGGCTGAGTGGTAAGGATGTCTCAGGATAATTATATAGCAACACAGGACCCGCTGGTCAATTTAATACGGCCTACAAATGCAGCTGGCAGGGCAAGGACAAGGGTCTCATACTTCAGGTGTGGACAGAACGGGTCAGGGGCCCCCTGTGATACAAAATCTACCCTCCTTCAAGGCTGTGGCAATGTAATAGACCATTGTGGGCAGAAGGAAGAGGCAATGGTAGTACAACCATACATGCCAACAGACCCAATTCAGCCAAGAAACGTCCAATGTTTTTAAGCTCAAATGGGCTTTATTTGATCTGTCTCCTGTCTACAATATCCTCTTTTTCAATGTAACTCAAAGGGGAAAATCAATACCCCAGTTTTTTTTCAAAATCTCCCTCTTACCAAGTTCAAAATGTTCGCAAGTATGGTACATTGGATCATGGAAGGAAATGGGATAGGGACATGGACTTGGATAACAGAGGACAGGAGGGACATGGAGAGGTGCACCAAACTGACCCTGCAGGGCAGGCATCAGGGTTTGCAGCAGCACAATACACCACACAGGGCATGCAGGACGGGAGTGCAGCACAACAATCCATAGAAAGCAAGAGGGAGGGGACAGGACCATGCACATGGACAACAGAGAACAGAGGGGCAAGAGGCAATGGTAGCTAGCTGACCATAATAGACAGACAGGAGAGAAAGCTGCAGCATAACAGACCATAAAGGGCAGGAGGGACGGATCAGGGGCATTACAATGCAACAGACAAGCCAGGAGGGAGGGAGTAGGGCTGGGGGCAAGGGGGCAGGGCAGGAGCAGCAAGATAGCCATGGAGGTCAGGCAGGATGGGCACTAGAAGCAAGACACACCATGAAGAGCAACAGTGAGACTGTGATGGCATACACACAGACCATGGAGGGAAGGTGGGAGGGGGTCAGGGGCAGCTAACTGACCACACAGGGAAGGTGGGAGGGGCCATGGCAGCACAGAAGACCATGCATGGCAAGTGGGAGGGTTAGTGGCAGCACAATGGCTATGATGGGCAAGAAGGAGGGTGGAGGGGCATGCACAAAGGACGATGGAGGATAGAAGGGAGGGTCAGGACCTGTGCACAGACAAGAAAGTTCAGGGGAAGGGACCTCACAACAGACCACACGGGGCAGGCAGGAGGAGCAGTTGCAGCACAACAGACCAGGGAGGGCAGAAGGGTGTGGCAGTACAATGGACCATGTAGGACAGGAGGAAGAGGATAGGGGCATGGCATGTGGACAGGCAGGGTGGAGGTGGCAGGGACAGGTTACAGTCATCTGACAATGCTAGGCAGGTGGGAGGGGAGTGGCAGCTCAACAGAACACTCAGAGTAGATAGGAGTGGCAGGTCCATGGGACATGGTGGGCAAAAAGGATGGAGCAGGGGCATGCACAAAGACATCGGAGGGCAGGAGGAAGGAGAATAGGGGCAGCAAGCTAAGCACAGAGTTTAAGCAGGAGGTCAATGATGGGGCATAGAATTGGGCAATGGAGGGCAGGAGGAGTGGACTGGTACATCATACTAAATTGAGGGCAGTGGCAGCACATCAGACCATGCATGGCAGGAGGGAGGAGGCTAGTCCATGGATTCACACAACAGAGGATAGGGAGGAAGGGGATGGGGCAGCAAGCTAACTGTTCAGAGAAGGCGGGTATTAGGAACTTTATTGTTTTTAAAACATTTTGTCTGTGCGAACTACTTAAAATATGAACAAGTATGCAGCATAATCTCACTTTTATTCAGGAACAAGAGGACGTTTGTGACTGTGACTCCGGGCTCACTTGGCAGAAACACCCCCTGACCCTCCACCCCCTATCGCAAAATGTAATGCCCGTGAAAAGGGTAGGTGAACACAGTGTTATATAGAACATAGTCCTGAGAGCACGATTGAAAATGAAAACTAGATATAGTGTATGGTATAAACTATGCACCAAAAAGTGTGATATAAGATGAACCTGGCGTGAAATATAATATGCAATACATTGTGCGCAATGACAGATTCATTGGAGAGCGCGAGATAGCACAGGCACTAGCGCGTGCTATGCGATATGCGCCTTGGAGTGTAATATGCACAGGGCAGTGTTGTGTAACCTAACTAGTCTCTAAAGTTGTAATATAAAATATGTGCTGGGGAGTGTAACGTTGCATATGCACTGTGACAAAGATATGGATCCCAGATTGTAATATGTATGGCATAGCACTGTGCGTTATAACATAGGCATCGAGAAAGGCACGTTAGATGGGGCAATATAACCCGTGCGAAGACAAGTGTGGCATGACATATTCACGGGGTGGTGTTACAGTGCACATGGGCTAGAGAGTGTCATAGCATATGCACTAGCTAGTGGAATACAACACAGAGGTGTGTGGCACTCGGCAGGCAATGGTGGGTGTAACACAGCATTGGGCTCTGTCAGGAGCACGCTGTGACTCTCAAGTGATGTTCGTCCCCTTTCCAGAGAGTAAAATAAAAAGTATTACACATCCGGCAGTGGATGTGTGTTTTATTAACCGTGAGGGGGGTTTCTTGCATAGTTTTGGTCGAATTTTTGTCGAATCCCCTTTGAATGGCTTGGTGTGCATGTGTATTAAATGTGCCCGTCAATAGCTACCCATGTTTGTATAAATAAACGACAAGGGTGTCTACCAGGATTAGGCACGGTACGGCATCAGACATGTCAGAGCTTCACTAGTGGTGTAAATACATTCCACGTGGATTCATTGCATGCATAGTCGCCTTTTAATGAATATCACGCAAATCGTCATGGTGATAGGTACGTACGGTTTGTCCAGCATGTCCTAGGTGTGTCTATAAATATATATTTTTTAAAAATAATAAAAAACAGTGGCCGGCCCTGGGGATTGGGGTCAAAAAAATATAATTAGGAGACTGGCCCTGGGGGATGGGGTCATCAGGGCCAATAAATTAGAATAAGAAGGGGAACCAAACAGCCCCCCTTCTTAAAAAACTAAAATAAATAAAAGACTGGCATCGTGCCGGAGGCCATGCCCCCTCCGTGCAGCACTCTGCAAACGCGCCCCCAACAGGCATCTCCAGTATGCGCCAGGGAGCTGCGCTGCAGCCAGGTGTTCTGAGGCCAAGCCCCTTTTTACACCTCTCTGCAACGCAGCTCTGTGGCGCTTACTGGAGGTACCTAGTGGTCTAGTTTGACCCTAGGGACCCTTAGGATTCAGGGGGACTTAATCTCTCAACTTAGAACAGCCACAGGGCGCGTTTACACAGTGGTGAAGGGAGGGGACGGGGCCTGAGGTGACGTGTGCAAACACGCACTATGGCACGTTTTAAATTGGGGATATAATTTCCCTTCAATACTGAGGGCCCCTGGGGGCTAACTAGCCCACCAAGTGCTTCCAGTAAGCGCCACTGAGCTGCATTGCAGAGAGGTGGTCCAGGCCGTGCCACTTTTTACACCTCTCTGCAACGCAGCTCTGTGGCACTTACTGGAGGTACCTAGTGGGCTAGTTGGACCCTAGGGACCCTCAGGATTCAAATGAACTTAATCTCCCAACTAAAAATGGACACAGGGCGTGTTTACACAGTGGTGAAGGGAGGGGACGGGGCCTGAGTTAACGTGTGCAAAAACGCCCTGTGGCCTGTTTTAAGAGGTAGTTTTAATCCCCATGCCCTATTATACACTAGGGGCTTACAGAGGAGGTCATGCTAATCACAGGGGGACCCCAACGCATAATGTTCCCTAGTGTATGTAGGTGTTTTCACTGTATTCTAAGTGTCTTTTAACATAGCACTGGCTCTAGGACTGGTTAGTCAGACTCAGTTACCACCAGTATCCGTCTGAAAAAGTTGAGGGTACAGGATGATTTTGCAACAAGGCTTCTTTCTGCTCTTCTTTTTGTTCTTTCTGCACGTTATCCTTCTTCCTGCACTTATCTTCGTATTTGAGGACTTCTGTTGCTTCTTTCTGCACTTCTTTTGTTTCTTTCTGTGCATTTTTTCTTCTTTCTTCACATGTCCTATCTCTGTAGGCATAGTTAGAAATTAGCATTTAAAAAACCTTTGAAATTCACAGAAAAAACCATAGGTTTCAGGCACGTTATAGTTAGGAATTAGCATTTAAAAAACCTCAGAAATTCACTGAAAAAACCATAGGTTTCAGGGGTGTTATAGTTAGCTGGACTTTTCACTTGTACAAAACCATTGAAATTCCCCCGTTATAGTTAGTTCAGCTAACTATAACTCGCGCGCCCGCAATGCACTGCTGATGACGTCACATATTACATCACTCATGACATGGTCAGTGACATCACTCATGACATCACTGATGACATCTCAAATGACATCACTGATGACATCACTGATGACATCATCCTTGTGATAGAGTGGCAGACCTCCTCTCACCCTAATATAACCTTTGATACACACATTCAAAAATAGAGACTAAAATTTTCAAAACAATGGACATACCAATACCAGTTACAACAACCTCTTCAGTAATTCTAAGATCCACATACACATCCACTCATTCACCAACAGTCCTATACAGTCACTCATACATGTACTCACTCATCATATGTACTCATACACCTATACATCCTGTTACACAATGCCACTCATCCATAGAGTTACTCACACACATAGTCACTCATGCTAATAAAGAATCAAACATACATTTACTTGCATATACAGTTATACACACACCACCATACTTACTTCTACGGAAACTTACACATACTTAGTCTTTTAAACAATCACTTATAGAAACACATACTTATTCATACAGGAACTCTTTCAATCTCTCACTCTCACATATACTCACATATATACACCAATAGTCACATATACTAGTTTAAAACATATGTAGTTACTCATAAAGACACTATTGAGACAGTCATTCACTCACTAACACACCCATACACACACTCATCCACCCATACAGTCCTGCACACATGCTGTGTTCAACACATACAAACAGTGAGTCACTCATTCATGCACCTATGCACTACGTAATACCCCCCACCGAACCATGCAGACACTCAGACTGATACTCAAAAAACCAACTAATAACCTATATAGACACCCATGTAGCTACTCACCAACCCATGCAGCCACTTATACACAAAGTGAGAGACTGACACAGATATTTACATATTTAAACATTACTCACTAAGCCATGTATTCACTATGATACACTTAATCAGTCAGTTACACAATCAATTTTTCAAAAACAAATCATCCATTTAGACACTTATATACCCATTTATTCTTCCATCGACCTTGAGATATACATATATAAAACATATTTAATTTTCAGAAAAACACACATTCACTGGATGATGTCATCAGTGATGTCATCAGTGATGTCATTTGAGATGTCATCAGTGATGTCATGAGTGATGTCACTGACCATGTCATGAGTGATGTAATATGTGACGTCATCAGCAGTGCATTGCGGGCGCGCGAGTTATAGTTAGCTGAACTAACTATAACGGGGGAATTTCAATGGTTTTGTACAAGTGAAAAGTCCAGCTAACTATAACACCCCTGAAACCTATGGTTTTTTCAGTGAATTTCTGAGGTTTTTTAAATGCTAATTCCTAACTATAACGTGCCTGAAACCTATGGTTTTTTCTGTGAATATATATATATATATATATATATATATATATATATATATATATATATATATATATATATATATATATATATCAAAGCTCCAAGGTTCCCACCTGTGGAGACGCACTCTGACATCCACTGCAGCAACCTTCATGACGTAAAAGCCGGATCTGCGGGCGGATTCAGTTTACAGCATGCCTGTCGATTCACGCTGTATTGTGCAAACTCAGACTTTCAAGTGTTGCTGTACTTGAAGCTAATATACATCTTTTCATTTGATCTTTTCCCCAATATTTCAATAGTGAAGCACTTGAAGATAAAACATTTACGATAATATTTACATATTGTGATAGATGAATTAAATAATCATCTAATCAAATAACTTATAGGAAAACTATGCAGTGACCGATGAACATGCTAAGCATTGAAAAATATATACATAGATTTTTTAAGCAGGCCTAAAAAATATATACATATTTTAAAACCATTGTTATTATACATATTTGTACAAAGAAATGCATATATCTCGGTACATACAAATAATCAAAATATAAATGTTTACAAACACAGGGATATGCTGTACATCAAGTTTGAGTATGGTGGTTATGTAGGAAAAAGCCAACTCTTGAGTAGATTCCGGAATTAAGATAGTTATCTGTGGATCTTATGTTTGGGGATAATGACTTCCATAGTTTGGCTGCTTGAACAGAGAAAGATGTTACACCTATGTTCTTTTTCTTGTATGGTGGGGTTCTGAGGAGAGGTGGCAATCTTGAGTGGAGGTTCCTTTGTTGAATGTATTTGGTGATTTATTTTCTGATGAAAAGCGGCCCTGTTTCATGTATGCTTTGTGGGTGATACAAAGCAGCTTTAAGGTGGATCTTCTGGCAACCGGTAACCAATGTAGGGGCCTGAAGGCAGGGGAGATGTGTGCTTGTGGCTTTACATGTAGGAGTAGTCTGGTAGCAGAGTTCTGAATCCGTTGTAGTCTTTTCATAGTTGATAAAGATGATCCGTCCTAGAGACCATTGGTGTAAATAAGTTTAGACAGTGCAAGAGAGATAGCAGCTTGGACCTTGTGTGGATATCCCAGGTGGGGGAAGATGTGTCACAGAATGTTCACGCTAATGAAGCTTGATCTTGAAATTTCTCCACTTAGGCATTCGCAAATAACTTGGAGTCATGGTAATTCCAAAGTTTCTTACTTCCTTAGAAACTTTAAGAGGTGGTCCTAAATCGTCAGTCCAGGCACCGAGTGGGTCAATCTTTTTCCAATCAGCAGATGTCAGTATTTCAGTTCTGGAAGCATTCAATTTAAGATTGCTCTATAACACACACTGGTCAACAGCTCTGCGGTAACTGAAGATTTGTGAGTTTCCAACGTTTTTGGAGCTTTCCACTTTAAGGAGTATTTGTGTGTCGTTTGCATAGTCATAGCATGTGAGGTGAAATTCATTGATCATTGTCGGTAATGACTTCATGTAGATGTTTAAAAGCATGAGCGAGATGATAGAGCCTTGAGGGACCCCTGCTTTTGTGAAGTACGGTTTGGATGAGAAAGGGAAAGAATGGATGACATTTGTTCTGTTTTGAAGGCAGGATGTGATCCAGTTGAGAGCAATCGCCTCTATGCAGGTTTCGTAGTGTCTTTGTATAAACTGAATTATCGTCCCCCAGGAGCCGGCTGGCCCTGTACTCGAGGCCGACTACCAGTTTCTGACTGATATGGTTTTGGTGAGTCATTCCCCTATTATCAGTACCCCGCACAGACACTCCTTAGAACTAGGAACTAATTTAATCTCCCTCTTTTTATTTATTATACTGGTTGCTCTTCACCCTGTCCTGATGAAGACCCCCCATTAAGGAATTAATTGGCCTACATTCCTTTTGTGGTCGAAATGTCAATACATACCTATTACAGAGACTGGAAATACATTTCTTATCTTTGTTCCAAGACAAAATTTGCTAAAGAAGATATTTTGGATCAGTATTAAAAGGAAATTCCGGATAGGCATTTTTTCATATGAAATTGTATATATTGACTTTACCTATAATCTTTGTCATCTATTTAATCTCTACCACAAGCACCTTTTTCCAATCACTTTCCTACTCACTCTGGAGCAACTTATTAGAATTTCTTAAAAAGAGAATGTATTTATGATCAAACAAATTATAAAATTCAACAGTTTTGCACCTTTTTGAGGTGTCGGTTTTCCATATATTTTAGGTACTATCTATTTTGAAAGAATCCTGTTGGGACCAATTGTTTTTGTACTATTACAGCCTCTAAGTTAAGCCTGATTGCTTTTGTGCCAATCTACCAGAGGGTTACGCACAGGTTAATTTAGTTACTTTTGTAGTTCACCTTGACAGGGATTGCGGTTGTTGCTTGAGATGGATCTTCACTTCCCCCCTCCTCAATCAAAAACCTGATTTCCAATGCTGAACCAGATTTATATTTACTATTTATCTTTAGAGTAACAAGAAATGAGTAGGAGCGATGAGTCAGAAGAACAAATGAGTCTGAAAATAAAAAGAGCACCAGTTGGGTCCGGACTCTGTAGCATCCTTTGCCTGAGTGATAGCTCTTGAGAGACACTAAACGCCTGAATTAAGCGCTCCCCAAATGGTTCTTCCCGGAGATAAAAGTTGGTGGTGGCAGAGCTTGACAAAAAGGGGTAAACTGTTACCCTTACCTGGTCTGCCATTGACCAGGGAGTTCTTAATTCTCTCCGTAGTCTGTCCAACAATGTGTGGATCAGTGTGGTATGTCCCTGTCCCAGTCTTACATCTCACCACGGGCCAGCTCCCATACCTTGCTCGAAGTAAGGGGAGGTCCCTTACATTTAAAAAATCACTAAGGGGTGAGATGATCCTCATTGAGCACCTTTTGGCAAACTATCCATTGTAGGAAACCAGAAAAACTGGACATGGCCCTTATCCTCCAGCAGCCTCCGTTTGTGTTAAGTGGAGGAGAACTGCACTGCTATCAAGTCCAGTGATGTTATTGGAAGTCTCAAATTCATCTGGATTTCAGGATCCTCGCAATCATGATTAGCAGGCTACGAGCTGTTAGAGTGAGGGCATATTGTAATAGCTGTCAGCCGACCTGGTCTCTAGAGAAAAAGGTCCTTGCCTTTGGCTAAGTACCGCTGGGGTTGGCCAAGGAGTCTGGTCAACAGCAGGTTTTATGCGCAACTACTGGTGAATGCAAAGCCTGTTTCACACAGCCTTCACCCAAGTGCAGCAGGGTTTTGCTGCCGCACCTGGCCTTTGGCCAAGCGAGATGCCCAGGTTCCAATGTGTCCTACCTCGCTACCTGAACCTGTTGACAATATCTCATGAAGCCATCACCTTCAGCCATGTGCAGTGGGAACTGGCCACAGAATGGCAGCGTGGCCTTGCCTATTTCCAGGACCTGCATCCAACCTAGCTCATTCCCAAACTAGTGGCTGAGTGGGAGTTGGCATCCAGACGTGTGCACACTCCAAACCTCTGACACTCCCAAACCCTATTGCACCGCATTGAGCATGTATGTGCATCCAGACTTGCAGAACAGCTATGGCTGTAGGCCCTGCCCCAGTGCCACTCAACTAGCGGAGTACTGATTTTGGCCTCTCAATCCTACAGAAGCCTTTGTGCCTCCAACCTAGATGAGCATGGCCTTCAGCTGTATGTAGATCTCGCTGGAAGCAGGCCTGTTCCTGAAGCCAGGCTACTGTGTCCTGAAACCAACAGCTTATCGCCATAGGCTATGCACAGGGGGCTCTGGGCATTGAGTTATACCCATGGCACGCCCTGTGCCAGCCCCGTTTTCTTTTGTACTCACTGTGCATGGTCTTTGCCATGGGCAGTTGCACTATGATTTTTATGTTGTTTTCAATTTTTTTCAGGATTTAAAAACCAATTTAAATGTTTTCAAAAAAGTTATTATCCTACTTGCAAATTCACAGATCTATGATCCCCTATTTAGATCCACGGATCTGCTTAGAAAAAATGTGCATATTTTTTTTTTGTTTAAATCTCCTCTTGTCACTTTTTTCAGTACCCAGCTTTTAGTGCCTGGTATCATATAATAGGCACTGCATCACTTAAATCCTCAAAGCCTCAGAGAATTCAAGGTTGACCGCTCCAAGACCTGACATCTTTGGCAGCCCTTCACAAAGAGTGTTCTGTTTACGTTAATTGTAATCACTTACTGTATGAAAACACTACTAGCTCTTTTGAAATGACAGTGATAGTCAGGTATTTGTTATATAATCAAATGGGAGATGTAGGTTATGGTTTTCTGATACAAAGGGCCTCATTAAGATGCGGTTTTCGGTTGCAGTCTGAACCGCATCTACTGCTGCGGTCCCACTGGTGCATTACAATGTGTGGGGTCGGAGGTAGCAGTCGGAGGGACCGACCAACACAATCCGACGGGCTCATTCTACTTCATTTAATGCAAATGGCATTATAAGCACTGTAGAAAAACTTGGATGTCATACCAGGCATAATCTTTCACCCATCACTTTGAAAAAAAAGTAAATGATTGTTCTTTTCAAAGGGAGAAAAAAGAATACGTTTCTGTGTGATTTAAACGTAGAAAAGCCTGACATGGTAAAAGAATATAGATATTTACATTTAACTACCACATTCAGATTTGAAGTGGCGTAGCCATATTTTGAACCCGTGGTCTCATCAAAAATAAATCTTAATGGTCTTTGTCATTGTTTTTTATAGCTTGGCGAAAAAGCATATGGAAACCTTAAAGAAGTTTCTTGAGTCAAAAATTCTCTCCCTGTCATTACATGGGGTAGAATGTTTAGATTTCAATTGTTTGGTTAACTTTCAAAAGTTTAAGTAAAACTCTGGAAGAAATTCCAAATAGTTTTCTCCAGAGTTTTAATGAAAGCTTTGAAGCTTGAGCACAATCTGAGGGGCATTTGATTTAAAGGCGTAGGTCAACTTATTTTTTGTATGCTTCTCTTTAATGTAGGCTTGTACAGAAACACCATATGGACCATTATATACAGAGCTGAAAGATGATCAGGTAACCTATCAATCTTTCTTCAAGAATGTGGTGATACCAGTGGGAGAATTGGGGATATCGTAGTACAATGTTCATTCTTGGAATAGAAGTAGTAATCACGAAAAGCTGTTAAAGTAAAAGCATTCAAGTGAACCAGTTGACAAAGTAAAGAAGGGGGCGCCTTACACCAACCGCTGCTCCTGGGCTAATATAATGTCCCAAAAAAATGGGTAGCACAAGCATTAATTTATATCACTAGCTCTCATAAGCAAAACAAGACTCCTTTGACTGCAACTCACCCCAACAAATATTTGTGACACTTAATTCAACAAGCATTTGCAATGCAATCGGTCTCGCCTTTGGGACCTTATATATATTTAGCTATGCAGCACATTAGCCTGGGTCCTGAAACATTTACTGTTCTTTAACATGGATGGAAAGTAAGCACCAAACTGCGCGACATGCCTTGTATGGGTGCACATGGAGAGACGTATTGACTTTCAGTGGGAAATGGTATTGTCCAAAGCTCTCTTTTTAATATAAAATCAGGGCCTGCAGTGGTCATATCACTGAAAATACAAGATTTGAAAAAAATATTATTCTCTACGGGTGCTCGAGGGAGACAATTTCTATGGAATGGAATCTAGAGAATGCTAAAGTGATTCTGGTATTTTACTGACCTCTGCTCGACGTTTTCTGTCAAAAAAGTTAAATAGAGGCAGTTGCCAGAAATTAAAAAAGGAAAGTCCCTCAGCAGAAAGCAATTCTGGCATTTTACTGACCTCTGCTGGTCGTTTTTTATCAAGATAGATAAATAGAGGCAGTTGAAGAAAAAAAAAGTCCCTAAGCGGAAGCAGACAAGTCCTAGGGCTGGTCTCCAGAGCCCACAAAGTACATACACATATAAGTATACACCAAAGTATATAAGTATATACTGAAGTATATACAAGAGTTCTCGAATACTCGACCTAAAAATGTCAATGCAAATCTCCACATATCTTAGTTCAAAACCTCGTATGTGTTTATGCATTATCATTGTGCATTCGGGAGTGCAATATAATGCAGCTTATGAAAGATATCACGTCATACACAAATAAACAAAATAAATATTTAAATGTGTATTAACACAATAACTCAGGCTCCCATATGGTTTGATTCTGATTGTTCCAGTGTGGCTAGTAAATTAAAGGAAGCACTAAGCAAGAGTCCAAGAGATATCACTCTAGTTAGACCTTGTCGAAGGGAGTATAAGACAGAAATAACCAGACTCAGGGCAACGTTAAAGGGGGAAATATGGAGGGAGCTAATTGAGATTAGTACTCTGAAGAATAGCTCCAAGTTTTTGAGTATAATAAATAGCAACTTTTTAAATGAAGATGTAGGAAACGCAATGGAAGCCCATATCACAGAGGAGGATTGGGTGCTCCACTTTGAAGCCATGCTCCAGTGTGCTCTTGATTTCCATGGATGTGGGGTAGGGAATTCAGCACTGGTTTTCAAAGTAGAAGAGGTCAAGAAAGGCATTGTCGGGTTGTCCAACAACAAAGCCCCAGGCCCAGACGGCATCCCGCCGGATCTTTACAAATCTGACCCAATATTTTGGGCACCCGTCCTCACAGCACTTATTAATGCAGCGGTAAAAACTGGTCCCCTGAATCCTGGGCCATCACCACCATAGTGCCAGTATTCTAAAAGGGTAATCAAGATAGCACTCATTGCTACAAACCAATATCTTTGTTGGTCTCTTTGGTTAAGGTGGTGGGCCGAGTTCTCCTAGATAGACTAACTAGCTGGGCAGATGATAATGATATTTTGACTGACATCCAGTACGGGTTCCGTCCTGGGCAGTCCACCGTTGCCCAGTACCTTAACTTAATTATGATTCTAAATAAATATACAGTTGCCCGCCCCGGTACCATCTTTTTGGCCATCATGGATCTGTCGTCTGCGTTTGATCGCGTGAACCGAGTTAAGGTTTGGCAGACCATGTTGGCCATCGGAGTAGATGGTGATATAATTCCTTTCTTGTAGTACCTCCCCAGAGACACAAAGGCTGAGGGCAGATATTCACGAGATCTCAGGGTCTCCCATCAGATCTCAATAAAAAAAGAAGTATGTCAAGGGTGTATCTTAGCAGCTTTTTGTTCAATTTGTATATTAACAAATTGGAAAAAGTTCTATTAGAGACAAAGGGAGATTACCCTCAGGTGGGTCGGCGTGTCCTACTGGTTTTATTATACGCGCATGATGCGGTCCTTATGTCTCAGACCACAAGAGGGCTGCAAGTACTGCTCGACTCTTTCTCCTCCTTTATGGTGGATCTAGACCTGTCAATAAACGATTCCAAATCCTATGAAAAGCTTTATCGGTTTACGGTTGGATTTGCCCAAGTTCCCTATACAGATGTTTTTCATATCTTGGGGTGCTGAAGAAGGAAAAGATGAAATGGGGGCCACTAAAACAGAGAAAGAGGGGAGACTTAGTGTGCCCTAATACGGCTATTTTTAATTTCGCCTTACGATTAGGTAGGAGACTAATCGTCGCACTCCTACAGTTATATCAGGCTAAATGTGTCACTCAAGCTTCCTATGGTAGCGAAATATGGGGTTATGTTATTATGGCCGAATTACAAGTGTCTGATAACACTTTTTTGAAACACCTTTTTTGTGTGCCCCGGGGAACATCTAATAGGGTGGTACATGAAGAACTGGGGGTGCCCTCCCTTTCCGATCTGTTGGCTCTTTGTCCCTTAACAATATGGTTGAAGACCTAGAAGGAGTGCATGGCTCTTGACCATTTTCCCCACATCCCGTGGCTCAACCATATAAAGAGAGGTTTTGAAAGACTGGGAGGAGTCAGCTTATTTACTAACCCAGACACAGTGACTAAGAATAAGAGTTTACTAGACATGGAAGAGTAAGAACTGAGGAAACCTAGTATCCGTAAATTCATTATCCTGAAAACTGTACAATCGACTGAGCTATAACTTTTAGGGTCTCTTAGTCCCAATGATCGTTTCTTACTGACCAGGTTTCACTTTGATCTCTTCCACCTCTTGTTGGCACAGCCACGCGGGTGTAGTAGAGGTCATATTTTAGAGTCCCGTGACCGCGACGGTAAGTTTCCACAGGACATGTTTCATTTTTTAATGTTTCATAAGTATTATGTGATCCCCTGGAAAACTTTTATTATCCCTATTTTAAAAAGACTGGAGTTTAAGAAAGTGCAACCAGCTTTTATTTATCTACAATTGTTGTCTAGTGAAACTGTCCTTTTTGTTCCTAATTTTTTTTAATCCGCTGTGGAGCTTAGAGCTTGTTGTGACTAACTGACAGTGGCTTCTAAAAGATGGTATAGTGCTTTATAAGGTACGTTGGTGACATATCCAGCTTAGTTAGGGATTTTGTGCTTATTTGTGTTTCCATTTCTCTGCTTTAATGTTTTTCTGTATATGCATCTTATAACATATTTGTATGTACTGAATGACATTTTAAAGCTAGATTTGTTATTAATGTGATTTTTGCATAAATAATTTGTATCATATTATATTCAATACTATGTACGGTTTTAGAATACTTTTAAGGTTTTATGCAGAAACCGAATAAAGTGCATTTGATTGATTAATTGAACACATGAACTCAAATTGAATATAGAGATTATGTGGTCATCTGTTGCCTGTCCCAACCACAAATTTGAAACCAGTAGGTGGTGTCTATAAATTTTCTTCTAAGTTCATAATCCATAGGGAGGTAGATCTCACAACTAGATCTCTTTTACAGTTGTACATTGGAGAAAATAAATTTATCCTCCAATTGGTACAATAATCCTAGATTAAATCCCCTCCCCCAATACACCATACAGAAGTGACAGCTTGTTCATTTTGAGTGCTTAAGTAGTAGCTCACTGCTAGTCTTGATTCTGCGCACAACTTTGGAAAATGCGCACATGTACATTTTGGTGCCTCACACCAGGGAAAACTATTAAAGGGAATATTGGATAAGTATCAAGAAGGAAGAAAATACTTGCATTTATTGCATTTGGACAAGATCTGTCACATTTTCATTATATTTCTTCTGCTGTTACCCCTAATTTCGATAAAGTGTTTAAAAATAATGAGGGACAGATACATTAGGTAAATGATAGCGCTTTCAAATGGTTTATATTTTGCTGGATATTATGTTTGAGACCCCATTTGGGGGCACCATAACAGACTGGGGTTCCTGGGTCCCAACTGTGTTGACTGAATTTTGTTGCCTCTGGTGTCCTGGGGTCCATCCTACTGTACCTCTGCAGTTTGGGCCAAGCACACCGTTTCCACAGTGGACTATCTGGGTAGAGAGTGGGTGAGGAGGCAAATGCTTTTCAGGGAGGTAGTGTGGGTGGCAAAGACTCCGAAATCGTTTGTCAGACAATAAACACAACAATTCACTGTCCAGCCGAAGGGTTGGTCTTTATAAAAAAAGAACTACTTTTATGTCACAGCGAAACCTAATACCACAGAAACTAATGGGGCTTCATTACAGGGTTTGGTGTTCCCAAATACAATGTATAGCTGAATGTCCTGAAACCCATAACGTTATATTCTTTCCTCTGAAGGTGCCCTCAATCTGTCATGTGTCTAGCAGGAACAGGCGCAAATTCCCTTAAGAAACCACCATGTTAGGCAACCCGTAGGTCAGTTTGTTTGATCTTCAGCAAAAAGAGCTCATGCTAGCTGCATTAGTTCCCTAACGCCAGACTTAGCTTGAAAATTCAAGAAGGAGTCTTTTGACTCCAGGCCCCGTATTACCTGCTCACAGGGGACGCAGCCCGGCACAGCACCGAATGATGCTCTTGTCAAGTTCACACTGGCGGGTCTTCAGAGGGGAGCAGAACCAATCAATTGCATGATAAACTTTTTTTTTTGTCCTCATTCGCCATCAGATAAATTTGAGCTTATTCAATATACTCCTGTGGCCCCCCTTCCAGCTGGCACCACCTGGAGAGCTCCATATCTAGATGGGTATGTTTTACACAGGGCATCTCTACAGATTGGCTCTATATCTCTCGGGGCGCCTCACAGAAGCCAAAGAGAATTAGTAAGTTGGTGTAAGGCTTAATCATTGGACTAGTATGGAATATTTATAATTTATTGACCTAGATTGTCCAGCCATCTTTTGAATGGGGCCCAAAAAAATTTCTTGTTTTTGTTACCTTTATCTGATCTGGATCTGTCCAACTTTATTGTAAATTGCATGATAAGCTTGTTATTTACATCAACTCGCCAGGTCTTTGTTCCCAGATATAAATATGTGCACATATTAAAGACATGGGCTGCCCTTTGGAAGTCAGGCTCTCTGTCACTTGGTAGAGAATCTAAATGATGTCCCTGCCTTTAGAGTGCTCCCTTCTCTTGTGCTGTCACTTTGGCATTAGGGGGTAACACTGGCCCCTGCAACCCCTTGTGGCACAGGGGCGGGAAAGGCCCAACCCTTAGGGGGCCCCACCCTATCTAGGCCCCATTCTGCCCAACCCCAACAGTGAATCATGGGAGGCTCAGGGGCCCCTTTTCCGATTCTGCAAGGGGGAAGGGGCATCATTTTGTGTTACGCCACTGCTTGACGCAAGTGGGGAGCAAAAACAACCTGGCACCTCAGCAGATTTCTACTTCTACCGATCGTCAGGACAGGCCATTGAATCCTCTAAAAGATTTTGAACTGTTTTCATTATGACTGAGACTTTGCAGCCATTACGAACAGCATCACTTTCAGCTCGGACCCTGACTGGGAAAATAAGTACCAGCCCCCCACTAGTGACATGCGTCATTATAAAATAATTCGTATCAGCAATTCCTTCGTCCTCTTTCTTGTGTTTATTCAAAAAGTATACGATTGAAGTAATTGTAAGGCTTCCCAATTACACTGAATGGCATTTGTTAAAAAAAGTTTTCAAAAAGTATTTAACATAGAATACATTATAGCATGTATATGTAATACCCACGTGTACCGACTGAGGCTTCAAATGGCCCCTTTGTTAACACGCTTTGAACAGTGGCTTTTTTATTCCAAATATTTTACCGATTACATGCTGGAATAAGGTTGTATATTTTTACTTTTCCATTATTTGCAGAGATTTGGTCTCGGAGGCATTCTATAGGGTCAACCTTGGAAAAAGGAAACGTCTGCTGAGGGAAGAGGCTTGTGCTGTAAATTGACACTGTCCTGTGCAAACAAGAACCCGAGCCGGCACAGAAAGCCACTGTTTGCCCACCGAGGCCTCAGGTCGGCTTTCTGTGAGACCCTCTTTGTGTGCGAGCAGAGAATCCCCGCAGTAGGTCCTCCCGGCTGCTTGGCGGGCTTTCCTTCGCATAAACTAGCCTTCATTCTGCTTCACCAGGAAGGTGTCTGTCGGTGACAATCTAACCGTCGTTTGTAGCTGGTACGATTGGACAGAAACAGCATATAGGAGACCGATTCGAAGGTAAATTTAGGGTGTGAAACGTTCTCACTTAAGGTGGAAGTCATTTATTCGGTTGGCTTAGGCTAATTTTTATATTTGTTAATTAGGTTTTCTTGAGGGCTGCAAGACACCAAGGTATCACCATAATGTTTTTTTGGTTTAAGTACAAGATTAGAGTTTAGCCTAATGTATAGGGTCACCAGACTGGATTTCAGTTTAAATTGTGAAATTCAGTTCCTTTTGAGTTCTGGCCTAGAGACAATAAAAATACATACACACATACATACATTCATGGGCTTTCGGTCAGCTTTCTTCACCCATTGGTCTGTTCAAGTGTCATTCACATTTTGCTTCTACTCACTTCAGCATGGAGCAGTGAATCAGCCCACTTGTTTCACTGGCTGTATGGCACTGTGAATGATGACTTTTCCCCTAATACCATTTTTTCATTTTACAAAGTTTTATATAGCGTGAACTTGACCCGAAAAGGGTATCAGAGTTACATAGCACCAGTTGCTACATGAGGACACATTCATTTTTCTTAATTTTTTGTTAGGCACGGGGAGATTAAGTGATTTGCCCAGAATCACAGGATGTTCAGCGTCATTGCCGAGACTTGAACCCGGTTCTCCAGATTCGAGGACGACCGTCCTAGCTGTTAGGCCAACTCCTCTCCTCTCACCATGTGACCAGCTGCCTGACATGGACTATGCCTCAGTGATCGGCTGGTCTGACTATGCTACACAGTCACTCTTCTATTTTTTATGTTTGACTTTTTGTACCTATTGAATTTTGTAAAAAATAAATTAAAACTGCAAAATTGCCAAGGCCAGACCTATTAGCTTTGCCAAAGCTTGTTTTATCTTTCTGTAGTTTGTGTTTTGGTACCTATGTGAGTATGTTTTTAGAGTTTCAATATAAGAATGGATTTTTGCCACCACTGGGGTAATCACTGATCCCCCAGACTGACTGGTGATGTTGCCCGGGCGATGGCTTATGGGCTCCTTTAGACATTCACAGGTGGCACTGCAAGCTCTCAGAGCCACCGTGGCACGCAGTCTGCAGCAGGTTTGGTTTGCTACATCGATAGTGACTGATTACCACTAGGGATGTCTTCCCCCTTTAAACTCAACATCTTACTGTGGAACTAAGAAATTTCAAACTCAACATCTTACTGTGGAACTAAGAAATTTCAAACTCAACATCTTACTGTGGAACCAAGAAATTTCACAGACAAGTCTCCTCACTTTGGAAAGTGACTTTAGAGCAACCTCCTACAGTCATTTTGCTGCCTCTTCCTGTTCCTCTTCCTGCTCTTCTTCCTTTTCCTTGTCCCAGTCCTCAGCAAAGAGGTGAACTTGAACTCTCAGGTCAGGCCTTGTGACCAAGAAAATATGCCACACTTGGTGATGTCGGCCTGCTGCGGGGGGCGTGCCCGGGCAAAGCCCGAGCCAAGGGCAGGCCCGTCCACACCTGTTGAAGCCCAGAGGAGGCTGGGCCCCCTCTTTAACGTTCAGCGCCCGATACAAGGTGCTGTGCTTTCAGCTTTTCTATTGACACAATGGTGAGGAGGAAAGGACACATGGGGAAAGTGGGGGGGGAAGTAGCAACGCTGGACGCATTTCTGTCCAGAGCTGCAAGTGTACTTACCCAAGAAATTGAACTCACCCAAAGGTGACTAACCCTGGAACCGCTCCTTCTCCCACAGAGGTCACCCGTAGGGATTGCCCTAGAGGAGGTCCTCCATACTCAGTCCTTACAAATGACAACATCCCCGAGCCCACTATGTACCGGGGTGGAAATTCTGTCATTCTCACCAGCAAAATCCTTTGTAACTAGAAGGGGGCATGAGCATTCCCCTCTCATTGACTCTTCCAGTGACCCACCAGCAAAGCGATGAAGGGGCGGTGGAGTCCCAAAGCCTAAGCCCGAGCTAACAAAACCCACTTGAGATCCGAAATCCAAGAGCAGAAACTCGAAGATGTCCACAGAGAGACCCCTATTATCACCCAGTGCAAACACTGTATTTCTATCTGTAACACTCAATGACACTTTCTGGGTTGAAGTAGGTAATTTGATGTCCTCTTTGCTGGAGTCAACCCTAACTAAACTATCAGTCATTGGAGAGTGACCAGCCGGCCTGGAGGACCAAAACGCAGTGCTCTACTGCCCACTTGAACCGCTGCCTATGGAGCCTGTCTCTTTCATTGTGGACAAAACTCTACCTCAGGTCCGCAGCAACCAGCCTCTGGCCGCCTTCGGCATGTTCCTCACTAACCTCGGTCATATTGCCCAGTGGACCATCTTCTACAGCAACCGCCATCCCCTGCCATAATATACCTACGGAGGGCGACACCTTACCACCACAGGGCACAATGGGCTCAGCACACCAGGGATCCAGAGCCCCAGGGGTCACAGGCCCTGATGTACAGACAAATCAAACACAAGCTAGATCGAGGGTGAGCGCAGGAAACCAAGTGCAACAAGTTCTACATCTTCCACCCGCAGCTTCCCCCCTAGTCCTGGTTTTGGCAAATGTTCCTCCACTGCAGGACAATCAGCTTGAATCCACTTTACAGCTAATGGAAAAATGCTTGCATTGGCTCTCACACCACCTAACGGTTACAGGAATGAGGAACTACCCGCCGTCCAGCAAAGTTATTATGGCCTGGAGAGTGGGATGGTTGGGCAGCTCTATCAAATCTATTGATGGTGACTGTGTGGTGGTAAATTTCAACAATGTATATGTGGTTAATTCACTTTTAAACAACAGCCACAGATTTTCAGCCAGAATTACTCAGATCATACCCCTACCCCTGGAAAGTTTTTATACGCAGGGGTCAGAGGCAAAGACCAGGCCCCCAAATGAGTCACGGAGGGAGCCATAGTAGCATTGTGGGGGTGGGGCTTAACAACAGATTTGCTGCCCTCTTAGATCTGGAAACCTGCGACTGACTAACCTTTCCTCTTACTGAGATTACCAATTTCCAGACAATTCAGTCCCTACAATACAGGAGAACACGCCGAGTCCCCAACTTCGGAGTATGGCCAGCACTAGTAAGGCCAGATTAGCTTTCTGGAACATGGCAGGAATTACCCCAAAGCTAGGCAATGCCCAGTGGCACAAAATTTGGCATCCCCTGGAGGTAATTTGCTTTCAGGAAACATGGGCCATGGAGCCCGTCTTTGTGTCAGTTTACCGGTCTTTTTACACATCTGCATTAGACTCAGTGTCAGGTAGAGCAAAGGGGGGACTATTAACCCTAATATCTAACACCTTCCCCCTGCAAGTAAGGATGGTCGGATCCCAGAACAAACCTTTCCACATGCTCTTACTGGAAGGTATAGATGATAGAGCCTGGCTTTTAATTAACTTTTATAACAACGAAACTGGGGGTCGCATGAAGCTAGTGGTAGACAAACTAATTAGGGAGCTAGACAAAATAAACTCTTCTACAAAGAAGGCCCTCCAAATATTATCTGGGTGAGGGATTTTAACGAAGGCCCTCCAAATATTATCTGGGTGGGGGATTTTTACACTCACCTTTGTAAGTACAAAGAGGCCACAGTGTGCGGGCTCGAAGACTACTAGGGCAATTCCTTCTTTCATTTCACCCATAACGATTAAGGTGACAGTTTAAACAGTCTCCTTTACATAGGAAACTTTGGGATAATAAATAACACAAATGCTGGAAATATAGGGAAAACATTTAGGAGGATTAATTATGAGTCCACCATTGACTTCATCCTAGTCTCCTATGCAATAAGTGGGAAAGTCACCCATATAGATACTACTTTTACCTGTTACAGTGAACACGCAATTCTGCTTAGCCACCGAAGCATCCCCCATAAGTTGAACAAACAACAACAGTTAGTAGGAAACATCTCGCTAACCAGGAAACACGGGAACCAACTGAAGTGGGTGCAGGTGGCGAAGCAGAATCTGGCACCTGTACTCATAGCACAAACAAGGGATTATATTCCATTGTTTCTGTCCGAGGAGTCCACCTCAGCACCATTAGTCTCCCAGTTCAGAGCCTTGATAGAGAAAATAAAAGACAGATTGACCTGTCCCAAGCGCACAAACGGTCCAAGAGCCAAAGGATGGTTTAACTCCCCATGCTCGTTAGCTAGAAGAGCCCTTGTTAATGCTTTAAAAACCCATTCGAGAGATCCAGTACAGATAAGAATGTTACATAGAGACTATAAGACCTCTAGAAATAAAAGAGAGAAGGACATCAGGGAGAAAGCTTGGAACGATCTCCAGCAGGTTGCTAACTCAGGTAGTAGCAGCGAGTTCTGGAAAGTCATAAACACTCCCTATTTTAAAGATTCGTCCTTGGATGTACGTGTAAGGAAGGACGCATGGGTGGGTTACGTCGAAGTTATCTTTGGCTCTAATATCACCCCCGCCTACCCGCCAGCTGAAGTGAGTCACCAACCGCAAGGTATTTTAAAATTCTCACTTAGCGAAGTCATAAAAGGGTTGGAGACCAGTGTCCCAGGGAAGGCACCGGGGCCAGACAGGGTGCTGATCAACCTCTTTCAAGACAATTATGATCTGTGGGCCCCCATATTAACCAAAGTATTGAACAGTATAGTGATAGAGGGCCCTCCACCATCTTGGAAGCACAGTATAATAGTGCCAATTTATAAGAAAGGGGATAGAGGCAGCCCTAAGAACTACAGACCCATCTCCCTACTGGATACACAGCCAAGCTCATGGGCCGTATCTTACTAACTACACTGGAGGACTGGGCCCAGGAAGAAAACATCTTGATGCAGGCACAATGTGGTGTCCAGAGGGGGAAGGGGACTGTCGATCAATGCCTTAACCTCTCTCTCTCTGCATTGACAAATATACCAAAGTCAAAGGCGGGAAGATCTACATGGCCTTTATGGACCTGTCAGCGGACTTTGACTGTGTATCTCGCCATAAGTTGTGGCCTATGATGGAGGGGATGTGGATCGACCCACTGATAATTCATTTCATCCGACAGCTATAAACAAATGCCACTGCCTTTTTACGGTATTGGCATCAATGGGGAATGCACACATTTGCTTAAGATCGAGAGAGGAGTCAGACAGGGCTGCGTCCTTGCCCTGTTTCTTTTTTCCATCTACACAAACGGGGTGGAGGCTGCCCTGACTGGATCCCCCCGGGAGGTACCCATTTTTAAAAGCACTTCCCTCCCAATATTGGCATACGCCGACTATGTTGTCTTAATCACCAGGACAGGGGTAGCTCTGCAAGGCTTAATAACATAATTTGCCTCATTCATTGGCCTCATTAGACCAAAAGGTGAATGAATCAAAATCCTTCATCATCATAGCAGGAGGAGGCAAAGGACCAAAACCCCCTTATTTCCATCTGGGATCAAAGAAAATTGAGGTAGTAGAATCCATTCCATCCCTTGTGTATTATTCAACAAAAAACACTCTTGGGTAAACCCGGTGACTGCAAGAGCCCTAGGTATGGAAAGAAGTCTCCAAGCCATCAAGGGATTTGCTAAAAAGTTAGGTGCAAGTCCCCTGGTCCCTATTAAAAAGATATACCTTGCAAAATCAAAGGCAGAGGCAACTCACGGGGCGGGAGTCTGGGGGATGGCTCGGATTGAGAAACTCCAAATAATAGAAGATAGCTTTTTTTAAAACCGGGTGTCACTCCCTAAGTGCTTCTCCAATTACATTTTACATAGCGAATTGGGTCTGCCTTATATGGCACTTTTGAAATACGTTCAGATATATCATCAATTACTGCAATTAAACAATGGGAGCTAGGGAAGCTTTTAGATCCTTTAAGGAAACAGAGCGCTACAGCACAGTTAAGGTTCCCTGCTATGTTAAAGGTGATGCATAAAAATAAGATGCAAATCGTCTGGCGGGTGAAAGATGCAGAAAACGTCCTACAATCCATCTGAGAGGGAAAAACAGGTTAGCTGATTGAGAGTAGGAAAACATATCTTTCACCTTAGACAAAGAAATAAATATTGGAGGGCAGGGAGCAGCCAATAGTTGAAACATGAAATATATTCTCCCGAATCCAGGGGGGGAGCCCCATAGGTCAGTTTAGGGCCATAAAGGAAGGAAAGGGAGGGTTCTCCAGCTAGTCTTCACAGTGGATTTTTTTTTTGGGGGGGGGGGTTGGGGTGCACGGGGTGGGGAGCAGAGGGAAAAAAAAAATATGGCCAGTTCACCTCAGTATGATTTTTAGAGTACTGTTGAAAAATGTAATATGGCACAACCAATAAGTGACCAAAGAGTTCGGCTGCGGGTCCTGTCATGGAATGTGAACGGGTTAAGAGTGAAGTATAGAAGGGAAACAATTCTACAATATCTTAAAGATTCCCCAGAACAGGTTTTAATATTACAGGAAACGCATCTAATGGACTTAGAAATGAGGAATCTATTTAAAACCCGAAGTTGGGTCCAAGATCTGATTTGTACCACTCAACAGTTAACCATAAAAGGAGTGGCAATTTTGATTAAAAGGAATCCATTTATAATAGTAGTAGACAGTAGAGTAGATAAAATGGGGAGGTGGGTAATAGTTCAAATTAAATTTTACTCACATAAATTTACCATGGTGGGATATTATGGACCAAACATAGATGATCCCAGCCCCCTCAGAGGGTTACTCACAGAACTACTAAACTTTCCGGATCCCATAATCCTGGCTGGAGATTTTAATGTGGTCTTGGATCCAGAGTTGAATCGTTCTTTAAACGAAGGTATCCAAACATCTCTCCAGACTTTCAGGTGGGAACTTGCTGAGGTGGACAAACAAAGATTAAGGAAACAGTGGCAAGCTAGCAAGTTAGCCCACTTTGAATATGGGGAAGGCTGTGGAAAACTCCTAGCCTGGAAAACCAAAAATGATCAGGCAAAAGGATTTATAAAAAAAATGAGGTGGGAAATATCTGGAAATCTACTTACGAATAGTGAGGAGATAGAAGAAGCCTTCCATAATCATTTTGAAACGGTCTACCAGGAGGCATTAATAGTCACACAAGAAGGTAGCGAGGCGTGGATTGGCCAGGATGTCCCTCGTAAAATCAATAAGAAAGATGCTGATAATCTCAACAGCCCAGTAATAGGAAAAGAGGGCAAGAAGGCCACTATGGCTGGGAAGTCGGGGAAAGCAGCAGGCCCAGATGGGATACTGGCTGAGCTATATAAATGTTTGAAGGAGGTTCTTACTCCAGTAATGGAGAAGTTATTCTTGCACATCTTTGAAGGAGGTAGGGACATGCCAATATCCTGGAAAGAAGCTACAGTTGCATTGATTCTTAAACCAGCAAAGCCTCCCTATTCCTGTGACTCATACAGACCCATCTCTTTGCTTAATTGCTATTATAGAATCTTTGCCAAGATCTTAGCAGAGAGGTTAAATGGGGTAGTGGGGTATCTTTTAGATAAAGATCAAACAGGTTTTGTTCAAGGGAGAGGGATCCAGGACCTGCCTTATAACTTAATTGGGGCATTAGATTTAGCTACACTTCATAATATACCTTTGGCTATCATTACTTTAGACGCCCTATATACTACAAATATTAAAATTGTGTAACCTGGGAGAAAACCTTTGTAGGACTGTGAGTTTGATACACCAAATGCCTACAGCTAGGGTATTGGTGAATGGAAGCCTATCCACCTCTTTTAAAATCCAGAGGGGAACCAGACAGGCGTGTCCCTTATCTCCTTTACTTTTTCATTTATAAATAGAGCCCTTAGCAGAACAAATTAGACAAGAACCGAGAATCTCTCCTTTTAAGTATAGAAGCTGGGAGAAGTAGGTGGCCTTGTACGTCGATGACTTAATGGTTTACACTTCAGATCTGTCCTCTGCGGTCCCAGTACTGTACACTTTAGCCTCTCAACCTTGTCGTATCTCAGGTTATGAGGTAAATGCGACAAAAACAGAATGCATGGCATGGAACATGGATACACAACAATATAGAATAAAAAACGAGATAAGATATCTGGGTATCATAGTTTCAGAAAATATCGAGAGAATCTCGGAAATTAATTTAAAAAAAAGTTAATAAAGAGATATCTAAGTCATTAATAAGCTGGGCACATTTACCGTTGACTATAATTGGAAGGGTAAATCTACTAAAAATGATGGTATTGCCAAAACTAATTTTTATATTCCAGAATATACCCTTGGTTTTTAGAGAAGTCTGGCTTAAGGAGCTACTGTCAAAAATAAGTCGTTTTAGATGGGCTTCCAGAAGGAACACGAATTTCATGGAAAACACTTCGCAGAAAAATAAAATAAGGGAGGTCTGTGTTTGCCAAATGTAGTGTATTATGCATGGGTTTTTCGTTTGAGGAGTGGGAAAATGTTATTGAATGAACCAGATGGTTCAGATATCAGGAGAATATTAAAAGTGATGCTCTTGGATGTGAAGAGAGGGGAGCAAAGTCTTATCTATAAATTTGGAGACTCCAGATACTTCAAAAAGGTGCGCCTAAAGATTTGGCATGGGTTAGCCTTTACGAGGCATAAAATCAGAAAGATGCTAAAAATAAACTATTAGAGTGCGCTGGCACCGATTTGGGATGCCCCTGGTTCCCCAGAATGGACAAAAGATTCTTTGGTGGTGCCTCTGAGAAAAGCAGGAATATATTATGCTGGAAACAACTAGTTAAAGATGGCACTCTACTTTCTTGGGAAAGTTTGTTAGACATTACGGAGAATGACCTATCCAGGTTCAAATATTTGCAATTGAGAAGCTAGCACCAAGCAACTGGAGAAGTCATTGGCACTCCGAATGATTTGTAGTCTGCACTAATGAGGAAAACTGTGAAAAAGAAAGAGGAGGCAAATCTATTTTGGCTCCTGATTGATCTTGCAGAGGACGATTTCGAACTGCCGACGGAGCTGTGGGGAAAGAGCTTGCCTGGGATCCTTCTAGAAGAATTATGGCAAGTATCATGTAATACCTTGTATTCCACAGTCTAGTCTGCAAATTTAAAGAGAAATCACATTTTCTGTCTTCACATGGTGTAATGAACTCATCTAAGGCTCTCTAGATTTGAGATGGGTGCCACTCCAAAATGCCCTAAATGTTCCCAAGAAAAGGTAGATGATGTGCATAGGTTCCTCCAGTGTCCAATATTACAATATTTCTGGGCAGATGTAAGTAATAGCATCTCTATAATCCTCGGGGTAACATTTCACGGAAGCCCACTGGTATTCTTATTCTTGGTTTTGGCAAATTATGAGTCTTTATTCATGGAAAATAACAAATTAATGTTTTATTTAATTTTGCTTGCTCAGAGGGAAATCTGTAAAAATTAGATAAAGAATGTCTCCCCTACTATCCGAAATTGGACAAATTCTGTGAAACATGTAATTAAGTTAGAAAGGCCATCACCAAATAAGAAAAATGACTTCCTGTTACCATGTATGAGCTGGTTAGAAAATGAGGTAAACACAGTCCAATGATTATGCCTCTACACTGAGATACTTCCCCACTCCGGTTGTTCCAAGGGTGGGTCTGATAGAGAGCTGGAATAAATAAACCACTAAAGGAGAGGTTCTGTGTAAAGTGCACCTTCAGAAAACAGAGCTCTCTGGTTGGTGCCAACCTAAAGAGGGGCCCCAGAGAATCAGAAAATAACTCTGTTTATATCTAAGGCAAATGAGGACTAAAAGAATTTACATTTAAAAAAAAAAAAAAAGAAAGAAGAAAGATATGTTAAAGGCTTTGCTTCAGCAAAAAATGACCCTCTAGGGGGTGAATGGTATAAATGAAGTTCAACAAGTGTTGCTGTTTCTTTGGCCCCTGACAGACTGGCAGCATCTTCTTGAGCCTCCAACATCCAAACAAGACCGGTATGGGAAAGAGACCTTCTCTGGTAACGCCGCAAGGATTTGGAACTCCCTTTCACCTGCTCTACGGTCCGCATCCAACCAAGTCACCTTCAAGAAAGGACCTCAGAATACTCTTATTGCAGACACTTTGGATACAGCAATTGATGTGCTAGACCTAGCTTATTCATAACTGTCTGCGCTGTTCTATTTTCTTTTGCTATTACAGGTTGATTGTTATCCATGATTGACTTCCAGTTCTGTTGTAACAAATCTGGGTCTCGCTCGCCGCTGTGAGGGAAACGGCCAGGGAGAGCAAGGACTCCACATCCCAGCAGCCCGACGGGCAGCCAGTGACGCCTCTGCTCCCGCACCTGGAGGAGCGTTAAAGCCTGTGGCAAGCTCCCGCAGTGTGGAATGCCGGCAATTGCACACTTGGATGCTGTGAGAGAAACGGCCAACAAATCTGGGTCTCGCTCGCCGCTGTGAGGGAAACGGCCAGGGAGAGAAAGGACTCCACCTCCCAGCAGCCCGAGGGGCAGCAAATGACACCTCTGCTCCTGCGCCCGGAGGAGAGTTAAAGCCTGTGGCGGGCTCCCGCAGTGTGGCATGCATGCGATTGCACACTCGGACGGCGTGAGGGAAGTGGCCAACAAATCTGGGTCTCCTCGCCGCCGTGAGGGAAACGGCCAGGGACAGCAAGGACTCCACCTCCCAGCAACCCAAGGGGCAGCCAGTGACGCCTCTGCTCCCGAGCCTGGAGGCACGTTAAAGCCTGTGGCGGGCTCCCGCAGTGCGGGACGGGCACGGGCTTGCCTGTCAGAGCACAGAAGAGGCTGGGCTGGGCCCCCTCTCTGACACCTGGTCATCTGCACAAGGATATCTCATCCAACCCTCAGGTTCTGTTGCACACACCCTTATCCCAGTTTTTAGATTGTATTTGTGTTGTAACTGGACATGTCTGTACACAATTCCCATCATGAGCAAGCGCAAAGAAGTAGCGGGGACCCTAGATGCATTCATCTTGAGGGCTGAATCACTGTTAACCCATGAAATAGAAATGACTGAAAGACAACTCTCTCTAGACCCCAGTATATTACAGGGCCATTTGTCTCTAGGCATCTCTAACTCGGGTGGCACCCCCCAATCGCACCTTTCTTTGACGCCTCCAACTTTGTCTCGGAATATCCCCCTGGTGAGCCTGGATGTAGCACCCACAGTAACCACTTAAGGGCCTAGTAAAATTACTAGAGGACGGGTTGCAAAACCCAGTGAAGAATCTAAGGTGAGAGTACCACCAGCGAAACGGAAGCGGGGTGTCACCACCCAAAAATCCAAAAGCACAAAAGGTCCCAGATCTGCCAACCTTGTGGCCCATGCAGCAAACCATGTCATAACACCAATTAACTCTGCTAGTACACAGACCGATGCCGTTATTCCAGTAAAAACGCAAGATACTACTGGGGATGTCGTACTTGCCGCTGCTGTAGAGAGTGTTATGGAAAAAGCATTAGCCCACTTTAAAGAACAGTTCGACAGGAATCTTACCCCGCTCCGGGAAAAGGAAATTTTTAATTGTAATTGTCATTTGTAGAGCGCATAATCACCGTCAGGTCTCTAAGCGCTGTAAGAGAGAGCCCTACCCTAGCACGTGAAGGCATGTTCCTTACGCAGATTGTCCGGCAACTTGTTCCATTGTATAGGGACTAAGGTTGAGAAGGCTCTGCCTCCTTTAGAGGTCACGCTAAAGCAGGGGCAGGCCAACAGGCCGGCCTCCGAAGACCGTACTGACCTGCTAGGAGTGTAGGTTGCTAAGCGATCTTTAATGTACGATGGGGCTTGGGCATACATGGCTTTGTGAGCGATGCAAAGGACCTTAAACCTGGTTCTCTGTGTGATCGGGAGCCAGTGTAGCTGGCGCAAGAGGGGGTAGCGTGGGCCCTCCTAGGCAGTCTAAAAATAAGTCTGGCAGCATCATTCATAATGACCTGTAATCTGGTAAGCAGCTTTTCTGGGAGGCCGATGTACAGGGAGTTCCCGTAGTCCAGTTGTGACACTATCATGGCCGATACTGCCGTTCTGAGTGTTGCAAAAGAGAGAAGGGGGGCATGTTTCCGTAACTGTCTAAGCAGGCCAACACATGTTCCTACTACGGAAGATACCTGCTGGGTCATAGACAGTTTGGCATCGATTTTAATGCCCAGGCTTTATACGGCCTGGGCTGGTTCGGGATTTGCGCCCAGCTCTTGTGACCAAAAGAGGTCGCTCCAAGGGTTAGAGTCTGTGGTGATGGCCAATACCTCGGTCTTATCTGGATTGATTTTGAGGGAATTGGCCGTCATCCAGTTGACTATGTATTTTAAGATGTTTTGCATTTGTGGGTGTGCAGCAGGGGAATTGTCTATCTGGATAATAATTTGGGTGTCTTCAGGGTAGTTATAGGTCTGACACTCCATGAGATTCAGAGCGGCTATCAGGGGCTGGAGGTAGGCGATTGTCACGGGGTCACTGCCATGGACGAACGCGCTGGAGGGATACTTGACTGTTCCTTTCCGTCACAGCCACAGGACTTGTATGGTCCCTTTAACGCAACCGAGGAATCCCGGTGGGAGGAGTCTGCAGGAATCGCGTCAGAGGCCGCCGCCCAATCAGGAGCCCCGCTCCCTCGTAAGGGGAACCCGGAAGAGAAGGAGAGCACGAAAGCCGGAGGAAGCAGGGAGAGCGGAGAACAGGAGACACGACAGGAGCGAGCGAGTATCGGAGAGCGAGAGAACACGACCGAAGGAGACCGCGGAAGCCGAGGTGCGCTGTCGACGGAGCCAGGAGGCCAACAGATACACCACTCGCCCCGCCACGTTCCTGGAGGAGCGTGTCTGGGAAAGGTACGTGATTGTATCCTGAGTCTTTCACAATCACGGGGAGGGACCGGGTGATTAGTACGAGGGAGGTCACAGAGACACGGGGAAACCTGAGTGTTGGGTGTTCATTGTTTTTATTGTACCCATCACTCCACCTCCACACCTCTGTGCCTAGGATCTTCTAGTTTTTTTTCTGATTCCCGAGACACGGCAGTTGGTGGTAGCCCCGGTGACCCCTCACAACCTTTTCCCCCTCAAATCTTCTACGCCCCCTTCAAGACTACTCACCTTTGTGTCCCTGTGTGTTTCTTTCCCAGGCAACCGACGAGGAGACGGCCCCCTGAGGAGTAACCCTTGACCAGACGTTCCATCAGCCAGACGACCCTACAACCTCGGGAACACTTGGAGAGAGCAGCATTTACCCTAAATAAAAATCGGATTGTTCAGCTTATTGATGAGTCACTGTGGTTCCTTACAACCCCCTTACTACCACCTTTCACAAGTGGCGAGCCAGATAGGAGCCTTGGGGAATCAGCATCCGAAACAGGATGGAGGCCCTCATCCATCAGATGAAGGAGGGCCAGGCTAAACTTGAGTGGGCAGTGGAGAAATCCTCCAGTGAGGCGGAGGCGGACCGTGCAGTCTTTACTTCAGCAATTCAGAACCAAGCTGATAGTTTATTGAAATTAGCCGAAGGACATGCCCAACTCCTGGTCACGTTGGGACAGGGAAGAGCAAGCAACCCCCCTGGGACAGTGGTTCCCCTCCAGAAGTTTGTACCGGGAGATGACCCCTTGGCGGTTTTTTTGAATTTTGAAAGAGCTGCGAGGGCCAGTGCCTGGCCGGGAGACCGTTGGCCTTTTTATCTCGCCCCCCTCCTAACGGGAGAAGCCCAGGCAGCATACCAGACAATAAACCAAGATGGGACATCCACATATACGGTGGTAAAACAGTACGTGCTGGATCGCTTGGGTGTGGACGACGAGACACACCGCCTAAAGTTCAGACAAGAGCGAGGAGTTCCGGGAGACCTGCCAAAAACCTTGTTCTTCAAACTCAAGGGAGCCGCTGACCTCTGGCTCAAACCTCATGAGGCCAACATGGACGAGGTCATAAACAGAATTTATTTAGAACAGTTTCTGGAGGCCCTCCCATATGCCACTCAACGGTGGTTAAAACAACACGCCGGTCTGTCATTGGAACAAGCCATTGAAATGGCGACTGCTTACGCCAGGGCCCAGGGTCGACCCCCTATGAAAGAACCAGAGAAACACTCTCGCCCTCCGGGCCCTGTAAAACCTGAAAGAAGGGCCTTACGACCCCCTCCCGAGGGAAACCGCCCCCGCATCTCCCGACCCGAGAACCCGGCTTACTCGTCCCCCCAATGTTACGACTGTGGAGAGTGGGGCCACATTGCGCAGTTCTGTCGCAAGAAAAGAGAAAAAGAAGACGAACCCATGGACATCAGCTATGCACCCCGCTCTGTCCTATTCGCACAGGAAACCGGGCCCATTTTCTACGTAAGGTGAGTCTCAATGGCAGGAGGGTAAGGGCCCTTCTTGACTCGGGATGCAGGCATTCTGTCATAAGGCGGGAACTGATAACACCTTCTTGGCTCTTACCAGGGCAGACAGTACATATCCGATGTATACATGGGGACGTGAGAGAATACCCTTTGGCTAGGATTACCCTGGGGGTCAATGACCACATACAGTCAGAGGTAGTGGTGGGGGTGGTGGAAAATCTCCCCGAATCACTGATTATAGGGATTGACACCCCGTCCTTTACTCCCCTTTTGCAGGCTGCCATAAACCCCACCAAATTCAACGTGTGTCTTACTCCTGAACCCTGGGCTAGAGATAATCATTTTCGGATGGCCCAGTTGAATGATGCAAGTCTCACACATGCCTGGCAAAAAGCCCGAGACCCACAGGATCCAGGGACTCGTACCTATCCTACCTTCATAGAACAAAATGGTCTCCTCTACAGACTAGCCAAACCTGACGCCGTTCCCCAACTGTTGGTTCCCGTAGGGTTCAGAGATCAAATTCTGTTCTTTGCCCATGCTCATCTCTTGGCGGGGCATTCCGGAGCAGAAAAGACTGGTCAGGCCATCTTACAACATTTCTTTTGGCCGGGGGTGTACGCGCAAATACAGAAGTACTGCCAGGAATGCCAAATATGCCAGAAACGCAATCCCTATATTCCCCCTCCAGTTCCCTTGAATCCCCTACCCATTATTGAAACATGCATCTCATAAATTCATGCTTATCAGCCCAAGATCCACTCCCTGAAGCCGTCAATGATTTTAATAAACTTTGTGCAGCTATAAAAATTATTTTGTCAAGACCCACTTCCAGTGTGAAACATGACCCTAGATGGTTCGATCGTGAGTGCTCTGAGGCTAACAAACAACTGCGCAGAGCCTTATCATCTGATCCAAGATGTATTCCTGAAGTGAAATTAGCCAGGCAGAGATACAAAACTGCGATTTCCAACAGGAAAGGGGAAGTTTTAAAAGACCGTTGGGAGGCACTTGTGATAGCGGCAAACACCAAAAAGGGTGATACATTTTGGTCAGCTATGAGGGATTTGCAAACTATGGGGCAGCTTCTCACCACTATTAGCTGCACTATTGCGAGTGAGTCCTGGGAAAAGCATTTCACAGAAATCTATGCTGCACCAATACAAGAGGCAGATCATTTTGAGCCGGTACCACTAACCAGAATACAGATGACCCGACCTGAGGTGGAAGAAGTGATCCATCAGAGCATAGGTAACAAAGCCCCCGGACCAGATGGTCTACCTATTGATCTTATTAAACACAAGCCAGATTTCTGGGCGTCCCTACTTTTAAATGTTTTTAACAACTTAATGTATGCTCCGTTACCCAGTTCTGGGTCCACAAGCATAATTGTTCCAATTTTTTAAAAAGGCGATCGTTCTCAACCCAATTGGTATAGGCCTATCTCCTTAATTGACAATACTTTAAAAATCTTAGGTAGAGTCCTATACAATAAGATTTTAGAGTGGTCTGAGGAAAATGAAATTTTATATCCCTGTCAAATGGCTTCTGAAGTAAGGTGGGCACCAGTGAACAATACCTTAACCTTAAACTACTCATGGGAAAATACACCATTGCGCGGGCTTCTCCAATCTATTTGGCCTTTATGGACTTGACCTCCGCTTTTGACCTTGTTAATAGGTCAATGCTCTGGTCTATCCTTCTGACTTATGGATTGAGCCCCTGGTGTTTTTCTTGGCACACCTTCATAAAGATCTTAAAGCTCGGGTGAGGATTGGCCGCGAGGGTGAAGTTACTGAAGCCATTGATGTAGGTAGGAGGGTCAGACAGTGTTGCGTCCTGGCCCCCCTTCTTTTTATTATCTACATCTACATTAATGGACTGAACAAAAATTTACAATCATAACCCAAGATGTCCCAAAAATTAATGGAAAATCACTCCCCGTACTACTTTATGTGGACGATGCGGTCCTTATGGGCTGCACTCCGAATTCCTTGCGTACGCCAGTACAGGGCTTTGTTAATCATATGGATAGCCTGGACCTACGCACTAATTTTTAAAAGTCTTTTATAATTTTGTGTGGCCCAAAGAAACATTTACCTACCACAGCATTCAGACGGCTCGTGTCTTCTGGCCCCGTCCCTACCACACGACAGGCGCACCCGCCTTCCAGTACTTTTTGCCTCGTGGATCGCCACAACTATTCTCCTCTCAGGCTCCGCGCCACCCGCCGCCTATTGCAGTACAAAAGGGAGTGGTGATGGACGGAGCATCAGAACCAATCAAACACTCAGTCAACAGATCTGGGTTTGATCCATCACCGTTCTTTAGCCCACTCTGCCACCCCAGTTCAGACATGGCCATATGCAAATCAGTCTGACCCTGTGCCTCATGGGAACAGTCCAGCCCGAACTGCCAAGCCATGCCTTCCCTGGACTGGAAACAAGCTTCCTAGGACCGGTTTCTGGCATTTCAGCCGTCTTCAGCCAGGCTTGCTTGAATCCAGTGGCAAAGTGAGCAAGGGACTCAACGTCTGAGCATACCCTGCCAACTTATGGCGAACAAAGCAGTACAAAAGGGGGTGGTGATGGACGGAGCATCAGAACCAATCAAACACTCACACCCAGTCAACAGATCTGGGTTTGATCCATCACCGTTCTTTAGCCCACTCTGCCACCCCAGTTCAGACATGCCCATATGCTATTGGCACCCGAGTACCACCGTCTGCCAGACACTGGAAGTACGCTTACTCAGCTCCTGGGATCACACGCATCCACATGCCGTCCGGTGCACCGCCTCTGCTCTTCTCATCGTTTCTACGGCCACTGGCCCACGACACACCCGCGGCCTCTAATACCCACTAGCATCTTTTACATGATGCAGCGCTAACTCCCTGCTTACTACGACCAAGAGCACCTTCATGTCTCCTCATCAATTTCATAGATTCTACCACACACCCCAGACCGGGTTGGAATTATCACCGGTTTTTGGGGCACGTTTCTCCTCATTTCTTCAGACACGTAACAGCCCAGTAGAGTCACGGGACCTTTCCTAGTGACGAAACACGTATCGGCTGGTTTTTTGTTTCAATACGGTTGTTGCTTCATTAAATACCTTTTCAACCTCATACTGGTGTCGACCACTGCAACTGTAATTGAACAAGACTTGCACAACATTGTGATATTCCCATTACGTGTGCCCGGGACTGTGCTCATTTTACAGTGTGGTTCATTCGATTCATACAACTCCGGGGGTTATTGGGTAATTCCCCTGACCTGGCAGCACCGTTCCTACACAGGTCCATTGAAGACATCACGCGCATTAGTCTGAGCGCCATTTTTCCTGACTTCACTAAAAACCCTACCCCTAGCCTAAACATTTACTTAGTTCCATATCTGTGCGTAACCAGAAGCTGATGAGCACCAGCACCTTTCCTTATCTTGGGGTTGTCTTTGCTGCGAACGGCTCCTGGTGTGAGCATATGGCCCACTCCAGGAGCAAGTTCTCAAAGGCCTCCAACTCGATGCTCAGTCTCCCTCGCCCAAAGAGAACAGGTGCCATTTTAGCCATTTAAAAAAAATTTAAGTCCTAATGTGTGCCAATAGGTACGTATGGCGCTGAGGTTTGGGGATTCGTCAATAGTACCTGCATCCAACAGGAAGAGAACAGATTTTGCAGGAAGTTATTAGGCATTACAATCTCCACACCCCAATATACCTCCCATAAGGAACTTAATCTACATTTTATCGAAGATTTTATTAGGGCCCGCTCTGCCCTTTTATGGTTATTGGTCTGGCAAAACCCGGCCGCATCTCTAACGAGATAGATTATTAATGACTGTATAGCATGCGCGAAAGGGGTGTATCGGAGCCTTTGCAGTGTTAATAAGGGTAGAATTTATTTAGATCCCAGCACAGCGATGGCTGCGAACAAAAAAGTGAGCTCAGGAGTGCGCTCTATTTGCTATATAGAGCAGAAAGCTTAAAAAAGGAATTCAAAAAATCCCTTGTTCATAGATATATGGCTATCGAAAATTCTGTACATCCACTGGCTAATTACATTACCCTGCCGATGAGCCATTGGGAGAGGAGCCTTCTGTTTTTTTAAAAAGCTGGCACTATTAAATTTGTATTTTGTTTCCCCCTCGGCCACTACCCCGATCTTGATTGCACATCTTGCCCGTTTGATGGCCAGAGTGGTCAATCTATTTTACACTTTTTGTTCTTTTGTAAAACTATTTAAAGTATATTAAGTGGCTCCAAACTCCGTATTTTAAAAAGCATATCCCCATCAGTCTGGAAAACGCTTACTTGAGATTACTTATCCTGGATGATGAAGAGCTAGTCTTTCGAACAGGCACTTTTTTGAGAATTGCAGTACGAGCATGTCAACTGATGTCTAATCCCTGAGCTGTAATACCTATTTATGAATTTTTGAGAATCTAAAGATTATTATATATTGTATGCTGCTAAGGTTTTATCATGACTCTCTAATTTGCACATATTTAACTTGTTTGTTGTTGTGTCTTTGTGCTTTTATGGATACGAATAAAGTGTCTTTGAACCTTGAGCCAGCTGCAACTCCACCAGTTACACTGTCCTAAAGCAAGCCCTGGATAAATGAAGGGGCAGATTTACTAACTTTACAGCAGTGTACTAGCCAGAGTTCTACTTGATGTCAAGCATAGGTCTTATATTTCAAGGGTACCATTCTGGCACAAAATGCTATGCTTTGACAAAGTTTAACACCTCTCCACTTTGAATGACTGCTCTACGGTGAAGTACATATTACAAGTTTGGAAAAGTTTGGAGAAAATACATATTTTTTCCAACTTTACACCTGCCTCGAGGAGGTGTAATTTGTTGATGAAAATCAATTTTTACCAAAATTAGTGGATAGGTATTAGTGTCAAAATCAGAGCGTAACTATTAGTCAGTGGTTACCAGTGGCTGACACCGGTACTTATTTTTAGGGACCCTCACTTATTTTTCTGTATCTAATATTTACTGAGCGCAAGATAGGGAAAACTTACAGATCAGCATGATGGAGGCAGAGAAAGACAGCAAAACCACCACAAAGGGAGAAAGCAGGAACCTGCAAGAGTTTGATAAATGTGCAGGGAGCATCTGGTAGTGGATTAAAGAGGCATGAGGTGGATGTAAGACTATCAGTCTTAGTATTCGCTGTACAGACACTTAACAGCACTGGCTGTTGGCTTCTGAGTAGAGCTTTGGGTAGCAGCACTCTTTCTTTAACACATTAAGCCATGCTCAGAATACATTGGTGGGTGCATGGGAATGTCCATATACCATCCATGGTGCACCTCCTTGATGCAAAGTAGTGCATAGTGTTACTTTAGATTGCTTTAGGGCACCTTTCTAAAGCAATTCAGGATTTGTGCTGGGCAGTAAACCCCAAAACAACACTTTGTCAGGTTTTTGTCACTTTTATAATGCAAACCAGCCACAAAGTGCTAGTAAATGTGTCCCATAAACTCACAATCTTAAATGTAACACAATGATTGAGGTGTCATACCAATACAATTGCATTACTACCCAAAGGAAACCCTTTTTAGCTATCATAGAATAACGAAATAGTGAGTAAAAAAAAGCTTCTAATCCTATGCTTGCAATTTGCATGAAACACTTTGAAGCAAATTCCTAGCTCAATATGCCTTGTGAGAAGGATTGTGACTTCTGAACTCCAAGTAATAAAAGGATAACTGTGACAAAAGCAGTAACCCACTTGAGATTTCTACTTAAAATATAAATCTGTGATTCACGTGTTCCACAGCAGCACCATTAATTCTCTATGCTACTTTATCATGAGCCAAAACAGTGACTAGACAAATCACAGATCTCTCCATCAAGTGCATTAAGTACCACAGTTATCATGCCATTGTTATTATCCCCTGAAAATACAGGGCATACAAAGTCCTCTGCAGGCTCCTCTTAGCTCCCTTCACCCTGTCATGCCAAGGACACCCCCTCCAGCTTGGCACCCTAGAGCTGGCCCTGTTCAATAGGACTTTCTTGACAGGGTACCTCGCATACATGCAGCATTGCATAGAGCTGCTGTATATTTGGCAACCGTGATGCTACAATCTTCATCTAAAGAACACACGCATCAATTGCTTCTAGTCAAATGTACAGACCTTAATGTACACAGTGAACACAATTCTGACAAACTAAAACCAGCTCTTATCGGACATCCAACAGCACCTTCCTTCCAACAATACCCACTACATAAAACATTTCTGATTAAATTGGTAGTTTGTTTGAAACAAATAGAACACTCCAAACAGACCCCTGATGCGCATAGAAGACATATAGTTGATTTAAACATACTACACACTTGCACAAACAACATTGTATCATAGCAAGGCAGCTAGCAGGTGATACAAGTACGCCAAAAAAACTATTACTAAAATACATATTTACACTTTATTAACCAAACCAAACACAACTACTCAAAACAATATACAGCCAATCATCGGAAATTCCAGACTCTTATGGAAAGCGTTCATCCATTTGGAAAGAGCTTAGGTGCAAAAAAAACAGTAGAAGTTCACTAGAGAAATGCTGATGTCCTCAATTAGTATATGTTCTATAACAAAGAGTAAAACATTTTCATAATGAGCATACAGTCAATGACAATGAATGCATCATCTTTGATGAGCATGCTGTCGCCAATGATCGGATGGCTGATGTGTATTTAATCATTAGCAGTGGACATATAATCACTGATGATCATATTGCCAGTAATCGTTAAAGTCTGACTATGTGACTATTGTTGTGGGGACTATTGAAACTATTGGGCTAACCCTAGTGTTGTTTTAAAGTTTTGATTTGATTAACTTTATCAACCCATGCAAACCTAGTGTTGTGTATGTTGACATTGTTTACCTTGTTGTAGGAAATAATTGACCTTATTAACTGTTTTGAATTGTGTGAAAATAGTGTTGTGGCATTTTGAAGGCTTTGTTGAATATGTTAAATTGTGTAAAGTCAAAGTTTTGTGATTTGTTGGCGTTTTAAAGGTTCAGTGTACCTGTGTGTGGCGAATGATCACTCTGGAGCCTCTCGAACAGGGCGGGCAGTGTTGCAGGGGGTGAGAGCAGAAGTATGTTAGACAGTGATCAGGTTCCAATCTACTGATGGGCTTTGGAGAGGAGGCAAGCTGCCCCAGCCATGGACATCGATATACCAAGATCCTAAGAGTAACGAAAGTGACTTCACACATCTTATGGCCTTTGACCCTCGTGAAACCACAGAAAGTGATTTCATATAATATATGACCTTTATGACATTACAAAGTAATGTACTTAATTGTAGCTGCATTACAATTTTTCATTCTAACAATTATAGACTCTCTCTCTCCCCCCATTTATTTTTCACACACAAAGGCCATGCACACAGCCCTGTGGCCAGATATGACAAATGCAGCCAATGGAGAAAAGGTAGAATTAGGTCACATTAGGTAACTGCTCTAAAGGCTTAAGATCACCCTGTTTTGCCAAGCCTTTGGATATTCCTACCTGCTTGGTTCCAGGACACAGTGTGAAGTCACACAGAGGCAGAACAGTTTATAGAGAAATTGGGAGATGTCTAAACCAACCTGTGCCTCTCAAAAAGTTATAGCAGAGCACCAAACTCAGCGAGGCTCGTATATTGATGAAGGAACCAGGTCTATGTGCAAAAAAGGTCTCAACCATCCTTGTCCATATTCCTTAATAGAGGATTGGTGTTTGTCCGGATTTACACTTTTGTAATCATACATTTAACATTTTAATGTGTACACTTTGTGATTGTGTACCACTGCTGGGAAAAGACCCTAACTTAATATGCTGCTTGTGAGCAGCGCTGGCCAAGAGGCAACCTTCATGGAGGGACGGGAGGCCACTCGGAGGAAGGGAGGGCGAGTTGGGGGGGGGGGGCAAAAGAATAAGTGCCTTACCATTCACAAACTGTATATCTAGAGTTACAACATACAAAAATAATCCAAAGCAGTCGTACATTTAGTCCAGCTCAGAGCTCAAATAAGCCCAGCACCTCCCCTAACCACTCAGAGGTACTGCAACACCCTTCCATATAAAATAATAGAGGAAGGGTCTTAAAATAATAATAATACCCTATTGGAAATAATAATACAATAAATTATTGAAACTGGTAAAAAATATTAATAAATGTAATTTAATTGTAAAATAATTATATAAATAAAATATGATTATTACTTTATTATAACATATTCTAATACACCTTTTATAATTTAACAATTAATGTACATTTATGTTTTAAAAATGTAAGTCATTACATAAAAATCATACATAATAATCAGTTATATATTTTTTTACATTTAGGTGTTGATTCCGATCCGTTAAAAAAATTTACCGTCCGACTCGTATCCGTATTTTTTTACGTACGAATCGTACAAGTCCCGTACAAACGGCGAAGTACGATTCATACGTGAAAAATACATACGAATGACCTCGGGAAAAGTCTACGAGACGTCCCCGGACAGTTTTACGTACGAGTCGTAAAACTGAAATCCGAGCGCACAAGTCCGATCCGTACCGGCGTCCCGAATACACAAGCGTATGGAAAATGTCCCGTACGGAGCAAACTTTGCACGACCCCTACCCCGGGTACACTTGTGCCCGGGGTAAGAGTCGTACGGCCTCCCCAGCCTCCCACCCCTCCCATGTACATCCGCACCGTACCCCCCACCCCTGTATGTACGGTGCGTACCCCCCACCCCCGTACCCCCACCCCCTGTATGTACGGCGCGTACCCCCACCCCCCGTATGTACGGCGTGTACCCCCCACCCCCGTATGTACGGCGTGTACCCCCACCCCCATATGTACGGCACGTACCCCCCAACCCCCGAATATATGGCGCATACCCCCCCGTATGTACGCGCCGTACCCCCATCCCCGTATGTATGCACTGTACCCCCAGCCCCGTATGTACGCGCCATACCCCCAGCCCCGTATGTACGCGCCATACCCCAAGCCCCGTATGTACGCGCTGTACCCCCAGCCCCGTATGTACACACCGTACCCCCAGCCCCCAGCCCCGTATGTACGCGCCGCACCCCCAGCCCCGTATGTACGCGCTGGGGGTACGGCGTGTACATACGGGGCTGGGGGTATGGCACGTACATACGGGGGGTACGGCACGTACAGACGGGGGTGGGGGGTACGGCGCATATCAGGCCATCTTTTCCTCATGCATCGCGGCGTACTTTTCCAGCACTTTTTGGCTCCCGTAAAAATATAGCCATGCGGAGTGCTGTGGGTACGAATCGTACTTGCTGGTCCGTAAAACGCTGCCTGACTCCGTGCGAACGTCGTGTACGAGCTGTCCAGGATCGGAATTGTATGTATTTTTTTGCCATATGGTGTTTTTTACGAATCGTACGGAAATTGTATTTCTGTACGAATCGTACTTGCTGGTTTGTACGGTGGAATTCCCGGGTACGAGTCGTATGGAGAAAACGGTCCGTACGACCATTTGTACCCGGGTTTTACAGGATCGGAATCGGCACCTAGGTGGGAATTTGTTTAAGCTAAAAGCAAATGCTGTAAATTTATATAATTAGGCTTATAACACTTGTCTCACACCTGATAATGAAAGGCATGATTTTAGTCAACTTCACCACTCATCTCCAACTGAAACAAATTTCAACTCCAACCAATCACAGCCAGGCTGACCAGATAAGAAATTATGTAATAACACCATAACAGGACTCTTCATTTATCGGCGTCCTGGGCCAACTACCGATTTCATTTCAGGCATAGCCGATGCTATCTCGCAATTAGCCCTGCGACATAAGAAACTGCTAACACTCAGGGACCTCAATCTACATTTTGAGGCCGTTGACTGCCTGTCAGTGTCTTCCCTAATTAGGGACCTTGAAACCCTGGACTTTTCCCAATTATTTTCCGAACCATCGAATGTTAAAGGACATATGCTTGACCCTATTTTTTCTAATGATCCGTCCCTACGAGTAGCTCTTCCCATCAGATTGCCTTGGTTGGATCACTATTTGATCCCTTTCTTCTTCACGATGACTATGACAGCTTCCGGGACTCACTCTGCCCACCCCTTTCTCTCTAGGAAAATGGTCAGGATCAACTCTGAGAACTTTTCCACCACCTTGACGGCATCCAAATCTGCCATAGGTGAGGACAGTGATTTCAACCTTGCAGCCCATAATTTTGACTCCTGGCTATCTAGAGGAATAGACAAGATAGCGCCCTTCTCATCCAGATGCTACTTTAGATTGTCTCCTTCTGCACCATGGTTTAACAAACAGCTAGCAGTAGCCAAAGCAAATTGTAAATGCCTTTAACGTGAATGGAAGAATGATTACAATATAATCAGTCACTCTCGACACAAAGAAGCTATGAAACAGTATTACAAGGTCATTAGAGCTTCGCGCAAAGAGTACTATGCCCTGAAAATCGATTTAGCTAACAAACCTAAAAATAGCTTTTCTCTTTACTCAAATCTTTATCTTCTCTAAAACGGGTATCTACTATTGCCTATCCATCTACAGAAAACTGTAACAACATAGCCTCCTTTTTCTCCTCAAAAGTTTCTAAGATTTATGATGCCTTTCCTGCGGCAGTACATAAGGAAGACTACCCAGCGATCAGTGAACTTTCTGGTGATATGATCAGTTTTGACATTCCTTCTATGAATGAACTGAACTCTCTCATTCTGACTATCAAATCAGTTTCACCATTTGATCCGGCCCCGTCCAAAATCGTGCGCTTGGGTATCACTGCTATTCTTCCCTATCAATCCAAACTGATTGCCAAGTCTATTAACTTAAGCTCAGTTTTCAAGAAATGGAAACATGCTATTGTGTTCTCCATTCAGAAAAACCTTGCATGGATCCCTCCATCTTAGGGAATCTCAGGCCGATATCTCTACTGCCTTTTTGGGCTAAAATTTTAGAGAAACATGTGAACAATCTTTTGACCACCTATATTGAATCCAAAGAAGCGCTTCACTCTTCTCTATCAGGCTTCAGGGCTCATCATTCCACTGAGTCAGCTCTTCTTCTTTCGTAGGAAGTTCTCAGACAGAATGTGGACAAAGGTCAGACTTCTGCCCTAATATTACTGGACTTAACCGCTGCTTTTGACACTGCCTCCTTATTCACAGGCTCCATGAGTCCGGGATAGGTCAAAAGGAGCTTAAATGGTTTAAGTCCTTTTCCAGTATCGAACCTGTTAGGTTACTCAAAAGCCTTATGTCTCTGAAATGTTTGCCTTAGCTCAAGGAGTTCCTCAAGGATCAATCCTGAGTCCGACCTTGTTTAATATCTACATTTGACCTCTAGCAGTTGTCATTAACAAATACGAAGTTCAAGTGGTGTCGTATGCTGATGACACCCAACTTATTGTTAATCTCTCGGAACCCATTCTATCACGGCAGAGTGTTTTAGATCCTTTCTGGCTGAAGCCACCACTTGGATAGCTGACAGCTGCTTGAAGTTGAACGCAAATAAAATGGAACTCCTGATAGTAGGTAAAACCCCTTCGATATGGACCTCCTCCTGATGGCCCGTCTCCCTTGGCCAACAGAAAGTGAAAAATCTGGGAGTTTGGTTTGATTCCAAACTCTCCTTTGAGGATCAGATCAGAAACATAGCGGGCAAATGCTTTGGTACCATTAAGGCCCTTAGAAAAATCCTCGACTTAATTACAACCAAGTCTCGCAAAAGCATTGTGCATGCTCTTATTATGTCCCAACTGGACTATTGTAATGTCCTGTATTTTGGAGCTAATAAGGTCTGTCTCAACTCGCTTCAGAGAGTTCAAAATGCAGCGGCTATGCTGCGAAGACAACGCCGCCATTGGTGGTATTAAGGGAGGGAATACTATAATAAAGGGCCCCATTGCTACATGCAGTGAGAGAAATTCCTTTGAGCATTCCCAGAATGAGAACGTCACCTCTAGCCACCTTGTGGCTCAGGTTGCCATGGCATCCGGACAGGAGGGCATTCTTAAAGGCATTGATGGGGCCACTAATTCATTAAGACCAGACAGACGCTGTAGGGAGGGTCAAACAACAGTGGAAAAACCCCCAGTGGGTTTTACGCTCAGTAATCCAAGACAAGGAGCTGATGTCACATTAAATCTTCCCCCGGAATGTGCGCCCCATACCAGGGTTTTGATGGTGGTTCCATCCCACCCCATCAGGTCTTTCTGAAAGTTGCCAGCGCCTCACTAATAAATCTGTTTATTGGTGTACTAACAAAATTCAGTCCCAGATAAACTGGCACAATCATATCATTATGGCAAGGCGGGTGAGTTGACTGGGAAAAACACAAAAGAACAGAGAAGGGGACTGTGTGATACTAAATTTTAATGACAGGAGGTGCGTTGATTTGGCTCTGGGTCATCTTCGAACCTCTCCTTTCGAGCGGATACAGGCATGTCCTTTGGGTTTTTTCTATCCGCATTACCAAGGACACCTCTTGGGCCCACATACTCGCCTTCGACCCTTGATCAGACATCCCCTTCCTCAGCCCCCTTTATGGTTTCATCCTAATCGCTAGAAGACAATGATTGACTACTTTATCATTCTTGTAGAGCAGACAGGATAGTAACAATAGGCAGGCGATTAAGGAGCGGTCGTTATGTAGTGGATAGAATAACACGGAATGGGTCGGTCAAAAATGTTTTTGACCTTTTCCCACATAAAACATCCAGTAATCACATTAACATACAGGAGTATGAGCCTTGCCCTGACCCGGTTATTCTTTCTCCTATACTTAATTCAGTAGTAGGGGGGCATGATTTAAATTCTGCGCCTGGTGAGCCCCCTTTCAATGGTAACCGGGAGGCTCCAGTTTCAAGGATTGTTGGAAGGCGTTCCCCGGGGAGGCTGCGGAATGGGTCCCTGACCACCCTGAGGCCCACCTTTCCCAGAATTAGGCCGAGCAAGAGCAGGGAGGCCCTTCCTGGAAGGGTCTCGCACCTAGGATCGCACGCGCTGCGCTTACTCTCTCTTCGGATAGGGGGACACCACACAGTAGGTCGTTCTAAGGCAATAAGCTTTTATAGGCAGTTGTCAGGGATCTTTATGATCCGGCAGGCAGGTGCAAAATTAATGCCACAAGCGGCAGCGAACTCGTGATGAGGGAAAGGGGTAGCGGGACAGTCTTTGAGTCAGTGTCTCTGCGAGGTATCCAGCGCACAGCTCTCAATCCTCGAGCTGAGGGGATGTTGCTTCTCTCGGCAATCTCTGCCGATTCTCTTGGAGGAGCGGGCCGCGAGTCACTCAGCAGGCACCGGAGGGTCGTAGTTCAGGGAGCCGCGACGGCATCAGCAGGGCTCAGATGGTTCGGAATTCGGGGAGCCGCGACGGCGTCAGCAGGGCTCAGATGGTTCAGAGTTCGGGGAGCCGCGACAGCGTCAGCAGGGCTCAGATGGTTCAGAGTTCGGGGAGCAGCGACATCGTCCGCAGGGCTCAGTTGGTTCGGAGTTCGGGTAGCGTTCTTCTGTTCGGTGAGCGATCGAGCCGCAACCAGGTCAGCAGGCTCTCGTCAGTCCAGGTCTTCTCTGCCTCTCGTCCCTTCAGCCCTCCTTGTTATACTCCCCCTCCTCTTTGAAGTCCGGAGTCCTCTCGGAGAGGGGTCTGGTGCCTGGGGGGCGGTGTGACGGGGTTTCCTGTCGCTCGGCCGTTTGATCTGTTCAGGTGGGTCTGGGAGGGACTCCAGACACCCAGCAGGCGAGGCGCCCGCTCACCGGGGGCCTGGTGGCCGATCGAAACCTCCCTCGGGGAAGAGACCAGAGGTGTGACAGAGTCGGCGCCTCTCGGTCTGGTTTGGGGGGGGTTCGTTCTCCCTCGGCCGGTTATGCGTGTTGGGGATCTGGTCGGCCCTCGGGATGTTGGTCCACGGAAGCCGGAAGGCCGTGCCCACGAGGTTCGGCGTGGTTGTAGTGTGTCTTGCTGGGCGGGAGGGCCCACGCCACGAGGCCGGTCTCACAAGGATTCATAAACCATGCCCTCTTAGAATCCTATCCTGGAATATTGCAGGCATCCGCCCGATATTAGAAAATGAAAGGTGGCTAAAGTATGTCAAGACCTTTGACATCGTCTGTGTGCAAGAAATATGGTATAGGGAAAATATTGAGTTAAATGGTTATTATAGCTTTAATGTTACAGCAATGGCCTCTCCAGCAGGGAGGGCAAATGGGGGGCTAAGGACAATGATCTCTGTTAGCTATGGGTCCATTGAGGCAGAGGCCATTACTGATTCGCCTTAGTATCAACTTATTCTCATCACAAAGTTGTTTCAGGCCAAGATGCTATTGATTAACTCGTACTACAACATCTTTGACCATAATATGTGTGATGTCATTGTCGCCCTTAGGGAGGAAATTGATAAGATTGCTGGGATGTGGCAGCCCTTATGTATTTACTGGTCGGGGGATTTTAATTGTACTTTATGCCGGTACAGTTCAGATCGGGTGTGTGGGCTTTTGGACACGGAGGGCTAACCAGTGACACACTTTATGCACACCCCGCAGGGTGATGCCCTAAATGCTATTTTTACTATAAATGATCTAGTTTTTGTGGATACCTTGGTTAGTTTCCCCTTAATACAGTATCCAACTTATTGAGGTAGAGGCAGTGAAAGTGTTATTGATTTTATGTTAGTATCCAAAACCTTTGCTCCTCTGATAACTAGTTTTAAAGTAGAGCCTAATAACGCTAGTGATCATAACCCCCTCACTGCCTCCCTACAGGTGATCACTCAGAAAGCGGCCGGTGATGGTCGGCCCCTCCTATACAATCCCAATCAAGGGGTGAGACTGAAATGGAGCAAATTAATTCCCTCCCAATTTGAGGAGAACATTGTTAAAGATAATAAGGGCTCCATTTTAAAATGTTTGGAGCAAGATTCTGCCCCAGATAGAATTATACAGGGTTTCCAATCAATTTGCAGGGATGTGTCTGAAAAATTGACCCACCTCAATAGGAAAAGGGAACCCCGGGAGACAAAATGGTTTGATGCCGATTGTACTAGAGACCGGAGGGATCTCAGGAAGGCGCATACTACCGCAAGATAAAACCCTAATCAAGAACGCGAGGCAGGCACATTAAAACCCAATCAATCAGAGGAAGGAAGATTTAAGAAGAGTAGCATGGGAAGACCTAGAGAGAGCTAGTGAGCTGAAAGATTCTAAGAGCTTCTGGGAAATAATAAACCGCCCCCTGTTTTCGAAGGACATGAGGGGTATGGATTCAGTGATAGCTGGGGATGCATGGGTGGCTCACTTTTCATTTTTAACCCGAAGGGAACTACCCACCAGGAGATAAGCCTAGATGTCCCATTTGATTTAAGTACCGCACATCAACTGAGTTCTTCCCTGACAGTATCTGAGATAGAGGAAGCTTTGGAGAAGAGGATACGTTTGAAAGCCCCAGGTCCGGATGGGGTACCCCTTGATTTGTTTAAGGCTAATCCTCCCCTCTGGGCACCCTTCCTGACAAATGTTTTTAGAGCAGCAATAATTGGACCCATTCCATCATCTTGGAAAGAGGCCGTAGTGGTGCTGGTGTTCAAAAAGGGAAATAAGGATGACCCGGCCTGCTACAGGCCTATTTCTCTAATCGATGCGACTGTTAAGGTTTTGGGGAGGGTTATCTTGGCGCATCTTGAGGCTTGGGCATATTCCACTGGGCTTATGTCCCAAACACAATGGGTTTCGGAGGGGCAGGGGGACGCATGAACAGTGTTTAACTTTGTCATTGATCATGGGCAAGTACATGAAGGCAAGGAAGGGGCCACTCCACCTTGCCTTCATGGACTTGTCCAGCGCTTTTGATATGGTCAATAGGGAGAAATTATGGGCCCAGATAGGGGAAATGGGCTTTGAAGAGTCCCTTATTACCCTCTTGCGTAGGCTACACGCGTCCAGTACGGTCGCTATACGATTTGGCCTTGGGGAGAGAGGACCAAGGCTATTGCTTCTACTGAAGGAGTTTGCATGGGATGCAAACTGGCACCTTTCCTTTTCTTTTATACACAAATGGGTTAGAGTCATCTCTGATAGAGCAGGCCCTAGATTTTCACAGGATTGGAGGCAAGCCGGTTCCCTTGTAATCGTATGCCGATGATAGGGTCTTAATGGCCTTAACAGCCAACAGCCTACAGAAGTCTTTGAATTTTTTTAATGAGTTTATGACAGCACTTGACCTAAAAGTTAATTTTACCAAATCCTATGTAATGGTGTGTGGCCCGAGTCAAACTAAAACTAGAAAATTCATAGTCAAGGGCAAGAACATTGACAAAGTTTCCAACTTTACATATTTGGGGAATATTTTTAATAACAAATTGAGCTGGGACCACTTCATCACGACCAGCACACTAGCCGGGCAGCTGAAGGCTTATTTCGCTTTGCCTGTAAGTTGGGTCATAAGCCGGTTGCGGAACTAGTCACCCTATATAAGGCAAAATGCTTGTCTGTCGCAACCTATGGGGCAGGTGTGTGGGGGCATCAAAAAAGCACCCAGCTTCAAATCTTAGAAAATAAGTTTATAAAAAGATTGCTGATGACCCCAAAAAGTGCTCCCACGGCCTTCTGCCACTCTGAGGTAGGGTTGGGTTTTATTTAGGACCAAATTAACATTGCTCCATTGGTCCTTTGGGCTAAGATTTGGTTGTCAGAAGATCAACAGTTCTCAAGACTGTATGGCTATGGATAATGTCCTGGCCATTCCATGGCTCTGATTTGTTAAATTTAAATTTAAAGAAATAGGGCTAGGGTATTATTATGACAACCCTGCCAGTATCCATGCAAACTCGAAATTGATTATAAAAGATGCATATTTTGCTGAGTCAACTAAATATCGCAACAACCGGGTTTGCTTGGTCAGTACCCTTTACACCAACAATGGTATCTGTCTTTTATTATGAATACACAGTACTGATTTCTTTTGATTAGGTTTTGCCTTTGCATGTTGCACTTTCTTGTGGCCTTCCTCTAACCCGGCTGGCTGGTGTGAGAATCTCACCCGCCGCCCATTTAATATTTTGGCCCAGCAAAGCACTTTGCACCTTATGCTATTATGCACACTCTACAAAGAGCCAAGAGCAAGGTTTCTCATCTCAGTCTTAAGAGAAATGTGCCCGTTAACTATCAGGAGGGATTTTATACCCTACGCTCTCTGTCTACTGTGGCGATTTGCACTGCTGCATTAAACGTTTTATTAGATTTGCACTTGCTATAAGGAAACGGTATGGAGTGTAAATGCAAATTGTGTTTTATTGGTTTTAAAACAAATTCCTTTTAAATCTGTCTCTTTTATCTTTTAGACTTAGAGTTGTCGAGGCATGAGCTATATTATTGTATAAATTGGACACAAAATTGAAAGTTATTTGTCTGTAAAATACGTTTATGGTCTATTTTTTTAACTGAATAAAGTTAATTTTGATTTAATTGCCTTAGCCGTAACAAGTTCATTTTAATCTTGTTCTCAATAAATAATAGCTCAAGTTATGTCACTTCCAACAAAGTGACAAGAACTCCTGGAACTTTTTTCTGAACATAGGGCATTTAACTTTGCCCAGAACACATGATTGCCCCATATAATTGACTTTGAAACGTTCAGTACCATTAGGAAAAATGGATGCTCTCTCACTGAATAAACATAATGAATGAATACTTTATATTAATTTATTAAATTGACTCATAGTATCTTACAGATCACCCACCCAAACCTTGCTTTAGTCTTTGTGTCTGGGAAAAGAATTACTGAGCTAAGCCCATGTGTACATTATTGTGATCTCAATCAAATCACCATAAAGGACCATTACCGCTAGGTATAGGGGAACATGGCGGCCGCGATGTAACGGCCGCGGACTGCTGAGGGAGGAGATGTGAGATCGGAGTGATTTGACGGTCCTCCGCCTACAAGTTTCTTTTCCTTCCTTCACCCAGCTTTTCTATTGTATGCAGTGAGAACGACGAGAAGATCTTAGCACGGTAATCTTGGAAAAGAAAACTGCTAAATCTTATCTGAAGCCTGACGCTATTGTTGCGGCAAACCGGCGAGGACGCCCTCGGCATGAGAGACGTGGGAATACGCCGACGTGGTCGAAAGCAGCGGGGTCATTGCAGTGGCTCAGAGTGGCACGCGCACAAAGGGGAAGAGGCAACACAAGCCTTGGTGCATCGTACGAGGCTTTTCTGAGCCACCAGAGTCACCGGAGAGTGGTTTTTACCAGGATACAAGGCAAAACAGAGCCCCAGACAGATGATAACAATAAAAGGTGCTGGAGGGAGAACCATATAAAACGATTTCCACCCCCTATGGAGAAGGAGAGTTCGATATCCATGGGAAGAGATGTGGGAAGAAAGGTGAGATCCCAGATGCAAGTTTGGACCAGATTTCGAGTAATACGCTTCATACCTGGGCCCTCGGAGAGGTGGAAAATTCAACGGGGGTAAGTGACAACTCCTGTTTATAGTCAGCTGGGGGCACTTTGGTTGGTTGAGCCTCATCTAAAGTCACCAAAGTAGGGGAAAGCTGTACGGCATCAGAGGAAGAGCCCTCGGGGGAGGGGGAAAAGATCTCCCCCTTACAAACTAAAATCACCTCCTCGTTAAAAGCGTACTACAAAGTATTACCACAAGTAATGGCATCAGGAGATAATGGAGGTGGTGCGAGTGTGAGTGCGATTGGTAGGGTGCAGAAGCGACTATACGAACAAGAGGGCAAATGTTTGGAGCCCGTAAAAATCGCTAAGCCTGAGACCAATCCAGAAGAGGAGAAGCTTGGGGGCCAAGAAACACCAGAAGGCATACAAGTAGATATACAAAAAGAAGGAGTAGCTGGAGTGGAGTTCCAAGTAACAACGCAGAATAGGTTTAGCATTTTCCAAGAGAATGAAACTGCGCTGTTGGTGGAGATGGACCAGGCAAGTGGGGGCAGAGACACCATGGTGAAAGTAGAAGATCGGCTAACCCCCTCAAGCACGTTAGCATTAGTGGACCTTCTAGTGGCACACCATCTTAGCCCTATACCAGAAAACCCAGATGTCACATTGGCCTCTATCCTTATGGATCTCAAGAGAGAGATCAGAGGTCGGTTTGAGGTATCAGAAGCAAACCAAGCGGACATCCAAACCTCATGCATGGGCCTTGCACAAAAGTTGGATGATGTCGCTACTCGAACAGGGAAGCTTGAGGAGAAAGTAAGAACTATACGGAAGGAAATCTCAAACAACACTAAAGGAGTCGAGGCCTTGGCTAAAGAAAATGTTAGTCTCAGGGAAGAATTAGAAAGATTAGAAAACCATTCCCGGAGGAATAATTTGAGGATCCTAAATATTCCAGAGGCAGACGAGGGGTCCAATCTTAAGGCATTTTTTATCAATCTTTTATTGGAGACAGCTCTGAAAGACAGGTCAGATATTGCCGTGGAACGTGAAATACAGAGGGTCAATAAAGATCCATTTAGGAGAAATCCTCAACGTCAGAAGCCAAAAAAAATGTTGATAAATTTTCTTTCATATTCGGTTAAGCAAGCCATTTTGTCAGCTACATTAAAGAACGGACCCTATGTATCTCGGAGCCTTCAGTTTACTATTAGATCAGATTTATCCCACGCAACAGATCAGAAACAGTGGGAACTGGGCAAAAGAATGGGGGTACTTAATAATTTGGGGTCCAAGGCGCAACTAAAATTTCCAGCTATGTTACGGGTCATGTGGAACGATCAAATGCATAATATTCGAACCATAGAAGAAGCAGATAGTTTGATTGAGTCTATAAGGAAAGAAGGGCTCCCCTGAGTAGGCGAGTCTGTTAATGTAAGAAGCTAAGAATGCGAAAGACAATTCTAAATTCTTCATCGTTTTTTTAATTATATAAAAAAAATGTTAAAAATGTATGATAAAAAAAGCAAAATTATATATACATATATATATATATTCACTGAAAAAAACCATAGGTTTCAGGGGTGTTATAGTTAGCTGGACTTTTCACTTGTACAAAACCATTGAAATTCCCCCGTTATTGTTAGTTCAGCTAACTATAACTCGCGCGCCCGCAATGCACTGCTGATGACGTCACATATTACATCACTCATGACATGGTCAGTGACATCACTCATGACATCACTGATGACATCTCAAATGACATCACTGATGACATCACTGATGACATCATCCAGTGAATGTGTGTTATTCTGAAAATTAAATATGTTTTATATATGTATATCTCAAGGTCGATGGAAGAATAAATGGGTATATAAGTGTCTAAATGGATGATTTGTTTTTGAAAAATTGATTGTGTAACTGACTGATTAAGTGTATCATAGTGAATACATGGCTTAGTGAGTAATGTTTAAATATGTAAATATCTGTATCAGTCTCTCATTTTGTGTATAAGTGGCTGCATGGGTTGGTGAGTAGCTACATGGGTGTCTATATAGGTTATTAGTTGGTTTTTTGAGTATCAGTCTGAGTGTCTGCATGGTTCGGTGGGGGTATTACGTAGTGCATAGGTGCATGAATGAGTGACTCACTGTTTGTATGTGTTGAACACAGTATGTGTGCAGGACTGTATGGGTGGATGAGTGTGTGTATGGGTGTGTTAGTGAGTGAATGACTGTCTCAATAGTGTCTTTATGAGTAACTACATATGTTTTAAACTAGTATATGTGACTATTGGTGTATATATGTGAGTATATGTGAGAGTGAGAGATTGAAAGAGTTCCTGTATGAATAAGTATGTGTTTCTATAAGTGATTGTTTAAAAGACTAAGTATGTGTAAGTTTCCGTAGAAGTAAGTGTGGTGGTGTGTGTATAACTGTATATGCAAGTAAATGTATGTTTGATTCTTTATTAGCATGAGTGACTATGTGTGTGAGTAACTCTATGGATGAGTGGCATTGTGTAACAGGATGTATAGGTGTATGAGTACATATGATGAGTGAGTACATGTATGAGTGACTGTATTGGACTGTTGGTGAATGAGTGGATGTGTATGTGGATCTTAGAATTACTGAAGAGGTTGTTGTAACTGGTATTGGTATGTCCATTGTTTTGAAAATTTTAGTCTCTATTTTTGAATGTGTGTATCAAAGGTTATATTAGGGTGAGAGGAGGTCTGCCACTCTATCACAAGGATGATGTCATCAGTGATGTCATCAGTGATGTCATTTGAGATGTCATCAGTGATGTCATGAGTGATGTCACTGACCATGTCATGAGTGATGTAATATGTGACGTCATCAGCAGTGCATTGCGGGCGCGCGAGTTATAGTTAGCTGAACTAACTATAACGGGGGAATTTCAATGGTTTTGTACAAGTGAAAAGTCCAGCTAACTATAACACCCCTGAAACCTATGGTTTTTTCAGTGAATTTCTGAGGTTTTTTAAATGCTAATTCCTAACTATAACGTGCCTGAAACCTATGGTTTTTTCTGTTAATTTCAAAGGTTTTTTAAATGCTAATTTCTAACTATGCCTACAGAGATAGGACATGTGAAGAAAGAAGAAAAAATGCACAGAAAGAAACAAAAGAAGTGCAGAAAGAAGCAACAGAAGTCCTCAAATACGAAGATAAGTGCAGGAAGAAGGATAACGTGCAGAAAGAACAAAAAGAAGAGCAGAAAGAAGCCTTGTTGCAAAATCATCCTGTACCCTCAACTTTTTCAGACGGACACTGGTGGTAACTGAGTCTGACTAACCAGTCCTAGAGCCAGTGCTATGTTAAAAGACACTTAGAATACAGTGAAAACACCTACATACACTAGGGAACATTATGCGTTGGGGTCCCCCTGTGATTAGCCTTACCTCCTCTATAAGCCCCTAGTATATAATAGGGCATGGGGATTAAAACTACCTCTTAAAACAGGCCACAGGGCGTTTTTGCACACGTTAACTCAGGCCCCGTCCCCTCCTTTCACCATTGTGTAAACACACCCTGTGTCCGTTTTTAGTTGGGAGATTAAGTTCATTTGAGTCCTGAGGGTCCCTAGGGTCCAACTAGCCCACTAGGTACCTCCAGTAAGTGCCACAGAGCTGCGTTGCAGAGAGGTGTAAAAAGTGGCACGGCCTGGACCACCTCTCTGCAATGCAGCTCAGTAGCGCTTACTGGAAGCACTTGGTGGGCTAGTTAGCCCCCAGGGGCCCTCAGTATTGAAGGGAAATTATATCCCCAATTTAAAACGTGCCATGGTGCGTGTTTGCACACATCACCTCAGGCCCCGTCCCCTCCCTTCACCACTGTGTAAACGCGCCCTGTGGCTGTTCTAAGTTGAGAGATTAAGTCCCCTTGAATCCTAAGGGTCCCTAGGGTCACACTAGACCACTAGGTACCTCCAGTAAGCGCCACAGAGCTGCGTTGCAGAGAGGTGTAAAAAGGGGCTTGGCCTCAGAACACCTGTCTGCAGCGCAGCTCCCTGGCGCATACTGGAGATGCCTGTTGGGGGCGCGTTTGCAGAGTGCTGCATGGAGGGGGCATGGCCTCCGGCACGATGCCAGTCTTTTATTTATTTTATTTTTTTAAGAAGGGGGGCTGTGTGGTTCCCCTTCTTATTCTAATTTATTGGCCCTGATGACCCCATCCCCCAGGGCCTGTCTCCTAATTATATTTTTTTGACCCCAATCCCCAGGGCCGGCCACTGTTTTTTATTATTTTTAAAAAATATATATTTATAGACACACCTAGGACATGCTGGACAAACCGTACGTACCTATCACCATGACGATTTGCGTGATATTCCTTAAAAGGCGACTATGCATGCAATTAATCCACGTGGAATGTATTTACACCACTAGTGAAGCTCTGACATGTCTGATGCTCTACCGTGCCTAATGCCGGTAGACACCCTTGTCGTTTATTTATACAAACATGGGTAGCTATTGACGGGCACATTTAATACACATGCACACCAAGCCATTCAAAGGGGATTCGACAAAAATTCGACCAAAACTATGCAAGAAACCCCCCTCACAGTTAATAAAACACACATCCACTGCCGGATGTGTAATACTTTTTATTTTACTCTCTGGAAAGGGGACGAACATCACTTGCGAGTCACAGCGCGCTCCTGACAGAGCCCAATGCTGTGTTACACCCACCATTGCCTGCCGAGTGCCACACACCTCTGTATTGTATTCCACTAGCTAGTGCATATGCTATGACACTCTCTAGCCCATGTGCACTGTAACACCACCCCGTGAAAATGTCATGCCACACTTGTCTTCGCACGGGTTATATTGCCCCATCTAACGTGCCTTCCTCGATGCCTATGTTATAACGCACAGTGCTATGCCATACATATTACAATTTGGGATCCATATCTTTATCACAGTGCATATGCAACGTTACACTCCCCAGCACATATTTTATATTACAACTTTAGAGACTAGTTAGGTTACACAACACTGCCCTGTGCATATTACACTCCAAGGCGCATATCGCATAGCACGCGCTAGTGCCTGTGCTATCTCGCGCTCTCCAATGAATCTGTCATTGCGCACAATGTATTGCATATTATATTTCACGCCTGGTTCATCTTATATCACACTTTTTGGTGCATAGTTTATACCATACACTATATCTAGTTTTCATTTTCAATCGTGCTCTCAGGACTATGTTCTATATAACACTGTGTTCACCTACCCTTTTCACGGGCATTACATTTTGCGATAGGGGGTGGAGGGTCAGGGGGTGTTTTTGCCAAGTGAGCCCGGAGTCACAGTCACTAACGTCTTCTTCTTCCTGAATAAAAGTGAGATTATGCTGCATACTTGTTCATATTTTAAGTAGTTTGCACAGACAAAATGTTTTAAAAACAATAAAGTTTCTAATACCCGCCTTCTCTGAACAGTTAGCTTGCTGCCACATCCCCCTCCTCCCTATCCTCTGTTGTGTGAATCCATGGACTAGCCTCCTCCCTCCTGCCATGCATGGTCTGATGTGCTGCCACTGCCCTCAATTTAGTATGATGTACCAGTCCACTCCTCCTGCCCTCCATTGCCCAATTCTATGCCCCATCATTGACCTCCTGCTTAAACTCTGTGCTTAGCTTGCTGCCCCTATTCTCCTTCCCCCTGCCCTCCGATGTCTTTGTGCATGCCCCTGCTCCATCCTTTTTGCCCACCATGTCCCATGGACCTGCCACTCCTATCTACTCTGAGTGTTCTGTTGAGCTGCCACTCCCCTTCCACCTGCCTAGCATTGTCAGATGACTGTAACCTGTCCCTGCCACCTCCACCCTGCCTGTCCACATGCCATGCCTCTATCCTCTTCCTCCTGTCCTACATGGTCCATTGTACTGCCACACCCTTCTGCCCTCCCTGGTCTGTTGTGCTGCAACTGCTCCTCCTGCCTGCCCCGTGTGGTCTGTTGTGAGGCCCCTTCCCCTGAACTTTCTTGTCTGTGCACAGGTCCTGACCCTCCCTTCTATCCTCCATCGTCCTTTGTGCATGCCCCTGCACCCTCCTTCTTGCCCATCATAGCCATTGTGCTGCCACTGAACCCTCCCACTTGCCATGCATGGTCTTCTGTGCTGCCATGGCCCCTCCCACCTTCCCTGTGTGGTCAGTTAGCTGCCCCTGACCCCCTCCCACCTTCCCTCCATGGTCTGTGTGTATGCCATCACAGTCTCACTGTTGCTCTTCATGTTGTGTCTTGCTTCTAGTGCCCATCCTGCCTGACCTCCATGGCTATCTTGCTGCTCCTGCCCTGCCCCCTTTCCCCCAGCCCTCTGTTTACATGTGCAGACCCCTACTCCCTCCCTCCTGGCTTGTCTGTTCCATTGTAATGCCCCTGATCCGTCCCTCCTGCCCTTTATGGTCTGTTATGCTGCAGCCTTCTCTCCTGTCTGTCCATTATGGTCAGCTAGCTACCATTGCCTCTTGCCCCTCTGTTCTCTGTTGTCCATGTGCATGGTCCTGTCCCCTCCCTCTTGCTTTCTATGGATTGTTGTGCTGCACTCCCGTCCTGCATGCCCTGTGTGGTGTATTGTGCTGCTGCAAATCCTGATGCCTGCCCTGCAGGGTCAGTTTGGTGCACCTCTCCATGTCTCTCCTGTACTCTGTTATCCAAGTCCATGTCCCTATCCCATTTCCTTCCATGATCCAATGTACCATACTTGCGAACATTTTGAACTTGGTAAGAGGGAGATTTTGAAAAAAAACTGGGGTATTGATTTTCCCCTTTGAGTTACATTGAAAAAGAGGATATTGTAGACAGGAGACAGATCAAATAAAGCCCATTTGAGCTTAAAAACATTGGACGTTTCCTGGCTGAATCGGGTCTGTTGGCATGTATGGTTGTACTACCATTGCCTCTTCCTTCTGCCCACAATGGTCTATTACATTGCCACAGCCTTGAAGGAGGGTAGATTTTGTATCACAGGGGGCCCCTGGCCCGTTCTGTCCACACCTGAAGTATGAGACCCTTGTCCTTGCCTTGCCAGCCGCATTTGTAGGCCGTATTAAATTGACCAGCGGGTCCTGTGTTGCTATATAATTATCCTGAGACATCCTTACCACTCAGCCAGCATAAAACCCCTGTGTAGGCCCTTCTGTTCAATATGTAGGCCTCTTTGTTAAATTGACCATAGCTCTGCAATTTTAGTGTATAGCAGTCTGAAGGCAGGTCTGCGAGGCCTTCTGCTCCAAACTAGTAGCCCCCACCCTACCCGAGTGCTCCGTGCTTGGTATCAAAGTTCAACATCCCCCTGAAGCTGTCGACATACAGTAGGCTGCATCCTGGACTGGTACTTGCTTCCTGGGCAGGTTTCCCGCTTTTAAGGAAGTGGCAACCGCAGAGCGTCAAGTTAGGAGAACTGAGGAGATTTTATACATGAATATATTGAATTCCTGTACAATACCCATTATTTTCTGCTTGCTCTATGGAACTTACGATAAGCGATTGGCCTGAGAGACTGACCTTTTCACCCAGTCCATTGTCAGCATTAAGTGGGTAAATGACGAAATGTCTGGTAAAATCTGCAGACGAAGCTTTTGGGTAGCATACGTAGGTAGATGTAGCGTGCAAAGGAGCCCACAAAATGATATAAAAAGGGAGCACCCACAGATATCGACGGACAACCTCGCCGTCTGTATGTAGGTTAACAGGCTGTGCAGGTTTTCCCCAAGAACTGGGAGCTCTTGTCTTCCTTTGCTTAAAATGTCTTGCTCTGCTTTGCTTGAAGTATCTTATTCTATTTTACCTATATGAAATGTCATGTTATGTTTAACCATTGTTCTCTTTACTTTTGCATTTAAAAGATGTTGTATTGTAATTGCAGGAATGCTTGCTCTAAGAGTAAATGTGACTGTCCCTAGGTAACATTTTCCTTGGTGTAACTTGTTTCTCATGATGCATTTATAGATGTGTTTTCTCTCTCTCTCTGTCAGTCCATTAATTGAGATACAGAGAATATCATGACAGCTGTATGATTATCTGGATTCTGTATTTTGTACTTTATGTCTCTATTCTGCGGTTTCTTTGAAGTTGCATCTTCTCATTAAACTGCCATCGTATTCTGCCTCCAATTCCATGTCTCATATGTCTGTTTTCTTCATTTTTGGAGCAAGCGTTCCTAGGCACCCCGGCTCAAATTAAGGTGCCCCTTTTGTCCCTGACTCACTCTCCTGCTCAGTTCTGTGGTGGCTCCCGGGGCTCTGGGGACCGCCCCTAGCTTCCTTGACCCGTAATAGATCTTCCCTCCAACAGCCTCTCTTGCAAGTCCTGTATTGTTGGTTTGTTGCCCCTGCCCCCCTTTCCACTGCCCTCCATAGTCTGTTGTGCTTCCACGGCCCTTCCTGCCTGCTCAGTGTGGTTAAATTGTTGCCTTTGCACCCTCCTACCTGCCTTCAATTTTCAGAGTCCGTGCCCCTGGCTCTGCCTCTCAACAGTATCCTAATGAACAACTAGATTGCTAACATTCTATATTTATTACAAAAGTGTGGAACGCCTGACATCATCTTGATGTAATCAAAACTGTAATACCTAGAGCATTTCCTTTAGAAATTACATATATGAGAGGGTCTTATTGGCATCAAAATTATGGTTAGTGCTCTAAAAGACTAAAATAAGGACATATTTTCTGAGTTTTCAAATAGCGACAAAGCACTTTTAAATTATTTGTTATCTTTATGTTTTTTTATCCAGTTGACCACTTGATTAAATGTTGCACTTAGGGGAGAGGATGTGGTGTTACTTCCAGAACTGCAGACTTTGCAACTGTGGAACCAGGTTGAAGTTTCTGCTTCAGCTCGACATTCTGTGATTCTGGTCAAATCACTTAGTCTCCCCATGTCTACAACCAAAATGAATTTGTTCTTGTGTGATGTAACCAATGCTCATGTAAAGCACTCCAATACCTGACAAGTCTGCACTATATAACACTGCAAAAACACAAAATAATAAGTGTTTTGCACACTTCTGTCATTGGGCTATATTTGGGCTATATCTGGGTGATTTTGGGCTACATTTGGGCTCTTTTGTCTCCGGTGGCCATCTTGGGAGATTTATTTGTTATGAAGTTTCCTAATTTCCTCATGTACTGCAGCCTCCTCAGTCGGAAATGCTTTCAGTTTTTTACTTTGATTCCATCATGAAGGTATTCAGATATGTCACACATTTGCCATGAATTCTGAATGTTAGCACTCTAGTTGCTCATTAGATCACTGTAGTAAAACTACTGTTCACCATGGAAGTCTGCTCCTGGTATTAAAAGTGCATGTTTCAGTCTGCATGTCAGAATTTTTTAATGAAATAGAAGAGGATTTGAGAAGTCACTCAAAATGTGCCCTCATTTTCTTTCTTCAGCATTAATCATAATTTCTCTGGCATAATGAACCCCCTCATTGTGTTCCTTTTTAAATTAAATGTTTTAAGTATTACCAGTTTATTCCAATCAAGATGGCTTCAGGTGTGCCATACTTTTGTCATAATGAAGACAGTAAGTGCTCTAGTTGTTTTTAAGAACATTCTTGGACATTCTGTCATTGGGCTATACTTGGGCTACATCTGGGTGATATTTGGGCTACATTTGGGCTCTTTTGTCTCTGGTGGCCATCTTGGGAGACTTATTTGTTATGAAGTTTCCTAATTTCCTCATTTACTGCAGTCTCCTCAGTAGGAAATACTTTCAGTTTTTTACTTTGATTCCATCAAGAAGGCATTCAAATGTGTCACACATTTGCCATAAAATCAGAATGTTAGCACTCTTTTTGCTCATTAGATCACTGTAGTAAAGCTACTGCTCACCAGGGAAAACTGCTGCTGGTATTGAAAGTGCATGTTTCAGTCTGCATGTCAGGATTTGAGAAGTCACTCAAAATGTGCCCTAATTTTTCTTTCTGCAGCACTAATCATACTTTTTATGGAAAAATGAACCCCCTCATTTTGTTCCTTTTTAAATTAAATCTTTTAAGAGTTACCACTTTAATCCAAGCAAGATGGCTTCAGGTGTGCCATACATTTATCATAAGTAGGACGGTTAGCGCTCTAGTAGTTCTTTGGAACACTCTGGAAAGCTGCAGTAGAACACAAAGGAATCAACTGACAGTCTCTGCCCTTGTTGGATGTACATGTTTTACTGAGAATGTCAGACTTCATTCTCACATGACTGAGAAAGATAATGTGAATTTACAGAAAATAAGCTCTCAGTTTAGCTTATAGATCACCTTCCAAACCTCTGTGGTAAAAGCATGAGAAAATATTTTTCTCTCAATCATGATATCCCAGCAGAAGGCTTTTTCACATGGTGAAATCACCTTAGAACATACCACAATTCCTAAAATGAGTATGGTACCATCAACAAATGATTTATAATGTAACTAAAGTCTTAAAATCTTCTATTAACTGCAATGCTTTTTAATGAGGTGCTATCATGTATATTGGTCCCAAGATGGCTGCCAACACTTCTTGGATGAAGTGCTGACAGCCAATCAGATCTCAGGATGAGATGTGTGGTTAGGCTCCGCCCACATATATATATTGATTTAAATGCTATTTTCTCAGGAACTACTGAACAGATTTACACCAGACCTACAAAAGGCACTTCCTTGACCTGAGGACTACCTCTCTGCCAAATTTCAAGTAACTCTGTTCAGCCGTTCGGGCTGTAGCTGTGTCTAAAGGTCCTATGGAAAAATGCATGGGAAAAACGCGTTTTGGGACCCCCCTTTTTTCTCAGCCCCCGCTTGACGAATCCCCCCGAGACTTTTAGGGTAGGAGCGGAGCGTAGCGCCCCACCTATTTTGAAAATTTCGCGAGGATTCATCGACCGGCGCCAAAGTTATTCCAAATAGAATGTTGCGGATTTCCTATGGAAACAGGGTCCTAACTATAACTATCTACTGGCGACCGCCAGTAGATAATATATATATATATATATATATATATATATATATATATATATATATATATATATATATATATATATATATATATATATATATATATTAGAAAGGAAAACACATAAGCATAATTTACTCACTTAGTCATCATGGGAGGCGGGGATAAACGCAAGTAAAGTTTATAGATAGGGCTCCTCATTCTAGGCGGTCGAAATTGGCTCTATGCCAGACAGCCTGTGGGGGGTTCCCATGGGGGGGGGGGTTACAGGGGCACAGAATGGGGTGCAGTGGGAGAAAATAAAAAATAAGTCCTCATTAGACACTTTTGAAACACTTTTTATTTTATCTTGGTCTTTTTTCATAAGAACCAGTGACCCTCGAGTCCAATGCCTCTAATACATTAAAATGACAGGGAGGGAAAACAAAGTTAGAATTATAACGTGGAATGTAAACGGCTAAAGGACAAAAAATAGGCAAAGGCTGGTAATGAATTACTTAGAAGAATCTAATGCCCAAGTATGTATCATAAAAGAAACCCACCTAACGGCAAGGGAAAGTAGGGAACTATACTCCAAACAAAGATGGATAGGAAGCCACGTAGCAGCAGATCAATCAGTATATTCGAAAGGTGCAGCAATAATCGTCCGGAACGGCTCAGGACTAGAAATGATCACTTCCAATACTGACAATTCAGGTAGATGGGTTATGGCTACTCTTTAATGTATGGGTTCTGAGTTTGTGTGCGCTGTTTTTTATGGCGCGAATACGGATGACCCCCAATATATAGTGGATATGAAATTAAGACTAGCAGGGGTAACATCACCTATAATATTAGGTGGGGATTTTAATACTCTCTTGGACCCAATTTTGGATAGATCTACAAGGAGGAGGGGGTCCAAACCCGGGCACCTAAAACAAGGCAGGCCTTAAAATACATGTTAAAGGATTTGGGAATGGTTGATTCTTGGAGACATCTAATGAAAGGAAAAAGAGCCTATACTTCTCACAGTAAAAAGTATCACCACTTTTCACGGTTGGACTATATACTGGTAGATAGAAAGTGGACGGGGAAAATAAAAGAGGTGCATATACATCCAGGACACATCTCGGACAATAATATGGTCAGCATCACATTGAGGGAGATAAGCGTTAGGAATAATGTCAGATGGACACTAAAGAGAGCCATTTTGGCGGATTTGGCCATGGCTGCCCTTTTGAAGGTAAAACCGTGGAATTTTTTCAGGTAAACGCCCACTCCTGCAAGGCTTATATTCGGGGGGGGGTTTGCAAAGTCAGGTCTCATATAAAAATAAAGTGGAATGAGTTGGATTAAAAAGCTAGAGGAGGAGATTAGGTTATAAGAAGGAAGGATACAGCAGGACACACAGTATAGTGAAGAGATGGAAAAAAGCTGGAGGATGCTAGATTGAATTATAGAATGAGACTAGAGACAAAGAGCAGAGAAAGGTGGGAGGCTTTTTTGAGTATGGCAAAAAAGCCGGAGCATTACTAGCTTGGAAGGCGAGGGCAGATAGAGAGAGAAACCATATTGGTGAGTTGGTTATTAATCCAGAGGGAGATGTTACTAATAATGAGGAGGAAATTCAGGAAAGCATAGTAAAACCCTTCCCAGAACTGTACACAGAGCCAGGAAGGCCGGATAGAGAGGTCTCAAAGAATTGGTTAAATAACATTGACCTCCAGAAGGGAGGAACAGGGTCAACGCTCCAATTACGGAAGTAGAAATTAGAGAACAACTTAAACACATGAAGAATGGTAAGGCGGCTGGTTCAGACTCAGTTCTGGTTGAGGTTTATAAATTGATAATAGAGGAGATTGTAATGGAAATGGTGACTCTCTTTTAATGTTGTAGATGAGGAGGGAGATCGGATTCCGTGTTCATGGAATGAGGCCATAATAATGTTTATTTTAAAACCAGCAAAGGATCCGAGAAATGCCGATTCATATCGACCAATCTCTTTATTAAATGCCAATCTAATAATTTATACAGGCATATTGGCTGGGAGACTGGCTAAGGTGGCACCTAAGTTGATACACATCGACCAGAAAGGGTTTGTCCCCAAGAGGCAAATACAAGAGCTCACACTCTCATTAATTGGGACTATCGACCTAGCAGTGGCGAGATCGATCCCCTTGGCAGTAATTACTATTGACCAGCGACGGCCCGTATAGGGCGTGTTACCGGGGCGGTGACGTGGGGCAGAGGAGGGGCAGGGTGGGGGGTTGTAAAAAGGCGGCATGTGGCCGATTGCAGGTAAGTTACTAAAAAAAAAAAACGAATTTCGTTGCGCGCGCAGCATCGCCAAATGCGATGCAGCGCGTGCAACAAAATTTGTTTTCTTTATTTTTTTTGTAATTTACCTGCAATCGGCCGTATGCCGCATTTTGCAAACCCAACCCTGCCCCTCCTCTGCCCCACGTCACCGCCCCGGTAACACGCCCTATACGGGCTGTCGCTGCTATCGACACCGCCAAGACTTTTGATTGTGTCAGCTGGTCATTTTGTGGTAAATAATTTAATTACCGGGACTTAATTTGATACAGAAAAATAATAAATATAGCTCAGTAAAATAAGAGGCAAAATCCGTGATATTAGAGGTTCGGAATGGGCTTTATTCCAATGGACGATTCGAATCGTTGACTCCAGGTTCCATCACCACGGAGGTTCAGGAAGTGAAGTACATACTTTATTGATAAGCAATCACTTTTATACAATAGGCATTACAGTGAAGCAAATGCAGGAGGCGTAACAATTGATAGTACAGATAAAACATACATGCGTAGCAAAAATGGGCGTAACTGGGTGTAACTAAAGAACGTCATCAGGTATGATGTCATAATAGGGTGGTTCCATGAAAGAATTTCGCAATGTCAGCAGAAATACTTGGCAGAAATGCGCGCGCAGTAGCATGACGTATGATTGACGTGCAACTAGGGGGTGAAGGGGATTTGACATTTAACTCTACATGTGGCGACAGATGTCTGGAGGGTCAAGTCAACCTAATCCCAAATCATATCTAACATCCTATGTTTAAAGAACTATGTTATCCAAAAGAGAGGTCTCTTAGAGTAGAATCTTATTCTATACTGACTATACTGACTGTTAGTGCGTGTACAAGCGTCTAAGTGTCTACACTAGATGCGAGGGCAGAAGTCTTCCATAATAATAGGGCTATGAATTACTTGCATAAAGACAGAGAAGCCGGGCCTTTGCTCGGTAGCTGGAAGAATGTTTACTTAAACTACTAGACAGGAATGCATTGGGCAGGGAGCGGAGCAGATAATTTCGAAGGTGAAATACAGTTCTTGGCAGGCAACAGGCTGATGTCAGGCATCGTGAGCCGCGCAGGGAATAAGACAAAGTTCATGGTCACAGATGCAGGCTCAGACTGGAGCTTTCAGAGGCAGAAGGAAAGAAAAGCTTGATGGCAGAATCAGGGCCTACTTGTCTGGACTGTACAATGGCATAAGTGCACCATATAAAGCCGGTGGCCTTTCATACTTAGGAATGGAATATCCGGCCCATTCATGGCGGATCTGAAAGAGGACATGTTAACGGTGGACGCACATGTATTTGCGTCTTCATAACTGGAACTGGAGGGAACATACATGTACTTGTGATTTATACATGAAACCGTTGGGGTCCAAGATAGGGGACATAACTGATCAGAAAAATCCATATTTCCACATTCCCTCCTTGTCCCCTACTTGCCCGTCAAGAGATATCAATCTTCATCAATCCATTGATCTGTTCATATAACATCATTTGTTCTTCTTTTTTCTTCTGAAACGAGCGAAATCTTGGTGGTGGAATACACGATGTGGCACACAGACCACAGATCGCTGGTCCACATTGTAGACATAGACAACAACTGAATAGTATGAGAAAGCCAATACCTAGGAAGGATAGGACCTTCCATCCAAAGGTAGATAATACACTCCAAAACCAACCGGACCAAGTCCAGGTGCCTGGATTCTGATGTATCTGGCTTACAATCTTATGAAGGCGAGTTATGGCTTTATATACAGATGGCGAATTTTCTGGTATGAAAATGCAACAACTTGATCCGATGACCCTACAAGCTCCGCCCCTATCGGCCAGGATGACGTCAAGGACAAGACGATTTTGAAGCACAACAATCCGCATAGCAGACTGCTCTTCTGTTAAATTGCCTAAGGCGGAAATAGTTTCGTTCACTACTGCTTCAAGGGTTCTAGTTAATCTACGTATCAGCTTACTATTAGTAACGGTACCTATATAGGGAAAGAGACCTTTATTGAAATCTGTGTATTTTTCCCATGCTGTTTCAGTGTAATCGACTATTGGGAGATCTCTCCTTTCTCTATGGTGTACTAAATGAGTATTTCTGTGATAATCAGGAGGAGCTAGGAAAACAGGTGGCAAAAGGAATCCGATGTAGCAGGTACCATCCCAATCTAGAGGCAGACGTATATATGCCGTCTGACCACATATAAAGTAGGAATGGCGGGAAGCTCCAAATGTCGACTTGCCTTGATCACTAAATTCTATTATAGTGGTGCATCTACTATGGCCCATATGTATGGAACCATTCTTTCTTACACATAATTCACCTTTTACTGGAAATACTGACATGGCGGGCAAAATTGGAGTAGCTTCGGATTCGACATTTAGGATCATAAGATTAAGCGTAAAATTACCTAATCCATACACTTCGTTTTCCAGATCAGTTCCTGTTCTTTTGGGAAGTCCCTCCTTGTTAGGGTAGCAGACTTTAAGTAAAACTAAGTTCAAATTTCCCCATACCCAGTTGTCTTGATTAACTGCAGAATTTGAATCTAGGGAATTGATTAAACTAAACCATGCTCCACAGGAGCCGTTGTGTGTGAACGGGTATGGAAAGAGAGGTAAAATTCCTTTATAATTCTGATAGGGAGGGAGTCGGCCACATATCCAACAATTTGTAGCATTGCTAACCTGATGGGAATGATGTAACATACTAATAAACGTGTTATTGCGCAGCGCAAATCTATATGACAATTCATGCAGAGGTAATTCGCTAAAAGAATGTTCAGCAGTAACATTATAAACATGTCTAGAAATAGGATAATATATGTGCAACAATATACTTGCAGTAATTATTAAAAGACTTAGGAAAAACAGAATTAATAACGTCACTGTGCAATGACTACGCAGTGATTTACAGTACGCATGTCGTTTCAGCTTTATCCTTTTGTTTCTTTCTCTGTACAGGTCTAAGGGATACATGTCAATGACAAATTCGACCGCTTCACCTTGGAGAGGACTTAAACAATCAAATTGCCTGACTGGTTAGACCTGAGTTTTAGTTTATATAGTTCACGACTATTCAATTCAACCAAAGGAAGTTTAGAGTCACTCGGGGAAGACACGCAAGGTGTGTCGTTTACATCTGATGGTAGTCCATGAAATTTCTTGATATGACTTGAATGTATCCAGCCCTTTCGACCCTCGATCTTTACGGCTGTCCTCGTCGTTAACAATACGAGCTGAGGCGACCTCCACCTAGGATCCAGCTGAGACTTCCGATCAAAGTTCCTCACTAAGACCAGATCCCCTGGAATTACGTCATGGGGTTTCACCTCAGTGTTGTCGGGAAAAGCTGCAGCTACCTGTGAACGACAAGATTGTAGTGCAGACATCAAGGAAGCCAAGTAATCTGTCAGCATATTACAGTCAATATCAGTTATTTTGCGTGGTATAGGCGTCCCCCACATATTTGGTGGTCTGCCAAAGATCACCTCATACGGGGATAGCCCTGTTCGAGAGTGTGCTACCATTCTCATGTAAAAGAGTGCAACGGGTAAAGCTACTACCCAGTCGACACCTTTCTCTCTACAAATTTTGGATAATCTAATTTTCAGGGTCTGATTATGTCTTTCCACGAGGCCTGCTGCCTCGGGGTGTCGGACACAGTGAAACTTCCACTGATAACCTAACAAAAGTGAAACGTGTTTCATTAGTTCGGATGAGAACGGCTGGCCGTTATCTGAGTGGACAACACGTGGTAAACCGTACCGTGGGAAGAATTCTCGAACTAACTGTTTGGCAGTAGTCGGGGCAGTGTAATCTGAAACTGGGTATGCCTCTGTCCAACGAGAAAGAGCACAGACAACTACGAGAACATATTTGAATCCTCGACATCGTTCCATCTGGATATAATCCATCTGGAGGACTTCAAAAGGGTGATCAGGAGGCTGAAATCCACCCTGTTCTACGGGAATGCTTTTTCCTGGGTTAAACTGACAACAGATCATACAGGTACGGACTTTTTGTTTAGCTGCTGCTCGTAAATGTTTGTTGAACCAAATGTGTTGGATGCTGTCTAGCATAGCTTTTTCTCCTAGATGTGCTGGACTATGTACAGTGTTAATAACGACTTGGACCATTGAATCAGGAAGGAACCACACAGATTTTTCCTTCGTCATCCATCCTTGATCCGTTTGGATCCCTCCTAATTCAGTCCATTTCTTTATTTCGTCTGGAGTAGCATGTGTCTGTATGTCAATTACGTCAAGAGCGGGATCCTTAACCATCATGCAATGTGTTGGTGTCGGGACTATTGTCTTTGTCATGTCGGATGTTTGAGTTTGAGCAGTCTGTTTAGCTGTTCTGTCAGCTAGATCATTGCCTTGAGAAATGATATCAGTAACTTTCGTATGAGCTTTACATTTCATAATTGATATTGCAGTGGGTAGATGTATTGCATCTAATAAGGCATGAATGAGGGGTCCGTGCTGAATGTGGGCACCGTGAGAAGTTAAATAACCTCTCTCTCGCCACAGCACGCCGAAGTCATGTACAACTCCGAATGCATAACGTGAATCAGTGTATATGTTGACTTTTTTATTTGTGGCTTGAATACAGGCTTGTGTCAAAGCCATGAGCTCTGCTGCTTGAGCGGACAAGATATTTATACAATTTGTTTCAATGATTTCAGTGTCTGTTGTGACTGCATAAGCGGCTACTAACTCTCCGGTACCTGTTCTCATACATGAACCATCTACATACAACGTCAGGTCTGGGTCTGACAATGGGACGTCTGTCAAATCTTGTCTGGGTTTCGTCGTGATAGTGGTAACTTCAATACAATCATGTGCAAGTGGGTCTGTTCCATTTACAGGTAACAGTGTGGCAGGATTCAATGTACTACAACGTCTGATTTCTATATGTGGCTGAAACAATGTTAATTCGTAACCGGTGAGTCGTGCTATAGTCAAGTGTTGTGTTTGTGTGCGGTTCAAAAGAACCTCTACTGCATGTGGTACTTGTACTGTCAATGGATGTCCTAATACTATGGCATCGCTTTGTCTGATTGCTAAAGCTGTTGCTGCCACTGATTTTAGGCATGCAGGCAAAGCCTGAGCTACGGGATCTAATGTACTAGAAAAATAAGCACATGGTTTGTGTGATCCTGCTTGTTCCTGTGTGAGTACTGACAAGGCAGTACCTTCGCGTTCTGTAACAAAGAGTGTAAACTGTTTATAGTAACATGGTGTTGCTAAAACGGGTGCTTGACATAAAGCTTTCTTTAGGCTTTCAAAAGCTTGTGCATGTTCCTGAGTCCAAGGGAGAACAGTCGATGTGGCTGCCTCCTGTGTTGTCAATTGAATGAGTGGTTTTGCTAGAAATGCATACTGAGGGATCCACTGCCTACAATATGAAGTGAGGCCTATGAACGCCCGCACCTCCTTTTGTGTCTTGGGTATTGGCATATTAGCTATTAGCTGAATGCGGTCGGGTGTAAGCTGCCTTCCCTCCTTGGACAGCGAGTGTCCAAGATAAACAACTCGCTGGACACAGAATTGCAGCTTGGAAGGGGACACCTTGTGCCCCTTTTCGGCCAAAAATTGTAATACCGTCAGTGATGCTTTCTCACATTCAGGTTCGTTTCTAGCGGTGATCAGCAGATCATCGACATATTGAAGCAGGGCAGTGTTGACTGGCATGTGGATACTGTCAAGTTCTCGTTTCAGTGCTTGGCTATAGATGCTGGGGCTTTCTGTGAATCCTTGAGGTGCGCGTGTGAATTTAAAGCTACGTCCATTTAAACTAAATCCGAACAAGTATTGGCTTTCCGGATCTATTGGGACGCTGAAAAAGGCATTCTTAAGATCAATTACAGTAAAGAATGTTGCTTCGGAATCAATGGCTGTCAGCAATGAAGAAATGTCTGGGACTACGGGGTATTGTGGCACAATGCATTTGTTCAATTCGCGCAGATCAATAACCAATCGATATACTGGCGGGGCCTTTGGATCTGTTCGTTTAAGAATCGGAATTATCGGGGAATTACATACATTGGAGTCTGTTTCCACAACCACTCCTTGGACAATGAGCTCGTCAATAATTTGCAGTAAAGCCACTACAGCTTCTGGTGGTAACTTGTATTGTCGCATTCGTGGTAGTACCACTCCTGCCTTTAGTGTAACTCGATATGGTGTAATATTCATGCAACCCACATCAGTAGGGCCTTGTGCCCATAAATGTGTAGGTAAAGTCTGTAGTCGGGGATCCATGTCTCGAGACACATAGTGACCTTTGAAATCACGTAAAAACAATCTTACTCCTTCCGGAGAACAACATATTATAGCTCCTAGAGCTTTCAGTGTTTTTATACCTAACAGGTTTTCTGGACATGATTTAGTAAGCAATAAATCTGTAGTTCGGGTTAAGGGTCCTATCGTAAGTGGAAGAGGCTGTGATACCTCATTAACAATAGGTTTTCCTGAAAAACCAAGGGAAATATTCTGTGAGCCTGAGAGGGGTGCCGCTGGAACTTCACTACGTTTTATAGTTGTTCGACTTGCCCCTGTATCAAGTAAAAATTTTCTATCTTGGCTGAAATATTCTGTGAGCCTGAGAGGGGTGCCCCTGGAACTTCACTACGTTTTATAGTTGTTCGACTTGCCCCTGTATCAAGTAAAAATTTTCTATCTTGGCCTAATAGTTCACTATGTACATAAGGTCCTTCTTGGTCTACAGGGACCTCGATAAGGGGTAAGTCAACTTCCCTCTCTAGGCTGGTTCATGCGTATCGTTGATAATCAGGATAGTCATACTGTGCGGTCTGGTACAGCTGTCGTGTCGTGGTTTGTGTGGCAGCAATAGGCAACGCTGGTGCAGCTGGCACAAACTGTATAGACTGTTGTGGAGCTGGCATGGCCTGTGCATGCTGCGGAGCTCCTTGTTCATTCTGATCCTGTCTAGGTGGCCGTGGTCTTTCTTGTGTTTTACCTGTGGCGATATTACGCTTCAAGACTGGGCAATCGTGTATGTAATGACCTGGTTGTTTACAATAGTTGCATGTCCCTTTTACAGGTCCTGCTGAATCACCGGACTGTGTCGTACCCTTTTTATGACCTTCAGCTGGAACTGTCTGGGAGACTAGCATTTTCATTTTTGTGTCTTTCATGCGTTTCTGTTCATGTTCTTGTTCCTCTCTAATCCTATTGTAATGGTACTGTAACATTTGTAACATTTGTGATGGGGTATTACCTTGCCAGGTACTCTCGAATTTTAATACTCTATTCTTCACTTGAGGCAAGGAATTTTCAACTAATTTTGTCACAAACAGATGTGGGTATGACTCGCTACTTGCTTTTATACCACTATTTATACCAAAACATTTTTCGAATCGGGCATAAAAATCACTAGTGTCTTCATCTTGCTTTTGTTTACAGGCTGATATTGCACCCCAGTCTTCCTTTTTCGTGGTTAATAAACGTGGCAGTACCTGTACTAGTAAACCTGGTAGTGCTTTAGTTTTATCCCCAAGCCCCGAACCTGGACCTCGGGCCTTTTCTTCATTTTCTAATGCTGTCCAGTCTATCTTTTGGTCTCCCACCTCCCACTCTTTTTCCTTGAGTTTTTCATAAATGCCAGCAGGCATTAATACCTTTAATATTGTCATAATGTCGGGATAGGTATACTCTCCCATGAGTAACATGTCTTTAATTTCTCGGTGAAAACCCGCTGGGTCTTTGTCATGACTGGGTACCACTTTCTTCATTTCTAACAATTCTATTTTCGATATGGGCGTATATACAAATACACGTTTAAACTGATTGTCCTCGCCCTTTATTGGGTGTACTTCTCGTAAGGGATTCTGTCTGTCCATGTAATACGTCGTTCTTTCCTTGATGGGCAGTGAGACATGTTCTGGGCATATAAAAAGAATGTACTGCTTTCTTGATTCTAGTATATCTCTAATTAACCTAGTACCTGAACCTCTCCATCTATTCGTGAGTAATTCAGTCAATATATCAGGTAAAGGACCAGGATCAGAATGTTGGCTTTTATAAAGTATAAGAAGTTGCTGAATCATATAAATCCCAGCTAAACGCTGTTCATCTGGGGTGAGGTTCAAAAATGTGTGTGCTACTGTATCATCACCATATTTTCCGGGACTGTCAACCCAATGAACGGCTGACCTGGCTAATTCTTGTTCATCCATAGAATCGAGTAAATGATAACCCCTTCGTTCTCGGAGTAATTTGTCAGCGGCTTGGAACGAATGCTCGGGGGACCTTAGATTTATTATAGGTGTTTGGAAATTCCTGTTATTATCTGGACATATCGGACGTATCGGGTCAGTGAAACATCTAGTACTATTACCAGATCTTCCTCTACCTACATAGGCTATGGTTTCTGACTGTCCTGTGGGCAGTCCTGATCCTTCCTCCTCCTCGTTTTGTTCAAACTGGTCTACCGCTAATCTCTCTTCGTGTAGGCGTTCTATTTCTTTACGGATCTTTCGGCACATGGCTATTATACATGTTTGCCTATCATGTCTTCCCTCTGATATATTCTGGCTCCATCTGGTAAGAGTTTGCATTATTTCCGGATCTACCCCCGGTCGGTCTTGATTTCTGATTACACAATTTATGAGGAAACGCAACAGTTCCCCCTGTATCTCCACTTTCTGGTATTCCATAGCTCTGTTAATACATTCAGAATCTCGCCCTGTTTGGACAAAATGATATATATTATCTAGATGCATAGTCATTCCTGGTAGCTTCCCTAAATACACCGCAGCTCGTCTGATACGTAATGATGCCAGGATCATTTCGTCCTCTTTGCCGGGCACAGGGTCATATCTACAATCTACAAGAAGTTCCTTAAGCGTGCGGGAATTTATGAGTTTGGGCGTACGTGGATGCGCTGATTCTTGAAAAGTACGTTTATTTATTCTGGGTGGCGTAGAAAAAATGTTGGTAGCACCTCCGGTAGCCCCGTCTGGGGTATCGGGCGTGAAAGGATTCGTTGAACGCGATACAGCAACTATAGGTGTGGACACAGCTGTAGAAGCAGCTGTAGGAACAGATGTGGAAACAGATGTGCTTGCCGGAACTTGTGTCAGGATTTGAAGCTGTAGAGATACAGATACAGGATCTTGGCGTTGAACCTCCCTGGCAGACGGTCTATGTGGGGCGGAGTTAGCATACTCGGGAGCTGCGTCATCTAAATATGAGGAAAGGAAAACATCTTCTGCTGTTCTAGGATGCCCCTTAGGATGCATTTTTATTGGGAACAATGGGGGTGGCAAGTCTTTTGGTATCTCCGGAGTAGCCTTAGGTAATCCCTCGGCCAGAAGGGGATACATACCATTCATAAGGGCATTTCTTTGTCTGTCTACTTGTTCTGATTTCACTCGTGTACCTTCTTCAATTAATAGATTTTCTCGGACTTTGTTTGAATTTTCCTTACTCTTCTCTTCCTGTCTACGTGCTTTTTCTGTACGTCTATACGATTCTTTACGCCATAATTCAATGGCGTCTTTCTGTGATTGTCTGGCTTTCCTTTTCCATAATTCTTCCTCTACTTTCACGATGCACTCTGCATCCCAGGTCCCAGCTGCGGGCCACCTCTGACTTTCTGGTAATTCCTTAGTGTAGTCTACCCATAGATCAAGAAATAATATAGCGTCTAAGCCGTGTTTATGATACATGAAGTACCCTGGAGTGTCCCTAGGAGGAATGGGAACAGCTTCTTCGAGTACCCCTTTTCTAGTTGTGATCTGTCTTAGTTTCGAAAAGAGCGGCATATTGAGAACTGATCTGATACTTGGTTTTGAACAAACTTAATACAATAAACACAATAATGAACAGTCATTCACACCACAATATGCAGGACGTATTAATACATTTAACATTTAACGTTTAAATGAGCAACAATGATGATGACGATCTGATAAAACTTAATCACTAAACATAATCCTCAGCATTAACTGAATTATTCTGAATTCATATACTTGATATACTAGATATACTGCTAAACAGTACAGATACACTGCTAAAACAGTGCAGACCGGATTTGTGTACCCAAACCCGTCTGGACCGGCACCACTTATGTGCACGCCAGAACGCCTCCCCAGTAATGGTACTCACCGGGTAGCTCGGAACGGAAGGCCTCGGAACGGAACTGAACTGAACTGGACTGGACTCGACTCGAAAACTTCGGAAAACTTCGGAACATCGGAAACCTCGGAACTTCGGAACTTCGGAACTTGGTGGGCCTCTGTATACCTCGGATCTTGCTCCCTCAGCTAGGCTCTGGTCGGGATACTTCGCACTTCTCACCGCCTCGTCTGGGTGTTGATCGCAGTCTCAGTCGCCCCCGCTTGACCGGAGGGAGATACAGGAAATCCTGCTGGTACGCGTTGTTGTCCGTCCAGCTGTGGCAGGAGACCGGGCCTGCAACGCACCGCCGGCGCGTGAGATGAGAAAGTGTCCCTGTTCGGGCGCCATTCATGTGGTAAATAATTTAATTACCGGGACTTAATTTGATACAGAAAAATAATAAATATAGCTCAGTAAAATAAGAGGCAAAATCCGTGATATTAGAGGTTCGGAATGGGCTTTATTCCAATGGACGATTCGAATCGTTGACTCCAGGTTCCATCACCACGGAGGTTCAGGAAGTGAAGTACATACTTTATTGATAAGCAATCACTTTTATACAATAGGCATTACAGTGAAGCAAATGCAGGAGGCGTAACAATTGATAGTACAGATAAAACATACATGCGTAGCAAAAATGGGCGTAACTGGGTGTAACTAAAGAACGTCATCAGGTATGATGTCATAATAGGGTGGTTCCATGAAAGAATTTCGCAATGTCAGCAGAAATACTTGGCAGAAATGCGCGCGCAGTAGCATGACGTATGATTGACGTGCAACTAGGGGGTGAAGGGGATTTGACATTTAACTCTACATGTGGCGACAGATGTCTGGAGGGTCAAGTCAACCTAATCCCAAATCATATCTAACATCCTATGTTTAAAGAACTATGTTATCCAAAAGAGAGGTCTCTTAGAGTAGAATCTTATTCTATACTGACTATACTGACTGTTAGTGCGTGTACAAGCGTCTAAGTGTCTACACTAGATGCGAGGGCAGAAGTCTTCCATAATAATAGGGCTATGAATTACTTGCATAAAGACAGAGAAGCCGGGCCTTTGCTCGGTAGCTGGAAGAATGTTTACTTAAACTACTAGACAGGAATGCATTGGGCAGGGAGCGGAGCAGATAATTTCGAAGGTGAAATACAGTTCTTGGCAGGCAACAGGCTGATGTCAGGCATCGTGAGCCGCGCAGGGAATAAGACAAAGTTCATGGTCACAGATGCAGGCTCAGACTGGAGCTTTCAGAGGCAGAAGGAAAGAAAAGCTTGATGGCAGAATCAGGGCCTACTTGTCTGGACTGTACAATGGCATAAGTGCACCATATAAAGCCGGTGGCCTTTCATACTTAGGAATGGACTATCCGGCCCATTCATGGCGGATCTGAAAGAGGACATGTTAACGGTGGACGCACATGTATTTGCGTCTTCATAACTGGAACTGGAGGGAACATACATGTACTTGTGATTTATACATGAAACCGTTGGGGTCCAAGATAGGGGACATAACTGATCAGAAAAATCCATATTTCCACAATTTCTCTGGGCAGTTCTAGACATAATAGGTTTCAGTATCAACTTTATTCAGGTAGTGCAAAAATGATATGAGCAGCCACGGCCAAAATTTTGCTTAATGGCGTATTGACAGGGAGTTTCAAAATCATGAGGGGGACGAGACAGGGGTGTCCCCTGTCCCCCCTTCTTTTTGATATATATATATATGGAACCACTTGCGCACAATCTAAGAACAGATGAGCCTATCATCCCTATCCACCAGCTGCCAACGAATAGTAAAATTGCTGATGATTTGGTAGTTTTTACTTCCGACCCAGCGCAAACATTGACAAGGATAGAGCAATTGACAACAGAATTTGGTGCTCTCTTGGGATATATGGTTAATATTTCAAAAACAGAAGTAATGACCTGGAACATGGCAGGTTGGGGTGGCAGAGCTTGATCAGAGATTAAATATATGGGGATAACAATTGTAGAGAAAATTGAGGAGATCCCCTCCCGTAACTTGAAATGAGCGATGAAGGAGGTAGATAGGAAACTAGCCAAATGGAAGAATTTACACCTATCAATATATGGGAGGGTTAACCTAATAAAAATGTATGTTCTCCCAAAACTAACCTATCACAGGAAGATATCTAGTTTTATCCGGGCATCTCACAGGATACGGCTCTCCTGGAAAAAACTCAGAAGTTATCTTAAGAAGGGGGGGTTGGCACTACCAGACCTTAGATTGTACTGTATGGCCTTTCAATTTAAGAACTTTTGCATGTTAGTGGGGGACCCTGTTAACACCACATGGGGACTAATACTTGGTGAAATGATTAAAGAAGTGGGAGGAGCCTTTTTATACAAATTTGGAGCCCAAAAATATTTCAAAAAATAAGGTTAAAGGTGCTGCAAGCAGCCATAAGTCTCTGGATAGCAGTGAGAGGGACCTTAAAGATCGGCTATTTCTCAGACTTTGACCCAATTTGGGAATCCCCGGGAACACCAGAATGTCTGAAGGATGCCCTGGGCCTGCCTTTAAAGCAGGCAGGCGTAACAAAATGGGGAGACCTAATAACAACAGGTGTATTGGTTCCATGGGAGGTCCTGAACATTAAGACAGGTAACTGCCTTTCCAGGTTCAGTATCTGCAGCTTACTTCATGGGCTTTGGCTGCAGAGGAGGAAGTAAGAGGAAATTGGGAATTTGAGACCTTGCTTCAGGATCCAGGTCAGAAAGCTAAAGAAGTCGCAATTTGGTATAGATATCTGTTGGAAGCAGAGGAAGAGAAAATGAAGCCCTTATCTGAGGTCTGGACTGATATATTGCGGGAGGGTAGTGTACAATCACTGTGGATAGACTCCATAAAACTACTCTATGATATAGTAACACCTGCAAATCTTAAACATCACCACTTTTTTGTTATCCATAGGTTGTACTGGACACCACAAAGATTATCCAAAATTTGTGCTACAACCAGAGCCAAGATGTAAAAAATGTAACTACCCAAAGGCCAATGATGTCCATGTTTTTTTCACATATCCAGAGCTAAAAGAATTTTGGAGGTCCGTGGAAAACATCATAAGGGACATTTTAGGAGAAAATATAACTTTATCCGAAACATTGGTACTCCTTGGGGTGGATTATACATCTAAACAGGAGTTAAATAACAAACAACGGGGATTATTATTTTATTTGATACTCTTGGCCAGGCGGGAGATCTGTAAACTCTGGCTGGATCCCCTACCTCTGAACTTAGTCACCTGGTGAAATATGGTTAAATGGACATGCAGTATAGATACCAAAAGGGGCACACGAAGGTATACAGAAGTATGGGAGGACTTTTTGAAATGGTCAGGTTGATAACTATGTAGAAGGGCCATGATTACGGAAAAAATAAAAATCTAGTCCAATGATTACATCAAGCCATGGATAGAGGCGGTTTGAAGGCTCTGAGCCCTACCCCCTATTGTCGGTCGAAAGGTGCCGTGGAAGGTGCTGTCCGAGTACTATTTGGACCATAGACGCATCAAGGGTGCTTCCAACTGGTTCAGAATGTAGTAACCATGGTGAAATGAGGACAAAAAAAAAAAAGGACCATTACCCTTTTTCTTTGAGCTCAGATATTCTTGATGCTCTCCATAAGGCCAGGATATTTCTCAAAATTGATCTAAGGGAGGCATGTCATCTTTTGAGAATTATGAGTAGACATAAGTAGAAAATAGTTTTAGATCATCTCTAGGACATTTTGAATGTAGAATAATGTTTTTTGGCCCAATGTAGCATCCCAGTGTTGTTTCATAGGTTCATAGATTCCATCTTCTCTGATGTACTTATCCATTCCATGGTTTTTTAGTTAGATAATATTCGTAGGTTCTCAAAATACCCAAGGCAACATGCAGCACATGTCAAAAAAGTCCTTCAACGATTGAAAGAAAATTACTTGTTTACCAAGCCAAAAAAATGCAATTTTGATCACAAACCTGTGAAGTATATAAGTATTAAAAAAATCTGCAAGTGGACCAGTCAAGGGTGATAAAAAGGTTAGTTCTATTTTTACTTGGAAAGATCCTTCCATGATTAGAGAAACACAGAGCTTGATAAGATTGGCTGATGGGAAACATCCTTTACCCCCAGTCACAACAATGACCTAACTTTACAACGCAGTCACTACCCCGACTGCGACGTTACTACATGCTCTTTTCACCCGCAAGTCGTTACAATTACTTAATTCAGCAGCACATTGTTGGACTGGTGTTGGATTTTTAAGTCCAACCCCTTCCCTACTGTTGCGCAGAATGGAGTTGGCATTGTCATTTATACTATTTCAAAGTCCAGTGCCCCCTAAGGCAAGTTGTTGTAATGACTTGCGCGGTAAAGTAACACATGGTAACATCACAGTCGGTGTAGTGACTGCGTTGTAAAGATATGGGGGGAAATGCATGCGGGATTCTAAGCTGGCTGATTCCAACCAAAAATGTATGAAAGAGTTTTTAAATATCTTAAATCCCTTCAAAGATCTCTTGAAAAATGGAAAACTCCACAAAGGGTTGGATAAAGCATCTTCAGCGTTTTCAGAGCTTAGGAAAAGACTAAATGAAGATTCTGGTCTTTTGAACTCTGTGGAGTGTCATTCATGTCTTCTTTGGGCTCCACTGTTTGCTCTGGGCTTGCCCTGACTCCCCTGCTTTTAGTGAGTCGCCTGGACCTTGCTGGTCCTTCTCTTGCAACTTCTTGACTTCCTGCGTGGGTTGCTTTTGCCAAGGCTTGTTGGTGTTCTGCCAGACACCAACCCCTCAGCACTCGACATCCTTCGTGGGACAGCTTGTGTCCGGGTCCTGGTCATTCTCAGCATCCCCTGGTCCCCACAGCTTCAGAGTCAAGGTCATCAACATATATCCTGAAGTACCGGACATCTGTGGGCATTCGTCTACTGAGCCCGTGGTCACTCCCAAGTGACCCAGACTCTGTTCCCTCTGCTTTCTAGTAGTCTTCATCAAGAATCCATATTTGGATGTCCACGGACACTTTCTTCTCTTACAGCAGTGGCACTTTCCTGAAGTCCTCCTTTGTGTTTGACAGCTGTTTCCGACACCACGTCACTCCTATGCACCTGGCTTCCCTGGTGTGGTTAACATGGGTACTAGGGTAACCATGGGTGGGGTGGCTCTACCACCTTCTGTCTTCCACTGGATTTCTTCAGGGTCCACTGGGAAGGGTCCTTAATCTTTAAAAATCCAACTGCTACTTAAACATAGAGTTGTATGGAGCCCGCGGTCATGTTCTCACACTGCACGTGTCCTCTGTGGGGTCCCTATCTGCTTACTTTGGGTGGTTCCTTGGGTCCCCAGTGATTCTACAGCCTCCCGACATTCTCCTGACTCAAGTCGTGGTTCTTATACCACTTTCTTAGTATATGGTTTGGTCCCCCCATGGGGCCCACTGTGTATTTGTGCTATTTACTGTCATTTCTTTTCTATAGTATTGTGTGCTTTGTGTATATCTCCATGTAGGAGATACTATAACGTACTAGAGAGTATTATATAATAAATATATATTTTTATAAATACCTTCTGTGGTTCTCTTTAATTTAATCTATACTATAAGATTGGATTCTGGTGAAACAAGCTGCTTTACACTCCTTCAAGACTGAGCCTGAAGGTCGCTCTCCACAGCTACCACTTAGAGAGCTTTCTGTGGTTGTCTAAGACCTCTTACATCACCATAAAGGTTGTCTGGACTGGTGCAAGGTGCCCACTTTAATTAGCAGACATCATATACCAGGCCAGTTTCTCACATCTGCCCACTAAGGTCAGCCTATTGCCTGCTCTTTGTAGGCATTTCACACTCACACACTCCTATTCATATGCTTATTGCTGTCTGGAAGGAGTGGGAGAGCAAATGTAAACAGGCCTCCAAAAAGCTTTAGGCGGGGAAAGGGTACTGTTCTAAAAGTACATTGTCATTAATAGTCATCAAAAATCTGACTTTGATTTGAACCTTTGATTTAGAATGAAGGTTTCCTGTGACCTTAGAGTATTTGAGCAATACTGGTTGGTATATCAGTGTTTCACAATGTTGTTGGTTTTTGCTCACTGTGAATGGTTCCTATGAGGCTGTTCGCTTCATGTGCTCCTGCTGCCTACTTGTTTTTCTGCTTACCTGCAACTAGAGGTTGTTTTTACAGCTTCAGATTTTCCCCTGGAAACTGGTGTTTACCAACCAGCTCAACAGTTTCTTCTGCTCTAGAGTTTTCTTTTATATTAAACCTTGAGTTAGAACAGGTGAAAGTGAGTCACAGGCCTTTTCTCTGCGGCAAGCAAAAGAGTCTACCTCCTTAGCTTTAAGACCAGCCCTTCACAGATTGCAATTAGCCCATCCAAAATGATTCCTTTTGTAGAAAAATACTTTGATTAGCTCCGCCTCATTTTTATTTACAATTTGATCAATATTCTGAAAAAAGTATTAATATTATTTGGTTACGTTGTTTTACAAAACACCTAGCAATTGTTCATGTCTGCAAGTTAGTCCATATGTTTGAACAGTATTCATTGAGTATCAGTTTTACCTGGCGTGTCATCTGGCCTACATAATGACTCGCCTTGGGCATTTTTTGTGTATATCATGATTTGAATAACAATTTAAAAATTGATGACTCTTGAATACTTTTGCTGTTTATGGATGATAAAAGTTAATAGATTTAACTAAGTAGTTACAGTTAGTGCAATGTACATATGGAAAACAACCATTGGGTGGTTTAATAAAAGTACTTTGTGATTCACTTGTGGTTCACTCTCTTTGTTATTATCCAAAAAGATTAATTGTTGTTTTTCAACCTTTGGAGGGTTGTCTCAATAGTAAGAATTTGTCAGTGCTTTGTGATTATTTGTTTGCTGTCCCTGATAACGGTCAGTAGGTAGTCACTAATGTAAATATATTACTATGAGGCTTTGTTTTAGAGCCAAGCAGGTCTTCTCTTTTAACCAATGACACTTTTCTTTGACTTGTAGGATTTTATCATGATAATTTCTTGCTCTAAAATGTTCCATTAAAATCTCCTATTGTTTTTAAAAGGTTGTTTCTTCAGCAAGAATGTGCATTAGAGGTAGGATCTGACTACATGACAATTGATTTAATATGCACCTTAAATGGGAGCTGGTTTGGAAAAAAATAGATGATCCGCTAAATGTCATACATTTGCCTTCAGTTGGTCGAATATTAATTAGGCCTGGGCTAAAATTCCGTTTCGCTCGTGGAAATTGCGATAATTTGACATTTTTGCGTTCCGCGGAGAGCGCGAAAATGTCAAAATTTCCGCAATCCGCATCTTACCGGAAATTTTTTGCTTGCTCGCGCTGTAAAAAAACTACATTCTTGCGTGCGCGGGATCGCCTTACCTGAATCTTCGCGTTCGTCAACAAGTTTTCCCGATCCGGTCGCGTTCTCGACAAAATGTTGGATTGTTGGTAGCCATTTGCGCTGTCTCGCGACAGTTCGCGCCCGCAGTAACGTCATTCGTCGCGCGATCACGTCTTTCTTCTCGAGTAGTGAAAACAAGATGGCGATAGTTTGCGAAAGTGAATTTCGCAAATTCCGCCCACCCTTAATATTAATGCCCAAATAAAGGGCATCACATGTTTCTATTGTCAAAGTGAACTTCAGTCTGAGAATTAGCCACATTTGTCTTACTTTAAGAATAACTACTTTGTTTGAATGATAAACCACGATGAATCAGATAATTAGTAAAACAATAATTCATTAACTAATTCACTGTCCAGCTTTAAGAGGTATTCGAACATTAAGATTCTGACAGACTATTACTCTCTGCGCATGCGTCTGGGTAGGTATCCCCAACGCTAACCAATTGTACTAGTACTTTTATGGTGGAAACCGTGCAGCACAATCAATTTTTAAAAGGATGACATTTCTAATAAAATAACAAGTGTGAAGGATGTAGAAAGAATAACATAAGAACTATTAAAGTATCACCGCCCAAAGAAGACCATTGATATGCATAATATGTGCATGAACCGGTGGAGAAGAGAACATAATTTTTCTCAGAACGGACTTCACTGACCCCTCTTTAGAGCAAAGATTACAGTTAGAATCTTTCGATCATACACTAGGACTACTGCGCCAGCAAAGAACATTTTAGTACTTCACCCTGAGCCAAACAGGATCCTGTTCTACCAACTCCGTACACTTCCAGAAAAGTCTAAAAACTGAAGGATTCTGTCATAGTTAAGGCAAATCGCCTTCCATTTGATGATAGGAATTAAGTAACTCTAATTTCCCCTTCGTCACACTGCTCTTTTACTTCGTGCTCGAGTATAGCGCTTTTAATTGACTCGAAGGATGAAAGGTGGAACCAAATACATAATAAATAAATATACGCTTATTTATTACATTTTTGACTGGAACTATACAGAGGCCACTTAAGCCTTGAATTATTAATATTAATGTTAGCTGCGGTCGGTGCAGGTCAGCGCGGTTGGGGTGGTGATGGGATCCCGACAGACGACGGAATAGGAGGTATTTATTTATTTTTCCCTATTCCATAGTCTGTCGACTTCCCCCCTTCCCACCCCACCCCATTCCGCGCCCACCGGCCACCGCTGTTTAATGTTGCCTCTGACACGCAAATATTTTCACTAATTGAATTCAATATAATGTCTCTGGTACAATTATAACAAGCCTTTTATAATATAAACATAACATATATAAATATAATAGGCGTTTTAAAAACGGAAAGGTGGTTGCAATTATGAACGCAATTCATTTTTTTTTAAAGATTGGTTATTTGAACATAGTTCATATTTTGGAATTAATGGTTCTCTCAGAAGTGGAATTCCTGTCCCTCAGCCAGCTGGGGAGAGGTCACACTGCGAGCTCTGCATGTTCGTGCTGGGCTGCTCCTGACAGACCAACAACAACACTTCAATCCACTCCATCAGCTCCACAGTGCATGCTCAGCTTCACTTTAGTTCCTGCTTCCTGTTGTTGATGATGGACAGATCCTGATCAGTTACTAGAAGACTGGCTGCCATTTTCCTAATGGGCGTCACGGTGCAAACTATTTAGATATTTGGCAGCCTGAGTGGATGGCCTGGAGAATTGGAAGTTGGTGGTCCACCACAGTTGCAAGGAAGTGATATCTGCCCAGCTGTAGTTGTTGATGGAAGAAGGGTCCCAGCTTCTAGTGCACTCATAAGCAAGCCGATGCAGAGGTGTCAAGAATATGACACAGAAGAGTGTGCTTTTCTGTGTAGTTAGATCTGGTGTAAAGACAGCTTTAGCTGTCTATTAAGGTTTATGTCTTTAACAAATCAACTGCCAAAAGCCAATAGGTCAGTCTTTTTGTCAATTTTTGCCACATGGCTATTAGGATGTGAGTGCCATTTATCAGTGCGTGAGTGATTCAGTACATGCATGGATGAAGGGGTTAATGAGTGTATTGACAGAAGGTTTATAAATGGATGTGTGTCGGAATGGACAAGGTGAGTGAATGGATTGGCAGCAGCATGGATAGCTGAATGGGTCAGTGAGTGCATGAGTGATTCATCATTCCATAGCAATCATTCATCCATTCATCAATGCATTTACTTCCTCATTTATCCAGAAACTTAGGGGCTTATGTAGAAGCCCCTTTCACTACCGGGGTGTCACTTTTTATGACGCTCCAGCTGCGCAGATTGCAGACCCATATCTACGAGGCCACCCAAATCCACTTTGCATGGCTTTTTGAGGCCTCGTAGATAGGGTGTAAGGTAACACAGCGCAAGCTGCTGCATTGCCTTACACTGTGTCAGGGAGCCATTCCATGGGCATTGTGTTGGGTGTTCCCACACAACACCCATCGGTTGTGACGCATTCCCAGATTTGTAAGCATCTGTAAACCTGGGAGTGCGCCAAAACTTGGGAATGCATCAAAACCTGCGTCAAAACTGCATGCCGCCCCAGGGCAGGGGTGACAAGGAGAAGTACGTTTCTTTCTCCCCTCTTTGTTGTTTTCTCTTTCTATGTGTGCTGCACACATAGAAAGAGGAAACACGCCTCTATGGCTTGCTTTTGTTCATAAAAGTGTCCCTTCCTGCACAAAAACCATCCTGCCAACAAAGCAGACACCCTTGCACCATGGTGCAAGGGTGCCTGCGTTGGAGCTAAGCACCATATTGTGCGTCGGCTGAAAGGACAGGAATACACCATATCTCGTAAATACACTGCATTCCTGCCCTTTCAATTTGGTGTGGGGCAGAGCAGCAAAACATTTGCCGAGCTGCCCTACACCAAATTATTTCAAACGAGGCCCTTTTAAACTTTATCACATTGATCTACTCAACCATGCACACATATAGACCACCTTGAATTTTTCAACGTATATATAGATAAGTCTACATTTACTACACTTACCTTTACACTGATGTACCTAGCCATATGTTGTTCAAGGTACTTAGATGTGGAGGTATGAAAAGTAATTCTGTACCTATATACACTTGACGTCAAGATATCCTGATGGTCAATATTTTGGCAATGATATTTTGGCAGGTCAATATTTTAGCCCTCGAAATTCTGACATACAACCCTGTCTAAAGCAAAATCAAGAGTTGTTATTGCGTGTGCAAAATTATATGATTATGGGGATATAGTAGCGTCTTTATAATCCACCAGCAAATGTAACAGGATCTTTAAAAATGTCCCTTATTTTATGCCAACAGCCAGATTTCGGCCTTTAGTAACAAAAGCACAGAGATAATATATTTGACATGACATTTGCAGATTCCTTAAGTGGTTCTGTGAATCCAGGCCACTGAATAGTTTGCTCCTTCTGCCTTCATCATCTCCTCTATGATCTTGTGGTTTCGACTTCTTTGAATACAATGCTTAATACTGTGCTTCTATTCACAAAGCTCTAAAAAAGGAAGTTTTTCCTATTCTTGATATTTCTTTAATATCCCTCCTTAGCTCATAATCAAGAATACTAATAGCCCATTATGGTTGGATTTGCTTTTTGGCATAGGCTATAGAGATGATTATCAGTCATTTGAGTTACTTATAAGTAGATATATTTCTCTATGTCTATTTTTAATATTCTAATGTTCAATCTAAACCAACAGTGAGTGTTGTTATTTCTTCATTATCAATGTTTCCCTTTACCTCAAAATACACAAATAATAGACATATATAAATAAATCTTAGACACCTAGCTTTGGACAATGATAATTTACGCTCAAATGTGGGCTGTTCAAATATCAAATATCCATCTGCAGAAGAACCACTTGAACCTAAGTAAGCAATAGAATAAGATCAAAAGCATTTAAAAGTATCTTGTTTTTTTATCTCTTTTCATGGTTTGTATGAGCAGTGCTGGCATCATGATCATAAAATTACTGTTTGAATAAATAAACATAATGAGGATCACTTTAATACATGGAATTTCTTCATGGAACCATTGTTAAAGATATTGAAAACACGTATTTCACATAATACTAGTGGGTTTGTAGGCTCAAAGTAACACATGTAGGATCCAAAATACAAAAAGCATTTTTGTCAAAGTAAAGTTGCCTGTCAGTGAGTGTGAGTGGAGTTGAAAGAACTTTTTGTGTATCCCGCATCACACCAGATGTGGATTTGCCCCCACCCTCCCCTCACTGCTTTTTTTCTAGGGGTTTCGTTGTCAGCCAAAAAGATCAATTTTATCCATAGTTATATTTAAGGAAACCAGGATTGTTGGTTCCAGTCCCTGCAAAGTATCTCTAATCCGTTTTACATTATATGGGACTGATCTTATTAAAATTGTGTATTCGCTAGCATACTTTTGTTAGATCCACTTTACAGGCCTTTTATTAGAACTTTTTTGTAGCATATATTCATTTAGCATTCTTAGATGGTTTAGTCTTCAGACCTTTGATTGCGATGTCTGCTGATAAGGGATTGCAACACAAAAAGATGATGATGGCCGGAATGCTAAACATGGTCAAGCATTCACCCCCAGTCACAGATCAGTGCCTAAATCAATCACTTTTTTGATAGCCACGCCATTCCAGTTTGGAGCCAGCTATATATAAATGAATATGACCCTTTTCCTCATGGGAACAGTCCACCCCAAACTGCCAGGCCAGGTCGTTCCTGGATCGGAAAACAACCATCCTAGGATTGGTTTTGAGGTATCATCCCTCATTTGCCAGGCTAGCTTGCATCTGGTGGTGTAGCAAGCACAGGACCCATGTCTGAGCATACCCATCCCACTCACTGTAAAAATTGCAACACTAAAAGATGATGGCTGGAATGATGAACATTGTCAAACATTCACCCCCAGACACAGACCTGAGCCTACATTCAATGTTTTGTGGCTTGCCACGACATTCCAGTTTTGACCCAGCCATATGCAAATCAGTCTTGAACTTGCTCCTCATGGAAACAGTCCAGCTGGAACTGCCAGGCCAGGTCCTCCCCAGACCGGAAAACAAGCATTCTGGGACCTGTTTTTAGGGTATCACACTTCATCAGCCAGGCTAGCTTGAGTCTGATGTCATAGTGAGCACAAGACCCACGTCTGGGCATACCCATCCCACTTATGGCAAACGTTTCAACACAAAAAGATGATGGATGGAATGCTGAACATTGTCAAACATTCATCCCCAGTCACTGTTCTGGGCCTAAATCCTATTCTTTTTTGCTCGCCACGCCATTCCAGATTGGACCCAGCCATATGCAAATCAGTCTTGACCCTGCTCCTCATGGGAACAGTCCAGCCCAAACTGCCAAGCCAGGTCCTCCCCGGATTGGAAACCAAGCATCCTGGTACCAGGTTTGTGGTATTACCCCTCATCAGAGTGGCTTGCTTGAATCCAGTGGTGTGGCGAGCAAGGGACCCACAACTGGGCATACCACATCGAGCTAGACTGTTCTCATGGGGAGAAGAGTCAAGACTGATTTGCATATGGCTGGGTCCGCACTGGGCGGCATGGTGAGCAAACAAATGATGGATTTAACCCAGATCTGTGACTGATGGTAAATGTTTGACAATGTTCAGCATTCTGTCCATCATATTTTTGTGTTCCTGATAAGGGATTCCCAGTGTCGATAACAGACTCTTCTCCCTACAGTTATGGCCTAGAGGTGCATATATATTCATAATATCCTCTTTATAGTCTGGCTTGACAGCACAGCTGTCCTCAGTCAATTATGTGATTGCCACTAGAGCGGAGCTTTGGCTCCACCCACATGTTGGGAACCAGAAGTCCATGTTTTGATTGGGCAGAAGTTGTGTGCTTCCTCAAACTAAATGTGTGCCCTCTAGAAGCTGTGGTTATTTTGTTTATTAATCCAGCTACCGAAGCTTGAACTGTCAGGGCCACACATATGACATTGGAATACTATCAAAGTGTCTTAGATAACTAGATGATTTTTGCTGTTTTTCTCTTGCAGCAGCACAGATAGGAGGAGGGTAGTCATTATTCTACATGAATATTTAGGTCAGGCCTGACAGTGCAACTTTTACCTGGCCTTTTAACCTACACCGATGTTACTGTACAGTTCTTTGCTTCCACACAAATACATATCTATTCCCATACTATTTACTTGTATACTTCACATTACCATACAACATTCCTTTAAAGCCCAAACTATTGGCATTGCCAATGCTTGTTTGTGGAGCATTAGGTGAATCACACACGCCGAGAGTTTAAAGGAAGGGCAGAAACAGGTAGCTGATCTATAGTTACTTGTAATTTTGTAGAGTTGAATATTGATGCCTCCCCTTACTCCTCCTACCCTCATTGGACGGTCTCTCTTCCCCTTTCTTGCCATAGTGTGGGAATCAGTAAACCGGCCTCATGTGATGTCTGTAAGTGCCCACGTCTCCTGAAAGCAACAAATATCCGCCTTGTGTACAAATGCTAGCTAGTTTGGATCCTAGAGTTTGGTAGGCAGACCAGCAATATTCCGGGAACATAAAAGAAATTCATTGCCTATGTGTCATTTCTTATCTCTTCAGTGCGAGATAGCTTAAGAGAAGTGGGGAATAAGATGTCAAATATAATTCTTGAATCATAGCTGTCTGTAGGCAGGAGCTAAAAAACAGATGGCAAGCCTTTTCCATTAATGCTCCCAGGATCTGGAACACCATTCCTAGTGATATCAGGTCAGCACCGATTCTCCTACAATTCAGAAAAAAAACCTGAAGACAATCCTCATCAAAGTGCACTAGAATTGACTCAGTCTCCTTTGGATCTTCCCTCAATGATTGTATCTTCCCAGGGGCCAAACCTGCTGTTCAGCCCCTCTGTTGCTCAAGAGCTCTTCTTTCGCTGTTTAAATAACAACACATTTATACAACAGACCAACATTTTGTATTCTCTGTGTGCATGTTTTCTTAGTAGTAGACCCCGTTGGATTTTAACACAGTCAAAACTTGAGGTTTCTTTTTTTATTAGTCTTTATTCTTTGTAGAACTGCCCTTTCGTTGGTATTTTCTTCCATTCCTGGAAAATGAAGTAAAAACTGCTCAACAACACGCCAACTGCCCTTTCGTTGGTATTTTCTTCCATTCCTGGAAAATGAAGTAAAAACTGCTCAACAACACGCCAACACGCTACACAGAAGCCCTATATATCAACACATTAGGCCAGATGTCCCAAAGTGTATGCCTATTGGGGCTCGGTCATAAGGATTATTTGCCTGATGATTGAGGAGTCTGTTGAGTGCAACCCAGGGATGTGTCTGCTGGGGATTGGCGCTAAAGTGAAGGCATCCAATAAGAAATCTGTGTCCATAGCACTATTGATGGCTAAGCGCAGGGTCTCCATCTGCTGGGAGAGCAGGGTTGTGCCCACCACTAAACTATGGCTACAGGATCTGGCTTACTGCCGGGATCAGCTCACATATTATGTGGAGGAACTACCGACCACGTCCAAGCCGCGAGATATTTGGGGGCCGCTTACGTCCTACCTACTGTCAATAACTGACATTTGATGATTGTACAATGTACATGAAACTGCCCTGCCTGTTCCCACTCTGCAATGTGTTTCCTGCTAGTGCCATGTCTGTATGTATTTGTGCCCTTGACAATGCGCTCTGCAACACTGTGATCTATGTAATGAGTTTATGTGTATCATACATGCTGTGCCAATGCCAGAACCTGAATAATTGTAAGATGCTCTTTCCTGTATTAGAAAAAGCAAAAATAAAATAAAAAATAAAAACATAAAAACATTAGGCCAGATATATCAAAAGGGTTTTACCCATTCTGTGTCTGTGGGAAAATGTGATCATACATAAATATGGCCCATTGTTCTTAGCGTTTAGTGTAATATGTCAATGTACCACGGTAAAATGAACAAAAATGAAGTGATAGAGTTTGCGTTCTTTCACTCGCAGTTACCTCATGACAAGCCCTTCATTTCCTCAAAATAAAATAAATGCATTTACTGGCGCACCTCCCCAAAGGCTGCTTAGGAAGCATGAGCACCTTGGTGTATTTCCCTGAGCTGAGCAGAGTGGCTTCACGGCTCAGTGTTTGTGCAGGTGTAGAAGGTGCAATCTGAATTCACATGTTTGCTCAGGTCAGCAGTTTGCTTTCATTCGTGTGCGGACTGAATGATTGGAATAAACCCAGTAATGCAAATCGTGATGGCAACAGACCAACAAAACAGACAAAAACCGCCCTGTCCTTGGCATCCGCTCAATATTTCTACAGCAAGACGATCCCTTTGATCTGAGAAAATAGTTACACAACTGTGGTTGAAAATATTTGTAGCTCATATGTTGCAAAGCTGGCTCTCTTATTCTTTGAGGGTGGGGAAACAGTATCTCTGGGCACAGTTAACACTTGAGTACAGGATTATGCAGATTCTTTCGAAAATCTTCAAGGTTATGTTCCAGCCAGGTGATTTTTAATGAAAGTACCTCCAGCACTTGATGTTGTGGCTGATGACAGTGTTTGGGACTGCTCAGACGCTTGTCGTTGATGGCCAAATTATGTGATGATGGTAAGGGATTAGAGGACATTCAATCACCAACCATACCCCTGTCCATATGGTACCAGAATATTGTGGCCGAAATAGCGCCTGACGAATATATGATGTCCTAAATATTGTTTACAAAAACAGAGCCCCATTGGAGCCAATTTGGACAGCTGAAAGGTGATGAGTCAGCTTCTCTTATCCAGCGGCTGCTGGCACAGGTAAACATGGTAAGGCGGTGGGGTGGGGGCGAGGCGGGGACTTTTGAAGTTGGCTGACAACAGAATAGGCATAAATAAATAAATAAATAATACCTATTCCATCATCTGTCAGTGACCCCCCATGCTGTGCCCTGCCCCGCCCTACTGCGCTTACCTCTTCTGGCCGCCGCTGCTCTTATCGCTGCCATGGGCAACCATCTTGATCATGGCATCTAATATGAAGAATTACAAGTCCTGTTCCGTGAGGAATACAAGCTTTAATTTGCTGCACTGGGCCTTGGTTATCTACTTGGCACAGTCAAACAACTGGTTCAATCAATACTTACTATGTATCACCACCAGTGTGATAACTGCTGGCATGTAGTGTTAGTCAACCGAGCACAGCGAATTGTCATCATAAAGGCCAAGGGCCTCATTTATGAAAATCCGATGGATGCGCCATATTTACTGTACAGTGCTCCATGTCTCAAGGAGTTACAGATACATCAGTATGTCTGACGTATCTGTAGGCACAGTAATGATGCATTGCTGGAGTGTGTCGCAAAAGTGACGCAACTCTAGCAATGTGTCATTACACATGAGCAAGTCCCACGCTAAATGTGCCTGCGTCAGTCTTACGCCTGCTGTGAGGTAGGCGTAAGATTTTGAAGCAGTGGCGTCCTAGAAGTGTCGCAGTGAAATCTGATAGATTTCACTGCTCCCCTACTACGATGGTTTTTACGGGGGAATGCCCACCCTGCATACATTATACCTGATGGTAACGCAGGGCTTTGCAACGTGATGCATCAGCTTAGATGCGTCACTTTGTAAATAGGCTTCAACATGACGCATTTTTTACTCCACCGGTGCGTCACAAAAAGTAATGCAACTGCGGCACTTAAGTGTTGCAAGGCCTCATAAATACAGCCCTAAATATACAACGGATAGAAAAGAAATAACAGAAGGTGCAGATCGAGAGTATGGTAACATTGCAATGCTGAACATACAGAATTAATTTGAAAGGGACCAGTCCCCCTGCACAAATGAGGCTAAAGGATATGCGCCCTTCAAAATGATATTGGTGCATGTCACTGGAGGCCTACAGAGAACAAGTCAATTTTCTACACCCCCCCTACATAAATACGTTTTGGCCCTGTCCGCAGCACAAAACCGAATTCGAATCATGGCCAGCCATGAGGAGAAGTCAGGAGCAGTAAAAGAAATGGCTGTCACCTCCACATGCTCATCTTACTAATTAGGACCATGGCTTCCCTTCAGGAAAAACAAAAAAGGTACATCCACTCGAAGACTGACTTTTTTGTCCCAATTACATCAAGTTTCTATTCAGTGGAATGTCAACAATTTATTGCAATGCAGATCTATGTGTAACCCAATAAATGCAAAGTGCCTTGACATGATTATTTGGGTAGAATAATCAACATGGGCAGTATATAGAGATCTTTAGAAGCAAATATGTTGTGGAAGTGACATCACAGGATGAGGTCAGCCACCATGAAAAGGCTGTATATGAATCTTACAACAACATACAATGCAATTTAATAGTCAACACAGCCAAAGGTGTGGTTGGGACAATGGCAATTGTTTAAAAAAAAATTTATTGAGTATTTGCGTAACAGTATACAATTTGCACAGCAACCTGGGTGGTTGTCGCCCACTCCTGTGTAGTGCACATACATTCCAGCAACCATCTGCCACAGCCCCCCACCGTATTTAATAAACAAAGTTAACACAACTAGTAACATTATTAACATCCCCAAGCTTGTATTCATTCTCATATTGCTCATTTGTTTGGACATGGTGTCTGCAGGTGATGTGTCAGTGCCCATGCTTAAAGGGGCAGGGATCTCCCCTATTAGGTCATTGCACCACAGCCCTTGGTCATTTCCTGCTTTCTCATTACCTTTGTCCCAGTAGCATAGCAAAACTGACCCCCCCTGCAATGAATAAGGAAGGGGCCCCCCCACACTCTGGACCCAGTTAGGAACGAGTATATATGACATTACCACGCAAACAATTACAATGCATGCTTTTTCAACGCGTTTTTTACATCGCAACTACCATTTCATTGCATGTTTTTACAACATATGCCATTACAATGCATTTTTAAAAACTACCATTACAACGCATTCCATTACAACGCATACCATTACAACCTATACCATTACAACGCATAATACGTTTAGTGCAAAAGTAGGGTAAGTGTTTGGATAGCGTAGTGGTATAAATTACTATTCCCACTCCAGTGAGTGCAACAGTAGGGAAAGTGTTGGCTAGTGTAGGGGAAAAATCACTATTCCCACTCCAGTGAGTGCAACAGTAGGGAAAGTGTTGGATGGTGTAGGGGTCAAAATTACTATTCCCACTCCAGTGAGTGTAACAGTAGGGAAAGTGTTGGATAACATATGGGTAAAAATTACTATTCCCAACTATCCCAAAACCCATACCCACCCTAAAACTTAACAAGCATTGGCAAAGCCATTAGGTCTCCCACTGGCTTTGCCGTTTTTTCTTTTTATTTACAAATTGGATTGGTGAATAAAATGTTTTAATACAATAGCATTTTTTAGGAGGTAGTAACACAGAGGACTCATGTGGGGGGAATCCAACAGGAAGGCTGCAGGTGGGGAATGAAGTGTAAAGGGGGGAAGCAACATGGAGGGCGGTGGCAGAAGCAAAGCGGAAGGCACAGGTGGGGGAAGCAATATGGAAGGCGGGTAGGAAGCAACATGGGCGATGAAGAGGAATGGGGAGCTTTTCCGAGAAGCACACGTGGGCGAAAACAATACTGAGGGACGGGAGACAAGCCCACAGGTGAGACAGCAACAGCAGTACACGAGGAACACATTGGGAAAACACTTGCACTCTTGTACAGTGCCTACTGTTTCATTCGACTCGAACCTTAAATGAGCTGCTGCCGGGGAGTAGCATTAAAAACGCGTGCAGCTAATGAGCTCAAAGAAACCAATTAAAGGTGTTAAAAGAGGTCGACTCGGAGGGCGAACAAGTAGTTTATTCAATTTCCTCCAAAAACCACCTACTCGTGTACACAGGTTGCTACAACTACACCCCTATTCCATTTACTCGTCACAAGAATGCAATCTGCCGAACTTTGTGAAATATGGATGAGGTACCACATTACAGTTAGAAAGTCAGGTACATCGATGGTCATGCCACACACCAGCAACAGAGCCAATGGAGCACTCCTTTCACACAAGACACCCCCAGTCGGCCATAAATTATAGAAACTTTATTTTTGTGAACTAGCAAGGAAATGTTTCTAACAGCAGTAGTTATTTAATTTATCTGAGAACTCTGCCAAGTTAACCACCAACTAAAGAATCAAGAAATTAAAAAACAAAAATGGAATGTGGGCCACTTAGGAAACAAACAAAACAAGCGAAATCGAAAGCACCGCGCGTTGTCTGTAAATAGTAACCTGACCCACGAGGAATGCAGCTGCCACCCTGCATGCCGCTGCTCGCTCCCGAGAGCAAAACGCCATGGGAGTGAACATTACAAAAGAGGTTGGACATGCACCCGCCTTTAGCCATTTGCGTGCTTTCATTATTGAAAGACACACGCAAAAGCCAATGCAATGTGTGGGAGGAGTCAGACCCACATGGACTAAACACCAGAAGCCTCACAGCGCATTCACGGTGCTAGGCTCGACCTAAAAATCTCCATTACTTACCTTATAATACCTTATAATGCAGTGTAATGGCATGCGTTGTAGTGGTATGCGCTGTAATGGCATGCGTTGTAGTGACATGCATTGTAGTAGCATGCATTGTAATGGCATGCGATGTAAAGGCAGTTGCGTTGTAACAGTTGCATTGTAAAAGCAGTGTGAAGTAATGACTGCATTGTAATGGATGTTTCCCTCGAGCTCTCATGCCAGGGGCCAATGCACAGTGCCAGAGAAGGCCCCCCCCGCACCTCAGGAGCTGCAGGTGCTATTGCTATGACACTGCTTTGTTCCTGTCCAGTTCAGTCGCTCCATTTTAGAGTCTCTCTCATTCAAGTTGTCTCTCCTTCATGGCTTTCAAAGCTATCCGTAATCTCCCGCCATTATTCTACCATTGGTCTCCTTCAAAGATCCTTGTAGTACTCCTGGTACAATGCCCGTTCCTCCCCCTCTCCCAGATTAGCACCTCCGCCCGCCATGGATTATGCATCAGCCCTTCTGGGGAATTACAATGTCCAGCTACATCCCTACAGGCAACACCAAGTGCCAGGTATAGGAATGTATTCCCTACTTTTGCAGCTGATTGTATAGTCCTAGGAGGCAAACCTCTGCAGTTCTGAGGCTCTGATGGCCTGAGGCTTGCCGTAGCTCTGTCAAATTCGAGCCCCAGAAGTGTACATTTCCCAAAGTCTCTGTCCATGTGGAAGCATCGGTGCAGTGCCTATCTTGCACATTGTACATTACATTTATGCCGTGTGGCGTGAGATAAGTGGTGTGGATGTAATTGAACTGTGTTTACTTAAAACGTGTGTTCTGCGAGACCCTATTGGGGTGCTCCAATGTCCGTTCCCACTCTTTGGTCACAAACTGGTGCCGCAGTATTGTCTCTCATCTGGCCCTTGCCCCTAGGGAGCTATACCTTTGCATAGCCATCATCATGAGGTATAACCATGATACTAAATGCTGATCAATGCCAAAAGTCAGTACAATTTGAGGTAGATCATGTGTGGGTGGGTCCTGATCTGGGTTGCCATATAGCCTGCACAGCACCTGGATAAGCACTCCATATGCCAGGAACTGCAACCTTGGGAGGGGGGAGTCCCCTATTAGAGCTTTCAGGTTCAAAATAGAGCCCTCATCATAACAGTCCCCCAATGTCAGCAAGTCAGATTCTGTCCACTTCGTCCTTTGGCGTGCCATAGAAAAAGCTGCCTCTGGGCGCACACAGTCCCACCAGAGACAATGCCCGGATTACAACGGCTGAGTCCCCGGCTGCTCAAGCACTTCCTTCCAACAGTGTAGGGCCACTGTTTCCAAGCATTGTTTCTACTTAAGTTGGAACCCTGCACCCAGTAGCATCGCTGCTAAGGCCCCTTCTAATGCGGATATCCAAATTCTCCTACATCTGCAAGATTCAGCCCTGCTAGCCAGCCACTGCAACTGCATTGTTGCAAAGAAATACAGTTCAACGTCCAGCACCTCCAGCCCTCCTACTGCAGCTGTATCTGCAGCATCCACAAGGAGACCCTGTTTTACTGCCCATCCCATATCAATTTGTGCAACAGAGTTTTTCAAGGAGTGAAACCATTTCTATGGGTTCCAAACCAGGATGTTTACAAAGGAGCACAGCAACCTGAGCAGGACTATCATTTCCGTCAGCACTACCCTGGCCCTAATTGGGTGCCTCAGTGTGCACCAGAACATCACACTTCCCTTAAGGACCCTTAAAGCCATCCCAAGGTTGCCTTCCATGAGGTCAGCGTCTACATGATACATCATAACTCTCAGGTATCATAACACTCTCGGTTCCCAACAGAGTCCCTTGTCCCTTACTGTTGGCTGCAGTCCCCGGCATGCCACTGTCAGGGGAAAAAAGCATGTCTTATTCCAGTTTGTACACGGTCAAAAAACCTTTCCTATATCTGCCAGCACCTCCAAGAGATCCCGGTTTGAGCCTCTCAAAGGTATAACGGCATGTCATCTGCATATAGCGAGACGACATGCTCCTCATCTCTCAGCGGCATTCCCTTCCCCTGACCTTCAAACCCTTAAGATGCCAGCAAGTGGTCCCAATGCCAGTGCAAGAAGCATCGAGGACAGTGGACAACCCTGCCACGTGCTTCTGACACCTCAAATAACTCTGAGAAGCAGCGGCCCACTCGTACCCTTGCACCTGGCACATCATACAGAAGCGGTGCCTCCCCCCAGCATCATTCTGCAATGACAGTCCCTAGATAGCCTCACTACAGGGTGTCAAAGGCTTTTTGGATGTCCACTGAGAGCACCACCACTTCCAGGAAAGCAGATACTTGGGCCTTTCACATGGCAAAGTATAAGCAACTGATGTTGGGCGATGTGCTACATTGTGGAATGAAACATTCTGTTCCGTGTAGACCAATGTGTGCAAGTGCTGATGTATATGAGTTGTCAGCACCTTGCTGAGTATTTTATAATTCACGTGATAGAGATCAGGGTACCTAAAATAAACCCACTACCACGGATAGAGTAATTTCACAGTTACACGCACATACATTCATCATACGCTAGGGCCCATTTCACTAACATACGCTCAAATACTCTACCAGCATAAGACCTGTGGGAAGAAAACCCTTCATCTATATCTAGGACGATAGGACCTAATTATGATGGTTATCCTTAATCATACTCTATACAATCTATACAACAATAATCAAAATATACTCAATAATTGACAAGAAAGAATATTCAACACCATGTTTAAAGTTATATTGCTTTATCTAAAATTAGTCAAAGTAAATCAAAATAAATCATTTCTCATAGTTACCTATTCTAACTAAGTGTCAGAACGGGTCAGGACCAGTCTCTCGGTAAAGTCTGTCAAGACAGAGTCCTCAGCATCAATCCTCAGCAACGCGTGAAGGTGGCCAAAAGAGTGGGGAGAGCCCTCCCTAAACTAACAGTTTTTATAGTGAAAAATACAATAGAAACACACATAAAGTTGGCTGAATAAACTGTATCACTGAGCAGAACGAGAAGGAAGAAATGTAACATTGCTACATCTGGAAATCTCCGCTCAGGAAAAGTCACAAGACGTGAACTACGGAACAGGAACCAAGAAAATAAAACATGTAACACATGTAATCCGGTTTCCCTCGGCCATCGAGCCACAGTTCAGAGTTTCCCTCTAAGGCTCCTTTGTCTTTCGAGATTGCCAAGGACATTTTCACTTTTCTTGGAGAACACCCAAAGCTGCTGCCGCCCTCATGGAAAATTTCATAGAAGGACCATGGTCAGTTGTCTTCGACCTTTTTCCAGCAGGGGTCTCTCTCGTCACGTCTTTCACATATTCACTCGAGGCCAGGCTCTCAAAAATTAGCCATCATGGATTAGGCCTCCATAGGCCACAATAGACCATCTCAATTTAAAGAAATAAAAACAACGTTACTACAGCATAATGATTAAACAGTGTAAACCCCACTAATACCCCTATGTGTATGCATTTATCTAGCTTTGCGTCATAAAAAGCATTAATTCAGACAGCGTTTTGTGCTCAAAATAAATAGCACACAGCAACGTTTAAACATGAAAACTTGCACGCTATTGTAAATACAAGAACAGCACAAATAAGCTAACCCTCATGTAACTTTCTCTTATGTTAGGACAAACGGGTTGATTAGTAAAACACATTTGCACAAGACAAATAATTAATTGTTAAATATTAATAAATTAATAAAACGCATAGACATGCCAGAGCTTCAAAAGCCCCAGAATTTTCTAAAAGAAAACACTGCTCCAGCAATCCCCCCTTTGGTGATTTTATCACCAAATAAACCCAAAAAAAAAATTAGTGAAATTTTAGTCCCATTTTAGGAAATCAGAAATGTCTTTTCCCTTTAGACAACATTAAACACCAGTCACTCTTTCATCATCTCTCTTTGTCTCTAAATAAACACTCTCCCTCAATTCTTCTAGTTCAATCTCTTCTGGTTCTCTTTTCGAAATTTTCGAATTCTTGTTTTTCTTTTCATTTTCCAATTTCTCTTTCCCTCTCCTGTTTTGACAACACACACACACCAATCTTAGTATCAGTAAAGCAACAATTATACAAGACAAAGGAAACAATACTCTACCTATTATAGTACTACCTATTTTTGCAATAAAATCCTTAACAGCTATCATCTTATTAGCTAGTTTAGTCCATAAACTCCCAGTTTCAAGTGGTACTAATTCTTCATGCAAATCAGTAATATTTTTGATATAGACCTTCAGGTCTTTACTTTCGTCAGGAATGTAAGTGCAACAATGTTGAACTTTCAAAATTCCACAGACTCCACCCTCCTTGGCCAAAAGAATATCAAGGGCAAGTCGATTTTGCATTGACATGGCACGTACGGCACTTAATTCCGTATTCACCAAAAGAAACCCTCCTGCGGTATTTGTCGATAAGCGATCAACCACTGTGGACAGTTTCCGTATTCCATAGGCATTCAAAGAAATTCCCACTGCTGGAATCAAAACCCCAAAAATATCACCCACAATTTCAGACCAAGTTTCTCTCTTAAAACGTGTTAGTAAATTAATATTTTCTACATCTTTTATTTTATCTGTATGAAAAATCTTAGGAAAAACCAGGCCCACATAACACGTGCCATACCAATGGTCAGGCAACTTGTAATAAGCCTTGTTCCCACAAACATAGTACACTCCTGGAAAAATCGTATCTTCTCCACCTCTGAAACCCCAACCTGTCGCAATGAAGTATGTATCATGGCACTCACTAGTTCCCACAAAATATGTATCATATTGGGATTTCCTTCTGGTAATGCATAGTTTACCCTTCTGCGGCGCATCTAGAGCCAAAGTTGGACTAGCCCCATTCCTCAACTCTTTTCCCATCTCATTGTCCCAAATTGTCTCACTCACTTCATATTTTCCCCCTTTTCCATGCATGTTCACTCTCCTTTCCTCAACCATATCCAGGAAAGCTTTCTCCTCTTCTTTCAGACTGCAAGTTAAATTATTCTTAAAAATGCAATCTAATGTTAGTCCTTTTTCTTCAATAAAAATCTCACCAAAAGTGTTAGCTTCTTTAGCTGGATTCAGCTCTTTGTCCATTGGCAAGTGCCCAAAAATACTATCTCTGTTAGACATCTTATAATCTATTTTCCCTAACAAATAAAAAACACTACTTAAAATACTACAAGAAATACCATATGTAGCTGGCAAATGGTGATAAGTAACACCCTCTGAGACGGATGCAGGTAATTGCATGCAGACATAGCAATCCCTCACTTCCATCGTCTTCACATATTCATATAACAGTTTGGAAAAAACATTACTAGAAAAATTATTAATTGACCTATCTTTGTGTATGTAACTACTACTTCTAATTGGAACTACTTTTTGTGAATTCCTCTCTATATTAGTCATATTCTCTGTGTTCATCCCAAATTCAACCTTAAAAGTTACTAATAAAATTAAAACACCCCATAGAAGCATTAATAATCCAGTACAACAGCAGCACATTCTGCACCACCTCTTAAAAAAGGCACATCTATTTCTATTTTCCTCTATGTTAGCCATTTTAGTTTAGCCTCTATTACTCCACTACTGTTTGAACTTCTTCAATTCTTCAACAATTCTTCAGCTGTCAGTTTATCCAAATGATCTTCTCGTTCACTTGATCCAAGTGAATCCTTCTTTCACTCAGTTTGGATACTTGTCATTTTTCACTTCAATTTCTTCAACATCAAATTGTATCAGATCTCCAACGTCAGAATCCTCAGTACTCGACTCTTCTCCAATGTCAGTCAAAAGTACTTTCAGAATTTCACCAGTATCTTCCTCAACCACTTTTCTCAAGACCACTTCCGGATTATCTCGAGTCACTGTTTCTTCTTTTCCTTCTTCAGACAGTGTCACATAAGACCATTCCGGTGATCTGTACTTTTGGTTGGGTCTTTTAACTCTTCTTATTTCTACTGGTTCTTTTGATTTCTTTGATTCTTCTTCTTCAGCTCTCGAAGTTTGGCTTGATACTTCATTCACTTGTTCAGCTTTTGATGAATTTGCTCTTATTACTCTGTATCTCACCCTTTTCACTCGGTTGTTAGGCCAACGATCTCCTTTCACAACCTTTTTCGGCCTCAATTCTTTAACACTCTTCTCTCCAATCGAAGTTCTCTTTCTCAGAACTCGACCTTCTGTTTGTTCATCTTCATCATCTGTTTCAAGTGCCTCTTGTTTCCGTTTCCCAGTAGCTTTTCTTTTCTCCACAGATTTTTTCACCACTGTTTGAGACTTCCCTATTTCTGTCCCTCCTCGGGTCTCCGACACGCAATCTTCTTGCTGTCTACTTGTCCCTTCACCTAGCTCCTCATTAATGTTCCCTACACCTCCTCGGAGGTCTTCCGCAATCTGTCCCTCTCTATCTTCTTCTGACCCTGTTTCTTCAAGAATAATCTCAAGTGGTTCTTCAATCTCCTCCTCTTCTGATTCAGGAGTAGTCTCTGTGTGATTTCTCTTTTCTTTTCTTTTTTCTCCACTGCTACTCGAAACTTCAGGCTCCGTAACAGAATTTGATTTTCCCTCTGATACTCGCAGTGAATCTCTTGAAGCTCTCTCTGCTTCTTTTCTCACTGATTCCGTATCTTCAGGATCTTCACCATCACTGGAATCTGACTCTTCATAATACTCCTCACCAGTTCCCTCTCTCGGGCTTGGAACTCTCAGAGTATGACTTGCATGTACCCAGTGCTTCACTCCAGCACACTTTACTGCAGTCGTTGTAGTCAGAATGACTTGTCTCGGCCTTCCCCACCTTGGAATCAAGCAATTTCTTCTTCTGTGCACCTTAATCCTCACCCAGTCACCTGGACTCAGATCATGGGCTTGCTTCTTCTCAAGTGTGGTAGCTTCTTCTCCAATCTGGTGAAACACAGAATGAACTGCGTCAGCCAGGCCTTTACAGTAATCCAAAATCATGTCATCAGTTATTGCCACCAATTTATTTACAGGCACGAATGCATGGCGCATTGCACGTCCCATAATTATTTCATGCGGGCTCAAACCAGTAGTTCTATCTGGAGTAGATCTCATTGTCATCAGGACTAGAGGTAACACATCTGGCCATTTCATGCCAGTGGCTAAACACATCTTTCCAATTCTATTCTTGATTGTGCCATTGATCTGCTCAACCACACCAGAAGCCTCTGGTCGGTATGCACAATGTAGCTTCTGCTGTATTTTCAATGCTTCACAAATCAAACCTATGAGTTCATTCTGAAAGTGCCTACCTCTGTCAGACTCAACTGTAACTGGAAACCCGTACCTAGGAATCAACTCTCTCAACAGTAATTTTGCCACTGTCAATCCATCATTTCTTCTAGTCGGGTAAGCTTCCACCCACCTTGAAAATAAACAGACTACCACTAGAACATACCTCAGTCTGTTCACTTGGGGCATTTCAATGAAATCAATCTGCATTCTTGTAAAAGGACCTCCTTCTCTGCCAATTGTCCCTAGACTCACCACTGTCTTTTTCCCTGTGTTGAATTGCTGACAAATCAAACACCTTTGACAGATGCTCTCCGCAATTGTCCTAAACTTTGCATTGTACCAGGTTTGTTTAAAGGACCTTACCATCGCGTCCCTCCCCAGATGTCCCTGACCATGATACATCCTTGCCATTGACGACAAAATTGAGTTTGGCATTACTGGTCTGCCATCTCTGTAGACCCAAACATGGTCTGTTTCTCTTGGAGCACATCCTGCTTTAACCCAATCTTGTTTCTCTTCCTCTCCTGCCTCATCTTGTAACTGCTTTACTTCATCCCATGTTTCTAGGACATTAGTAAACATCACAGAAAGAAAAGACATTTCTTCCATCCTATCCCTGTTAATCGATTGGTTTGTTTTGGCGCAATACTGCGCCACATCGTTGGCATACCTGTTACCAACAGTGATAAAATCATCCCCTGAACCATGTGCAGCACATTTTACAACCGCTAACTCTTTAGGCAGCTGTATCGCCTCAAGCAATTTTCCAATCAACTCAGCATTCTTTATCGGAGTTCCACCCGATGTCAAGAAACCTCTTTGTAGCCACAGTTGGCCAAAGTCATGCACCACTCCAAATCCATACTGACTATCTGTCAACACGGTTGTTCTCAAGTCTTTCCCAATCTCACAAGCTTTTGTCAATGCCACTAGTTCAGCAACTTGCGCAGATTTCACTCCTTTCAATGGTGATGCTTCCATAACCTCTGAAACTTTGCACACTGCATATGCTGCACATAGCACACCATTATCATTTCTCAGGCATGATCCATCCACAAACAACACATGGTCATTCTCTGGTAAGGGAAGATCCCTTATGTCTGGTCTCGGTTTTGTACAGTACTCAAGCACATCCAAACAATCATGATCATCTTCCATCTTTATACCTACATTTTCAATATCCGGCAAGAGTGTTGCTGGATTCACATTCACACATCTCTCAAGAGTCACGTTTGATGCTCCCAGAATCACTTTTTCATACTTAGTCAGCCGACTATGTGACATATGCTGAGTTCTGCTTCTTGTCAAAAGAATTGCCACATTGTGAGGTACGCATACCCTTACAGGATACCCCATTATGATCCCCTCACTCTGTTCCAGGCTTCTGCATGTCGCAGCCACAGCTTTCAGACAACCTGGTAACCCCACGGCTACAGTGTCAAGTGTCGATGAGAAGTACGCAATAGGCCTTCTCAATTGCCCATGTTTCTGGATTAACACTGAAAGTGCACATCCATTTCTCTCACTGCAATATAGTTCAAACTCTTTTTCGTAGTCAGGCATACCCAAAGCTGGGGCTTCACACATTTTAGTTTTGAGCTCTTCAAATGCTGCCAATTGTTCTGCATCCAGATCTAATGGATCTGTCATTTCACTTTTTGTCAATTTAATCAATGGCTTTGCTATCAGGGAAAAATTAATTATCCACTGACGACAATATCCCACCATACCCAGGAACATTCTCACTTCTCTCTGGGTCTTTGGAGCTTTCATTTCTCTGATTATTCTGATCCTGTCAGTAGACACTTTTCTTAGACCTTTTTCAATATTATGTCCAAGATAATGCACTTCTTTCTTGCAAAATTGCAATTTGGCTGGAGATACCTTTAACCCTCCATCTGCCAAATGATTCAGTAAAGCTATGGTATCCACTTCACAAGCTTCACGTGTCTTTGATGCCACAAGTAGGTCATCAATATATTGTACTAGCACTGAGCTCTCAGGCATGATCAGACTTTCCAACGATTTTTTCAATAACTGATTGAATATCGAAGGACTCTCCGTATACCCCTGTGGGATACGACACCATGCTAAAATACGCTGGCCAAACCTAAATGCAAAAATCGGCTGGCTGTCATGATGCAATGGAATTGAAAAGAACGCATGACACAAATCAATCACTGTATACCACTCAGCATCATGTGGAATTTGATACAGAATCACTGATGGATTTGGCACAATGGGACAACATGCCACCACAATTTGATTAACTTTTCTCAGGTCTTGCACAATCCTGAACTTGCCATTGGGCTTTTTCAGTCCCATTATCGGTGAATTACACGGACTACTCAATAGTTCTCTTAGGACTCCTTGCTGAATCATTTTCTCAATTATAGGAGTTATCCCTTCAATTATTTCTGGTGTCATTTTGTACTGAGGAATGTTAGGATATGTAATTCCCTCTTTCACTGCAATTTTCACTGGATCTACATTATTCATCAATCCCACATCCTCTCCTGTAAAATCCCAAACTGCTCTTTTCACTGTGTCCCTCAGCACTTGAGGCAAATCCTCCGGATTGAACACTGGAAATGCACCAATTAACTCATTTTCTCTATTTCCTAGAGTCATTCGGTAGAAAACATCATCATCTGGTGTCTCAAAAGCTATTCCATCTGGTGTACAAAAAATTGTGCAATTCATTTTACACAATAAGTCCCTACCTAACAAGTTCACTGGACTCGTGTCACAGACAATAAATCTATGCATGTCTGAAAATTTCCCTATCTGTACTCTTACTGGTTCAGTAAGACGTGTTCTGATTTGTGTATTGGCTACACCAACTACTTGGATTGCTTCATCCGAGAGAGGAAGATTTCTAACATCTGTTGACCTGACAGTTGATCTTGTCGCACCTGTGTCTACCAAAAAAGTAACACCCTCCTCATTTATTTTCCCATCCACAAATGGTCCTGCCTGGTCTATTTCTAGAGTTGCACCAAGTATGCACTCTTCTTCCTCTCCACGGCACCGTCAATAATCACCCTCAGACTCACTCCCTTCACTCTTTAACAAGTACTGCTGTACTTTGTTAGTACGTCTCGGTTTATTTACCTGCTCATCATTGTAGAATCCCGAGTCCTGATTGTACTTTTGTACCCCTCTATTCTGCGGTAAGGGCGGTTTTGGCTCTTGACTCTGCTGTCTCACAACTTTCTGCTGTTGTTGCTGCTGGTTATTCCCATCATTCTGCACCTGTTGATTTAAGGATTTACCCTCATTTAATGGTGGATTAGGACATTCCGATCTCCAATGTCCCTGTTGGCCACAATTGTGACACGGGAACTTCTTTTTGGCTTCCTCAAGACTTCCCTTTCCTTTTCCTGCAAATCTCGGTCTATTTCCTCCATTATTTCCTGGATTATTTGCCTGTTCCACCAACTGTGCTTCCTGTCTTTCTGCAACTTTCACTTGTGCCCACATCGCTTTCTCTTTCAGTTTTCTTTGTTTTGCTTCAATTTCATCACTAAAGTATTTTGCATGTCTCAGAATCTCATCTACTTTTTTACTCTGCCAATCCACTGTGTGTTCACGAATTCTCTCACCAATTTCAGGTCTTAAACCATATACAAATCTGTATACAAAGTGACTCAAGTCTTTGTCACCCAGGTGTTCATCTCCACTGAATTGTTTAAAAGCCAGTATCAGCCTTTCGTAAAAAGCATGAACTGATTCTTTTGCTTCCTGTTGTGTTCGATCTATCTTAACCCAGTCTGTCTCTTTTGGCGGAACTTTACTCTTCAGGTATACCATCACCTGATCATACTTCCTCATCACTTCTGGATCTGGTGCCCCTGTTCTTGGATCTCTTGGATATTCCTCAGTAGGCCAACTCACAACTATTTTACACTCAGTCCACAAGTCTGCTGGAACAATTATATCAAACAGACTATTCAGGTCAACCCACAGCACTTTTGACAATTTCACAAACCTATCTACCTGCCTATACCACTCGACGGGCTTTTCTCTCAATCGAGGGAAATCATTCGTAAATGATAAAATATCCTGTCTGGTCCATGGAACATGTACATATCCTCCTCCAGGTATTTCTCTCATGGGATAATTCTCCACTGGTTTCTCCAGCACACGTTTAGCATGGAAAATGGGAGGGAGGATCCCACCTAAGGCGCCTCCCCAGTGGGCATAGGAACGAACACTATTAGCACCTCCCTGGTCATCATAGATAAGCGCCCACTGGCATTGGCCTCTTCCCACACCTTCACCAGGTAGGGAATCAGCATGTGGGAATACGTCTGATAAAATTCAGGGGGCCTGTCCATTCGTGTCTTGCAGTGCCTCAATTCTTTAAGTGCCCCCAAATTTCTGGCTCCATAATTGGACCACCAAGAGCCTCAGTGCCTTCCCTCGCAAGGTGCAAAAGTGTAGCCTTAGCAAGGAAACCTACAGTATTGCCCCCTCAATCGTAGCAGGCTCCCCACACATGTTCTCATCATACTGCGTGAACACCACGTTGAAATCCTGCAGCGTGTGGGTTAGGTCTCCAGCAGGGTTCTGTATCTGCGTGGTGGGCCTATCCCACTCCTCCTCACACAATAAGTTCGACAACGTCCTCCTCGCCCTTCCACCCTGGGCGTGAGCCATTGCAAAATAGTCCTGCCTACTAGTAAGCTGCAATTTGTCCTGTAATTCTGCGGGGGTTCTGCACTTCTCCCGCTACTTATTTTGCGCCTGGGGGATGGCAATGGTTCAATAGCAGCGTTACAACTTCACCTTAAGGCAAGTGCTAGGCGGCACAAAGTTTAAAATGAAACAAGCATTGGCATAGCCAATAGGTCTCGCTTTTGGGACCTCATAAGTATTTAGTTATGCACCACAATATCCTTGGTGCAACAACATTAACTGTTGCATGGCTAATCACTTATAAGGCCCCAAAGGCGAGACCTATTGGCTATGCCAATGCTTGTTGACAATGTGTAGTTTTAAGACATCAATGCTTTTTCTTTTTTAATCTTCTTATTTCTGGTATATGTCCTTTCAAAAACACATGTAGTAACCACCTCATCCACGTGAGGCATTCATAGTGCCTAGAGGGTGGGGGGGAAGCTGCAGCCCGCCTTACCTTCCTCCTGCTACTTCCCGCCCCTTTGTAGGTGAGTATGTCTAGTGTGAGAGGGGTTTTGGGTCAGTGAATAAAGGCCATGCATGACAGAGAATGAATGTGACTGACAGTGTGCGAGAGAGTGAATGACAACGTGTGACCTAAGACAGCGAGTCTACTAGTGTGTGAGGCAGTGAGAGTGTATTGGAGGCAATGAGTGTGAGAGAGACAGTAAGAAGCAGTGTTTGACTTCCTGAAAAAGTTTGTGTGAGACTGTGTGAGGGTGAGAGTGTCTCTGTATGTCTGTGTTACATTGATCGATAGTGTGGGAAGACAGTGCGTGAGAGTGTGGGACTCCCCGAGTGGGTGGGGGATGGAAGGGACAGTGCACATGAGAGTGTGTTTGTGAAAGAGAATGACCCACAGGCACCTCTTACAGGAAATCAGCATTATTCCAGTCCTATCAAATACACCATTTGCCAGTGGACTGCCCATGAACGTGGCAACTGAGGGAACACCCGCCTCCTGGATCCTGTGATGTTTGACCGCTATGACTGTCCCACAGGTCTCTGCACATTGCCCTTTACACTCAACACATTAAAACACATTGTATTTGTTGGACACACCAGCAACCCGGGACTGACATCCCTGTGCACGCTGGGACTCGGGCCACAGTTATAATGAGAGAAGTGTCACTGAAAGCTGAAGAGTGCCCAGGGATGTGGTCTGGCAGAAGGTGCCACGACACAGGCACGTGGCCACACCGATTAGTTTTGGTCCCGGCCGGGGGGGTTTGTCTTTGAAAGTTACATCCGTTGTCTTTCCTGCTCCGCAAATTAATGAAGCCATTCATGTAAAATGTACTATTGATGTTGTCGGCCTGTCCACACACACCATATTGTTGTTCCATTCTGTCCTTGTTTGAGTTGAGCTGCATTATTTTGCAATGATAAAACTAAAATGTGGCGTTATGTATGTTTTTGTCTATTTGGTGCTTTCCAAAATATTGTGTGCCTGTGTTGTTCCAGGGTAATAGTATCTTGCTTGACAAATAAAATCAATTTGTCATGCTGTCTTTTTAATTTTCACCACTAGATGTCTCTATAGACTTCTCTAATGCATGACTGCCTCCCTCGTGTTTTGGTTGAAATCAAAAATCTCTAGTATTATTCTGTCTGCGTCTGTTTATATGAAAAAATGCTTAAACGATTATCGCGAAGAGCATTAAAACCTCAAAGACAAGAAGACATTTCTTTACAATCTCCTTTGTTAGAATGAATATTTTTAGAATGAATATTTTCCTAAAAAGGCTACTTACAAAATGGGGGAACATGTCTCAGAATAAAAAAGGATTTGAGCGCGACGCGGGAAGCTTGTAATAAGAGAAGCTGACGAGGAGGGAGTAGGAGAAGGGAGGGGGTAGGGGAGGGGATCCACGCGCTGGAATGCTTAATGAGCCATTACAAAAAGCCAGATGGCCTGTGCACGTCCACGCGCGCGTAACCGCATGCTGGTGGCCGGCAAAAGCCTTTGGGTAGCACTTTCAAAACCCAGTTACTAAATGTCTCGCCAGAGTACAGCGCATGCGCTGGCTCAGGCGAGACCTAAAATTGACAGTTTTAGTCAGGGTCCTTCACAGCTAACATGGTAGAAGGTGATCAAAAAATATAGAAACCTTAAACAACGAAAAGAAAATCAGCCACAAAGAATATATTTTCAGGGAATGAAGGGATATAATTGCTGGTGGCCAATGAATTTGAATGCTATTCTCGTAATACATTTCTATGGAAAATGTAACTTTTGACTATGTTCCTAAAACCCCATTATTACCACCCTCGTCCCCTTATGTTTTTTTTTGAACTCAGGACATCAAATACTAGGGCCCGGATTTTCCATAATTTTGCATCAGGTTTGAATCACTTTTTGAGGCGCAGCCCCACACAAAATTATTTTTCCATTTACTAAGCCATGTAAAGCCACTTTGGCGAGGAAGAGACATCTATTGCAAGGGTGTCTGGTAATGTCTTTCTTTTTACTCCTTTCCATGCAATGCAATGCAGCAAGTTCTCTTGTTGTGCCGCTTTGAGTGAAATAATAGTAAATGTGCCCATGGACTTCTGGAGTAGATGGGACCTGACGTTCACCGCTCCCCAGCTACAAATGTTCCATTCAAAAAATGAAATTGTTTTTATATTTTCTTGTACGTCGCCTGTCATTGTGTGCAAACGTTTTGCACATCTGAAAAAGTTGAAATCAGGAGTGCAGGACTGACTTGCATCTAAAAAACTGAAGTTGCGGTTAAAAGGCATATGTTCCGGCAAAGGGTTGCAAATAACTGCATTTAAAAAGTGCAACAATTGCAAAAACTGTGGGGCAGATTTACAAGCCCCTTGCGCCATTTTTGTGTCACTTTTAACATGGGAAAAGTGACGCAAAAGTGGCGCAAGGGGCTTGTAAATATGCCCCTGTGTTTCCTACCTTTTTAGCAGAAAATTTTAGAAATGTCAAATTTGAAGAGTGTTTGTAAATAAGTATAACACAATGAATGCAGTCATTACATTTTAATTATATACACTTCTCGGCTATGTTTTATAGGTTATCAAATTGTTTGCCGGAAGTTTAACAGTAGTTTTAGCAAAGGCCTAATTGTCTGCATTCAAGCCTAAATTCCCCTTGGATTAGTGTGATTGAATGGTGGTCTTCCAGTGCCTGTTGAAGAAAATGGCCTTCAGGAATGGAGATTAGCTTGCGCCCCTCACCCATATCATGGTCTTTGTGAAAATAGGGTGCAATACTTAGGGTTAATATTACTATATCTTAGGCAAGAAATATCAGCAACCAAAGAGGATCTACAAAGACATGGTGTTGCTATTCGCTTGCCAAAGCTGACAGTTTCTGGCTGTCTTGCACATTGTATACACCTTTGTCCCATAGTTCAAACATGTCTGTGTGAGTTTACCATAGGCTTTGTACTAGAAGGGTATCTGTCCACTACAAAATACTGTGCTTTGACTTACTTTTAAACTTTGCCCACTTTGTACCGCACAGCACAGATGCAAAGTTAGAAATGTTTGGAGCAAAGAAAACTTTTCTCCTTCTATTGACCTACCTAAAGGAGATGTAGTTTTTGGGCATTTAGCCCTGTATACAAATGTTACTTAATAGGTCTTTGTGCCACAACAATGAGGGGTTTCCTGGGAATACCCATGGGACGCCCGCTTCAAGAAAACAGAGAGCACATTGGTAGTTTGCCCTACTTCTTAGACAACATTCCAGTGCAAAACAAGTTTTACTTTTGAAAATAAAACCTGAATCAACACTTTGTGCTGGTTTGCATCACTTCTGGTGATTTTGCACCTGTGGAAATTGTTGATAGATGTAGCCTCATTGTTTTTTGCACAATGGAAAATTCCAGGACAAGCCAAGCTCTTCACAGCGTGGACTATAAAGTGCCAAAAACCCGTAGAGGTGGAGATTTTCTCCGAACCTTGAGAGGCAGGACTGGGCCAGCATTGGGAGGATCTTGAAAAAAAAAGAGAGAGAGAGAGACCACCTTCCCCTGGCGCTTACTGGAGGTACCTGGTGGGCTCGTTGGCTCCCAGGGACCCCCAGTTTTGAAGGGGAATTAATTCCCCATTGTAAAACACGCCACAGGGCGCGTTCGCAGTGTGTTGCTAGGAGGGGACGGGCCTTGGCACGATCTCCGTGTTTTTTAATTTAATTTTTTATTTAGAAGGGGGGCTGCGTGGCCCCCCATAATTTTACTTTTTTAGGGCCCTGGGGGCACCCTGGATTCGCACCCCCAGCCACCTACCAGAATACGCTTAGGTACCCAAACATACCAAACAACTTAAATATCACACCAGCGTTGTTGGCAAAAACAAATATGCTGTGCAAGTTCGCTAGTGAGCCACTCTTGATTCAGATGCAGTTTACGGAAAGCAAGCCCAGAGGTTGCACTCCAGGAAGCATCACAGATTGGAAATCAGTAGCAACAAATTAGATTAGAACACAAAAATTTGCCAATACTGGCCAATGTGCAGTATGGGCCCATATCCCACACCAAGGATGGCATAGTACAGTCAGCCAAGCCCAACAGTGCTTACTTTATCTATATTCCTCAACGAAAGTTTTCAAATGTAACCATCTCACATGGAATTAAGTGAGGGAAAGCACTGAACATAGATGAAGGACGCAGTCCTGTGTTCTCACTGTACTCATTATTTTCAAAGAAATAATTCAAACTTTTTTTGTGAAAGAATCTCAAGAGTTGAACCTTCATACAGAAAGAGTCTGGACTTTCATTAATGCAATAGACAAACCCTGACATTGTATTCCCAATTCATTTGGTGTAATGCTAGGAGTGAGCACTTTAAGATTTGGACGTTATTGGTGGTGCTATTTTATCTTCCCACTGGTCATGTCTACAGGTTTTCTTTCTCCGGCGAATATGGTGTCAGAACCAGTCATGCTCTTGGCCCTTTAGTCCTCTTCTGCAGGGCTCCCGGTAGTATGGTATTTATTTTTTGACCATTTCCGTCTGTATTTATCCATATTTATTTTTTGGCCATTTTATCTGTATTTATCCTTATTTATTTTGTGTTTTGCGTATAAATGAAGTTGTAAATCTGTACATTTCAATATCTATTTAATTAATAGACGCACACTCATACTTTGATGTCTGTCGTATTTGAGCTATTTAAGCTGCCAAATATTACATAACAATACATCCACTGGTAAATACTAGCATTATACCATAAATGTATGTTTACACATGCCGTTATTTAAAGAAATTTACTCCTGTTTTTTAATTTCTCATGCTATCCAAATGCTCAGCTGCTGGCCTATAATTCATGAACCACAGCACTGAGAGTCACTTATACAAGCACTATTTGCTGTATTTATCCACTTTTAAAAATAAATGCAGACAGAAAACACATTGTTTTCTGTCTGTATTTATCTGTAAAGATCCGTAAAAACGGAAAACATGGAGCCTTACTTATAAAGATTGTTTGAGTTGTATAGTAGTTAGAGAGACCTTGGCACTTAAAATTAAGGACTCAAAAACCCTTACTAATCACCTCATAATGGAGGTCATCTAGGGTTAGTTTCTGGGAGGATGTATGGGTAGGTCATTTCTTTTTGATAGGTATTGGTGACTTTCTGACTTATTTCTAGCTTAAAATGCAGCGCAGTCTATCGGATTTTAAGCATCGGCATCTTTTGATTATGGAGTGCAGCAATAACGATCAATATTGTCTGATCAGTGAGGATCTAGTTTCAATGCAGTGATCTCGCTGGGAAAACTTGGAAGCGGCAAAACTGAACCATTGGTGATTGTTCTCATTATCAATAAATACAAGTTCAGATTTGACCTGGAGACCAAATGTTGTAATGTGAGTCTTCAAATATTCAGGCACAGATGTGCGTTTGCGCACTATATGCTATTTTGTGTTTTTTTCAATGTGTCTTTGCTTGTCTACAGGCCACAATTTTAAAACAAAGTAGTTCGTCCAAGTGATGATGGTCCACACATAAGTCTACCTAATAGTTCATCCCTAAACAGGCAGTAGCGAAGGATAAAATGATTCTGAAACACTAATCAATGGATGTTAAAGAATGTGCTTCCATTGATCTATTTGTTCCATCCTCACAGCCCAGTATCTGCTCTACACATTCAGAAACAATACCATGGCCGCTCTGTATGTATGGAACTTGGGTATAAAGTATGAATTAAGACATGGGACCTTATTACATAAGTGCCCCAAGGACGCAACAGGCGTTTGCAACCGCTTTGCATGCCCCCCGACACAGACGATTGTGCGGCCCCTTCTGTAATACCGAGAGTGCTGGTGCACATAAAGCACCAGCGTAATCTTCAAGGGGTATTTCCTCATTTGCATTTGGGCGTGCCCGATGCAAATGAGGGAATACTTTGTCTCTGCATGGGCACAGAGGAAAAGAAGCTCTCAGGAGGCGCACTGTGAGTGCACCCCCTACTGTCAGTCCTCTGGAAGGGAACAGGGGGTCCATGGACCCCACAGTCATCCCCTTGCAGGCAGGTGCAGTCACTGACTGCACTCGCCTGCAAGGGGATCTCTAATCCCCTTTAGAAGTGCAGGAAGGTTGCAGCCTCCATTGTGAAAACACAGAGCGACTTCAAAGCAGCCGCTCCTTTTTTCAAAATAATGCACTGCCCCCGGGGCAGCGCATTCTATGTAATAGGGCCCATCTATTTTAAGGTGTGCCGGGTGCAAACAGGGAAAGTGAGCCCATTACATATTAGGGCTCATGGTTTTGACGTATACATGTTTTATATGAATCTATAACATGTCACCAACATTTTATAGAGTAGTGCACGATTCGCATCCCCAAAGCACCAACTGATACCCAAAACTCCAGTCCCTAAACATTACATACCACCAGGTAGGAACGATCAATAGGGCAGTTCCATGGTGGAGTGGCCCAAGTAGCACTAGTTCGCCCAGGCCACTGCAGCCACAGACCCGGCGAGGCTCTTATTCTCAAAGGCCTTGGATGGGAGGAAGCATACAAGAAGAGTATGAAAGTTTGTCAGATATACAGCCACCGCTCCCTAGAGCCATCTGCTTCTCAAATGAGACATCATCCCACAACAGAGTACCCAGTCTGCATTGTAACAACAGAAGGGATTGGGCCAGGGGACTGCCTAACTGTAACACAGTGTGCCACTTGATGTCAAGATGGAAACTCATCAGCCCGTCTTCAGTGCCGACTTCTAGGGTCCTCAGGCTGTCACCACCCCCACTGTACAAGAGGGCACTGAACCGTTTGCAGGCCATCAAGGCCACAAAACAATAGAGCAGGCCAGGTCGTTGCCTCACCCCAAGATTGTGGGCAAAATAGTAGTTTGCCTGTCCCAAATAATCTGATCTATCAGGTTGCTTGTGCCTCAGCCCCAGGAAACCAGCAGAGCAGGGCTGCCTCAGTTGCAGCCATGTGGAGTAGTGGGGTGGCTCTATCACTCCCCTGACATGTGCATGGCGACTAGTTTAGAAACCCAGACCTAAAATCAGATCTTAGTGGCCACCATTTTGGATCTCTTTTGAATATCAGGGAAGGATGGTTGAACTTTTAATTGTATCAAAAGGCACAGACTCATCTCTTTAAGACCACTGTAAGACCACTGTTTGGGGAAGGATCCCATGAGGTGCAGTGATCCCGCTTTATGGGGCTCAAAACAAGGATGAAGTCAAAGGATTAGTCGGACAGTACCTGAAACCTCTGAGAGATGCTGTAGGCTACTTTGCCAGTTGGCTCCACATTCCACGTGCCTTATATCCTAACTGTTTTTTTATTCCATAGCTCTTTACTTGTTTTCAAAGATCATAATAAGCAATATTCTTGTTTGGCTGTGCTGCTTCACCTCATGCATTTTCTCCCATGATTGACAGACTAAGGCGGAAATGTTGTAAAGTTTGACCCTGACCACCTCAGTGGGAAGGATTGCAATGGCATTACAGAGGAAGGATGTGCTTGAGGTTATTGTTTTCTAAATTTCTCAGGAACTATCACGTTAATGTGCACTTTATCAGTTTGATGATTGGATATCATAGGCATACGCATTAAAGACTTTTGCTTTTCAAGTTACTCAAGAGCTGTCACGTCAGTTTGTGCTGTATCAATTTGCTGACGGAAGCAATACCCACAAATATGTATAACGGCCCTCTGAAGAATGTGGCTCACAGTGGTAAGCATGCCATTGATTTACCCTAATAAACACAGTAAGGACCACTGTCACATGAAATATACCAACATCATAATGAACAATGACAATCTCACGTTATAGCAAAACCAAAGGGGATGATGGACGGAGTGTTTAACATTGCAAGCACTCACCCCCAGTCAACTGATCTGGGTTTATCATTCTTTAGCTCACTCCGCCACCCCAGTTCAGACATAGCCATATGCAAATCAGTCTGACCCTGTGCCTCATGGGAACAGTCCAGCCCGAGCTGCCAAGCCATGTCTTCCCTGGACCGGAAACAAGCATCCTGGGACCAGTTTCTAGCTAATCAGCCATCATCAGCCAAGCTAGCTTGAATCCAAAGTGAGCATTCTGTCCATCAACTGTTGTTTTTGCATTTGTCACCCTGAGTGGGAAGGGTATGCCCAGACCTGGGTCCCGTGCTCTTCATGCCACTGGAATCAAGCTATCCTGGCTGAAGAGGGGTGAAACCCCGAAACCGGTCCTAGGATGCTTGTTTCCAGTCCAGGGAGGACCTGGCTTGGCAGTTTGGGCTGGACTGTTCCCATGAGGCACAGGGTCAAGGCTGATTTGCATATGGCTGGGTTCAAACTGGAACGGCATGGTGAGCAAAAAAACGATGGATTTAGGCCCAGATCTCTGTACTGGGGTGAATGTATGACATTGATCTGCATTCTGTCCATCAACTGTTGTTTTTGCAATCTCACGTTATAGGGCATTGTTATCCCATGCAAAATGAGTCAATTTGCCAGAAAAAAACCTTTCCCTGTGTCTGTCAAAATGACCTACTATCCTGATGTTTCCTCGGGATCTGTCACTCAGCAGCCCACAAATATGATGGGATGCATGTGTAACGGGAGCGCACACACAGGCTGTCCCAAACATGCAAACACCAACACATTGCAATATTGTTGCTCCATGTCATAAGAGTAAATACCACAGTCTGAATATGTAGAATCACAGAAATATGTATGTCCAAGAAGCTGAAAGATTAATAGTTTTACAGCGTTAACAGTGCAGCTATGTGGCCAATTGTTACCAATTGTTTAAATACACAAAGAGGAGGTTGTAGCTCCATCTGGAGTAGTATCATTCTCTCACCTCATCCTATTTGCTGTTTAATGTATTATTCTCGCTCATAAAGGTTGCTTACAGTGCACAAGGCAATATTTTACATTCCAAAAACACACTTAATCACTATGCATTAAATTATTTATGTGGTAGATATATACAGAAAGAAATGATGTTTGTGTGCTTTTTTTTCACTGCTGCATACTTTCTTTAATGTTTTAAGCAGGACTCAAAATGCAAGCCAGATCTTTTGGATTTGCCCATGCTTATTATGTAGGAATGTATATTGAAATTCCCTATTTTCCAAGCTGGCCCAAAGTCCGCCTGAGATAAAATGTATACAGCTTTTATGGGAGAGGCATAATTCCCTTTGGCCACTGTTCCAAATGTGTCCCAGGGCTTCCCACGTAGGGGGCAGGCTATTTAATGGCACCAATCTGCAACCCCCCTTTCGTCCAGTTATGTCCTGAACACTGGAGCCACTTTACATAGGTAAGAAATAATATGCTGAATTAATTCACTACAACCCCCCTCCCCCCCGCATCTCGTAGCCTAACTTACCTCATATCCATCAAGCGCTCCTCACAAGTGGTCCCAGGATGCCCAAATCTCCAATGCATCATCAGTAAAACTGAAATACAAATAAGAAGTCCCTCAATCAAAATAACAGATAGAGTATCACACTTCCAAGCCCTTGCAAAGAGCAGTCAGTACAGCTGGAGACTAGTTTGGGTGCCAGCTGCCCTTCATCTTCATGATGAGTAGGAGGACAGGGTGGGATCCTCACATCAGGATGACCCGATGCAGCCTCATGCACAGCTTGACAATGTGACTAATGAAAATAAATGAAGTTGCCAGCCTTTAACCAGAATTGGAAATAACTTTCTTCTGATTTCTCCATACCTTTGCCCATGTAAGAGTAGTAAGAGACTGGACGAAGGTCGTGAAAAATTAAAAAGCAAAGTCTTGAAATGGACGAATAATTGTAGTGTCGAAACAAACTTCCTCAGAAAAACATTGCGCATACGCATGGTAAGTTGCACCAACCTCCATAGAGGAAAATGTGCTTCTACCATAAAATGCAGACTCAGTGAAGGAAGTAAGCCCAACAGCCATGACCCCACATCAACTATTGTGGTTTAGAGAAGTACTTCCGAGAGCATGTTTCCGAAGCATTGGGTTCCCTGATTGAGGGCCTCATTTACAAAACCATTACACAGTGCGGCGCCGCAAACCATTTTGCTGCCCCTACCGGGGTCATTTTGAACGCACAGAGATGCATTGTATTATCAACAATACAACACATCCGTGTGCTTTTCCATGCACTGGCACACAATTGGCTGCCATACACCAGCGCAGGCATCATATTACAAGGGTGCCTACATTCCGGGGATGATTGTTTTTGTGCAGGAAGTGACACCTTACTGATGGAAATATTCATTGATGGCATTTCCCTCTTTCTATGCATGCTACAGAATGGAGCAGGCATAGAAAGAGGAAAAACAAGGAGAAATGAATATATTTCTCCTCGTTGTACCGATGTGTCACGTTCCATTGATGTTGATAGGGAACACCCGCAGCAACACCCATGTAACTCTCCTTTCACGCAGTGTAGAGCATTAAAGGAACCTATATTTGCAAAGCCATGAAAAGTCATGCAGGCCCTGAGCATTTACCAAACAATTCCCCTGCTGTATTGGTTTAAGAGTTGCAAGTTTTGCTAGCAGCAGACCGGTTTCTAGGCAAATCATGAAATGTTTCAGAAGGCTGATATCTGTGAAAGGGTAGAACTGGGGCCTATGACAAATTCAATTGTACTGTCCCTGTTTTACTGTACCTGTCAGGAAACATCTACGATTTCAATTAATTTTTTCAATGTTTAATTGGATGCAGCCAGATTTTGACTTTAGGGTATGTTAAAAGCAACTTGCAGAAATAAAAAGTATTGCTGTGAAGGGTAAAATTCTTCAAAGCAAGATGGGTGGGCAAGTATTGAACACCTGATTATATCAAATAAGGAGGCAGGTTGATTGTATCTGATGTCCACCACCAGTTATACGCTACGGCTTTGACAAGTCTGGTCTTTACCATTAACACAAAACTCCAAATTAAAGAAAGCAGTGAAGCAGAACATATGTATCATTTGGAGGTTCACGTTTTAGCAAAGGATTTGAAGGAAATAAAAGAGCAATGGATGAATTCTCAAAGATCAATAGGTTCTTCGGCTGTGCATATTCAATCTTTTATACGAACAGCTGGGACCCCAAATGGAATTTAGAATTTAAAGAAAACTTACACAGGTACAAAATGTACCAGTGGTTGCTCTAACACACATGAGGATATCATACACGGCCATGTCACACATAGGGGCGTGTCAAGTACAATGTTTTATGAAATTATATGAACAGCTTTACCCTGTAATTTGGTTTGCCAGCATCTTGCATAGCAGTTCAAGTATGGTACAGGAGGGAAACTTGACCAGAAAATGATTCTTGGTGAGACATTTTTTCCCTGAACCAGGTGGCCAAGAGCAAAAATTGTACATAAATGTACATAATGCGAAATTAGTAATTTTACAGATTTCACCTCTGCAATTTAAATTTTGTACAGGCCTAGTCCAAAGATGATCTTAAAGGAGTGGAGGCTGAACTATATTAGCAGGAAGTGACTCTCAAAGGACAATGTCAAAGCAAAATAAGAAGAAGAATATAGCAGAAAAAGCAACTGCTGAATATGTTATTTTGAAATTGGACCTGTCATGTGATATAGTATCAGTGGAATGCAAACAGGATTGAAAATATTAACTGGTAGAACCTGGATTATCATGCGAGAAGAACCGGAAGGAAAGGTTTGGCAATGATTTCAAAGACTGAAGACTTTTGGCTTTTCTAAGCATTAAGCCAGACTAAGAGCTGCTGGGCGCTTCTATTTTCGCAAATGATGACAACAGTGTTAGAAATGGCCCTTTTTGCAGGGTTATACCCAAACGTTTTGCTTCTTCCTCCTTTATTTTTCCTGACCTGTGGTTGTTAGCTATAGGACTCTGGGCACTCTAGCACTGCTAGACTGCATATGCTCTTTGTGTAAATTGTTATTGTGATTGGTTATCCATGATTGGTATATTTGTTTTGCAAGTAGGTCCCTAGTAAAGCGCACTGAGTGTGCCAGGGCTTGTAATTCAAATGCTACTAGTGGGCTTGCGGCACTGATTGTGCCACCCACAGGAGTAGCCCTAAAGTGGTGTCTCAGGCCTACCCCGCAGTGCCTGTGCGCAGTTTGTTAACTGCCATGTTGACCTGGCCAGTGTACCCATTTGCCAGGCCTGGCCCTTCTCTTTTCTTACACATTGGACACCCCTATGGTAGGCCCAAGGTACCCCCCTGAGCAGGGTGCAGAGTATGTGAAAGGTAGGACATGTACTGATGTGTGTAACATGTCCTGATAGTGAAATACTGCCAATTTCGTTTTTCACTATTGAAAGGCTATCTTGCCCATAGGACAGAATGGGGAATGCTGTGTCCCATGTGTACCTGCATATCTTCCCATAGGAGCAAGATAGAAAGTTGAAGTCTGGTACCCCTGAACTCTGAATTTGATAACACATCTTTTAGGGAGGATGGTTTTTAAATTCTGTGTTTGAAAATAGCCCTTTTAGAAAGTGGCTATTTTCTTGTTCAACCTTTCTGTGTGCCTCTACCTGTTTGTGAATTGACTGTTTGGTTTGTGAGTGACAGGGGCTGGGGTGGCTCCAATAGGCTGGGTGAGTCAGCACTAGGCTGGATAGACCTATCTGCATTTGGAGTGGTGGGAGGAGTAGCACCTGGGCCTGAATAGGGCTATGCCTGCCTTCCACAATGCTGGCTTAACCCCCTGTGGTGTGTCTGATGGCCCTGGCCCACACTCACAAAGGAAGATGTGCACTGGCAGAGTGCACCCAGAACTGGTTTGGACTGGGTCCAGGACCCCTCACACATGAAGAACAAAGACTTTTGGGGTATAAATATCAGAGCTGAAACCCCTGAACTTTAGACTAGGAAACTTTGTGACCAAGAAGGAATCCCTGCCAAAGAGAACAGCTGAAGAAGACTGAGGAAAAGTGCTGCCACTGCTGTGTGTCTGGGGGCTGACCTGCAGTTGCTGTTTCTGCTGAGGAAGAGGACTACGGGACTTTCTGCTGTGTGCTGTGCCCCCCTACTTGAAGAGGAACTGTGCTGTGTGATTTGTTCTTCTGAAGTCAAGAGTCTCCAAGGGCCTGAGGAGAGTTGGCCTCCTGTTTCCAGGTAACACTCTTCCAAGCTGCTGTGTATGTGTCTCCGCACATAGACTGTGGCCTTCATGACCTCTGCATCATCTGCCCCTGGTGTGTTGACTCGGTGTGCTTGTCAGCACACAGCTGATGCACATCGTGAGGTCTGCCTTGCCTCAAAGCGTGATTATACCGAGAGTCATCTCTGTGACCACATGTGCAAGGCCACGCACTGCCCGGGACCTTCAAAGTGCCAAAATCACCGTTGCCGGCCAGGTGCGAGGGAAGAGCCCTTTGTGAGGAGGAGGAGTATGCGTGCTGTACCCCAGCTGCGAGGCGTTGCCTAACAACCGGGGCCTCCCAAAGACCAGCATCGCCTGCATAGGAGAATCACCCAGTGGGGCGTCCAGCGCAGAGATCGGAGCTGCGATCGAGGGGCAGCGAGAAAAGAACTGCCCGTCCCGAGGAATCGCCTAGCACGGACTGCAGTCGAGACATCATACACCACAGGTAACGGGTTTGATCAGTGATAAATGCCTGTGCCCGAGACTGTTGCTGTTGATAGTGCTGCAGGCAGGTCGTTTTTTGCTCACTGAGGATTGTGTCAGCGGTTCCGTGCTCGTGTAACTGTGAGTTGCGGGCCCGGGACTGGTTTAGGGACGCGATTCTTGATAAGCACGTGTCAGGACTTTAAAAACCCTGCGACTTAACATCGGAGATACCTCTTCAGTACTCAGGAGAACTGAGTGGTGACATTTGATTAAGCTTTCGCAGAGTGCAGAAATTACCGAGTTCACATTTTAACATTGACTTTACCAAGTACCGTATCTTTTTAGAGATTATTTCTGATCACGTTACTTGCCTAAAATTCAGAGCAGTTTTGCATCATTCGAAAAGAAATACAGAAATCAGCAAGTTTATTTTTATAAGAGTTTTACTAAGAACATTCAAAGAAGAATGTTTGTGTATGTGGTCGTTTTGATCTTGCCAAATTTAGATAAAGATATTTACATTTTTTATAAATAACCTGCGTGGTGTCCCTTTGTGGTGTTTCACTGTGTTACTGTGGCAGTTGGTGGAAATACTTTACACATTGCCTTTGGGATAAGCCTGTCTGCTCGTGCCAAGCTACCAAAGGGGTGAGCAGGGGTTGCCAACAGTGTGTTTCCCCCTTACCCTGACTAGAAGCAAGGGTCCCTATTTGGTCAAAGGCGCCTACCTCTGCCAACTAGAGACCCCCATTGCTAACAAACAGAGTCATTTTTCATTTCCCGTTCTGCCATTTGAAGTCTTTAATATCTGTTCATGGAGTGCTGGCATATGAGGGTGACAGGAATGGATCAACAAAATAGGGACAAGGGGGAAGGTTTTAGTGAGGTCCAGTGTACATACCCCGCATGAAGCATGACACCTAGCTTGCTGGGTGTGTGAGTGCCCTAGTTCCAATAAGGGATTTCCCCCCTTCTTTTCTCAACCTGTGCTACTCTTGACCAGGCTTCATTTTCTGAGACACATGACAATACATCTCTTTGTTTCCTTTCCCCCTCCCTTCTTTCTTTATTAGAGGAACTTTGTACCTTCTTGCATTATTAGTTGACAGGAATGGACCTTGTCTTTGTGCCAGACCTGGACCTTTCAGGAAGGCCATTACAAGGTTCTCGACTGAAGGCGTAGACACGTTCGTGAATATAAAGTTGATTTTGTCTTGGAGAAAAGCTGATATGATTTGTACCTACTGGCATGTTCCTCTTGGACATCACAATGGATTTAGGCCCGTGACTATAGTTTGAGTGGAAGGTGGGGACTGGAACATTTGAGTGTCTTCGTTTACTTCAACACCTTCACAAACTTTTCATGAGCAGTACCAATCCAGATCAACAAAACCCTTTTGCGATAACAAAAGCAGCGAGCCACAAAATCACATGGTTTGTAATCACAAAAGGTTTTTTTACAATGTACAAAAACCCTTTTATGAGACACAACATTCTTTCCAACTTGTAGAAGAGCCTTTTCAACCCTTTCTGCAAATTGAAATAGAGGGGAAGTTAAAAAGGGTTCTTATTCGGCATTCGGAAATTTCGTCTGTGAGTGCAAATGAGGTTGAAAATCATTAATCACTATAAGAAAGCAAATTAATAATTAGAATGGAGGGTAGTCCATTGTAAGTAATAAGGTCACTAACCTGTTAGTCCAGGCAAGAGTTTCAGAAATTTAACACTGAGTTCCACCCTTGGGAGCTATGGCACACAGAAGACAGGTTTAACTTAGAGAAAATGTGTAAAGCATTTAGAAATACAAAAACAGTTAAAAAGTATGAAACACAACACAAAATTCCAGCACCAATTTATGAAAATAGAGCACACAGTAATTAACAAAATGCAAGAAAATAACAAGAATCCAATAAGGGTAAAAAGAGTTATGAATTCATAAATATTTCAAAGAAAAGGCACTGAGAAAAAGTGAAGTGCCAATCCATAATCACTGGTCATAGTTGACAGGGACTTATGCAGGATTTTAGGCTTTGATGGAGTGCAGGTCGATACACCAAGAAGGTTCATCCAAGTCAAAGATTTTAACTCTGACTTAGTCTCTGACATGCAAGTGAGAAACCTCCAGTAGGCAATGCAGCAGGTTGCTTCCGGCACAGCACCTTAAAAACTGGATAGGTGTTGAGTGAGGTCCCACTGTAGCCGTTGATTTGGCATGAAAAGCTCAGAGCGGAAAAGGTACAATTTCACACCCAGTGAAGTCGTCTTGTCAGCAGGATACTTTTGGCATCTTTATACCCTCTCAAGATTTCTATGTTTCAACTTAGTCTCTTTTTTGGAGCTCAGATTTCCAGTATGGCAAGGCAGCAGGATGTATCTGGGAAGGTCACTAAAATTAAAGAATGTTCCCAGTCTTACAATTGCTGTTGGTTCTGTTCCCAAAATGAATTTATACTACATATATAAAAAAATTAGCAGACCATAATATTCATTAGTCTTTCATTGGTCATAATGAGCACATACTATACGAAAGTCGACCAGTGCATTTCAACATATCCTTCCATGTACTGCGACAAAATCCTGTTTTTCAAAATGAAAAAATAACTGTTATATTTAACAAAAAGTTAAAATAGCCCCCACACACTTCACTCCACTCATTTATTCACTCATCCAAAGTCACTCCCTGTCATTCTCTATATTCACTCTGTGACCCAGCATACTGAACATACACTGAGCAAACAACAATGAAAAAACAGAATTGATTTTTATCCATTGCAGCGTTTTGGGCTGGGATCACTTTTCCAAATATGGCCAATGCATGTTTCGGTGTGGGGTTTGATAATGTCCAACCATCTTCTTCAGGACCACACAACAGAACTGGTACTTCAAAGGGTGGTCAAGGGGGGGGGGGGGGGGGGGGTGGATCTTCTCTGTCATATTGACTTGTCTTTACAGCAAACAGCCATCCAAGTTTGATAGTGCGGCAATACCGCATTATTCTTTGACAAATGTAAAGCAGAAGCCGTCTCTTGATAATTCCAAATTAGCCTGGTTTAGTCTTTGAGTTTTGCTTACTTAGGTCTTGGCAGACGATCGCTGTCCTGCCGTAGGGGTGAAGGTCATGACCACCGCCAACTGATGGTGTACCGTTGTTGGATTTGGAAAGCCTTGCCTGCCTGGTATGAATCTCTCTGCTGTGAAGGGAGCTGTTGCAATAACTGTTTCCTTTAACACAATAACGTTTGCCGAGCAGGCCCCAAGTATCAAGTGCTGGCTCAGAAAAACATTTTGTTCAGAGAAAACAAACCCCTAATTTGCATGTTATTTTCTCTGAAAAAAGGTCAATATCTAAGACATGCAGAGAGATTTTCCTTGCCCTTTGGACCCGTAAACATGTTTCATGCCCATGTCATCCGTGCTGCACATCGTGGGCACAAAAGGGAAAAATGAGTGACGGTAGTTTCATCCTCAATAGGGGGCTCGACTGTTAATGTGATCATGTGGTCCTGTAGTGCGTTGCCTGTTGGGTCAAAAGTTACCACTGTTGAAGACAGCGGTGGATGTGCTGATGGGAACCCAGCAGTTTCCCCAATTTTGAATAGAGTGGGAGACCATGGGTTTTGCAGTGCTGGAGGACCACTGGGTTACATCATTCTTCCCTTTTTGCCAAACCCAAAATGAGGCCCTTTATCCCTTGAATATGGTGGTGCCAGTACATTCTCTACCTAATTTAATTTGCTCAATGTGTCCAAAGAAAACTCCTGTGTAATGGGTTCCCTAAAGCATAGAACATTACTTCACTTCACACTATAGGAGTCTGAGTTTCCTTAACTGTCCACTGGAGCTGAAGGCTACAACATAATTGCCAGCTTCTCCCTCATCTAATAGCAGTTTTTTGTGGGCTGGATGAGACACTCTACATTTCTCTAAGTTAGTTGCATCCTTTTTCCCCAATGGGAGTGGTCTGGGGGAACTGCTTGACAGCATGCACCCCCTTGCTTCACTGTCTGTGACAGTCAACTTCCTTTGTTTGCTCCTCAGCATAGGAACATGGTAGGCTTCTCCTCCTGGACAGTCTCTTTTTCTGTAGTTCAAGGCATAATCCTCCTCTGTCTCAGTAGGCAGGCAGGCAGGCTTTTAAGATCTTCAGGTAGATCCTCAGCTCCTCCAGCAGAGAGTGCAGACTTCAGGTGATGCCCAGTCATCGGTGGGAAACTAGTTGTGAGGCAGACATCAGCCCTGGTTGTAGAGCAGCTCTTTGAGTTCTCTGTAGGGTGCTTGCTTCCTCAATAAAGAACTTGAAACAGGAACAAAGTGAGGTTGTTTTGATTAGGCCTGGGTAGAGTTTGTGGAGTCACAATACGCGGAACTTCACAAAGTGGTTGTTAGAAATTGTGTTTCTGGTGGCTAGGGTATGCACCTAAGTCAGGCAGAACACACTACTCTAGTCAGTGTAAGTGAGTTACACACCAAAGATAACTCCTGCTTGCCCCCTTGGTAGCTTGGCAGAGCAGTCAGGCTTATCCCAGAGGCAATGTGTAAAGAGTTTGGCAACACACCCAGACACCAGTGACACACTAGGTCCACCACAAAAAGTGACTCCACACAAGGTTATAAAATGTACTTTGTATTTATACATGAAACACATAGACCATACATCACTTTGTAGTATGTAAATCACATTCAGACCACAATCACATAAATCACTGTGCCACTAGGCACTTGTCATGAACATAACAGTTCGATCAAATATCACTTTGCCAACCAGGCATTTGTCATAGCACCACATTTAGTGCAGTACAGCAAACACTTCTAGTTTGCTTATGTCATAAAACCACTTCCACTTGTACATATAATGCAAGTCCTACAAGAGTATTTACTATTCTGTCAGTATGAGCATAACAGGCATCATAAATCAGGCCACCAAGCATGAAACAGATTTGGGGAAAAGAAACATGTAAATCACCAGAGGCCCCTTGTGGTGTAGAATCCCTAAGTCACGCCATTAACACACAAGGAGCAGCACCTACGCCCCAAATATAAGAAGTACAGGGCTCATGTTCTCTACCCGGGGGTTACTGGGCCACCTGCCCACTTTCTGCAGTACTTGTGGTCATTTTCCGATCCGGGTCTCCGTCCAGGATTCTCCCCGTGAGGCCCACAACAAATCTTAGTGCATCAAGTACCCCCAGGTACGACTAAGTCTGCTGGGAGGCCTAGCACGGCCCTCACCGTCTTCGTGGAGCCAGAGAGTGCTCCTAAAGGTATGTGGCAGCAAGGGGGGGAAAGGACTCACAGACTTCCTCTGTGGGGCGACGTTGCTGGGTCCCAGTGGGTTTCAGTCTACAGCAGCTGCCCACTAGCTCGTGGGGCAGCTGCTTTCCTCATGACTGCAACAGCCTCCCAGCTTACTCCAGGTCAGTCGCCCACATGTGATGTACATGGAGCGTTGGGGTAAGCTCGCAGCCCAAATGTCTAGGGCGAACCCCGCGGGCACCCACCATGCCCCACCATCTCCCTACTCTCGAAAGGGGCGAGCAGTACTCAAGTTGGAGACCTCTCCTGGCCTCAGGTGACCTCACCTCCTGGCGGGGAGGATTTCCGTCCTCAGCTGGTGCAAAAACTCTATTCGGTCTGCGGCGCATCCTGCACTGGGGTTGCTCTGGCCGCCCTTGGGCGGGGCTAATCTTCTCAGCAGCTTCCTCATGTGTGGCTTCGTCCACATTTACCAGGACTTAGTTGTATTGGTGGTGGGTAGGGCTGTATCTCCGTCCTAGCACGGCTACCTAGACTTGGGGGCTCCGCCCTCTGATTCTCGGGCCAAGAGTTCTTGGAAAGCACTGTGGGGAAGTACAATCTCTAGCACTCCCCTCAGCCATCGTTGACCCACACAAACTGGGTAACAGGAGCGCCCAACACGCTCCAATCTTGGTACTAGAGGAAGTGCTCCAACCACACTTTCCTGCTATGAGGTGGGGAGGCACTCACCAGGTGTGGGATGCATCAAGTGCCAGGGAGCAGGGTTAGAGTTCCCCACACGCCAATTGGTAGAATAAAACTCTTTTGATTTCTAGGAAAGCACACAGGACTCACCCCAGCAGCGCGAGGTGGTGTAGATCAGCACCACTATGTCTCGCTAAGGACCAGAAATCCAAAAATAGAGCACAGCAGACAGAATGAAGACTTTAATGTCTCTGAGTCTTCTAAAAATAAGAGGCCAGCACACACAGGCCCTTGGAGATTTCTTCTTAAGCATGATACCAAAGCAGGGCAGAAAGAGTCAGTCCTTTTCCTCCATTCAGAAAAGGTAGTGCTCCTCACACAGTTCTTCCGCTCTTCTGTTTCTTGGCAGGGTCTTCTTGTTCCTGGAAGTAATCTAAAGTCCTGAGGTTGTAGGTGTAATACTTATACCCCAAAATTTATTTTTTCTCTTTGTGGCAAGGGTCTCTGAACCCAGTCCAAACCAGTCCTGTCCTCCCTGGTGCAGCATGACCACAGGGGCGGAGACAACATTGTGAAAAAGGAGAAACAGCCTATTCAGGTGCAAGCAAAACTCCTCGAACCACTCTAAATGTAGACCAGCTCTATTCAGGCCAGCGATGAGTCACCCAGGTCACACCTCACCCCCCCAAGTGACTGTCTAGTGTGAATGCACATCTCAGCTCCTGTCACTCACACTGACTCACCCAGACTCTGAATACATGAACAGCCAGATGCACACAGAATGGTGAAGTAAGAAAATGCCCACTTGCTAAAAGTTGCATTTCCAAACGCAGGATTTTAAAACCACCTTTACAAAAAGTTGCGTTAATAAATTCTGAGTTCAGAGAGTCTAAACTCCATTTTCAGATCTTGTCCCTATGGAAAATTACACATGTAAAAATGTTATAATGTAACCCCAATGATAAGCCTATGAGACAGACGGCCTTTCAATACAGAAAAACGAACTATACACTATGTCAATATCAGGACATGTCGCACACACCCGTACATCTCCTACCTTTCACATACACTGCACCCTGCCCATGGGGGTACCTTGGGCCTACCATAGGGGTCCTTACATGGAAGGAAAGGAAACGTTTGGGCCTGGCAAGTGGGTGCACTTGTCAGGACAACATGGCAATTTACAACTGCGTGCGCAGACACTACAGTGGTAGGTCTGAAATACATTTACAGGGCTACTCATGTGGGTGGCACAACCAGTGCAGCAAGCCCACTAGTAGCATTTGATTTACACCGTGCACTTTACTAGGGACTTACCGTAAATCAAATATGCCAATCATGGATAACCAATCATTGTCACAATTTATACACAGAGCATATGCACTTTAACATTGATCAGCAGTGGTAAAGTGCCCAGAATCTTATAGCCAATAAAAACAGAGTAAGAAAAATAGGAGGCAAAAGGCAAAAATTTGGGGAAAAACCTGTCAAAAGGGCCCGGTCTAAGAGTGGTCGAAAAAATCTGCTACGCTAAATGGAGTTCCGCAGCATGAGTTTCCAGGAGAGCCCGTTCATGTTGCGTTTTTACATCATATGCAGGGTGGCGTTCATTCTAGCTTCGGAAATCGCACGCAAACAGCACCATGTGGTTCACCTGAGCCCTGCCATCTTGTTTTCTCAGTTCTTTTCATGGTGCTGGGCCTTTTTTTGAATCCCTTCTCAGTCTTTTCAATTCTCCGCCCTCCTAATTAATCTACCCTCATTTTTATTTACTGCATTAGTGGGTTTTTTTGAGTCTGTGTATTTTACGTTTTTTAATTTCTTTCATGTTTTGTCGTGCGTTTTTGTACTTTTTTTATTTTTCCTTTACTTCCTTATTATTTGTATTTGATTTCCTTCATTCCTTTCTTTCTTCCTTCTCCTGTTTTTCTTCTTTTTCCCCTTGCCCAGTACCACGTCAGAGCAGGGTGAACAGAGGAGCATCGGAGCCAGGCCCCCAGAATTGCAAGCAATAGCAGCCGCCTACCCTACGGACAGCGGTGCCGCCAAGGGCTACAGTCCAGGGCAATCATTTGAGAGGGGGGTAGCACCACTAGTTTATTTCATGCAGTGCCACCTCCCCTCCATCAGGCAGCAGGTGACAGGCCTGGCAGCGGGTATCCCCTGCAGGAGCATCGACTGCTTTAGGGAAGGGTGTGCAGTGCACCAGCCAAGACCAGCACACCACCCAGCAGCTGATGCACTGCTGGGCGGATATCGTTGACTGGGAGAAGGACCTGCTTTACCTGCTAAGCATCAAGATTGGGGGTTTTGACATTGTTTTTCAGAATAGCATGCTCCTCACACTCAGTGGTGAGTTACGTTTAGTTTACAAGTTTACATTAAGAATATTATTATGTGATCAAGTTTGAGCTAGACCGGTGATCAGTGCTACCTATTTGGACTCGTTGGTGCTAGCTTTGGCTGATTATATAAGAAGTCATTGCAGACTCCTCTGTCCTCCTGTTACCATAGTGAATTAGTGATATCAGTGAGTTTGCTTTCTCATTAACATTCTTTATGCAGCTCGTACAGTCTCAAGCAATGTCATAGTGATCTGTAATACCAGTATGAATCTGTGCATTGCAAAAAGGGAGACTGAGTTGGTCCATCAAGGGGATTGAGAAATGAGATTAGAATCAAAGATCATTCATTGTAATGCATTAGTATCAATCAGAAATTTGAAATAGGGAATTTTAGTATTAGTATGGCCAACCCAACATTAATCAATACTAGTACTAAAGGCGATATGATTCAGATAAGTACAATGTTACTGTGTTTGTCTGTCATAATACTTTTGTGAAGATTAACTGTACCACTAATAATTTTTTTAAATCTTCTTTATTTATTACATCAGCAACTAAGGGTAAGAAGAGAGGCAGCACAGAGGCGGGTCTGGGAAAAGCTGGAAATGTGGCACCGACCACCACTGAGGACTCTGCTCAGCCCAGTAAGTCCTATTATTTATTATCTGCACACTATTATACTACTTTTAATTTGCATTTTGTCTTGTTTATTTTTTTATACTGTATTCCTATCATACCTGCATTATCTTTTTTTTCCTAAGTTAATTTTTTTTTGGTAGCTGACATTTTCCGATCTGTACTAGTCTGTAGTTTTCTTCTGCTTTGTTGGTAATCTTTCCCTCTCCCCTATATATCTTGTGGTACTGTAAGACTAAGAACATATTTATGGTACTCTACTGTCTTCTGTGAAGATTGCAGGCCCAAGTAAGCTAGTATTACAAATAATATTCACCATGAATGTTTCTTGAGAAGGCTTTCTTTTTCTTGCTCATGCTGTAACAGTTAATGAGAGAGTGACCATGGTCATGGACCACACCCCCACCGCCTCCAACAATGTTGTGCTGTGTAATTCATTTATACAGTATACCAGCAGCTTCCATGACAGTGCAGCATGGCTAGAAAGTAGAGGTACCATTGCATTCACCAACCAACACTATATGTCTTTCATTGACCGTTAATATTCCACCCCTTCATTGCACTTCAATGACTCAGAGTCATCATCATCAGCATAGCAGGCTATAGCTCTGCCATCCATTATGAAAAGCTTTTGGTTGCCTTGACCACCTGGCTTTTCTAACATTGTAAACCAACAAAATGCACAGAGTGATATTTTGATAGACGATACTGCTGTGCTAACTGAACTGTAGTGATGTATTGCGGTTGTATTTTTTTAATAAAAAAAATTTAAGGGGAGGTGTCTGGCATCTAAAACATGCATAATGTTTTTTTCTAGCCATGCAGACCACGAGTCCCGCCAGTTCAAGTGCCGCTGCAGGAGGAGAAGTAGATTTGGTTGGAGGGGGAGAAGTAGCTTCAGGGACAGGCGGTGGTAAGGCACATTGCTTGCTTACTGATTATTACTATTATACTCAGTGGCTATAAGGGCATCATTGTGACTCTTGATGTTGAACCTCCAGCTTTACCAGCTACAGCGGTGGTTGAGTAATGGCCCTGTCATGAGACAAATGAGCATAGCCGTTTTAGTGGTATACTTTAAGGGTCTTTAGTCACAAAATGTAAGATGACTGTGTGGAGGGAGGAGAAAGAAAACTTAATTCCACAGATTCTGAAATGTTCTTTTCTTTCTTCTTTCTTTTAGATGTTTTTTCGGTTGCCCGGACCACTGGTTCCCTCAAAGAGAAGAGACACAGGTAAGTGTTGGGCTTCTGGTGGCAACTAGTCTTATGTTAGTACAAAAAGGGGGGAGGGAGTGGTAAGGAGAGATGGCGGGAGGGACCTTTACCAGATAGGTTCAGCTTCACCTATGCTGTGATTGGTAAAAGAGTTAATGTCACACTCATGAGTTAGAGCTATGAACATTTAGCACAAAGAAAAGAAACAAGTGCCTCCTAGTCAGGTCATAAGAAACAAGGACAACTGTGCCACCAAAAGAAAACAAATGAAAATAAAATAATATTCCAGGTGAACTTCAACCGCACATGGTTGTGAGTCAGTTCTTAAACCCCTACTCCCAACCTCTCAACCCCCAAATAGTTCTGTAAATCGCTGGCTGGACAGTGCATCTATCCGGTGGCCCTCTGGGTGTTGCATAGGTCTTTTCGTCTTCTGGACATCTACTGGTGATGACCACTTCAGCTACTGGTTTTCACTCAAGGTTGACTTCATTTACCCAAAGCTGGTGTCGCCTGAGTCTTCTTCTCTCCTTCCCAAGAACTCTCATGGGCGTCCTCCCTGGTCATGGGGCTCCAACACGTTTTCTTTGGTCCGGGCTTTTAGTCCTTTTTCAATGCTGGTAAGGCCTTCCTCCTGACCTTGTCTCGATTCCGGCTCTGCAGCTCTTGAAAATGCCTGTAACAAGAGAGTGGCAGGAGAGCAACAGGTTGGAGAAGGCAATGGCGTGGCCCGTTGGCCGAAAAGTCATAATCCACGGTGTACCCCATGTCATGACAGGCCTTTTCTATGTGCAACTTAGCAAAAGTCACATAAGGAACGCTAAAGATGATGGCTTGATGGAAACAGGAAAGAACGGAAGGTTAAAAAAAGGATGGGTGAAATGGTATATGAAAGAAAGGATGCGTGGGTGGGTGAAAGAATGCATGGGTGGATATTTAGTAAATGGATGGCTGGGTGAAAGGATGGTTGAAAGAAAAGGTGGATACTGGTTGGAGGGATTATTGATTGGAAATTTTGGTGAAAGACTGTATGAGAGACAGTAAAGCTTAAATCATGGTGACTATGAGTGAATATAGAAGAATGAAAGGATGAAAGGATAAATGAATAATTGTGTGGATGAATAAACAAGGGAGCTGTTCTGAAGAGGGGCATGCTGCTCACCTACTTCGCTTACTTTGTTTTATGGTTATCAAAACAATGGTTCAAAGTGGGGGTATTTTACATTTTTGTTCTAATCCTTTGACTTACTGTATTTGTTAAGCAAGGCAGATATGTATCCCACCCATCATCATTCATCACCCCCTCCCTTCTACTTATGGCAGACACTGGAAAATAATATCTGCATTTTATACGTGATGCGTTTGACTTAGTATCTTATTTATTATTCATCTGCCTCTTTGGAGTCTGGGTAGAAATTGAAAGGCATTTGGAGAAGGGCCTTAATTCTTTTTTTCCCCTGACAGTAAGTGTTTTTATGCAAGGCATGTGTGGGTAAAAATACAACTGGCCCTGTCACTCTCCTAATCATAATCACATAAAATTCCAATGGCCATAGGGGGACCAGCAATGTCCTGCTACTGTACCACCCACTACTTAATTTTAAACAAATGTTTGTACAGAGCATTGTTTACAATGTGTCTTTTTTCTTTTTTTCTCTCTATAACTACTCCTACTGGTCCACCAGCAACACCCACCAGGCAGGAGATAGCAGCCCGGCTGCGGTGGCAGAGGCTGGAGACCATCTAGTCTGAAAACTGGCAGCAGATGGTCCTGGAGGATGAAGAGGCAGAAGTAGCCACCTCCCACCAGGGCCCTAGTTCAGCAACCCAGCTCCAGTCTCCAGCATCCTGGCCATTACATCGCTGGGGCCAATGACTGCCACTGCTGCCAGCTCCTCCCACTCAGACAGGAAATTACAGCATCGCCTCCTACAGCGGCTCGGCTGCTTTGAAAGCCATCTCGGGAGAATAGGGCAGAGGCTGAACCAGCTCAAGACCAGTATGGACATTGACCTCTTCTAAGCCCTTTTAAAAAAAATATTGGTGGGAGGGATTTGTTGTGGGTGGAGAAGGTAGGAAGGGAGGTGGGGCTGGGTGTTTTTTTCTTGGACATTGGTTGGGGATGGGTCAATTTGTTTGGGGATAGGGGTGGGCCTGTTGTGGTTGGAGAACGTGGACTTCTTTTGTAAAAAATGTAAAGGGAAAATTATTTTCCCACACTTTATGCCTGAAGTAGTTTATTTGTGTTTTACTTTTACTTTGCGCTGTAGCCTGTTTTTTAATCTATTTATACAAGTTTATAGCAGTTAACTATAGTTAGTTATATGCCCTTGTCTTACCACCCTCTGTAACTATCTTGACCATTAGAGAGGATGCTTCCATGACCTATATTGCCTACAACAACCTAGATAAATGATTGCTTATCTGCAGTAGGAGTTAGTTGCGTAATTGCTAGCTTAAGTAGTTCACTTCACTCCATAGTTCTCCTACCTGAATATAGATGAAGCAAGGCAAGGCATCACAATTTCACAAGCGAGGTCCCCCTCTCACCTATGTGAGCTCCAACTGTAGGATTAATTGGAAGGATTATCCAGCACAGGAAACTAGATTGAAATAAAAACTGAGTTAGTGGGTTATATATTATATCTTAGTTTTGAAAAGAATTGAGACCAAACTACTACGTAACACAACAAAGAACACCTGATAGTGATAATATAGTAAACATAGCAATAGTAACGTCTTCCGAGCAATGGGGACCTAGTATTTAATTCAAACTAAAGTTAAAAAATCCTCAACTCATGAAAAGTGGACTCAAAGTCTGGAGTGGACAAGGTTAAGCTTTTACGCAACAAAAGGCCTGAAATATGATTAAGGCTCATGGTTTTATAATATTAACTTTTTTTTACATTTCTGTCTGTATTTATCCATATTTATTTTTTGCTAATGTTATCTGTAATAATCCATATTTATTTTGGATTTTACTAAAAAATTAGGTTGAAACTAGTACATATCCACATTTATGTAACCGATAAATATTCATTCATGCTTGAACACCTGATAGGTTTCAGTGATATGAACACCCACAGATGATAAATCAATGCATGTATATAAAAGCATGAACATTTTAGTATTTAGTATGCATATCTTGTGTTGTTTAAGCCTCTTTACTAAAATTCCTTTCTTTTTATAATCCCTTACCTGTCAATCTGCACAGCTTTTGCCCAAGCAGTCATGACTGACAGCATTTAGAATTGGACAAAACAAAAACGAAATTCTGTTTTTATCTACTTTTAAAAATAAATACAGACAGGAAAATAAAATGTTTTTCTGTCTTGTATTTATCTGTAGAAATCAGTAAAAACAGAAAACAGGGAGCCTTAATTATGATGCTGAGGAATGATGTTCCTCTATAGCTAAAACATGGGCCACTTTTATGTATGGGTGGGTAAATGGGGCCAGTATGGACTATTGCTTAGGTAATAGAAGATCCTCTGAGTTGGTGTCATTTTCACCACATCCACCCCACCGCGTGTGTGATCCATTTATGGTGTAAATAAAGTCACACCTCAATCAATCACACAATCCGGGGGAAGAGGGTTAGGGGTTTGATGAATGGATGGAAAAGGGGATTTGGAGAAAGGTGTAACAAAGACAAACACTACACAAGGACAATATTCATCCAGGCGATGAACAGCACATCATCATAATCAATAAGTTGTGGAAGAAAACTGTGGGATGAGTATGACACAGTACAGTTAAATGCATTGTAAACAGTCCTTCTTCCCCAGAGACCAAAGCTATCAGATATCTAACTCTTCTGTCTTCTAGGTTTGAATAAATCAAATTATGAAGCAGTGAATCTACCCAGTTTTAAAAATAGGATTGTTAAAAAAAGAAAATGATACTGTATTGCCAAATTATGTGGTGCATCTGCATTCTCCTTTTTTTTGTGCTTTTTTTTGCATATTTATATAGCGCAAACTCGACCCGAAGGTATTGGAGCGCTTTACATAGCACCGTATTTACATTGCACATTCAGGCACAGGGAGATTAAGTGATTTGCCCAGAATCACAGGATGTGGACGCGACCTCGAGGCTCGAACCCTGGTTTCCTGCACCAGAGGCAGCAGCCTCTCTCTTGGGTGCCTGTCTGGACCGGTCCAGTAGATAGGAGTTTTGAGCTCAGCTGTCACCTTTCGTTCATGCAGGAGACGAGAAAGCCTGAGGGTGTACAACAGAAACTGTATTGTAGAGTCAAGGAGAAGGACAGAAGGAAGGTAACACAGGGTCTCGCTGCCCCAACGTTGAGCAGGCGCTGATCAACCACCACCGGTGCAAGAGGTGAAAGTGGCCGGGGCTAGCTGCGCGGGCGGAGTGGAGATCGGCTGCCCCGTGGCGCGAGTTCCCCGGCTTTGCGGCCCTCCCGCTGAAACGCCCATTTACCCCAGAGGAGGGGACACACTACAGGGGGGGCCCCGGGCACGCACGCGCATAGCCCTCATCGATCCCGAAGGTGCGGAAAACTGTGCGCTGTACGTCCTGCTGCCAGAAAATGCTTGACTGAGGAGGTGCGGCCCTCTGCCAAATCGAGGCCCCGGCTTCGGGCCTACTCGGCTCATCACTGGGCCCACAGCCCTGCACGCACGGAGGCTATCACAAAAGGGCCTGTGTCCCCACCTCCCTGGCCGTAAGAGACTCACCTGTTGCACTATTAATGCGCTGTGTGCTGTGTGGATGAGCCCTGGACTGCGGCACTGACAGGTGAGGAAGGAGCCATTGTGTTGACCTGCGACTGTGGGCGGGGCGGGGAGGCCCACTAGTATCTCTGCAACGTGGGCTGACGCTGATCTCGGAGGGGACGCTGCTTGAAAGCACCCACAAGACCCTACATTCTGGTCACCAACGGCAGAGCTGGGTGCCGTGCCCTGTGATCGTTGCCACCATTGAAAGACCACAGGGTGATCATAGGCGGAAAAGTGACCGGATTGGGGTGACTGTTGAGACTGCTGAGATAGTGCGCATGTGGGATATAAGGCAGCGTCATCAAGGTTCTGTGTTTCCTGCGTTTCCTGCGTTTCCTGCGTGGGGGGGCCGATAACATTGATGCTCTCTACCTGAAGGAGGTCTGTGTAGGACTTTTAGTCCCAGGAGCCCCCCGTGATTGCCTCACCTGAACTCACCTAAACACACCTGAATTTGTGCCTCTCCAACGCCCACTGACTTCCAGTTGGGAGGCTGTTTGGTCGGCGCGCTGGAGAAAAAGTCCGTGGCAGGGGCGGGACGTGACCTTTCAAACGCAAGTTTGTGCCCCCTTGTTAGGGGTTTGTGCATTACCGTATTACCATATTAGTATAATTGTGCTCTTACATTGTTTATTTATTTATGGCAGGTAGTCGTGAATCAATTGGGAGAAGCTCTAACATTGGTGTTGCTGGGACATTAGATAACTTTATTATAAGAGCTACTTCGGTCCTGGAAAAAGAGATCGCATTAGCGGAACGCCGAGTGTCTCTTGAATTGGAGTATACTAAACGTTACTCGCTGGGGAGATTGGCTAGAGTTCCCTCCCCGGTTCAACTTCCACCCGATGGCCTAATTCAGTCCCACCCGGTAGACTCAGTTCTGTCCCTATCTAATCAGATTGTTCATCCAGCAATTGAGGGACTACCACAGAGTTCTGCTTCAAACCCTGTGACATCACGGGTGTCAACGAGATCCACACCGCATTTGTTACCAAATAAATCTGTGCCCTCCCCCCTAGGTGCTCATGCAGGTAAACGTAAACGGGGTGGAGGCTTATTGAGACAGATAAATGCGAAAGCTGGTAAATCAAACAATGGTACCAAAATAGGGAAAGGGAAGTATAGTGACCCTCCTGATCCCCTTACCAATAATGCCACCGCGGGCTTGGTGCAGATACCCCCACCCAATGAAACAAGGGATGTTCCATCTCCAAATTTAGGTGCTAGATTCTGGGAAGAAATGGAAAATTTGGTCTCTTCAATTGTCTCTCCTCTAAATGAGCGGCTAATGTGTATTGAAGAGCAACTCTGAGCCATTGATATGAGGGTTGGCTCAAATGTTGATGCGGTGAATATATTAACAACAAAGGTGGAGAGTTTATCCGCACCACTGTTGGTGCCATGTCAGCAATCCTCTTCAAATAACCCAGGGCTACCAGTTGTGCAAGCAGGTGTTTTACCACCTCCCAATAACATTCCTATTACGAGGTTGGTTGCTGCACCTGTTAACACTGATGCAGTGGACAACATATCGCATGAGAATAGGGGGTTCCATCCTTCTGCCCCTAGAGTTGCTAGTACTGGGAGCCAACTGAGCAGTGCACGAACTGTAACACAGCCAAATAGGGTCCTTTTGGACTTACCTCCAGATTGTGCACCCTATGTAGTGGTTTTGTCTGGGGTTCCAGGGCTTGGTAGTAATACCCCAGAATCTTATGATGAACTTAAGAACAAATCCTTACATTGGTTGAACAAACATAGACCCTTACCTTTACATGTGTTTAGTGAGATCATTCATGTGCGTAGAGTAGGTTGGGTGGGAACCCGAAAGAAGGATTCTACTGGTGATTGTATTGTTCTCAACTTTAGAGATAAACGAGCTGTGAAATTTATCTGTGAACGGGGAATCGAGGGTATGGCATCTTGCATTAAGTCCCATCCTCTCTCTTATTTTTATCCTCATGGAAATCACTTGGGAAGGCAGAAATGGTTGGCCCCAGCTTTCGACATCAGGGAGCGAGAAAGGGGGTGGTTAAACGATTGTTTATATAACATTCCCATAAACAATAGTTTTGGAGTTTTGGATCAGGTGGATTGACTCTCCCTTTCTACAGGGTGTTCTGAACCCAATGCTGGGATGGCTTTTTGTGATGGTGGGGGTGGTAACAGGCCGGAAAATATTGATGGTGAGATTTTTGGTGGTTTCACAATGGCTTTTGGTGAATTAGAAAGGCCGGCCATTGTGATCCCTGTGTATGAGGGTTCAGGTTTGGGAAGGTAAATATCCCAGGGTCAAGTGGTATTGGAAGTCCTCACACAGTCTGTAAATGCTCACTTTTTGCCAGGCCAGAATAGTCATCCTTCTTTGTTTATGTTTGCTTCCTGGAATATAGCAGGTTTACAGCGCAGACTCCCGGTAACAGAGTGGTCAGACTTTGTGGAGGAGTATGACATCTGGGCTTTTCAGGAGACATGGGCTGTCGAACCCACTCACCGCTTAGGATATGTTTTTTTAAAGCAGCAGTGAGAAGGAAACTAGGTAGGCCCTCGGGGGGCCTTACACTTTGGGTTAGGCAATCAAACAACTATTGTCTGGAGGAGATCCCTACAAATAGACCAGATATCCTCGCTGTTAAATTACACTGTCCTGCCCTACAGGATATTCTTATTGTAAACGTATATATGCGAGGGATGCCAGGGAGGCAGAGTTCGAAAACCTTTGCTGATTTTGACTCCTTTTTTGATTTAGTGGGGCACGATTGTATCACGATCATAGCGGGGGATTTTAACTGCACATTTGAACCCCTAAACCATGAAGGGGAAAACATTATGGATGAGGAGGACGCCGAGTGGAATATTCCTCCTCTCGATTTACTACTATAAAGAAATGGTCTGAATCGGCCTTACAACTGCTGGGCTTTTGCTTGGAACGTGGCTTTAGGGCAGCCAATGGACGATCAATTTCAGACAAAATGGGTAGGACTACTTTCGATAATGGTCTGCATAAAAGCAGAATTGATTATATTTTAATCAAGATTGAGCACTGGTCTATTTTAGGTGACATGTCGATCCTTGAACGTCCAGAAAGTGATCACAATCCTCTGCTTCTTAGTCTCAATCTTATTGTAACGTCGACTGGTAACGAACCAACAGAGGTGGCCACTGCTGATGCCCTACTAACAAATGATTTACGTAGGGTCCAATGGGCAAGAGTGTTTGATGATATGGAGGCCCTAGAAAATAAAAGATCAGAGGTTGCACGGTCATTGGTTATACTGCGATACTTTACATCTCAGGCTGAAATTATCGATAGAATCCACAATATTCATGAAGACCTATTTTTGAGTTTAAAATCCCATTTTTCTAACACCACTAGACCCCAGAAAGTAATGAGTCAGTGTAGAGATAAATCATGGTACAACAAATTGTGCCGTGAATCTTACAAACTCTTGTCTCTAGCTATTAGGTCTAAACTAATGCCCAATATTAGGACGGCCAGGCAAAACTATAGAAAAGTCTTGCATTGTGCCAAAAAAGAATGGGATGAGCAGCATTGGAAAGATCTTCTCTATGCTAGTAGATTAACAAACATGGCCAAGTTTTGGCATATTGTGAAATGGGGTAATGGTATACAATCACAATCCCCCGCAAATTATGTTTCCCCAGACGACTGGGTAAAACATTTTGGTGCCCAGTTTTCTGTGTCGGGGTTAGTGACTGATCCCTTGCTGTCTGATTTATTATTGGAGGTTAATCTTTGTACTCCAACTAATAATCATATTTTACCGTTTGTCAGTAAGGAGGCAGAGGATGCCCTAAATAGGGCCCCCAGTGGTAGGGCCTCTGGCATGGATTGTGTTCCTGTGGATCTTTTCAAGTATGATACTGCCAACTGGGTGCCCTATATAGTATTTATTGCGAATGCAATAGCTAATGGGGCACGCATCCCAGATTCATGGCGGGGAGCCGAGATCTTGCCAATTTACAAGAAGGGTGACTGCTCCAATCCAGGAAATTACCGTCCGATCAGTTTGATCGATTGCATACAAAAAATAGTTGCAAGGATGGTTCTCGCGAGAATACAGAGTTGGATGGAGCTTGACGATATATTGTCCCCACTACAGGCCGGGTTTCGACCATGTGTAGGCACCATCGAGCAAGTCTTTAGGTTTTTATTGATTTATTGGCGTGTGGTGAGCTTGGGTGGTGGTACCATCTATGCTGCCTTCATTGACCTCAAGTCTGCATTCGATTTGGTGCCTAGGAGTAAGCTATGGGGATGCCTTTGGATTTACTGGCCTTAGTTATCAAGCTACATGAGGAAAATTTCGCACGTGTTCGCTGGGGTCTACAAGGGCAGGTTACAAACAAATTTACTGTGTCACGCGGGGTTAGACAGGGGTGTGTTCTAGCGCCAACACTCTTCTTGTTGTTCATCAACACGGTAATGGAGTACTTTTCTGCTTTTCCAATGGATGCCCCATCCCTGGATGGCACCAAAGTACCGTTACTTATGTTTGCGGATGACACTCTCTTGTTATCTAAAACCCAGACGGGATTGCTACGGGCACTGAACAAATTTGAAGAGTTCTGCTCTGAGAATGATCTACAGGTTAATGTTGACAAAATCAAATTCATGATCCTTTCTAAGAATAAGCAAGTGGAGGCTCTGTAACTATGAATAATACCAAGTTAGCCCAGACCAATGTAATGACCTACCTAGGAATTACATTGGAGTCCAAATTAAAATGGAAACCTCAGATTGATGTTTTTTCCCTCAAGCTCGCCCAGTTGACAGGGTGTTTAATTAAAGAACAGCGATCGTCCTTGACCAAAAGGATAGGTCCTGCCCTTAAAATTTACAATTCTAGGATTAGCACTGCGATCCTGTATGGAGCAGAGCCATGGGGCTTCTCTGACCTATCCATGTTGGTTAAGGTTCAAAACAAATTCTTGAGGAATCTGATAGGTCTTCCTGGTTCTACTCCATTAAAGCCCCTCTTAATGGATTTGGGATGTTATTCCATTGAGGATGTGGCACGTTATAGGCCGCTGGCTCTTTGGCGGTGGATATGGATTACCCCAGAACTTGATCTATTTGCCAAGGCAATCCTGGATGTTAGATCAGTAGCAGGTTCAGGAAACATCCCATGGTTTAAGGAAGTTAGAACGCTTTTGGTGGATATGGGGATGAGTAACCTGTGGTTAGATCCTGTTAATAGCCAATTTCCTACAAAAAAGGTTTTTAAAGAAACATACTGGGCATTAGTGTGTCATAAACATATAATGAAGACTGAGGCTAGTCTTCGAACACAAGATCGTCCCCTTTATGGAGGACTATGGGGACATTATCACTAGGTCTTGTGATCGTAAATTGTATCACCAATTTAGGGTTGGTAGCCTTCCCATCAAAACCTTCACCAAATCTTGGAACGGCCTGCAGGACGATGTCTGCAAATGGTGTATGGGCCATAAAGAATCTATCGCCCATATATTCTTTGTATGTCCAGCCTACACTGCCCCACGTAACAAGTGGCTGATACCTATTTGTCGAAACCTAGGCAAACGTGTAGGTTCTGAAGCGCTGAGGATTCTGAGAACTAACACCCAGGAATCCTTGGTTATAGCGGTTGCTAAATTTCTCGGTTGGATGTGGATTATTAGGGCCGGGAATATACAAACAACAATAATCTAATTTGGGGTCTTCCTGATTGTTGCCAAAAGAGTTGTTTCTATGCTCTTATTTTGACAACTGACGCTATAGATCTGATAATAATCGTGTGGTTTTAACATATTGAGAATTTGTATTAACAATTTTTATCTTTATATTTGTTTTTAAAGAAATTTGGACCTTATTGTATGGTATTTTTAATCAGGTCTAATATGCTTTATGAACAAACTGGATTACATTGTATTTGTTCTCTTGTTATTGTTACGTCTTTTATGATGAAATATCGAAATAAAGACTAATGAAATAGAAATGGAAGGTAAGCTTCATGAGATGTGCGCCTCATCCCTGGTGGCCAGTGATAGGCCGTAGGTAGGTTTTTGTCTTGCTATATTTGTCTTGCTGTACTTGTCTTACTTCCTATCTGTTCTTGTATTGTAAATTGCCTTATTTCTTAGCGTTTCTTCCCCCTTATTCCCCGCTTTTTTATTCTGTGCCCCGTGCCCCTCTGCCCCTCTTCCCTGCGTAATTGTATCTGTTCTGCATTATTTGTTTAGTGTTTCTTCCCCCGCTTATGTATTCTGTGCCCCGTGCCCCTTTGCCCCTGTTTCCTCCGTAATTGTAATTGTATTGCCTTATCTGCTTAGCGCTTCTTCCTCCTTGTTCCCCGTTTTTCTATTCTGTGCCCTGTGCCCCTTTGCCTTCTGTTTCCTTCGCCGTTCCTGCCCTGTTTTCCCGCCGCTGCATCCCCTGTGGCCTCGCCCCCTGCTCGCCCATTCCTCCGCTCCCCCCTCCCAGCTGCCTCCTCCCTCCCACCTCCCCTTCTTATCGTGGCCGCTGCACGGTGAGGAGAGCGACCCTTGACCCTTCTTAGGCAGGTCGCTCTCCATGCCGCACAGCACCGCCTGTGTGTCCTGCCCTTAGCCCCAGCTGCTGCTGCTCAGGAGAATTCGAGGCCCTCCTCCACCCGCAAGCTGCCACCTGCGCCTCATCCCTGGTGGCCAGTGGTAGGCCATAGGTAGGTTTTTGTCTTGCTTATTTGTTTAGTGTTTCTTCCCCCGCTTTTTTATTTTGTGCCCCGTGCCCCTTTGCCCCTGTTTCCTCCGTAATTGTATTGCCTTATCTGCTTAGCGCTTCTTCCTCCTTGTTCCCCGTTTTTCTATTTTGTGCCCTGTGCCGCTTTGCCTTCTGTTTCCTTTGCCGTTCCTGCCCCGTTTTCCTGCCGCTGCATCCCCTGTGGCCCCGCCCGCAGCTCGCCCATTCATCCGCACCCCCCTCCCAGCTGCCTCCTCCCTCCCACCTCCCACCTCCCCTTCTTATCGCGGCCGATGCGTGGTGAGGAGAGCGACCCTTGACCCTTCTTAGGCAGGTCGCTCCCCACGCCGCACAGCACCGCCTGTGTGTCCTGCCCTTAGCCCCATCTGTTCTTGTATTGTAAATTGCCTTATTTGTTAGCGTTTCTTTCCCCTTGTTCCCCGCTTCTTTATTCTGTGCCCCGTGCCCCTCTGCCCCTGTTCCCTCCGTAATTATATCTGTTCTGCATTATTTGTTTACTGTTTCTTCCCCCCGCTTTTTTATTCTGTGCCCCGTGCCCCTTTGCCCCTGTTTCCTACGTAATTGTAATTGTATTGCCTTATCTGCTTAGTGCTTCTTCCTCCGTGTTTCCCGTTTTTTCATTCTGTGCCCTGTGCCCCTTTGCCTTCTGTTTCCTTCACCGTTCCTGCCCTGTTTTCTTGCCGCTGCGTCCCCTGTGGCCCGCCCCCCGATCACCCATTCGTCTGCTCCCCCCTCCCAGCTGACTCCTCCCTCCCACCTC